>NW_028227258.1:70567500-71167500 GCF_978045245.1 Mus caroli | reverse complement strand
TTAGAGGTGGAATTATGTTTTTTTTTGGTCATTATCTTATCTTCTTTTCAGTTTGTTAAAAGATTATTTTCTCACTCTTTCAAGGATATAGTTTCCTTTCTTGTGTTGGACTTTTCCATTTATTATCCTTCGAAGGGCTAGGTTTGTGGAGAAATATTGTGTAAATTTGTTTTTGTCATAGAATATTTCGGTTTCTCCATGTATGGTTATTGAGAATTTTGCTGGTTATAGTAGCCTGGATTGGCATTTGTTTTCTCTTAGGGTCTGTATGACATCTGTCCAGGATCTTCTGAATTTCATAGTTTCTGGCAAGAAGTCTGCTGTAGTTCTAATAGGTCTGCCTTTATATGTTACTTGACCTTTCCCCCTTACTCCTTTTAATATTTCTTTGTTTTATGCATTTAGTGTTTTGTGACAGGAAGAATTTCTTTTCTGAATCTATTTGATGTTCTTAGGCTTCTTATACGATCATGGGCATCTCTTTCTTTAGGTTAGGGAAGTTTTATTCTATATTTTTGTTGAAGATATTTACTGGTCCTTTAAGTTGGGAATCTTCATTCTCTTCTATACCTATTATTCTTAGGTTTGGTCTTCTCATTCTATCCTGGATTTCCTGGATGTTTTGAGTTAGGGTATTTTTGCATTTTGCATTTTCTTTGATTGTTGTGTCAGTGTTTTCTGTAGTATCTTCTGTGCCTGAGTTTCCCTCTTGCATTTCTTGTATTCTGTTGGTGATGTTTGCACCTGTGACTCCTGATCTCTTTCCTAGGCTTTCTATCTCCAGAGTTGTCTCCCTTTGTGATTTCTTTATTGTTTCTATTTCCATTTTTAGATCCTGGATGGTTTTGTTCAATTTTTTCACCTGTTTGGATGTGTTTTCCTGTAATTCATTAAGGGCTTTTTGTGTTTCCTCTTTAAGGGCTTCTACCTGTTTACTTGTGTTCTCCTATATTTCTTTAAGGGAGTTATTTATGTCCTTCCTAAATTCTCTATCAGCATCATGAGATATGATTTTAACTCCACATCTTGCTTTTTTGGTGTGTTGGGGAATCCAGGACTTGCTGTGGTGGGAGTACTGGGTTCTGATGGTGCCAAGTAATCTTGGTTTCTATTGGTAAGATTCTTGTGTTTGCCTTTTGCCATCTGGTTATCTCTGGTTTTAGATGTTCTTGCTGTCTCTGGCTGGAGCTTGTTCCTCCTTTGGGTCTGTAAGCCTGTGTCAGCACTCCTAGGAGACCAGCTCTCTCCTGCTGTAACTTGTGTTCAGAGTTCTCTGGAACAGCCCAAGCTCTGGGTGCAGATGGCAGACTGGAAAACAGACAGAATCTTTAAGGATGCTAGTTCTGAGAATACAACTTAAGAGTCTGAAAAGCATTGTTGCAAAGCTGTATGTGTGAACCTCTCTGACAAAGTACAGAGATAGGGGAGAGGGCTGAAGAGTTTCAAGGAAGCAGAATCATATTTGGAGAGGCATGGATGGTGAATGTATGTGATGACTACAGGTTCTGAAGTCCTAATGAGGGCACATAAGTGAACTATTTCCTGGGATTATTCCTATTCCTGGGACTTTTTAGAGTTTAATGAAAATGAAGCCACAACATACCCAAACTTATGGGACACAATGAAAGCATTTCTAAGAGGAAAACTCATAGCTCTGAGTGCCTCCAAAAAGAGACTAGACAGAGCACACACTAGCAGCTCATTAACACACCTAAAAGCTCTAGAACAAAAGGAAGCAAATTTACCCAAGAGGAGTAGATGGCCCGAAATAATCAAACTCAGGGGTGAAATCAACCAAGTGGAAACAATAAGAACTATTCCATGAATCAACCAAACAAAGAGCTGGTTCTTTGAGAAAATCAACAAGACAGATAAACCCTTAGCCAGACTCACTAGAGGGCACAGGGAAAGCATCCTAATTAACAAAATCAGAAATGAAAAGGGAAACATAACAACAGATCCTGAAGACATCCAAAACACCATCAGATCCTTCTACAAAAGGCTATACTCAACAAAACTGGAGAACCTGGATGAAATGGACAAATTTCTAGAGAGATACCAGGTACCAAAGTTAAATCAAGATCAGGTTAATGATCTAAACAGTCCCATATCCCCTAAAGAAATAGGAAGCAGTCATTAATAGTCTCCCAACCAAAAAAAGCCCAGGACCAGATGGGCTTAGTGCAGAGTTCTATCAGACCTTCAAAGAAGATCTAATCCCAGTTCTTCACAAACTATTCAACAAAATAGAAGCAGAAGGTACTCTACACAACTTATTCTATGAAGCCACAATTACTCTAATACCTAAACCACAAAAGACCCAACAAATATAGAAAACTTCAGACCAATTTCCCTTATGAATATCGATAAAAAAATCCTCAATAAAGTTCTAGCTAACCAAATCCAAGAACACATCAAAACAATCATCTATCCTGTCCAAGTAGGTTTCATTCCAGGGATGCAGGGATGGTTCAAAATACGGAAATCCATCAACATAATCCACTATATAAACAAACTCAAAGACAAAAAACCACATGATCATCTTGTTAGATGCTGAGAAAGCATTTGACAAGATCCAACACCCATTCATGATAAAAGTCTTGGAAAGATCAGGAATTCAAGGCCCATACCTAACCATGATAAAAGCAATATACAGCAAACCAGTAGCCAACATCAAAGTAAATGGTGAGAAGCTGTAAGCAATCCCACTAAAATCAGGGACTAGACAAGGCTGCCCACTTTCTCCTTACCTATTCAACATTGTACTTGAAGTCCTAGCCAGAGCAATTCGACAACAAAAGGAGATCAAGGGGATAGAAATTGGAAAGGTAGATGTCAAAATATCACCTTTTGCAGATGATATGATATTATATATAAGTGACCCTAAAAATTCCACCAGAGAACTCCTAAACCCGATAAACAGATTTGGTATTTGGTGAAGTGGCTGGATACAAAATTAACTCAAACAAGTCAATGGCCTTTCTGTACACAAAGGATAAACAGGCTAAGAAAGAAATTGGGGTAACAACACCCTTCTCAATAGTCACAAATAATTTAAAATACCTTGATGTGACTCTAACTAAGGAAGTGAAAGATCTGTATGATAAGAACTTCAAGCCTCTGAAGAAAGAAATTAAAGAAGATCTCAGAAGATGGAAAGAACTCCCATGCTCATGGATTGGCAGGATCAATATAGTAAAAATGGCTATCTTGCCAAAAGCAATCAACAGATTCAATGCAATCCCCATCAAAATTCCAACTCAATTCTTCAATGAATTAGAAAGGGCAATCTGCAAATTCATCTGGAGCAACAAAAAACCTAGGATAGCAACAACTCTGCTCAAGGATAAAAATACCTCCGGTGAAATCATCATGCCTGACCTAAAGCTGTACTACAGAGCAATTGTGATAAAAACTGCATGGTACTGGTATAGCGATAGACAAGTAGACCAATGGAATAGAATTGATGACCCAGAAATGAACCCACACACCTATGGTCACTTGATCTTTGACAAGGGAGCAAAAAACGTCCAGTGGAAAAAAAGACAGCATTTTCAACAAATGGTGCTGGCACATCTGGTGGTTATCATGTAGAAGAATGAGAATTGATCCATTCCTATCTCCTTGTACTAAGGTCAAATCTAAGTGGATTAAGGAACTCCACATAAAACCAGAGACACTGAAACTTATAGAGGAGAAAGTAGGGAAAAGCCTTGAAGATATGGGTACAGGGGAGAATTCCTGAATAGAACAGCAATGGCTTGTGTTGTAAGATTGAGAATGGACAAATGGGACCTCATAAAATTGCAAAGCTTCTGCAAGGCAAAAGACACCGTCAATACACAAAAAGATCACCAACAGATTGGTAAAGGATCTTCACCTATCCTAAATCAGATAGGGGACTAATATCCAATATATATAAAGAACTCAAGAAGGTGGACTCCAGAAAATCAAATAACCCCATTAAAAAATGGGGCTCAGAACTGAACAAAGAATCTCACCTGAGGAATACTGAATGGCTGAGAAACACCTGAAAGAATGTTCAACATCCTTAATCATCAGGGAAATGCAACTCAAAACAACTCTGAGATTCCACCTCACACCAGTCAGAATGGCTAAGATCAAAAATTCAGGTGACAGCAGATGCTGGCGAGGACTTGGAGAAAGAGGAACACTCCTCCATTGTTGGTGGGATTGCAAGCTCCTACAACCACTCTGGAAATCAGTCTGGTGGTTCCTCAGAAAATTGGACATAGTACTGCTGGAGGATCCCGTAATACCTCTCCTGGGCATATATTCAGAAGATGTTCAAACTGGTAACACATGCTCCACTGTGTTCATAGCAGCCTTATTTATAATAGTCAGAAGCTGGAAAGAACCCAGATGTCCCTCAACAGAGGAATAGATACAGAAAATGTGGTACATTTACACAATGGAGTACTACTCAGCTATTAAAAAGAATGAATGTATGAAATTCCTAGCCAAATGGATGGACCTGGAGGGCATCATCCTGAGTGAGGTAAACCAATCACAAAAGAACTCACACAATATGTACTCACTGATAAGTGGATATTAGCCCAGAAACTTAGAATACCCAAGATACAAGATACAATTTGCTAAACACATGAAACTCAAGAAGAACAAGGACCAAAGTGTGATCACTTTGCCCTTTCTTAGAATTGGGAACAAAACACCCATGGAAGGAGTTACAGAGACAAAGTTTGGAGCTGAGATGAAAGCATGAACCGTCTAGAGACTGCCATATCCGGGGATCCATCCCTTAATCAGCTTCCAAACGCTGACACCATTGCATACACTAGGAAGATTTTGCTGAAAGGACCCAGATATAGCTGTCTCTTGTGAGACTATGCCGGGGTCTAGCAAACACAGAAGAGGATGCTCACAGTCAGCTATTGGATGGATCACAGGGCCCCCAATGGAGGAGCTAGAGAAAGTAACCAAGGATCTAAAGGGATCTGCAACCCTATAGGTGGAACAACAATATTGACTAACCAGTACCCCCTCCGCCCCCGGAGCTCGTGTCTCTAGCTGCATATATATCAGAAGATGGCCTAGTCGACCATCAGTGGAAAGAGAGGCCCATTGGTCCTGCAAACTTTATATGCCTCAGTACAGGGGAATGCCAGGGCCAAGAAGTGGGAGTGGGTGGGTGGGAGAGCGTGTTGGGGACTTTGGGATAGCATTGGAAATGTAAATGAAATAAATACCTTTAAAAAAAAGGAAGGAGCTGTGGGAGTATGTAGCTATCTCACTCTTTCCCTGGGAGAATCTGGGTTTTTTCCCACAGGGTATTTCCAGGTTTTCTCAACCCTGTCCTAGTTTTATCTGAGTTTCTTTTGTTGCTCTAGTCTGGGTCAGCCTTAAACCTTGTATCTTGGTCATGTCTCTTTTGTTTCAGATCAATGCTTGTTACTTCCTTTTTGGGAAACTAGAGTCACAGTACTCTGTTCCCAGGGAAGGGCTTTCCTCTAAAACCAGAGAGAACTAAGTTCGGAGAGGTTACAGCTGTTGGAGGAGGGACAGCTTCTGAAATCTAAGGCTGAAGGATGGAAATGCCAGGCCAGGTGGATCAAGCCAACTAAGCCCTCACCTGTTGGCTGGGCCAGCTGAGGGTCCTCAGTGGTTTGTGGGAATGGATATGCTTGTTGTTTAGTTATCATCTTCTCAGTGTGGGTAAGACTCCATGAGGTTCAAATGAAAATAGTGGAGAGAATTCTTCTACCTTTTCTCTTTAAGAGAATCTAAATCCACAATTCTTCAGAGGTGATTAATAGAGCCATTGACTCAAGGGTCCTTTACCCTATGATCTCTATAAAGGAAGCACAGAAGGCTATAAAACAACTCCAGCTTCTGAGAGAGTCACTTGGATTCACACTTCATAAAGATGAACACAGATATTGCTCAGTTATCCCTATCACCAGCTCTGTAGAGTTCTTGGGAAGGGAAACATATCTACCTCACTTCTTAGATAAAAATACCATATTCTAAAGTAACTATTTATTGTGTCACATGGAAAAATGTGTCTAAAAAATGGACTGAAAATGGGTTTGTAGTCACTACTACTCCATTGTTCACATTGCTAGAATTCAAGTATTCCTCCCCAGACAGCATTGCCTGGGTCTGCTTCAGAAAAACTTTTAGAGGTTTAGTGTTGTATTAGAATTGTTTGCAGAGATCAGTGAAGAAGGCCTGGGCCAAACTTGAAAATGGCTGGCATGTTGGGGAAGGCCATCTTTTTGTTTATGCAGTGCTAAGGGCCACATTTACAGGCTAAATATGGGAGCTCCCACTCAAACAGTAGGCATATATCCAAGATGGGGCAGAGTCACAGCTGAATCCCCAAAGATGAAAGCAGACAAACAAGTTGCCGGTTATCATTTCACTTTGATTTAATGGGGAGTTTGAGCTGCAAGCAAGAGCAGACCTGTCTAGTGCTCATTCTACTGAGAAGGATAAGTCTAGGAGGCAGAAGTATTATGGAAAGCATTGGCCTGAAAAAGACTTTATTGCTCCCCATACCACAGCTCAACAAATAAGCCTATGTGACACAACATTCTTTGTCGTTCTGGTTGAACAGGTGCAGTGTCTTGGTCTTCTGACTTGCTTTGGCAGTGTCCATGTCTATCCTTTCTGAGGCTTGGCAATATCTGGGACCCTGGTGATGGCCACATGAGGAAGTATTCTTGTGACTCTCCTTATGTATATTAATCAGTACCCTATCTATGAGAGCCAAAATTCTTCCAAGCTCAGGTGTTTATATTTATTTGTGTTGAGGTCATCCACCATGTAACTCATGGCTTCCTCATACTATCTTCCTTTCTGTAGTTAGAAGAGAGACATCTGTTAGTGCTGCTCATGGGCACAGAAGAGAACTAGGGAACACTGTGAGTGATATTATGGAAAATTCAGGGGATCAGTTTAAAATTTGAAATGATGGACTGAGTGCTTATGGTGGAGTAGATGCTTGAAGGCATAATTTTTTTGCAACCTATTTTTTAAAACAATATTTATTTATTTTATGTATGTAAGTACACTGTAGCTGTACAGATGGTTGTGAGCCTTCAAATGGTTGTTTGGAATTGAATTTTAGGACCTATGCTTGCTCCAGTCGGCCCTGCTTCCTCCAGTCAATTCAGCTCACTCCGTCCCTGCTTGCTCTGGCCTAAAGATTTATTTATTATTATACATAAGTACACTGTAGCTGACTTCAGACAGACTAGAAGAGGGCATCAGATCTCATTATGAGTGGTTGTGAGCCACCGTGTGGTTCCTGGAATTTGAACTCAGGACCTTCAGAAGATCAGTCAGTGCTCTTACCTGAAGAGCCATCTTGCCAGCCCACAACCTATTTTTAATGTGTTCAACCTCTCCTCTAGCCCACAACCTAGTAGAGGTAGTGGAAGAGAAAAGTTATTAGGATATGGGGGAAGTGGATTTGTTCAGCAATAGTTCTTTGGGGGCAAGCTTGATCTGTGGAAGTAGAGTCTTCCTCCTTCCCAGAGTTCTGGTGAAAGGTTTTGATGATCTCCATGCCTTGTTCCATCAGTGGTTTTTGAGGGTTGCCTTTTTTTGCACCCTATTCGAATCCTGGAGGAGCAAAGATGCATGTAAAAGAATTGGCTGCCAAGCTTCCCTGAACTGGTCTCCATCCACTATCAGGAAAGAAGTGGAGTGGACATACACAATAAAAGAAAGGAAAAAGTGTGATTGAGTGGGGAGCTACCCTTTCACCCACATGTAAAAAATGAGTTTCAGAGCATGATGAAAGTAGAAAACAAAGAATTATGCAGTAAGAAGCTTTTAGGCAGTTGTAGAAAATTACAAAGCTGTCAGAATAAGGAAGGCAGGATCTAGTAGACTGGTTTGGAAGAAAGATAGTCTGGGAATGGAAAGAAAGAACTGGAAGGCAAGTCCCTGACTAGGGAAACTGAGCTGACTTACCAAAGCTGAGGGGCCACACAGAATGTTTGGCAGAGTAGTGTAGGCCTAGCATTTATAGGTAGTCCCTGGCTGACATGTTTTCCCCCATCCCAGGATAGATCAATCACAGATGAGTAGTGTGGTATTTCTGTATAGGGTGGGAGAGAATTAAGAGGCAGGCCAGAAAATGTAACTCTGTGGATGGAAGATTATTAATAAGAGACTAGAAAATGGAGGCTGATACCCTTTATAATTTTTCACCACCATAATCCAGATATTCAAAACTGCTAGGCAGAGTACTCTAACTGACATCACAGAGCAGCTGCCTGGTGTTGAGTCACTCAAACCTTTGAAATTGACTGCATCTAATCATCTAGGGCTACCTTCATTTACATGTCCCTGGTTTACATGGTCCCAACTTGCATGGTTGAGATTGCACGCAAAGAAATTCCATTCACAACAACTCATTCTAGTTACAAGAATTGTATGTCAATCAGTCATGTTTGTCTTCATTTACATAGCATCTAATCATCTAGGGCTACCTTCATTTACATGTCCCTGGTTTACATGGTCCCAACTTGCATGGTTGAGATTGCACGCAAAGAAATTCCATTCACAACAACTCATTCTAGTTACAAGAATTGTATGTCAATCAGTCATGTTTGTCTTCATTTACATAGCATCTAATCATCTAGGGCTACCTTCATTTACATGTCCCTGGTTTACATGGTCCCAACTTGCATGGTTGAGATTGCACACAAAGAAATTCCATTCACAACAACTCATTCTAGTTACAAGAATTGTATGTCAATCAGTCATGTTTGTCTTCATTTACATGGTATTAAATGTATGCCAAGAACCTGCACACAAAGCACTCTGTATTCTCTCAAGTGGGTACCCCAGCAGCACATAGTCTTAGTTTGTGAGGCATTCTCTAATTCATGCCTACACAGAAGCTTTCTCCGTAGCACACAATAGAATGTTTTATAATTAAAAACTCATTATTTTCCAATTATTATAATATATCTTATATCTAACCAACTACCTTGGAACCTTATAAGAATATATGTTTAGGGAACATGCATCATTTTTTCCTTCTTTCTCTGGTACCTCATACTTGTACTGAATTGTCTTAGATACCTGAAGGCTTTTGGCTATGGCCAGGGCTTGATTTATGACCTGCAAGCTCATCACTCTTGCTGTTGGGTTGTATTGGGTCACCTCCAGCTCTTGACTTTCAGTTCAGAGACTAATCTCAGAGACACCCTAAGAGTTCTGGCAGGGCATTTTTGGCATGCTGGAATAGTTAGTTGCTTCAGGGCTGCATATCTGGTTTCTGGTATGTTCTCTCCACTATGCTAAGGATTGGGAGACCCCAGGTATTCTGGAGTGAAATTGAGACCCTTAGAGAACAATTCAGTTAAGGATTGGGGGCTACATTTTTTGTTTCCCTTCTCAAGGGGAAAACTCATAGATCTGAGTTCCTCCAAAAAGAAACTGGAGAGAGTATACACCAACAGCTTGACAACATACCTTAAAGCTCTAGAACAGAAAGAAGCAAACATACCCAAGAGGAGTAGAAGGCAGGAAATAGTCAAAGTCAGGGCTGAAATCAACCAGTTAGAGACAAAGAGAAATACAAAGAATCAACAAAACTAAGAGCTGGTTATTTGAGAAAATCAACGAGATAGATAAACCCTTAGCCAAACCAACAAAAGGGCACAGACACAGTATCCAAATTAACAAAATCAGAAATGAAAAGTGAAACATAACAAAAGAAACTGAGGAAATTAAAAAAATCATCAGGTGCTACTACAAAAGCCTATACTCAACAAAACTAGAAAATCAAGGTGAAATGAATGATTTTCTAGACAGATACCACATACAAAAGTTAAATCAAGATCAGGTAAACCCTAAGGATATAGAAATAGTCATTAAAAGCCTACCAACAACACCAACAACAACGACAACCACCACCACCACCACCAACAACAACAACACAACAACCCAGGGTCAGATGTTTTTAGTGCAGAGTTCTACCAAGCCTTCAGAGAAGAGCTATATCCTTCATACAAATGATAAACAGGGTGAGAAAGAAATTAGGGAATTAGCACCCTTCACAAGAGCCACAAATAGTATAAAATATCTTGGTGTAACTCTTACCAAGCAAGTGAATGATCTGTACAACAAGAACTTCAAATTCCTGAAGAAAGAAACTGAAGACCTCAGAAGATGGAAAGATCTCCTATGTTCATGGATTGGTAGGATTAACATAGTGAAAATGGCCATCTTACTAAAAGCAATCTACAGATTCAATGTAATCTCCATCAGAATTCCAACACAATTCTTCACAGACCTAGAAAGAGCAATTCTCAAGTTCATATAGAAAAACAAAAAATCGCCAAGATAGTCAAAATACTTATCAACAATAAAGGATCTTCTGGGGGAAATCACCGTCCCTGGCCTCAAACTATACTACAAACACAAGTGATAAAAACTTCATGGTATTGGTACTGAGACAGACAGGTTGATCAATGGAATAGAATTGAAGACCCAGAAATAAAACCACACACTTACCGTCACTTGATCTTTGACAAAGAAAGTGAAAAAACATACAATGGAAAAAAGAAAGCATCTTCAACAAATGATAATGTTCTAACTGGTGATCTGCATGTAGAATGCAAATAGATCCATATTTATCACCTTGCACAAAGCTCAAAAATCTCAATATAAAATCAGATACCGGGAAATAGCCTTGAACTCATTGGCACAGGGGGAAATTTTCAGAACAGAACACCAATGGTCCAGGCTCTAACTTCAACAATAAATGGGACCCCAGAAAATGGAAAAGCTTTTGAAAGGCAAAAGACACCATTAATAGGACAAGTCAGCAACCTACAGATTGGGAAAAAAAAACTTCACTACCCCTACATACAATAGAGGGCTAATATCCAAAAATATATAAAGAACTCAAGAAGTTAACCTCCAAAAACCCAAATAATCCAATAAAAATGGGGTACAGAACTAAACAGAGAATTCACAACAGAAGAATCTAAAATGGCCAAGGTGCACTTAATGGAATGTTCAAAGTCTTTAGTCATCAGAGAAATGCAAATAAAAATGATTCTGAGATTCCACCTCACATCAATGGCTAAGATAAAACACTCAGTGGCAGCACCCCTCCATTGCTGGTGGGATTGTAAACTGGTATAACCACGCTGGAAATCAATCTGGAGGTTTCTCAGAAAATTGGAAATAGTTCTATCTGAAGACTCAGCTATACTACTTTTAGGCACCCAAAAGGTACCCTACCATACCACAATGACATGTGCTCCACTATGTTCATAACAGCCTAATTTGTAATAGCCAGAAGCTGTAAACAACTCAGATGTTTCTCATCAGAAGAATGGATACAGAAAATGTGGTTCCTTTACACAATGGAATACTATTCAGCTAGTAAAAATGAGGACATTATGAATTTTGCAGGCAAATGGATGAAACTAGAAAATATCATCCTGAATGAGGTAACCCAGACCCCAAAGGACGTGCATGGTATGTATTCACTGATACATGGATATTAGCCAAAAAGTACAGAAAACCCAGCATATAACCCACAGACTGTCACTCAACTGGAGGGACGTGGTTAATAACCCATAGTCAAAATTTCTGACCCAGAATTGTTCTTGTGTAAAAGAACTGCAGGGACCAATATTCAGAAGAGACTGAAGGAAAGGCTGTCCATCCAATGACGGGCCCAACTTGGGATCCATCTCATTGTAGGGGCACCAAGGCCTGATACATTACTGATGCTATAATGTGCTTACAGATGAGAGCCTGACATGGTTGTCCCCTGAGAGGCCCTACCAGCAGCTGAGACAGATGCAGATATCTACACCTAACTACTGGACTGAAGTTGGGGACCCATATGGTTGAATTAGGGGAAGGATTGAAGAAGCTGAAGGGGAGGGTGACCTCATAAGGAAGACTAGCAGTCTCAACTAACCCAGATTCCAGGGAGCTCCCAGAGACTGAGCCATCAACTAGACAGCATATATGGGCTGGTCTGAGGCTCCAAGCACATATATAGCAGAGGACTGCCTGGTCTGATCTCAGTGTGAGAAGATGTGCTTAACCCTTGAGAGTTTCCAGGGAAGGGGGAGGTCTGGTGGCAGGGAGGACGCTCTTGGAGGCAAGGAGGAGGAGGAATGGGACAAGGAACTTTGGGAAGGGGAACCAGGAAAGGGGAGGCAATAACTGGAATGTAAATTAAAAAAACATCAAATTCAAGCTGTGTTGAAAGTAAAAAGGACAGGTTTATTTGGGAGCGGCTCACTGGTGCCAAGGAATGATGTCAGGGAAGTCACTATGCAGAAGGAGAGAGAGGGGGAGTGTAAAGAGAAGGAGAGAGAGAGAGGGGAGAGAGAGAGAGAGAGAGAGAGAGAGAGAGAGAGAGAGAGAGAGAGAGAGAGAGAGAGAGAGAGAGAGAGAGAGAGAGAGAGAGAGAGAGAAAGAGAGAACCAAAATGTCTGAATTATATAGTGAAGAGCCTCTGGGTGAGAGGAAGCCCAAAGCTGGAAAGTTCAGGTGGGGACTGGGGGATGCTGGGAGAAACTGGAAGTCAGGTTCACTTTGGTATGTTAAATAGACACCTCAGTCACTTGTCCCAGGTCTGAATCCCAACGGTGGCCAAGCTACCAAAAACAATCTATAGATTCAAGGTAACCTCCATCAAAATTCTGGCGTGATTCCTCTAGAAATTAGAAAAGCAACCTCAAATTTCATACAGAATCACAAACTACTCATGATAACCTAAACAATGTTGAACAATAAAAAAAATGTCATTATAGGTATCACCAACCCAGATTTTAAGTTAAACTACAGAGCTGCAGTAATAGCAATAGCATGATATTGGCATAAAACAGACTGATTGATTAATGGAATAGGATTGAGGATGCACACAGAAGCAGCGAGCCACCCGGTTTTTCACAGCGAGAATAATGGTACACATTGTAGAAAAGATAGCATCTTTAAGAGACATGCTGTTTGAAGTCAATAGCTACATGTAGAGGGACGTAAATTGATTCCCTGTGTAAAACTCAACTCCACATGAGATCAGGACCTCAATACAAAAAATATAGATAGAGGAGAAACTTGAGTAGTTTGAACTTACTGGCACAGGACTTTCTAACTAGAACTCTGGTAGTACAGATATTAAAACTGACTACTGATACTTGAACTTGATACTCTTGAAACTACAAAGCTTTGGTACAGCAAAGGACACCATCATTTGAGCATAGAGGCATCCTACAGAATGGGAAAATACCTTTATTATTTGTGTTACTATCACAAATATACAACAAAAGAAAACAACTAAACATCAGGAAAACAAATAACCCTACTAAAAATGGGACATAAAACTAAAGTGAGAGTTCAAAAAACAAAAACAAAAACAAAACAACAACAACAAAAACCCCCCAAAAAACATAGAAACAAATGGCTGAGAGATATTTAAAAGTGTTCAACATCTTTAGCCAGCAGAGAAATGCAAATCAAAATGCTTGAGAGTTTATCTTATCCCTGCCAGAATGCCTAAGATAAAAAACAACCTTCCTCAAACAGAAAAACAACATAAAAATAGCAATGAATACCTGAGGACACATGCTGATGTGGCTGTGGGGGTGGGTACACTTACTGACTGTGGATGGGAGTACAAAGAGATGCAGCCATTGTGGGAATCAGTGCTGAGGTTCCTCTAAACAGATCTACTACCTGATCAAGCTATTCTACTCTTTGGCATACATCCACATGATTCTATATCCTCCTACAGAGACACTTGGTTGGCCATGTTCATTTCTGCTCTATACAATAGCCAGGAAATGAAAACAGTTTAGATATTCATCAACTGGAGAATGGGTAATAAAAATCTGGTATATTTACACGCAAAAAAAGTCCAGCAGTTATGGAAAGTGAAATTCAGGGGAAATGGATGAAGATGGAAACGATATTCTGAGTGAGGTAACACAGACCCAGAAATACAAACTTTATAACTTTTTTCTCATTTGTGGAATTCTCAACAGAGAAATCTCTAATGGTTGAGAAATACTTAAAGAAATGTTCAACCTCCTAAGTCATCAGGAGAATGCAACTCAATATGACTCGACATTACACCAGTCAGAATGACCAAGATCAAAAACTCAAAGGATAGCACATTCTGGTGAGGATGTGGAACAGGGGAGCAATCTTGCATTGCTGGTGGGAATGCAAACATTTATAACCACTCTAGAAATCAAGATGATGGTTTTTCAGAAAATTAGGAATACCTCAAGACCCAGCTATACCACTCCTATACTCAAAAGATGCTCCATCATCCCACAAGGACACTTGCTCACCTATGTTCATAGCAGCTTTATTCATCATATCCAGAAACTGGAAATAGCCCAGATGTCTCTCAACCAAAGAACAAATAAAGAAAATGTGGTTCATTTATACAATGGAATACTACTCAGCTATTAAAAACAAGGACATTCTGAATTTTTCAGGCATATCACTGGAACTAGAAAATATCATCCTGAGTGAGATAAGCTAGGCCCCAAAAGACATGCATGATACATGCATACTCACTTGTAAGTGGATATTAGTCATAAAATACAGGATACCTGTTCTACAGTCCAGACCCAAAGAAGCTAAATAACAAGGAAGGGCCAAGGAAAGAAGCTTGAATCTTACTCAGAAGGGGAAATAAAATAGTCATCAGAGGCAGATGGAGGGAGGGAACAGGGTGGGAAAAGGGATGGGGAGGGGAACTGGGAAGATCAGGATCAAATGTATGTAGGTCCAGGAGAGAGGTTCAAGAGAATGAACGGAGATTGGCAGCTGGCAGGTGGCAGGTATCTCTAGGACATGCCAGAGACCTGGGATTGGGGAGGCTCCCAGGAGTCTGTGGGGGTGACTCTAGCTGAATCTCTTAGCAGTGGGGAACATGGAATCTGAAGTAGCCACCTCCTATAGCCAGGCAGGACACCCAGTGGTGGGAGAAGGACACCAATATACTCATAAAACCTTTGACCCCATATTTGCCCTGCCTACAATATGTGCAGGGATAAGATGGGGCAGAGACAGAGGGTTGTCCAACCAGTGACTGGTCCAAATTGAGACCCATCCTATGTGCAAGAAACACTCCATGATGCTATTAATGATACTCTGTTGTGCTTGCGGACAGGAGCCTAGCATAACTGTCCTCTGAGTGGATCCACCCAGCAGCTGACCGAAACAGAGGCAGAGACCCATAGCCAAACATTGCATGGAGCTTGGGAAGTCTTGTGGAAGAATTGAGGGAAGGATTCAGGGAACCTGAGAAGATAGGAAGTCCACAGGAAGATCAATAGAGTCAATTAGTCTAGACCCTTGGGGGCTCCCAGAGAGTGAACACTAACCAAAGAGAATACAGCAGCTTGGTCTTCATGCAGGTCTGCCTACAAGTGGAGCAGGGGCCATCCTTGAATCTTTGCCTGGCTGTGGATCCCATTTCCCTATCTGGGCTGCACTGTCTGGCCTCAGTGGGAGAGGATTAGTCTAGCCCTACAGTGACCCATTACACCTAAGAGGCCTTCTGCTTCCCAGATGAGGAACTATGGGGGGAGGGGCTTTGTGAGGGGGTGACCAGGAGAAGGGAGGCTACAATCAGAATGTAAAGTGATTGAATAAATAAATTAATGAAAAAAGAGATTAGATTTAAAGCCCATTCCACAAGATTAGAACCATACCTGGCACTGTTATTGGGGTCAAGATCTTGTGGCTAGACATGTCATATTTCCTAAGGGAGAAACTACTATTATTAGCATGAAATGGACACAATAGTAGATTGATTCTTGATAACTTATTATGTCAATAGTTTATTGTATTTTGAAATCCTAACCAGAGAATTCTATCTATATCTATCTATCTATCTATCTATCTATCTATCTATCTATCTATCTATCTATCTATCTATCTTTATCTATTTTATTATGTATGTGAATACACTGTAGCTGTAAGATACTTGTGAACTTTCATGTGGTTGCTGGGATTTGAAATTTTAGGACCTCTGCTCATCCTGGTCAACTCTAGTCAACCCCGCTTGCTCTGGTCAACTCTGCTCGCTCAGTCCCTGCTTGCTCCGGCCCAAAGATTTATTTATTATTATACATAGCACACTGTAGCTGTCTTCTGATGCACCAGAAGAGGGCATCAGATCTCATTATGGGTGGTTGTGAGCCACCATGTGGTTGCTGGGATTTGAACTCAGAACCTTCGGAAGAGCAGTCAGTGCTCTTACCGACTGAGCCATTTCACCAACCCCAAAGAATTTTATTTGTAGTAGATGATGATGAATACAGAGCTCCACAACTGGCCAAAGCACAGAGAATGCCAAACTGTGTAGTGTTTTTTTCCCACAGTAGTGTGCACTTTTGTTAGTGTGAAGCTAGCCATTTAGGAGGAAGGGTTTTTGTTGTTATATCCTAAAAATAAAATGTGTTGTGTCTTCATCTATAGTGTCTTTTCACCTAGTCATGGCAGGCCTCCAAGGGCATTGCCAATAGCCTGTGTTGCCCTTTTTCTTTGAGGGTGGGGAGGGGTTTCTAACTAGTCACTCACAGAGGTCTCTCATGCCTCAGTGCCATTAATTTTGAGTATCAAGGAACAAAAAGTGGGTGAAATTGTTGGAATTAAAATCCATCAATCTGTTCATGGCTGCTCTGTGTACTTCTTTTTCTGGAAAAACTTGTAGTCATGTATTCACCTCTTACATTTATTTCATCCTTGAATTTAAACCCACTTGACAAGCTAGTATCTTCTAGGGTTCAACAGCTCCATCTCCAGAAAATGCTCTGGCAAAGTTTTCAAATCCTACCTGTGAAAGTTACAGTTTCTGTAAATTCCTTAGTATAGGACACATGGTTATTTTATGAAAACTACTTCTATGAAAGTTTTTACTTTGTGGAACTACATGGAACTCCTGCCAGAGTAACAAATGACAATAAAAATCCGCACATCATACTGCTTAGTTAAACAAAAAATACAGCAAGAAATCTCTAACCAATTTTACATGATTGAATTTGTTGCTCTGTTAGGAGCAGATGTGAAGTGGACATTAAGAAGAGACTATAAATATAAAATGAAGCCAATTACTCTTCAGAATTTTCATAAGCATGGTCAAAGAATCCCAAACAGTTAACAATAGAACACTGTCATCCAATATCACAATACTGTAGCCTACCACCCTCTAACCGGAGCTGCTGAAAATGAATGATTTTTTTTTTGATTTTTAATATTTTTATTACATATTTTCCTCAATTACATTTCCAATGCTATCCCAAAAGTCCCCCATAGCGCCCCCCACTTCCCTACCCACCCATTCCCATTCTTTTGGCCCTGGCATTCCCCTATATTGGGGCATATAAAGTTTGCAAGTCCAATGGGCCTCTCTTTCCATTGATGGCCGACTAGGCCATCTTTCGATACATATGCAGCTAGAGACAAGAGCTCCGGTGTTCTGGTTAGTACATCATGTTGTTCCAACAATAGGGTTGCAGATCCCTTTAGCTCCTTGGGTACTTTCTCTAGCTTCTCCATTGGGAGCCCTGTGATACATCCAATAGCTGACTGTGAACATCCACTCCTGTGTTTGCTAGGCCCCGGCATCGTCTCACAAGAGACAGCTATATTTGGGTCCTTTCAGCAAAATCTTGCTAGTGTATGCAATGGTGTCAGCGTTTAGAAGCTGATTATGGGATGGATCCCTGGATACGGCAGTCTCTAAATGGTCCATCCTTTCATCACAGCTACGAACTTTGTCTCTGTAACTCCTTCCCTGGGTGTTTTGTTCCCAATTTTAAGAAGGTGCACAGTGTCCACACTTTGGTCTTCATTCTTCTTGAGTTTCATGCGTTTATCAAATTGTATCTTATATCTTGGGTATCCTAAGTTTTGGGCTAATATCCACTTATCAGTGAATACATATTGTGTGAGTTCTTTTGTGATTGTGTTACTTCACTCAAGATGATGCCCTCCAGGTCCATCCATTTGGCTAGGAATTTCATAAATTCATTCTTTTTAATAGCTGAGTAGTACTCCATTGTGTAAATGTACCATAATTTCTGTATCCATTCCTCTGTTGAGGGACATCTGGGTTCTTTCCAGCTTCTGGCTATTATAAATAGGGCTGCTATGAACATAGTGGAGCATGTGTCCTTTTTACCGGTTGGGACATCTTCTGGATATATGCCCAGGAGAGGTATTGCTGGATCCTCCGGTAGTACTATGTCCAATTTTCTGAGGAACCGCCAGACTGATTTCCAGAGTGGTTGTACAAGCTTGCAATCCCACCAACAATGGAGGAGTGTTCCTCTTTCTCCACATCCTCGCCAGCATCTGCTGTCACCTGAATTTTTGATCTTAGCCATTCTGACTGGTGTGAGGTGGAATCTCAGGGTTGTTTTGATTTGCATTTCCCTGATGATTAAGGATGTTGAACATTTTTTCAGGTGTTTCTCTGCCATTCGGTATTCCTCAGGTGAGAATTCTTTGTTCAGTTCTGAGCCCCATTTTTTAATGGGGTTATTTGACTTTCTGGAGTCCACCTTCTTGAGTTCTTTATATATATTGGATATTAGTCCCTTATCTGATTTAGGATAGGTGAAGATCCTTTCCCAATCTGTTGGTGGTTTTTTTGTCTTATTGATGGTGTCTTTAGCCTTGCAGAAGCTTTGTAGTTTCATGAGGTCCCACTTGTCAATTCTCGACCTTACAGCACAAGCCATTACTGTTCTATTCAGGAATTTTTTCCCTGTGCCCATATCTTCAAGGCTTTTCCCCACTTTCTCCTCTATAAGTTTCAGTGTCTCTGGTTTTATGTGAAGTTCCTTGATCCACTTAGACTTGACCTTAGTACAAGGAGATAGGAATGGATCGATTCGCATTCTTCTACATGTTAACAACCAGTTGTGCCAGCACCATTTGTTGAAAATGCTGTCTTTCTTCCACTGGATGTTTTTAGCTCCCTTGTCGAAGATCAAGTGACCGTAGGTGTGTGGGTTCATTTCTGGGTCTTCAATTCTATTCCATTGGTCTATTTGTCTGTCACTATACCAGTACCATGCAGTTTTTATCACAATTGCTCTGTAGTAGAGCTTTAGGTCCGGCATGGTGATTCCACCAGAGGTTCTTTTATCCTTGAGAAGAGTTTTTGCTATCCTAGGTTTTTTGTTGTTCCAGATGAATTTGCAGATTGCACTTTCTAATTCGTTGAAGAATTGATTTGGAATTTTGATGGGGATTGCATTGAATCTGTAGATTGCTTTTGGCAAGATAGCCATTTTTACAATGTTGATCCTGCCAATCCATGAGCATGGGAGATCTTTCCATCTTCTGAGATCTTCTAGAATTTCTTTCTTCAGAGACTTGAAGTTTTTATTATACAGATCTTTCACTTCCTTAGTTAGAGTCACGCCAAGATATTTTATATTATTTGTGACTATTGAGAAGGGTGTTGTTTCCCTAATTTCTTTCTCAGCCTGTTTATTCTTTGTGTAGAGAAAGGCCATTGATTTGTTTGAGTTAATTTTATATCCAGCTACTTCACCGAAGCTGTTTATCAGGCTTAGGAGTTCTCTGGTGGAATTTTTAGGGTCACTTATATATACTATCATATCATCTGCAAAGAGTGATATTTTGACTTCATCTTTTCCAATTTGTATCCCTTTGATCTCCTTTTGTTGTCGAATTGCTCTGGCTAGGACTTCAAGTACAATGTTGAATAGGTATGGAGAAAGTGGACAGCCTTGTCTAGTCCCTGATTTTAGAGGGATTGCTTCAAGCTTCTCACCATTTACTTTGATGTTGGCTACTGGTTTGCTGTAGATTGCTTTTATCATGTTTAGGTATGGGCCTTGAATTCCTGATCTTTCCAAGACTTTTATCATGAATGGGTGTTGGATCTTGTCAAATGCTTTTTCCGCATCTAACGAGATGACCATGTAGTTTTTGTCTTTGAGTTTGTTTATATAGTGGATTACGTTGATGGATTTCCGTATATTGAACCATCCCTGCATCCCTGGGATGAAACCTACTTGGTCAGGATGGATGATTGTTTTGATGTGTTCTTGGATTCGGTTAGCAAGAACTTTATTGAGGATTTTTGCATCAATATTCATAAGGGATATTGGTCTGAAGTTTTCTATCTTTGTTGGGTCTTTTTGTGGTTTAGGTATCAGAGTAATTGTGGCTTCATAGAATGAGTTGGGTAGAGTACCTTCTGTTTCTATTTTGTGGAATAGTTTGTGAAGAACTGGGATTAGATCTTCTTTGAAGGTCTGATAGAACTCTGCACTAAACCCATCTGGTCCTGGGCTTTTTTTAGTTGGGAGACTATTAATGACTGCTTCAATTTCTTTGGGGGATATAGGGCTGTTTAGATCATTAACCTGATCTTTTTTTTTTTTTTTTTTTTTTTTTTAACAATGTTCACATTTTGAAAGTTTATTTTATTTTATTTTATTTTTTTTTATTTTTTTATTTTTTTTATATTTTTATTACATAATTTCCTCAATTACATTTCCAATACTATCCCAAAAGTCCCCCATAGCGCCCCCCACTTCCCTACCCACCCATTCCCATTCTTTTGGCCCTGGCATTCCCCTATATTGGGGCATATAAAGTTTGCAAGTCCAATGGGCCTCTCTTTCCATTGATGGCCGACTAGGCCATCTTTCGATACATATGCAGCTAGAGACAAAAGCTCCAGGGTTCCGGTTAGTACATCATGTTGTTCCAACAATAGGGTTGCAGATCCCTTTAGCTCCTTGGGTACTTTCTCTAGCTTCTCCATTGGGAGCCCTGTGATACATCCAATAGCTGACTGTGAACATCCACTCCTGTGTTTGCTAGGCCCCGGCATCGTCTCACAAGAGACAGCTATATTTGGGTCCTTTCAGCAAGATCTTGCTAGTGTATGCAATGGTGTCAGCGTTTAGAAGCTGATTATGGGACGGATCCCTGGATACAGCAGTCTCTAAATGGTCCATCCTTTCATCACAGCTACGAACTTTGTCTCTGTAGCTCCTTCCCTGGGTGTTTTGTTCCCAATTCTAAGAAGGTGCACAGTGTCCACACTTTGGTCTTCATTCTTCTTGAGTTTCATTCGTTTAGCAAATTGTATCTTATATCTTGGGTATCCTAAGTTTTGGGCTAATATCCACTTATCAATGAATACATATTGTGTGAGTTCTTTTGTGATTGTGTTACTTCACTCAAGATGATGCCCTCCAGGTCCATCCATTTGGCTAGGAATTTCATAAATTCATTCTTTTTAATAGCTGAGTAGTACTCCATTGTGTAAATGTACCATAATTTCTGTATCCATTCCTCTGTTGAGGGACATCTGGGTTCTTTCCAGCTTCTGGCTATTATAAATAGGGCTGCTATGAACATAGTGGAGCATGTGTCCTTTTTACCGGTTGGGACATCTTCTGGATATATGCCCAGGAGAGGTATTGCTGGATCCTCCGGTAGTACTATGTCCAATTTTCTGAGGAACCGCCAGACTGATTTCCAGAGTGGTTGTACAAGCTTGCAATCCCACCAACAATGGAGGAGTGTTCCTCTTTCTCCACATCCTCGCCAGCATCTGCTGTCACCTGAATTTTTGATCTTAGCCATTCTGACTGGTGTGAGGTGGAATCTCAGGGTTGTTTTGATTTGCATTTCCCTGATGATTAAGGATGTTGAACATTTTTTCAGGTGCTTCTCTGCCATTCGGTATTCCTCAGGTGAGAATTCTTTGTTCAGTTCTGAGCCCCATTTTTTAATGGGGTTATTTGACTTTCTGGAGTCCACCTTCTTGAGTTCTTTATATATATTGGATATTAGTCCCTTATCTGATTTAGGATAGGTGAAGATCCTTTCCCAATCTGTTGGTGGTTTTTTTGTCTTATTGATGGTGTCTTTAGCCTTGCAGAAGCTTTGTAGTTTCATGAGGTCCCACTTGTCAATTCTCGATCTTACAGCACAAGCCATTACTGTTCTATTCAGGAATTTTTCCCCTGTGCCCATATTTTCAAGGCTTTTCCCCACTTTCTCCTCTATAAGTTTCAGTGTCTCTGGTTTTATGTGAAGTTCCTTGATCCACTTAGACTTGACCTTAGTACAAGGAGATAGGAATGGATCGATTCGCATTCTTCTACATGTTAACAACCAGTTGTGCCAGCACCATTTGTTGAAAATGCTGTCTTTCTTCCACTGGATGTTTTTAGCTCCCTTGTCGAAGATCAAGTGACCATAGGTGTGTGGGTTCATTTCTGGGTCTTCAATTCTATTCCATTGGTCTATTTGTCTATCACTATACCAGTACCATGCAGTTTTTATCACAGTTGCTCTATAGTAGAGCTTTAGGTCCGGCATGGTGATTCCACCAGAGGTTCTTTTATCCTTGAGAAGAGTTTTTGCTATCCTAGGTTTTTTGTTATTCCAGATGAATTTGCAGATTGCACTTTCTAATTCGTTGAAGAATTGATTTGGAATTTTGATGGGGATTGCATTGAATCTGTAGATTGCTTTTGGCAAGATAGCCATTTTTACAATGTTGATCCTGCCAATCCATGAGCATGGGAGATCTTTCCATCTTCTGAGATCTTCTAGAATTTCTTTCTTCAGAGACTTGAAGTTTTTATTATACAGATCTTTCACTTCCTTAGTTAGAGTCACGCCAAGATATTTTATATTATTTGTGACTATTGAGAAGGGTGTTGTTTCCCTAATTTCTTTCTCAGCCTGTTTATTCTTTGTGTAGAGAAAGGCCATTGATTTGTTTGAGTTAATTTTATATCCAGCTACTTCACCGAAGCTGTTTATCAGGCTTAGGAGTTCTCTGGTGGAATTTTTAGGGTCACTTATATATACTATCATATCATCTGCAAAGAGTGATATTTTGACTTCATCTTTTCCAATTTGTATCCCTTTGATCTCCTTTTGTTGTCGAATTGCTCTGGCTAGGACTTCAAGTACAATGTTGAATAGGTATGGAGAAAGTGGACAGCCTTGTCTAGTCCCTGATTTTAGAGGGATTGCTTCAAGCTTCTCACCATTTACTTTGATGTTGGCTACTGGTTTGCTGTAGATTGCTTTTATCATGTTTAGGTATGGGCCTTGAATTCCTGATCTTTCCAAGACTTTTATCATGAATGGGTGTTGGATCTTGTCAAATGCTTTTTCCGCATCTAACGAGATGACCATGTAGTTTTTGTCTTTGAGTTTGTTTATATAGTGGATTACGTTGATGGATTTCCGTATATTGAACCATCCCTGCATCCCTGGGATGAAACCTACTTGGTCAGGATGGATGATTGTTTTGATGTGTTCTTGGATTCGGTTAGCAAGAACTTTATTGAGGATTTTTGCATCAATATTCATAAGGGATATTGGTCTGAAGTTTTCTATCTTTGTTGGGTGTTTTTGTGGTTTAGGTATCAGAGTAATTGTGGCTTCATAGAATGAGTTGGGTAGAGTATCTTCTGTTTCCATTTTGTGGAATAGTTTGTGAAGAACTGGGATTAGATCTTCTTTGAAGGTCTGATAGAACTCTGCAGTAAACCCATCTGGTCCTGGGCTTTTTTTAGTTGGGAGACTATTAATGACTGCTTCAATTTCTTTGGGGGATATAGGGCTGTTTAGATCATTAACCTGATCTTGATTCAACTTTGGTACCTGGTATCTGTCTAGGAACTTCTCCATTTCATCCAGGTTCTCCAGTTTTGTTGAGTATAGCCTTTGGTAGAAGGATCTGATGGTGTTTTGGATGTCTTCAGGATCTGTTGTTATGTCTCCTTTTTCATTTCTGATTTTGTTAATTAGGATGCTTTCCCTGTGCCCTCTAGTGAGTCTGGCTAAGGGTTTATCTATCTTGTTGATTTTCTCAAAGAACCAGCTCCTTGATTGGTTGATTCTTTGAATAGTTTTTCTTTTTTCCACTTGGTTGATTTCACCCCTGAGTTTGATTATTTCCTGCCGTCTACTCCTCTTGGGTGAATTTGCTTCCTTTTGTTCTAGTGCTTTTAGGTGTGTTGTCAAGCTGCTAATGTGTGCTCTCTCTAGTTTCCTTTTGGAGGCACTCAGAGCTATGAGTTTTCCTCTTAAAAATGCTTTCATTGCGTCCCATAAGTTTGGGTATGTTGTGGCTTCATTTTCATTGAACTCTAAAAAGTCCTTAATTTCTTTCTTTATTCCTTCCTTGACCAAGGTATCATTGAGAAGAGTGTTGTTCAGTTTCCACGTGAAGGTTGGCTTTCTATTATTTATTTTGTTATTGAAGATCAGCCTTAGTCCATGGTGATCTGATAGGATGCATGGGACAATTTCAATATTTTTGTATCTGTTGAGGCCTGTTTTGTGACCAATTATGTGGTCAATTTTGGAGAAGGTACCATGAGGTGCTGAGAAGAAGGTATATCCTTTTGTTTTAGGATAGAATGTTCTGTAGATATCTGCCAGATCCATTTGATCCATAATTTCTCTTAGTTTCACTGTGTCCCTGTTTAGTTTCTGTTTCCATGATCTGTCCATTGGTGAAAGTGGTGTGTTGAAGTCTCCCACTATTATTGTATGAGGTGCAATGTGTGCTTTGAGATTTACTAAAGTTTCTTTAATGAATGTGGCTGCCTTTGTATTTGGAGCATAGATATTCAGGATTGATAGTTCCTCTCGGAGGATTTTACCTTTGATGAGTATGAAGTGTCCCTCCCTGTCTTTTTTAATGACTTTGGGTTGGAAGTCAATCTTATCAGATATTAGAATGGCTACTCCAGCTTGTTTCTTCATGCCATTTGCTTGGAGAATTGTTTTCCAGCCTTTCATTCTGAGGTAGTGTCTATCCTTTTCTCTGAGATGAGTTTCCTGTAAGCAGCAAAATGTTGGGTCTTGTTTGTGTAGCCAGTTTGTTAGTCTATGTCTTTTTATCGGGGAGTTGAGTCCATTGATATTAAGAGATATTAAGGAAAAGAAATTGGTGTTTCCTGTTATTTTTGATGTTAAAGTTGGCATTTTGTTCTTGTGGCTGTCTTCTTTTAGGTTTGTTGAGGGATTACCTTCTTGTTGTTTCTAGGGCGTGGTTCCTGTCCTTGTATTGGTTTTTTTCTGTTATTATCCTTTGAAGGGCTGGATTCGTGGAGAGATAATGTGTGAATTTGGTTTTGTCGTGGAATACTTTGGTTTCTCCATCTATGTTAATTGAGAGTTTGGCTGGGTATAGTAGCCTGGGCTGGAATTTGTGTTCTTTTAGTGTCTGTATAACATCTGTCCAGGATCTTCTGGCTTTCATAGTCTCTGGTGAAAAGTCTGGTGTAATTCTGATAGGCTTGCCTTTATATGTTACTTGGCCTTTTTCTCTTACTGCTTTTAGTATTCTATCTTTATTTAGAGCATTTGTTGCTCTGATTATTATGTGTCGGGAGGTATTTCTTTTCTGATCCAGTCTATTTGGAGTTCTGTAGGCTTCTTGTATGTTCATGGGCATCTCTTTCTTTAGATTTGGGAAGTTTTCTTCTATAATTTTGTTGAAGATGTTTGCTGGTCCTTTGAGTTGAAAATCTTCATTCTCATCCACTCCTATTATCCGTAGGTTTGGTCTTCTCATTATGTCCTGTATTTCTTGGATGTTTTGAGTTAGGATCTTTTTGCATTTTCCATTTTCCTTGATTGTTGTGCCGATGTTCTCTATGGAATCTTCTGCACCTGAGATTCTCTCTTCCATCTCTTGTATTCTGTTGCTGATGCTCGTATCTATGGTTCCAGATTTCTTTCCTAGGGTTTCTATCTCCAGTGTTGCCTCATTTTGGGTTTTCTTTATTGTGTCTACTTCCCTTTTTAGGTCTAGTATGGTTTTGTTCATTTCCATCATCTGTTTGGATGTGTTTTCCTGTTTTTCTGTAAGGACTTCTACCTGTTTGATTATGTTATCATGTTTTTCTTTAAGGATTTGTAACTCTTTAGCAGTGTTCTCCTGCAATTCTTTAAGGGATTTTTGTGCTTCCTCTTTATTGTCTTCTTCCTTTTTAGCAGTGTTCTCCTGCATTTCTTTAAGTGTGTTATTAACGTCCTTCTTGAAGTCCTCTATCATCATCAGGAGATATGCTTTTAAATCCGTGTCTAGCTTTTCCGGTGTGTTGGGGTGCCCTGGACTGGGCGAAGTGGGGGTGCTGGGTTCTGATGATGGTGAGTGGTCTTGGTTTCTGTTAGTAAGATTATTACGTTTACCTTTCGCCATCTGGTAATCTCTGGGGTTAGTTGTTATCGTTGTCACTGTTTAAAGATTGGAGCAGAAGCTGTGTTCCACTCACCAGCAGTCTCTAAATCCTGCGGCGGGGGTCGTGGGTAGCTGACGGTACCCCGGTGCTGGTCCAGCCGGAAGAGGCCTGTGGTCCTACTCAGGCCGTTTTTCTGCTTCCCTAACTAATGCAGCGTCAGGTCCCGCGTGCAATTGGATTGGAGCAGAAGCTGTGTTCCACTCTCCAGAAGTCTTAAGATCCTGTGGTGGGTGTTGTGGGTAGCTGGTGAGTGTCAGCCGACCCTGCGCCCCAGCTGCCCTGGTGTTTTTCTGACCGGAAGAGGGTTATGGCCCTATGTAGGCCGGATTTCTCTCTCCCCAACCAGAGCAGTCTCAGGTCCCGCGTGATTGGACTGGAGCAGAAGCTGTGTTCCACTCACCAGCAGTCCCAAAATCCTGCGGCGGGGGTCGTGGGTAGCTGGCGGGTGTCAGGCAACCCTGCGCTCCCGCTACCCTGGCGCTGATCCAGCCGGGTGAGGCCTGTGGCCCTACTCAGGCCCGTTTCTGCTTCCCTAACTAATGCAGTCTCAGGTCTCGCGCAATTGGATTGGAGCAGAAGCTGTGTTCCACTCACCAGCAGTCCCAAAATCCTGCGGCGGGGGTCGTGGGTAGCTGGCGGGTGTCAGGCAACCCTGCGCTCCCGCTACCCCGGCGCTGATCCAGCCGGATGAGGCCTGTGGTCCTACTCAGGCCGGTTTCTGCTTCCCTAACTAATGCAGTCTCAGGTCCCGCGCAATTGGATTGGAGCAGAAGCTGTGCTCCACTCACCAGAAGTCTTAAGATCCTGTGGCGGGTGTTGTGGGCAGTTGGCGAGTGTCAGCAGACCCTGCGCCCCAGCTGCTCAGGTGCTTTTCTGACCGGCCATTAACCTGATCTTGATTCAACTTTGGTACCTGGTATCTGTCTAGGAACTTCTCCATTTCATCCAGGTTCTCCAGTTTTGTTGAGTATAGCCTTTGGTAGAAGGATCTGATGGTGTTTTGGATGTCTTCAGGATCTGTTGTTATGTCTCCTTTTTCATTTCTGATTTTGTTAATTAGGATGCTTTCCCTGTGCCCTCTAATGAGTCTGGCTAAGGGTTTATCTATCTTGTTGATTTTCTCAAAGAACCAGCTCCTTGATTGGTTGATTCTTTGAATAGTTTTTCTTGTTTCCACTTGGTTGATTTCACCCCTGAGTTTGATTATTTCCTGCCGTCTACTCCTCTTGGGTGAATTTGCTTCCTTTTGTTCTAGTGCTTTTAGGTGTGTTGTCAAGCTGCTAATGTGTGCTCTCTCTAGTTTCCTTTTGGAGGCACTCAGAGCTATGAGTTTTCCTCTTAGAAATGCTTTCATTGCGTCCCATAAGTTTGGGTATGTTGTGGCTTCATTTTCATTGAACTCTAAAAAGTCCTTAATTTCTTTCTTTATTCCTTCCTTGACCAAGGTATCATTGAGAAGAGTGTTGTTCAGTTTCCACGTGAAGGTTGGCTTTCTATTATTTATTTTGTTATTGAAGATCAGCCTTAGTCCATGGTGATCTGATAGGATGCATGGGACAATTTCAATATTTTTGTATCTGCTGAGGCCTGCTTTGTGACCAATTATGTGGTCAATTTTGGAGAAGGTACCATGAGGTGCTGAGAAGAAGGTATATCCTTTTGTTTTAGGATAGAATGTTCTGTAGATATCTGCCAGATCCATTTGATTCATAATTTCTGTTAGTTTCACTGTGTCCCTGTTTAGTTTCTGTTTCCATGATCTGTCCATTGGTGAAAGTGGTGTGTTGAAGTCTCCCACTATTATTGTATGAGGTGCAATGTGGGCTTTGAGATTTACTAAAGTTTCTTTAATGAATGTGGCTGCCTTTGTATTTGGAGCATAGATATTCAGGATTGATAGTTCCTCTTGGAGGATTTTACCTTTGATGAGTAAGAAGTGTCCCTCCCTGTCTTTTTTAATGACTTTGGGTTGGAAGTCAATCTTATCAGATATTAGAATGGCTACTCCAGCTTGTTTCTTCATGCCATTTGCTTGGAAAATTGTTTTCCAGCCTTTCATTCTGAGGTAGTGTCTATCCTTTTCTCTGAGATGAGTTTCCTGTAAACAGCAAAATGTTGGGTCTTGTTTGTGTAGCCAGTTTGTTAGTCTATGTCTTTTTATCGGGGAGTTGAGTCCATTGATATTAAGAGATATTAAGGAAAAGTAATTGTTGTTTCCTGTTATTATTGTTGTTAAAGTTGGCATTGTGTTCTTGTGGCTGTCTTCTTTTAGGTTTGTTGAGGGATTACCTTCTTGTTGTTTCTAGGGCGTGGTTCCTGTCCTTGTATTGGTTTTTTTCTGTTATTATCCTTTGAAGGGCTGGATTCGTGGAGAGATAATGTGTGAATTTGGTTTTGTCGTGGAATACTTTGGTTTCTCCATCTATGTTAATTGAGAGTTTGGCTGGGTATAGTAGCCTGGGCTGGAATTTGTGTTCTTTTAGTGTCTGTATAACATCCGTCCAGGATCTTCTGGCTTTCATAGTCTCTGGTGAAAAATCTGGTGTAATTCTGATAGGCTTGCCTTTATATGTTACTTGGCCTTTTTCTCTTACTGCTTTTAGTATTCTATCTTTATTTAGAGCATTTGTTGTTCTGATTATAATGTGTCGGGAGGTATTTCTTTTCTGGTCCAGTCTATTTGGAGTTCTGTAGGCTTCTTGTATGTTCATGGGCATCTCTTTCTTTAGATTTGGGAAGTTTTCTTCTATAATTTTGTTGAAGATGTTTGCTGGTCCTTTGAGTTGAAAATCTTCATTCTCATCCACTCCTATTATCCGTAGGTTTGGTCTTCTCATTGCGTCCTGTATTTCTTGGATGTTTTGAGTTAGGATCTTTTTGCATTTTACATTTTCCTTGATTGTTGTGCCGATGTTCTCTATGGAATCTTCTGCACCTGAGATTCTCTCTTCCATCTCTTGTATTCTGTTGCTGATGCTCGTATCTATGGTTCCAGATTTCTTTCCTAGGGTTTCTATCTCCAGTGTTGCCTCATTTTGGGTTTTCTTTATTGTGTCTACTTCCCTTTTTAGGTCTAGTATGGTTTTGTTCATTTCCATCATCTGTTTGGATGTGTTTTCCTGTTTTTCTGTAAGGACTTCTACCTGTTTGATTATGTTATCCTGTTTTTCTTTAAGGATTTGTAACTCTTTAGCAGTGTTCTCCTGCAATTCTTTAAGGGATTTTTGTGCTTCCTCTTTATTGTCTTCTGCCTGTTTAGCAGTGTTCTCCTGCATTTCTTTAAGTGTGTTATTAAAGTCCTTCTTGAAGTCCTCTATCATCATCAGGAGATATGCTTTTAAATCCGTGTCTAGCTTTTCCGGTGTGTTGGGGTGCCCTGGACTGGGCGAAGTGGGGGTGCTGGGTTCTGATGATGGTGAGTGGTCTTGGTTTCTGTTAGTAAGATTATTACGTTTACCTTTCGCCATCTGGTAATCTCTGGGTTTAGTTGTTATCGTTGTCACTGTTTAAAGATTGGAGCAGAAGCTGTGTTCCACTCACCAGCAGTCCCAAAATCCTGCGGCGGGGGTCGTGGGTAGCTGGCGTGTGTCAGGCAACCCTGCTCTCCCGCTACCCCGGCGCTGATCCGGCCGGTTGAGGCCTGTGGCCCTACTCAGGCCGGTTTCTGCTTCCCTAACTAATGCAGTCTCAGGTCCTGCGCAATTGGATTGGAGCAGAAGCTGTGCTCCACTCACCAGAAGTCTTAAGATCCTGTGGCGGGTGTTGTGGGTAGCTGGCGAGTGTCAGTAGACCCTGCGCCCCAGCTGCCCCGGTGCTTTTCTGACCGGAAGAGGGTTGTTGCCCTATGTAGGCCGGATTTCTCTCTCCCCAACCAGAGCAGTCTCAGGTACCATGTGATTGGACTGGAGCAGAAGCTGTGTTCCACTCACCAGCAGTCCCAAAATCCTGCGGCGGGGGTCGTGGGTAGCTGGCGGGTGTCAGGCAACCCTGCACTCCCGTTACCCCGGCGCTGATCCGGCCGGATTAGGCCTGTGGCCCTACTCAGGCCGGTTTCTGCTTCCCTAACTAATGCAGTCTCCGGTCCCGAGCACTTGGATTGGAGCAGAAGCTGTGCTCCACTCACCAGAAGTCTTAAGATCCTGTGGCGGGTGTTGTGCGTAGCTGGCGAGTGTCAGCCGACCCTGCGCCCCAGCTGCTCCGGCGCTCCTCTGACCGGAAGAGGGTTGTGGCCCTATGTAGGCCGGATTTCTCTCTCCCCAACCAGAGCAGTCTCAGGTCCCGCGTGATTGGACTGGAGCAGAAGCTGTGTTCCACTCACCAGCAGTCCCAAAATCCTGCGGCGGGGGTCGTGGGTAGCTGGCGGGTGTCAGGCAACCCTGCGCTCCCGCTACCCCGGCGCTGATCCGGCCGGATGAGGCCTGTGGCCCTACTCAGTCCGGTTTCTGCTTCCCTAACTAATGCAGTCTCAGGTCCCGCGCAATTGGATTGGAGCAGAAGCTGTGCTCCACTCACCAGAAGTCTTAAGATCCTGTGGCGGGTGTTGTGGGTAGCTGGCGAGTGTCAGTCGACCCTGCGCCCCAGCTGCCCCGGTGCTTTTCTGACCGGAAGAGGGTTGTGTCAAATGAATGATTTTTGATCAACTGAGCCTGTCCTTGTTTACATGACTCTGATTTGAATGCCTTTGACTTGTACATGAGTCACTGCAGGAATAGAAATGACCTGCACAGCAGCTCAAGAAAACTTCTTAGAACTGCATACTGGCTAATTTGAACCACTGTCCTCTGATTATCAGGAATCGTACATCAAGAAATGATACACAAAGAAACATACCCCAACTGTAAAGGAATATATTCATCTTTTTATTAATATAAAAACATTTCCCTCAAGTGTAGGCCCCAGTCCCCAGCTTATTGTTTTAGGTTATTGCTGGTACTCTTAACTATGGTTTCCTCTGCTGCCTTATTGTGGTTTAATCGATATACAGTTCTTTGTATTCTCATCTGAAGGATGAATTCATTTTTTAACCATGTGCCCAGCTACCACAGGGATGGGTTGCCAAGTCTCCCACAAGTTTGTTCAGTTTTTTTTTTTTTTTGTGGCATTCCCATTCCTGAGCTTAGAGTTTATTTGGAAGGATGCTGTTTAGTTGTATCCACTCCAACCCCCCACCTTTCACTCTAATTTAGTGATTTTCTTCGTGCAACCTTGCCTGTTTGTGACATATTGGTACTGTTTATGTTCCCATCTGGTTTTTTGATAGTTATAGGTCTGATTTCAAGATGATTTACTCTCACTGAAATTTATTTCAATAATTAACTCTGAAGTATTAAGGATTATAGTTTGACTTATAGAGATTTACACTTGAGCATATGGAAATTGTGCATTGGGACCAAACCTACTATGCCTTCCTTAAATGGGAATTCTATCCGTCTTTGTTCTGTGGTTTCTGATTCTGATTCATGTTGTTAAGCTTGTGGGAGATTGGCATGTGGCCCTGCAATGGGGTGTGTCTTGGTCTCGGATCTTCCTAGATGATGACTGTCTTGCCTTGTAGATGAATAATTTGATGGTCAAGAGACAGTGGCAAGTTTACACAGCTGAGGGATGATCAAGGAATGTCATTCTGATACCCTTGTTCTTTTCTAAGGGTTCTCACCATATACATCTAAATGAGAGACAAGTTTCTAGCATCTATAAGAATCACACTTTAAAATACTTCTTGGGGATCAGCGCCGGGGTAGCGGGAGAGCAGGGTTGCCTGACACCCGCCAGCTACCCACGACCCCCGCCGCAGGATTTTGGGACTGCTGGTGAGTGGAACACAGCTTCTGCTCCAGTCCAATCACGCGGGACCTGAGACTGCTCTGGTTGGGGAGAGAGAAATCCGGCCTACATAGGGCCACAACCCTCTTCCGGTCAGAAAAACACCAGGGCAGCTGGGGCGCAGGGTCGACTGACACTCGCCAGCTACCCACAACACCCGCCACAGGATCTTAAGACTTCTGGTGAGTGGAGCACAGCTTCTGCTCCAATCCAATTGCGCGGGACCTGAGACTGCATTAGTTAGGGAAGCGGAAACAGGCCTGAGTAGGGCCACAGGCCTCATCCGGCGGATCAGCGCCGGGGTAGCGAGAGAAGCAGGGTTGCCTGACACCCGCCAGCTACCCACGACCCCCGCCGCAGGATTTTGGGACTGCTGGTGAGTGGAACACAGCTTCTGCTCCAGTCCAATCACGCGGGACCTGAGACTGCTCTGGTTGGGGAGAGAGAAATCCGGCCTACATAGGGCCACAACCCACTTCCGGTCAGAGGAGCGCCGGAGCAGCTGGGGCGCAGGGTCGGCTGACACTCGCCAGCTACCCACAACGCCCGCCACAGGATCTTAAGACTTCTGGTGAGAGGAGCACAGCTTCTGCTCCAATCCAATTGCGCGGGACCTGAGACTGCATTAGTTAGGGAAGCAGAAACCGGCCTGAGTAGGGCCACAGGCCTCATCCGGCCGGATCAGCGCCGGGGTAGCGGGAGCGCAGGGTTGCCTGACACCCGCCAGCTACCCACGACCCCCGCCGCAGGATTTTGGGACTGCTGGTGAGTGGAACACAGCTTCTGCTCCAGTCCAATCACGCGGGACCTGAGACTGCTCTGGTTGGGGAGAGAGAAATCCGGCCTACATAGGGCCACAACCCTCTTCCGGTCAGAAAAACACCAGGGCAGCTGGGGCACAGGGTCGAGTGACACTCGCCAGCTACCCACAACACCCGCCACAGGATCTTAAGACTTCTGGTGAGTGGAGCACAGCTTCTGCTCCAATCCAAGTGCTCGGGACCTGAGACTGCATTAGTTAGGGAAGCGGAAACAGGCCTGAGTAGGGCCACAGGCCTCATCCGGCCGGATCAGCGCCGGGGTAGCAGGAGAGCAGGGTTGCCTGACACCCGCCAGCTACCCACGACCCCCGCCGCAGGATTTTGGGACTGCTGGTGAGTGGAACACAGCTTCTGCTCCAATCTTTAAACAGTGACAACGATAACAACTAAACCCAGAGATTACCAGATGGCGAAAGGTAAACGTAATAATCTTACTAACAGAAACCAAGACCACTCACCATCATCAGAACCCAGCACCCCCACTTCGCCCAGTCCAGGGCACCCCAACACACCGGAAAAGCTAGACATGGATTTAAAAGCATATCTCCTGATGATGATAGAGGACTTCAAGAAGGACTTTAATAACACACTTAAAGAAATGCAGGAGAACACTACTAAACAGGCAGACGACAATAAAGAGGAAGCACAAAAATCCCTTAAAGAATTGCAGGAGAACACTGCTAAAGAGTTACAAATCCTTAAAGAAAAACAGGATAACATAATCAAACAGGTAGAAGTCCTTACAGAAAAACAGGAAAACACATCCAAACAGATGATGGAAATGAACAAAACCATACTAGACCTAAAAAGGGAAGTAGACACAATAAAGAAAACCCAAAATGAGGCAACACTGGAGATAGAAACCCTAGGAAAGAAATCTGGAACCATAGATACGAGCATCAGCAACAGAATACAAGAGATGGAAGAGAGAATCTCAGGTGCAGAAGATTCCATAGAGAACATCGGCACAACAATCAAGGAAAATGTAAAATGCAAAAAGATCCTAACTCAAACCATCCAAGAAATACAGGACGCAATGAGAAGACCAAACCTATGGATAATAGGAGTGAATGAGAATGAAGATTTTCAACTCAAAGGACCAGCAAACATCTTCAACAAAATTATAGAAGAAAACTTCCCAAATCTAAAGAAAGAGATGCCCATGAACATACAAGAAGCCTACAGAACTCCAAATAGACTGGACCAGAAAAGAAATACCTCCCGACACATTATAATCAGAACAACAAATGCTCTAAGTAAAGATAGAATACTAAAAGCAGTAAGAGAAAAAGGCCAAGTAACATATAAAGGCAAGCCTATCAGAATTACACCAGATTTTTCACCAGAGACTATGAAAGCCAGAAGATCCTGGACGGATGTTATACAGACACTAAAAGAACACAAATTCCAGCCCAGGCTACTATACCCAGCCAAACTCTCAATTAACATAGATGGAGAAACCAAAGTATTCCACGACAAAACCAAATTCACACATTATCTCTCCACGAATCCAGCCCTTCAAAGGATAATAACAGAAAAAAACCAATACAAGGACAGGAACTACGCCCTAGAAACAACAAGAAGGTAATCCCTCAACAGACCTAAAAGAAGACAGCCACAAGAACAAAATGCCAACTTTAACAACAATAATAACAGGAAACAACAATTACTTTTCCTTAATATCTCTTAATATCAATGGACTCAACTCCCCGATAAAAAGACATAGACTAACAAACTGGCTGCACAAACAAGACCCAACATTTTGCTGTTTACATGAAACTCATCTCAGAGAAAAGGATAGACACTACCTCAGAATGAAAGGCTGGAAAACAATTTTCCAAGCAAATAGCATGAAGAAACAAGCTGGAGTAGCCATTCTAATATCTGATAAGATTGACTTCCAACCCAAAGTCATTAAAAAAGACAGGGAGGGACACTTCATACTCATCAAAGGTAAAATCCTCCAAGAGGAACTATCAATCCTGAATATCTATGCTCCAAATACAAAGGCAGCCACATTCATTAAAGAAACTTTAGTAAATCTCAAAGCCCACATTGCACCTCATACAATAATAGTGGGAGACTTCAACACACCACTTTCACCAATGGACAGATCATGGAAACAGAAACTAAACAGGGACACAGTGAAACTAACAGAAATTATGAATCAAATGGATCTGGCAGATATCTACAGAACATTCTATCCTAAAACAAAAGGATATACCTTCTTCTCAGCACCTCATGGTACCTTCTCCAAAATTGACCACATAATTGGTCACAAAGCAGGCCTCAGCAGATACAAAAATATTGAAATTGTCCCATGCATCCTATCAGATCACCATGGACTAAGGCTGATCTTCAATAACAAAATAAATAATAGAAAGCCAACCTTCACGTGGAAACTGAACAACACTCTTCTCAATGATACCTTGGTCAAGGAAGGAATAAAGAAAGAAATTAAGGACTTTTTAGAGTTCAATGAAAATGAAGCCACAACATACCCAAACTTATGGGACGCAATGAAAGCATTTCTAAGAGGAAAACTCATAGCTCTGAGTGCCTCCAAAAGGAAACTAGAGAGAGCACACATTAGCAGCTTGACAACACACCTAAAAGCACTAGAACAAAAGGAAGCAAATTCACCCAAGAGGAGTAGACGGCAGGAAATAATCAAACTCAGGGGTGAAATCAACCAAGTGGAAACAAGAAAAACTATTCAAAGAATCAACCAATCAAGGAGCTGGTTCTTTGAGAAAATCAACAAGATAGATAAACCCTTAGCCAGACTCATTAGAGGGCACAGGGAAAGCATCCTAATTAACAAAATCAGAAATGAAAAAGGAGACATAACAACAGATCCTGAAGACATCCAAAACACCATCAGATCCTTCTACCAAAGGCTATACTCAACAAAACTGGAGAACCTGGATGAAATGGAGAAGTTCCTAGACAGATACCAGGTACCAAAGTTGAATCAAGATCAGGTTAATGATCTAAACAGCCCTATATCCCCCAAAGAAATAGAAGCAGTCATTAATAGTCTCCCAACTAAAAAAAGCCCAGGACCAGATGGGTTTAGTGCAGAGTTCTATCAGACCTTCAAAGAAGATCTAATCCCAGTTCTTCACAAACTATTCCACAAAATAGAAACAGAAGGTACTCTACCCAACTCATTCTATGAAGCCACAATTACTCTGATACCTAAACCACAAAAAGACCCAACAAAGATAGAAAACTTCAGACCAATATCCCTTATGAATATTGATGCAAAAATCCTCAATAAAGTTCTTGCTAACCGAATCCAAGAACACATCAAAACAATCATCCATCCTGACCAAGTAGGTTTCATCCCAGGGATGCAGGGATGGTTCAATATACGGAAATCCATCAACGTAATCCACTATATAAACAAACTCAAAGACAAAAACTACATGGTCATCTCGTTAGATGCGGAAAAAGCATTTGACAAGATCCAACACCCATTCATGATAAAAGTCTTGGAAAGATCAGGAATTCAAGGCCCATACCTAAACATGATAAAAGCAATCTACAGCAAACCAGTAGCCAACATCAAAGTAAATGGTGAGAAGCTTGAAGCAATCCCTCTAAAATCAGGGACTAGACAAGGCTGTCCACTTTCTCCATACCTATTCAACATTGTACTTGAAGTCCTAGCCAGAGCAATTCGACAACAAAAGGAGATCAAAGGGATACAAATTGGAAAAGATGAAGTCAAAATATCACTCTTTGCAGATGATATGATAGTATATATAAGTGACCCTAAAAATTCCACCAGAGAACTCCTAAGCCTGATAAACAGCTTCGGTGAAGTAGCTGGATATAAAATTAACTCAAACAAATCAATGGCCTTTCTCTACACAAAGAATAAACAGGCTGAGAAAGAAATTAGGGAAACAACACCCTTCTCAATAGTCACAAATAATATAAAATATCTTGGCGTGACTCTAACTAAGGAAGTGAAAGATCTGTATAATAAAAACTTCAAGTCTCTGAAGAAAGAAATTCTAGAAGATCTCAGAAGATGGAAAGATCTCCCATGCTCATGGATTGGCAGGATCAACATTGTAAAAATGGCTATCTTGCCAAAAGCAATCTACAGATTCAATGCAATCCCCATCAAAATTCCAAATCAATTCTTCAACGAATTAGAAAGTGCAATCTGCAAATTCATCTGGAACAACAAAAAACCTAGGATAGCAAAAACTCTTCTCAAGGATAAAAGAACCTCTGGTGGAATCACCATGCCGGACCTAAAGCTCTACTACAGAGCAATTGTGATAAAAACTGCATGGTACTGGTATAGTGACAGACAAATAGACCAATGGAATAGAATTGAAGACCCAGAAATGAACCCACACACCTATGGTCACTTGATCTTCGACAAGGGTGCTAAAAACATCCAGTGGAAGAAAGACAGCATTTTCAACAAATGGTGCTGGCACAACTGGTTGTTAACATGTAGAAGAATGCGAATCGATCCATTCCTATCTCCTTGTACTAAGGTCAAGTCTAAGTGGATCAAGGAACTTCACATAAAACCAGAGACACTGAAACTTATAGAGGCGAAAGTGGGGAAAAGCCTTGAAGACATGGGCACAGGGGAAAAATTCCTGAATAGAACAGTAATGGCTTGTGCTGTAAGGTCGAGAATTGACAAGTGGGACCTCATGAAACTACAAAGCTTCTGCAAGGCTAAAGACACCATCAATAAGACAAAAAAACCACCAACAGATTGGGAAAGGATCTTCACCTATCCTAAATCAGATAAGGGACTAATATCCAATATATATAAAGAACTCAAGAAGGTGGACTCCAGAAAGTCAAATAACCCCATTAAAAAATGGGGCTCAGAACTGAACAAAGAATTCTCACCTGAGGAATACCGAATGGCAGAGAAACACCTGAAAAAATGTTCGACATCCTTAATCATCAGGGAAATGCAAATCAAAACAACCCTGAGATTCCACCTCACACCAGTCAGAATGGCTAAGATCAAAAATTCAGGTGACAGCAGATGCTGGCGAGGATGTGGAGAAAGAGGAACACTCCTCCATTGTTGGTGGGATTGCAAGCTTGTACAACCACTCTGGAAATCAGTCTGGCGGTTCCTCAGAAAATTGGACATAGTACTACCGGAGGATCCAGCAATACCTCTCCTGGGCATATATCCAGAAGATGTCCCAACCGGTAAAAAGGACACATGCTCCACTATGTTCATAGCAGCCCTATTTATAATAGCCAGAAGCTGGAAAGAACCCAGATGTCCCTCAACAGAGGAATGGATACAGAAATTATGGTACATTTACACAATGGAGTACTACTCAGCTATTAAAAAGAATGAATTTATGAAATTCCTAGCCAAATGGATGGACCTGGAGGGCATCATCTTGAGTGAAGTAACACAATCACAAAAGAACTCACACAATATGTATTCACTGATAAGTGGATATTAGCCCAAAACTTAGGATACCCAAGATATAAGATACAATTTGATAAACGCATGAAACTCAAGAAGAATGAAGACCAAAGTGTGGACACTGTGCACCTTCTTAAAATTGGGAACAAAACACCCAGGGAAGGAGTTACAGAGACAAAGTTCGTAGCTGTGATGAAAGGATGGACCATTTAGAGACTGCCGTATCCAGGGATCCATCCCATAATCAGCTTCTAAACGCTGACACCATTGCATACACTAGCAAGATTTTACTGAAAGGACCCAAATATAGCTGTCTCTTGTGAGACGATGCCGGGGCCTAGCAAACACAGTAGTGGATGTTCACAGTCAGCTATTGGATGTATCACAGGGCTTCCAATGGAGAAGCTAGAGAAAGTACCCAAGGAGCTAAAGGGATCTGCAACCTTATTGTTGGAACAACATGATGTACTAACCAGAACCCCGGAGGTCTTGTCTCTAGCTGCATATGTATCGAAAGATGGCCTAGTCGGCCATCAATGGAAAGAGAGGCCCATTGGACTTGCAATCTTTATATGCCCCAATATAGGGGAATGCCAGGGCCAAAAGAATGGGAATGGGTGGGTAGGGAAGTGGGGGGCGCTATGGGGGACTTTTGGGATAGCATTGGAAATGTAATTGAGGAAAATATGTAATAAAAATATTAAAAATCAAAAAAAAATACTTCTTGAAGGACAAGCATGGTTCATCTGGCTCATCTGGCTCATCTGGCTCATCTGGCTCTTGCGACCAAGCTTCAGGACTTGAATTTGATCTCTAGTACCCAGTAACACACACACACACACACACACACACACACACACACACACACACACACACACACACACACACACACATACACACACACACCCTGAATGTAATGAAAAAATTCCCACTCTCTACTGGGGCTTTTACTTTTTTTTTATTTATAATTTTTATTAATTAGGTATTTTCCTCATTTACATTTCCAATACTATCCAAAAAGTCCCCAATACACTCCCCCCCCACTCCCCTACCCACCCACTCCCAGTTTTTGTCCCAGGTGTTCCCCAGTACTGGGGCATATAAAGTTTGCAAGTCCAATGGGCCTCTCTTTCCAGTGATGGCCGACTAGGCCATCTTTTGATACATATGCAGCTAGAGTCAAGAGCTCTGGGGTACTGGTTAGTTCATAATGTTGTTCCACCTATAGGGTTGCAGATCCCTTTAGATCCTTGGTAACTTTCTCTAGCTCCTCCATTGGGGGCCCTGTGATCCATCCAATAGCTGACTGTGAGCATCCTCTTCTGTGTTTGCTAGGCCCCGGCATAGTCTCACAGGAGACAGCTATATCTGGGTCCTTTCAGCAAAATCTTGCTAGTGTATGCAATGGTGTCAGCGTTTGGAAGCTGATTATGGGATGGATTCCTGGATATGGCAGTCTTTAGATGGTCCATCCTTTCGTCACAGCTCTAAACTTTATCTCTTTAACTCTTTCCATGGGTGTTTTGTTCCCAATTCTAAGAAGGGGCACAGTGTCCACACTTTGGTCTTTGTTCTTCTTGAGTTTCATGCGTTTAACAAATTGTATCTTATATCTTGGGTATCCTAAGTTTTTGGGCTAATATCCATTTATCAGTGAGTACATATTGTGTGAGTTCCGTTGTGATTGTGTTACCTCACTCAGGATGATGCCCTCCAGGTCTATACATTTGCCTAGGAATTTCATAAATTCATTCTTTTTAATAGCTGAGTAGTACTCCATTGTGTAAATGTACCACATTTTCTGTATCCATTCCTCTGTTGAGGGGCATCTGGGTTCTTTCCAGCTTCTGGCTATTATAAATAGGGCTGCTATGAACATAGTGGAGTATGTGTCCTTCGTAACGGTTGGAACATCTTCTGGATATATGCCCAGGAGAGGTATTACTGGATCCTCTGGTAGTATTATGTCCAATTTTCTGAGGAACCGCCAAACTGATTTCCAGAGTGGTTGTACAAGCTTGCAATCCCACCAACAATGAAGGAGTGTTCCTCTTTCTCCACATCCTCGCCAGCATCTGCTGTCACCTGAATTTTTGATCTTAGCCATTCTGACTGGTGTGAGGTGGAATCTCAGGGTTGTTTTGAGTTGCATTTCCCTGATGATTAAGGATGTTGAACATTCTTTCAGGTATTTCTCAGCCATTTGGTATTCCTCAGGTGAGAATTCTTGATCAGTTCTGAGCCACATTTTTTAATGGGGTTATTTGACTTTCTGGAGTCCACCTTCTTGAGTTCTTTATATATATATTGGATATTAGTCCCCTATCTGATTTAGGATAGGTAAAGATCCTTTCCCAATCTGTTGGTGGTCTTTTTGTCTTATTGACGGTGTCTTTTGTCTTGCAGAAGCTTTGCAACTTTATGAGGTCCCATTTATCGATTCTCCATTTTACAGCACAAGCCTTTGCTGTTCTATTCAGGAATTTTTCCCCTGTACCCATATCTTCGAAGCTTTTCCCTACTTTCTCCTCTATAAGTTTCAGTGTCTCTGGTTTTATGTGGAGTTCCTTAATCCACTTAGATTTGACCTTAGTACAAGGAGATAGGAATGGATCAATTCGCATTCTTCCACATGATAACTGCCAGTTGTGCCAGCACCATTTGTTGAAAATGCTGTCTTTTTTAACACTGGATGGTTTTTGCTCCCTTGTGAAAGATCAAGTGACCATAGGTGTGTGGGTTCATCTCAGGGTTTTCAATTCTGTTCCATTAGTCTACTTGACTGTCATTATACCAGTACCATGCAGTTTTTTTTTTTTTTTTTTTTTTTTTTTTATCACAATTGCTCTGTAGTACAGCTTTAGGTCCGGCATGGTGATTCCACTAGAGGTTCTTTTATCCTTGAGAAGAGTTTTTGCTTTCCTAGGTTTTTTGTTGTTCCAGATAAATTTGCAGATTGCACTTTCTAATTCGTTGAAGAATTGAGTTGGAATTTTGATGGGGGTTGCATTGAATCTGTAGATTGCTTTTGCAAGATAGCCATTTTTACAATGTTGATCCTGCCAATCCATGAGCATGGGAGATCTTTCCATCTTCTGAGATCTTCTTTAATTTCTTTCTTCAGAGACTTGAAGTTCTTGTCTTATAGATCTTTCACTTCCTTAGTTAGAGTCACACCAAGATATTTTATATTGTTTGTGACTATTGAGAAGGGTGTTGTTTCCCTAATTTCTTTCTCAGCCTGTTTATCCTTTGTGTACAGAAAGGCCATTGACTTGCTTGAGTTAATTTTATATCCAGCTACTTCATTGAAGCTGTTTATCAGGCTTAGGCGTTCTCTGGTGGAATTTTTAGGGTCACTTATATATACTATCATATCATCTGCAAAGAGTGATATTTTGACTTCTTCTTTTCCAATTTGTATCCCCTTGATCTCCTTTTGTTGTCTAATTGCTCTGGCTAGGACTTCAAGTACAATGTTGAATAGGTAGGGAGAGAGTGGACCGCTTTATCTAGTCCCTGATTTTAGTGGGATTGCTTACAGCTTCTCACCACTTACTTTGATGCTGGCTACTGGTTTGCTGTAGATTGCTTTTATCATGGTTAGGTATGGGCCTTGGATTCCTGATCTTTCCAAGACTTTTATCATGAATGGGTGTTGGATTTTGTCAAATGCTTTTTCCGCATCTAACGAGATGATCATGTGGTTTTTGTCTTTGAGTTTGTTTATATACTGGATTACATTGATGGATTTCCGTATATTGAACCATCCTTGCATCCCTGGGATGAAACCTACTTGGTCAGGATGGATGATTGTTTTGATGTGTTCTTGGATTCGGTTAGTGAGAACTTTATTGAAGATTTCTGCATCGATATTCATAAGGGAAATTGGTCTGAAGTTCTATATCTTTTTGGGTCTTTTTCTGGTTTAGGTATCATAGTAATTGTAGCTTCATAGAATGAGTTGGGTAGGGTACCTTCTGTTTTTATTTTGTGGAGTAGTTTGTGAAGAACTGGGATTAGATCTTCTTTGAAGGTCTGATAGAACTCTGCGCTAAACCCATCTGGTCCTGGGCTTTTTTTGGTTGGGAGACTATTAATGAGTGCTTCTATTTCTTTAGGGGAAATGGGACTGTTTAGATCATTAACCTGATGTTGATTTAACTTTGGTACCTGGTATCTGTCTAGAAACTTGTCCATTTCATCCAGGTTCTCCAGTTTTGTTGAGTATAGCCTTTTGTAGAAGGATCTGATGTTTTGGATTTCTTCAGGATCTGTTGTTATGTTTCACTTTTCATTTCTGATTTTGTTAATTAGAATACTTTCCCTGTGCCCTCTAAGGAGTCTGGCTAAGGGTTTATCTATCTTGTTGATTTTCTCAAAGAACCAGCTCCTCGATTGGTTGATTCTTTGAATAGTTCTTCTCGTTTCCACTTGGTTGATTTCACCTCTGAGTTTGATTATTTTCTGCTGTCTACTCCTCTTGGGTTTATTTGCTTCCTTTTGTTCTAGAGCTTTTAGGTGTGTTGTCAAGCTGCTAATGTGTGCTCCCTCTAGTTTCTTTTTGGAGGCACTCAGAGTTATGAGTTTTCCTCTTAGAAATTCTTTCATTGTGTCCCATAAGTTTGGGTATGTTGTGGCTTCATTTTCATTAAACTCCAAAAAGTCCTTAATTTCTTTCTTTATTCCTTCCTTGACCAAGGTATCATTGAGAAGAGTGTTGTTTAGTTTCCACGTGTGTGTTGGTTTTCTATTATTTATTTTGTTTTTGAAGATCAGCCTAGGTCCCTCGTGATCTGATAGGATGCATGGGAAAATTTCTATATTTTTGTATCCGTTGAGGCTTGTTTTGTGTTCAGTTATATGGTGAATTTTGGAGAAGGTACCATGAGGTGCTGAGAAGAAGATATATCCTTTTGTTTTAGGATAAAATGTTCTGTAGATATCTTTTAGACACATTTGTTTCATAACTTCTGTTAGTTTCACTGTGTCCCTGTTTAGTTTCTGTTTCCATGATCTGTCCATTGGTGAAAGTGAAGTCCCCCACTATTATTGTGTGAGGTGCAATGTGTGCTTTGAGCTTTACAAAAGTTTCTCTAATGAATGTGGCTGCCCTTGTATTTGGAGTATAGATATTCACAATTGAGAGTTCCTCTTGGAACATTTTACCTTTGATGAGTGTGAATTGTGCCTCCTTGTCTTTTATGATGACTTTGGGTTGATAGTCGATTTTATTAGATATTAGAATGGCTATTCCAGCTTGTTTCTTCAGACCATTTGCTTGGAAAATTGTTTTCCAGCCTTTCATTCTGAGGTAGTGTCTATCTTTTTCTCTGAGATGAGTTTCCTGTAAGCAGCAAAATGTTGGGTCCTGTTTCTGAAGCCAGTCTGTTAGTCTATGTCTTTTTATTGGGAAGTTGAGTCCATTGATATTAAGAGATATTAAGGAAAAGTAATTGTTGCTTCCTTTTATTTTTATTGTTAGAGTTGGCATTCTGTTCTTGTGGCTCTCTTTTTTTAGGTTTGTTGATGGATTACCTTCTTGCTTTTTCTAGGACATGGTTTCCATCTTTGTATTGGTTTATTTCTGTTATTATCCTTTGAAGGGCTGGATTCGTGGAAATATAATGTATGAATTTGGTTTTGTCCTGGAATCCTTTGGTTTCTCCATCTATGGTAATTGAAAGTTTGGCTGGGTATAGTAGCCTGGGCTGGCATTTGTGTTCTCTTAATTTCTGTATAACATCTGTCCAGGCCCTTCTGGCTTTCATAGTCTCTAGCGAAAAATCTGGTGTAATTCTCATAGGCTTGCCTATGTATGTTACTTGACCTTTTTCCCTTACTGCTTTTAGTATTCTATCTTTATTTAGTTCATTTGTTGTTCTGATTATTATGTGTCAGGAGGAATTTCTTTTATGGTCCAGTCTATTTTGAGTTCTGAAGGCTTCTTGTATGTTCATGGGCATCTCTTTCTTTAGGTTTGGGAAGTTTTCTTCTATAATTTTGTTGAAGATATTTGCTGGTCCTTTGAGTTGAAAATCGTCATTCTCATCTACTCCTATTATCCGTAGGTTTGGTCTTCTCATTTTGTCCTGGATTTCCTGGATGTTTTGAGTTAGGATCTTTTTGGATTTTGTATTTTCTTTGATTGTTGTGCCGATGTTCTCTATGGAATCTTCTGCACCTGAGATTCTCTCTTCCATCTCTTGTATTCTGTTGCTGATGCTCGCATCTATGGTTCCAGATTTCTTTCCTAGGGTTTCTATCTCCAGCGTTTCCTCACTTTGGGTTTTTGTTATTGTGTCTACTTCCCTTTTTAGGTCTTAGATGGTTTTATTCAATTCCATCACCTGTTTGGTCTGGTTTTCCTGCAATTCTTTGAGGGATTTTTGTGCTTCCTCTTTAATGTCTTCTACCTGTTTAGCAGTTTTCTCTTGTATTTCTTTAAGTGTGTTATTAAAGTCCTTTTTGATGTCCTCTACCATCATCATGAGATATGCTTTTAGATCCGGGTCTAGCTTTTCCGGTGTGTTGGGGTGCCGTGGACTGGGCGAAGTGGGAGTGCTGGGTTCTGATGATGGTGAGTGGTCTTGGTTTCTGTTAGTAAGATTCTTACGTTTACCTCTTGCCATCTGGTAATCTCTGGAGTTAGTTGTTATAGTTGTCTGTTTAGAGATCGTTCTTCTGGTGATTCTGTTAGCCTCTATCAGCAGACCTGGGAGACCGGCTCTCTCCTCTGAGTTTCAGTGGTCAGAGCACTCTCTGCAGGCAAGCTCTCCTTTTACAGGGAAGGTGCAGAGGTATCTGGTGTTTGGACCTCCTCCTGGCCGAAGATGAAGGCCCAAAACAGGACCTTTCCTAGAAGCTGTGTTGCTTTGGCGGGTCACAGAAGCTGTCAGCTTGTGTGGTGCACACTCTCACCTGTGCAGACTAAGTTCCTAAGTTCAGCGGAGTCCCAGAACCAAGATGGCTCCCGCAGATCCTGAGGCAGAGGGCTTCCAAGCCAGGCAGACACCTGTCCTCTGGCCGGGAGGGTGGCTGGAGGTCTGGGGCCCAAAAAGGGTGCTGCCTCAGAGGCTCTGTGGCTCCCGCCTGTCCCAGAAGCTGTCAGCTTCTGTGGTGCACACTCTCCCCTGTGCAGACTAAGTTCCTAAGTTCAGCAGAGTCCCAGAACTAATATGGCTTCCGCAGATCCTGAGGCAAAGGGCTCCCGGGCTGGGCGGTCACCTGTCCTCTGGCCTGGAGGGTGGCCGGAGGACTGGGGCCCAAAAAGGGTGCTGCCTCAGAGGCTCTGTGGCTCCCGCCTATCCCAGAAGCTGTCAACTTCTGTGGTGCACACTCTACCTGTACAGACTAACTTCAGCGAAGTCCCGGAACCAAGATGGCTCCTGCTGATCCTGAGGCAAAGGGCTCCTGGGCCGGGCGGGGACCTGTCCACTGGATGGGAGGGTGGCTGGATCACCTGAAGTCTTAAGATCCCGTGGCTGGTGTTGTGAGTAGCTGGCGGGTGTCAGCCGACTCTGCGCCCTAGCTACCCTGATGCTGGTCAGACCGGAAGGGGCTTGTGCCTCTACTCAGGCTGGTTTTCTGCTTCCCTAACTAATGCAGTCTCAGGTCCCAAGCGATTGGATTGGAGCAGACACTGTTCCACTCACCAGAAATCTTAAGCTCCCGTGGCGGGTGTCGTGAGTAGCTGGTGGGTGTCAGCCGACTCTGCGCCCTAGCTACCCCTGTGCTGGTCAGACCGGAAGGGGCTTGTGGGGCTTTTACTTTTTAAAGTCAATAATTTCCTTATCAAATTCATCAGTTGATAGGAACTCATGGTGAGTACATATCTTGACTAATGTGAATAATACCACGACAAACATTGATATGCAGGTGTGTCTTTTGGATGGGAACTTTAAAATTACTTCCATACTTGTTTCCATAGTGGCTATAGAAATTTACATTTGTACAACAAGGTTCTCCTTTCTTCATATTTCTGCCAGAATTTGTTCTTATTGTTTTGGTTCATGATAGGTACTTAAGGTGTTTTGGAACACCTTGTTAATGTAGTTTGAATTTCCATTTCTAAAATAGCTGATAATGAACATTTTTTCATGCATTTATGGACTACTTTGCCAGGAGTCAGTCCACCTTGGAATGGTTTGACCTGGGACACAGTGTTGACCATAGAGGTAGTTTTAAAGACTGATGGTCTCCGGCCTTCAAGCTCTCTAACTTTACTGAATGCTTGCTGATAAATCCTAAAAAATTCTAAAACTTTCTTGCCTATTCTGTGGTTAAAAACTCACTGACCTGGGTGATTAGCGCCTGTGGCCTAGCAGTGAGGAATTAAGTAAAGAAATTTATTGTTATCACTACCTTCTCTGTCCAGGCAGCCAGAAGCCTCTCTGGATAGGGTGCTTAACTCTTTGTGAACCAAGAGGAAGGAAAGATAAATCAAAATGCTTTATACAGGCAAATATGCACAGGCAAATATACATTCATACACCCATACTATGGCCAAGCCTGACCATCTGTGGAGTTGATTAACTCCACAAGTGGGACTGACCATCTTTCACAATCAACTCCAGAAATATTCATGCATGCTTACATATATACATATATCTACACATATACATATAGGCAAACAGTCATATACATTTAGATGGATGGATGGGGCAGAGCTCCCCAAGCCAAATCATCCAACCAACAACTTTATTTATTTTCTCTGGCTGTTTTTTATACCTTTATAGACAAAAGGTTCTTTAGAAAATTACTTCAGAGATAAAATGTTATATAAAATACGAGTTATAGAAAGATGTTGCTATTAAGTTCAAAGTAGTGTTTCATGCTTGTTATAAGTTCAAAGTAACGGTTTTTACATGACTGTGCCTTATAATAGTGCATACCTGTGGCTTTTTTCTTGGGCCTAAATGTTTTTTTTTTTTTTTTTTTTTCATGAACACAAATTTGTCCCAAGTCTATTTCTCTTTTTAGTGTAATTGTGAAAGCCACTGTATTTCTTATTATGCAGCCTTTACTTACTATTATGAAGAGTGGGCACATTCTATTCTTTTTTTTTTTTTTAGATATTTTCTTTATTTACATTTCAAATGATATCTCCTTCCTTGGTTTCCTCTCTGAAAAACCCCTATCCCCTCCCCACTCCCCCTGCTCACCCACCCACCCACTCCCACTTCCTGGTCCTGGCATTCCCCTACACTGGGGCATAGAGTCTTCACAGGACCAAGGACCTCTCCTCCCATTGATGTCCAACAAGGCCATCCTCTGCTACATATGTGGCTGGAGCCATATGTCCCTCCATGTGTACTCTTTGGTTGGTGATTTAGTCCCTGGGAACTCTGGGGGTACTGGTTGGTTCAATTGTTCTTCCTCCTATGGGGCTGCAAACCCCTTCAGTTCCTTGGATCCTTTCTCTAGTTCCTCCATTGAGGACCCTGTGCTCAGTCCAAAGGTTGGCTGAGAGCATACACCTCTGTATTTGTCAGACACTGGCAGAGTCTCTTAGAGCATAAGCTATTCTGTTCAGGAAAATTTCCCCTGTGCCCACGACCTCAAGGCTCTTCCCGATTTTCTTTTCTTTTAGTTTCAGTGTATCTTGTTTTATGTGGAGGTCTTTGATCCACTTGGACTTGAGTTTTGTACAAGGAGATAAGAATGGATTGATTTGTATTCTTCTACACTTGGACCAGCATCATTTGTTTACTTGTCCTTTAAGTTGGGAATCTTCACTCTCTTCTATACCTATTATCCTTAGGTTTGGTCTTCTCTTTGTGTCCTAGATTTCCTGGATGTTTTAGGTTAAGAGCTTTTTGCATTTCATGTTTATGTATGTTCTATAGTATCATCTGCAACTGATATTCTCTCTTCTCTTATATTCTGTTGGTGATGTTTACATCTATGACACCTGATTTCTTTCCAAGGTTTTCTATCTCCAGGGTTGTCGCCCTTTGTGATTTCTTTATTGTTTCTATTTATATTTTTAGATCCTGGATGGCTTTGTTCAACTCTTTCATCTGTTTGGTTGTGTTTTCTGTAATTCTTTAAGGGATTTTTGTGTTTCCTCTTTAAGGTCTTCTACCTTTTTATCTGTGTTCTCTTGTATTTCTTTAAGGGAGCTATTTATGTCCTTCTGAAAGTCCTCTATCATCATTATAAGATGTGATTTTTAAATCATAGTCTTGCTTTTCTGGTGTGTTGGAGTAACCAGGGCTCGCTGTGGTGGGAGAACTGGATTTTGATGATGCCAAGTCGCCTTGGTTTCTGTTGCTCATGTTCTTGTCCTTGCCTCTTGTCATCTGGTTATGTATGGTGTTAGCTGGTCTTGCTGTCTCTGACTGTGGCTTGTCCCTCCTTCAAGCCTCTGTGTTAGTACTCCTGGGAGACCACTTCTCTCTGGGAGGTATTTAGGTATGGTGAGCTGTGTTACAGGGTAAGTGGTGGGGTGCAGACAGAAACCAGAAGGATCCTGTCCCCAGCTGTTCCTTGGTTCCTGTGTCCAGATGGCTCTGGGAGGGTCTCTCTTGGGCCAGGAATTTGAAGAGAAGTGGTGGTTTCATCTATGCTTACAGGTGTGTTGGCACCCCTGGGAGACCAGTTGTCTTTCGGCACTATTTTGGTATGGCACCCTGTGGCACAGAATTAGCTCTGGGCCCAGAGGGATAAAATTAACTCAAACAAATCAGTATCCTTCCTTCATACAAATAATAAACAGGCTGAGAAAGAAATTAGGGAAATAGCACCCTTCACAAGAGCCAAAAATTGTATATAAAATATCTTGGTGTAACTCTTACCAAGCATGTGAAAGATCTGGATGACAAGAACTTCAAATTTCTGAAGAAAGAAATCGAAGACCTCAGAAGATGGAAAGATGTTTGTGGATTGGTAGGAGTAACATAGTGAAAATGACTGTTTTACTAAAAGCAACCTACAGATTCAATGCAATCCCCATCAAAATTCCAACACAATTATTCACAGACATGGAAACCACAGTCCCCAACTTCATGTGGAAAAAAACCAACCAACCAGCATAGCAAAGACAATTCTCAACAGTAAAGAACTGGGGGAATCCCCATCCCTGACCTGAATCTGTACTATGAAACAATAGTGATAAAAACTGCATGATATTGGTACAAGGACAGACAAGTCAATCCATGGAATAGAATTGAAGACCCAGAAATAATCCCACACACGTATAGTCACTTGATATTTGACAAAGAAGACAAAATAATACAGTGGAAAAAAGAAAGCATCTTCAGTAAATGGTTCTGGTCGAACTAGCAGTCTGCATGTAGAAGATTGCAAATTGATTCATATTTTATCACCTTGTATAAGGCTTAAGTCCAAGTGGATCAAGGACCTCCACATAAAACCAGATACATTAATTCTAGTAGAAAGTGGAAAATAGCCTCGAACTCATTGCTGTAGGGGGAAATTTCATGAACAGAACACAAATGGCTCAGGCTCTAACATCAACAATTGACAAATGTCCCATTTTAAACTAAAAATCTTCTGGAAGGCAATGTAAATAGTATAAAATGGCAACCTACAGATTGGAAAAGATCTTCACTAACTGTAGGGCACTGGGCTATACACAGACAGTCTGGTTTCCAGTCAAGTTGAGAGCTGAACCCTGGGACCCGGTGGTGATAATTCACCTACATGGGATGAAAGGAGTTCTCTCATATCTCCTGGACTATGGTTCCTGTTGAAGTTACTGGCCCCCACAGCCCCCACAGGAGAAGCATGGCTTTTAGTCATGTAGACAATGTCCCGAGCTTCTGACCTTCAGGCTAAACTCCTCCCCAGTTACCTAGCAACAGTAAAGATAACAGCCTACCATAAGAAGGGCTGTTTGGCCCCACCTCACTCTCTTACTCCCCTTACTCTCCTCTCACTTTTTACTCTCCTCTCCTCTCCTCTCCTCTCCTCTCCTCTCCTCTCCTCTCCTCTCCTCTCCTCTCCTCTCCTCTCCTCTCCTCTCCTCTCCTCTCCTCTCCTCTCCTCTCCTCTCCTCTCCTCTCCTCTCCTCTCCTCTCCCTCTCTTACTCTCTCTCCATCTTACTCTCTCTTTCTTACTCTCTAGCCTTTTTTCTCTCTTTCTCTTTCCCCCTTTTCTCCTCCTGGTCATGGCTGGTCTCTCTCTCTTTCTACCTTCTCTCCTTTCTCCCTGCCTTTCTACAATAAAGCTCTAAAACCATAGACTGTCTCTGTTCATCAAGGCCTGCTGTGCTTACTCTTGCCTGCATGGGAACCTCTCTCCCATAACCCCTGGGCTACAGGGTGTTGCCCCAGGGCCCCCGGTTGGGGGCTGCCCCTTGTCCACCCCCCCCATCGAGTGGGGCCAGTTGCTTAGATGCCCACTTGGGGCTGAGTGGAAAGCATCTGGCAGCCCTCCCATGTCTGCCTGCCCAGAGCATAGAGGGAACTCTGGCCAAACATGGGCTATCTTCCCTCCCCCTCCTTCCCCAGCCCCCTTTTAGTTCCCACAACTAATCCTTCATCTGATAGAGGGCTAATATTCAAAATATAAAAAAGAACTCAAGAAGTTAACATCCAAAAATCCAAATAACTCAATTAAAAAAAATGGGCTACAGAGCCCAACAGAATTCTCAACAGAGGAATCTTAAATGGGTGAGAAGCACTTAAAGAAATGCTCAACATTCTTAGTTATCAGGGAAATGCAAACCAAAATGACACCAATCAGAATGGCTAAGATAAAAAACTCACATGACAGCACATGGCAGTGAGGATGTGGAGAAAGAGAAACACTCCTCCATTGCTGGTGTGATTGCAAGCTGGTACAACCAGTCTGGCGGTTCCTCAGAAAAATCGGAATTAGTTATACCTGAAGAAGCAGCTATATCACTCTTGGGCATATACCCAAAAGATTCTCCACCACACCACAAGCACATATGCTCCACAATGTTCACAGCACCCTTATTTGTAATAGATAGAAGCTGGAAATGACCCAGATGTCCCTCAACTGATGAATAGATATAGAAAAAATGTGGTTAATTTACACAATGGAATACTATTTAGCTATTACAAACAAGGACATTATGAATTTTGTAGGCAAGTGGATGGAACGAGAAAATATCCTGATCAAGGTAATCCAGACTCTAAAGGGCATGCATGGTATATACTCCCTGATAAGTGGATATTTGCCAAAAAGTATGGAATACCTATGACACAACTCACAGACTGTAGGAACATTAATAAGAAGGAAGGCCTAAGTGAGGATGCTTCAAATCCACTTAGAAGGAGGGAACAGAGAGAGGGATGATCTTCGGTGGGAGGGAGTAGGGGTAGGGGAAAAGGGGGGCATGATCAGTTTTGAGGGGGAGACAAAATAGAAGCCCAGAGGGCCAGAAGAATGAATGGACATATGTGGCTGAGGGAGAGGATGTTCAGGAAACTTCCAGAAATTTTCAGAGAACTGGGATGTGAGAAGCTGCCAGGCCTTAAAGGGGGATCATCTTAGCTGAAATGCCCAACGGTTGGGAAATGGAACCTGAAGAGATCATTTCCAGTAGACAGACAGGGCCCATGTGGAGGGATGAGGCCACTCACCCATTTTCAAAATTTTTGACCCAGAAGTGTTCCTGTCTAAAGAAAATTGAGAGAAAAAATGGATCAGAGACTGAAGGAAAGGACATCAAGTCATTGGCCCAACTTGAGATCCATCCATGGGCAGGCACCAAACCCTATCACTATTACTGATACTATGTTGTCCTTCCATATAGGAGCCTAGCATGGCTGTGCTCTATGAGGCTAACCAGCAGCTGATTGAGCCAGATGCAGATACCATTTCACTGAGGTCTAGGTCCCCTCTGGAAGAATTAGGGGAAGGATTGAAGGAGCTGAAGGGGATGGCAACCCCATAGGAAGAACAACAGTATCAACTAACTCAGACCATTCAGAGCTCTCAGAGACTAAGGAACTAACCAGAGAGCTCGTCCGTAGTCCCAGTGCACATATGTAGCAGAGGACTGCTTTGTTTGGCCTTAGTGGGAGAGGATTTGCCTAATCTTGTAGAGACTTGATGTTCCAGGGGGCTGGAGGTGGGTGGATTGGTAGGGGAGCACCCTCCCAGAGGGGATGGGGTGAAGAACTCTGGGAAGGGGCAATATTTGGAATGTTAATAAATAAAATAATTTAATAATTTAAAAAAAGGAGAAGGAAGATCAAGGTGTAGCAGAGAGCACCAGCTATCTGGACGTCTTCCGCACACTGGCTGTGTTATCTTGGCTAAGCCTTCTCCTCTAACCTGATTATTTCATCTTCAAGGTCATCACTTCATGCTCTACCACACTGCCTTGCCAGGGATGTTAAGAGTGGTGCTAGAATCAATGGTGGATCACATGCTCTTTACTTCTACTTGTCTTCCTGGAAACAGTAACTTGCTTTCCTGAGATCCTCACCTATGGAGAGCTATATATGTCCCTAGTATTTCCCACAGTGTTATTTTGTACTTTAATAGGGCCCCTAGGAGGGCTGAAGACCCATCTACAGGGGTGGTCCTACTAATGGACTGACACTGGGACTCATGTCTTATGCCTTTTTCAGGTTTGTACTTCTATGCATTTGAAAAGTGACACACATGCTTTTGGAATGAATATCTTTAGCTAGAATTGACTAGTCATTTTTTGAGTGGAGGGTATTCCTGGCATTTGACAGAGATTCTGCATGTGAGGACTGTGCAGTTGGCTCTCCACATGCTCTTGATATCTGAATTTTCTACCCTAGGCCCTCAAATCTACTGTAAGTCCCTAGCTGAGGCTTAGTGTCTTTTATTGTCTTATTAAGGGCTGTTCTCAAGTGTGTTCATTACCATGGATGAAGTCTCAACTCAAATGTCACCACCTCAAAATGAATGGTCCCTCTAGTCCACTCATCTCTGCTGCACCCAGCACAGACCATCCACAGGACTCGATCTCATCTTCCCTGACACTCCCACAAATTTGGGTTTGTATGTGTTCCTAATGTCTATCACCAATATTGTCAGTTACAGATTCACCTTTACATGTGTCTGCCTAGAACATGACATTACATATTACAGATATTCAATTCCTGACTGACAGTGTCTAACCTGGCATACCACCAGTGACTGTGCCCTTGTTCTGCCTCTATGGAAGTTTCTAGAAATTTATCCCTAACTGTTACAGACTGGACTCTCCTCCCAAACTAATTGAGCCTTACCTTGAAAGAGTTTGGCATCTCCTTATTCATTAACTTTTTGAATTCCTTCCTGCTCAGGGTGTCAGGATTTCCCTCCATTAGAGAGTACTGGTGGAAGGTGTTGATGATGATGTCCATGGATTCTTCCATCTTTGACTTTTAAGGCTGTTTCTCTGTCTTTCTCTATCTCTTTCTCTGTCTCTCTCTGTCTCTCTCTGTCTCCTGTCTCTCTCTGTCTCCTGTCTCTCTCTGTCTCTCTGTCTCTGTTTCCATCTCTGTCTCCATCTCTGTCTCTGTCTCTCTCTCCATCACTCTATTTGAAACATGGAGAAGCAAATGTTTAATATAGCAATGTTCTGTCAAGCATACTTGTTCTTGTCTCTGGCCTCTATCAGATTAGAAAGGGAGGGGACATTCACAACAAAAGAAAGGACAGGGTGTCACTTAGCTGGGAACCATCCTGTCATACATGTATAAAAGATGAAATTTAGACAATGTAGAGAATGCCAAAGTAATATGATTTTATAGTAAGAAACCGTCAAGAAGTTGAAGGAAGCTACAAAGCTGCCAGAATCAGGAAGGAGGGGCCAGTAGAATGGTTTGAGAAAAAGTCACAAAGATGACAGAAGGAAAGCAGCTGAAGTCAGACTCCTAACTAGGAAAGCTGCATTCACTCACTAAAGCTGAGAAGCCACATAATGTTAGGCATAGTAGAGCAGGCCCAGCATTTAAAGGCAGTTCATGGCTGACACATATTCCTCTTATCCCTGGAATGAATACATCAAAGATGAACAATACGGCATCCCTGCATGAGTGTGGAGAGTTGTGGCAGGGCATGTGGTGTTCACATACCTCTGTGGATGGTAGGCTATTAAGAAGAGACTAGAAAATGGAGGATGACCCCCATCAGGAATTTCCTCAACATGGTTTAGAAATTCAAAACTGTGAGGCACAGAATTTTGTAACCTTACTGACTTCACTGAGCAAGTGCCTTGCTCCCAGTGACAAGCTTTTGAACTCCATTCGATTTTTGTCAGCTAGGAATATTTTCATGTCCCTGTTTTCCTGGAACACACTTGCAAGGTAGAGATTGAATAAATAGAATTTACATTAACCACAGAAATTGTATAACATATAATTTGGATTGTTTTCCTTTACATGTGTGAAATATATGACGGGAAACTCAAAGATAAGACTCACACCCTCATAATTAAAGGACTTCTGTCAAATGGATATTCCATTAACCCATTGTCCTAGCTTGTGTGCCATTTTTTAATTCCTTTCTACCCTGTATCTCTTTTTTCCTGTCTTTTCCTTTCTTTATTTTATTTTTATTAGATATTTTCTTTATTTACATTTCAAATGTTATCCCCTTTCCTAGTTTCCTCTCTGAAAATCCCCTATCCCCTTCCCCCTCCCTCTGCTCACCAACCCACCCACTCCTGCTTCTTGGCCTTGGCATTCCCCGATACTGGGGCACAGAACCTTCACAGGACCAAAGGCCTCTCCTCCCATTGATGAACGATTAGGCTTTCCTCTGCTACATATGCAGCTAGAACCATGAGTCCCACCATGTGTTTTATTTGATTGGTAGCTTAATCCCAGGAAGCTCTGGGGGTACTGGTTAATTCATATTATTGTTCCTTCTATGGGGCTGCAAACCCTGTCAGCTCCTTGGGTACTTTCTCTAGCTCCTTCATTGGGGGCCCTGTGTTCTGTCCAATGGATGGCTGTGAGTGTCCACTTCTGTATTTGTCAGGCACTGGCAGAGACTCTCAGGAGACAGCTATATCAGGCTCCTGTTGGCATCTGCAATAGTGTCTGGTTTTGGTGGTTAGAAACAATGGTAACTCAATCTCTTGGCGCAACAACTAGAATCTTTCTTTCTTTCTTTCTTTCTTTCTTTCTTTCTTTCTTTCTTTCTTTCTTTCTTTCTTTCTTTCTTTCTCTCTCTCTCTCTCTCTCTCTCTCTCTCTCTCTCTCTCTCTCTCTCTCTCTCTCTCTCTCTCTCTTTATATTTTCCTCAATTACATTTCCAATGCTATCCCAAAAGTCCTCCATACCCCCCCCCCACTTCCCTACCCACCCATTCCCATTCTTTTGGCCCTGGCATTCCCCTATATTGGAGCCTATAAAGTTTGCAAGTCCAATGGGCCTCTCTTTCCAGTCATGGCCCACTAGGCCATCTTTCGATACATATGCAGCTAGAGACAAGAGCTCCGGGGTACTGGTTAGTTCATCATGTTGTTCCAACTATAGGGTTGCAGATCCCTTTAGCTCCTTGGGTACTTTCTCTAGCTTCTCCATTGGGAGCCCTGTGATACATCCAATAGCTGACTGTGAGCATCCACTTCTGTGTTTGCTAGGCCCCGGCATAGTCTCACAAGAGACAGCTATATTTGGGTCCTTTCAGCAAAATCTTGCTAGTGTATGCAATGGTGTCAGCGTTTGGAAGCTGATTATGGGATGGATCCCTGGATACGGCAGTCTTTCAATGGTCCATCCTTTCATCACAGCTCGAAATTTTGTCTCTGTAACTCCTTCCATGGGTGTTTTGTTCCCAATTGCAAATTTCCTTTCTAACTCAGTGAAGAATTGATTTGGAATTTTGATGGGGATTGCATTGAATCTGTAGATTGCTTTCAGAAGGATAGCCATTTTTACTATATTAATCCTGCCAATCCATGAGTATGGGAGATCTTTCCATCTTCTGAGATCTTCTTCAATTTCTTTCTCCAGAGACTTGAAGTTCTTGTCATACATATATTTCACTTCCTTAGTTAGAGTCACACCAAGGTATTTTATATTATTTCTGACTATTGTGAAGAGTGTTGCTTCCCTAATTACTTTCTCAGTCTGTTTATCCTTTGCATAGAGAAAGGCCATTGATTTGTTTGAGTTATTTTTATATCCAGCTACTGTACTGAAGCTGTTTATCTGGTTTCTATGGTAGAATTTTTGGGTCAGTTATATATACTATCATATCATCTGCAAACAGTGATATTTTGACTTCTTCCTTTCCAATTTCTATCCCCGTGATCTCCTTTTGTTGTCGAATTGCTCTGGCTAGGAATTCAAGAATTATATTGAATAGGTAGGTAGAAAGTGGGCAGCCTTGTCTAGTCCCTGATTTTAGTGGGATTGCTTCATGTTTCTCTCCATTTACTTTGATGTTGACTACTGGTTTGCTGTATATTGCTTTTATTATGTTTAGGTATGGGACTTGGATTCCTAATATTTCCAATACTTTTATCATGAAGGGGTGTTGGATTTTGTCAAATATTTTCTCAGCATCTAACGAGATGACCATGCGTTTTTTGTCCTTGAGTTTTTTTATATATTGGATTATGTTCATGGATTTCCGTATTTTAAACCATCCTTCTATTCCAGGGATAAAGCCCACTTGATCATGATGGAAGATTGTTTTGATGTGTTCTTGTATTGGGTTGATGAGAATTTTATTGAATAATTTTGCGTTGATATTCATAAGGGGAATTGCTCCTAAGTTCTCTTCCTTTGCTGGGTCTTTGTGTGGTTTAGGTATTAGAGTAATTTTGGCTTCATAGAATGAATTGGGTAGAGTACCTTCTGTTTCTATTTTGTGGAATAGTTTGAGGAGAATTGGAATGAGGTCTTCTTTGAAGGTCTCATAGAATTCTGTATTAAACCCATCTGGTCTTGGGCTTTTTTTGGTTGGGAGACTATTAATGACTGCTTCTATTTCTTTTGGGGATATGGGTCTGTTTAGATTGTCAATTGATCCTGATTTCACTTTGGGACCTGGTATCTGTCTAGAAAATTGTCCATTACATTCAGATTTTCCAGTTTTGTTGAGTAAAGCCTTTTATAGTAGCATCTGATGATGTTTTGGATTTTTAGTTTCTGTTGTTATGTCTTTTCTTGCATTTCTGATTTTGTTAGGCTAATGTCCTTGTGCCCTCTAGTTAGTCTGGCTAAGGGTTTATCTAGCTTGTTGATTTTCTCAGAGAACCAGATCCTGGTTTGGTTGATCCTTTGAGTAAGTTTTTTGTTTCTAATTGGTTGATTTTGGCCCTGAGTTTGATTATTTCCTGGCTTCTACTCCTCTTGGGTGAATTTGCTTCCTTTTGTTCTAGAGCTTTTAAGTGTGCTGTCTGGCTGCGAGTGTGTGCTCTCCTTAGTTTCTTTTTGGAGGCACTCAGAGCTATGAGTTTTCCTATTAGGACCACTTTCATTGTGTCCCATAAGTTTGGATGTGTTGTGGCTTCATTTTCATTAAACTCCAAAAAGTCCTTAATTTCTTTCTTTATTTCTTCCTTGACTAAGTCATCATTGAGTAGAGTGTTGTTCATCTTACACGTGAATGTTGGTTTTCTATTTTTCAAGTTATTGAAGATCAGCCTTAGTATGTGGTGATCTGATAGGATATAAGGGAAAACTTCAATATTTTTATATCTGTTGAGGCCTGTTTTATGGCAAATTGTATGGTCAGTTTTGGAGAAGGTACCATGAGGTGCTGAGAAGAAGGTATATCCTTCTGTTTTAGGATAAAATATTCTGTAGATATCTGTTCAATCCATTTGTCTCATAACTTCTGTTAGTTTCAATGTGTCTTTGTTTAGTTTCTGTTTCCAGGATCTGTCCATTGATGAGAGTGGGGTGTTGAAGTTTCCCACTATTATTATTTGGGAGGTGCAATGTGTGAATTGAGCTTTACTAAATTTTCTAAATGGATGTGGATGCCCTTGCATTTGGAGCGTAGATATTCAGAATTTAGAGTTCATCTTGGTAGATTTTATCCTTGAAGAGTATGAAGTGCCCCTCCTTGTCTCTTTTTGATAACTTTGGGTTGGAGGTCAATTTTATTTGACATTAGAATGGCTACTCTAGCTCGTTTCTTCAGACCATTTGCTTGGAAAATTGTTTTCCAGCTTTTTACTCTGAGGTAATGTCTGTAATTTTACTTGAGGTTAGTTTCCTTTATGCAGCAAAATATTGGGTTCTGTTTACGTAGCCAGTCTGTTATTCTATGTCTTTTTATTGGGGAAATGAGTCCATTGATATTATGAGATATTAAGGAAACGCAACTATTGCTTCCTTTTATTTTGTTGTTAGAGTTGGGGTTCTGTTTTTGTGGCTGTCTTCTTTTAGGTTTGTTGAAGGATTATTTTCTTGCTTTTTCTAGGGTGTCATTTTCTCCTTGTGTTGGAGTTTTCCCTTTATTATCCTTTGAAGGGCTGGATTCGTGAAAAGATACTGTGTGAATTTGTTTTTTTTCATGGAATACCTTGGTTTCTCCATCTATGGTAATTGAGAGTTTTGCTGGATATAGTAGCCTGGGATGGCATTTGTGTTCTCTTAGTGTCTGTATTACATCTGTCCAGGATCTTCTGGCTTTCATAGTCTCTGGTGAGAAGTCTGGTGTAATTCTTATTGGTCTGCCTTTATATGTTACTTGACCTTTTTCCCTTTTTGCTTTTAACATACTGTCTTTATTTAGTGCATTTGTTGTTCTGATTATTATGTGTTGGGAGGAATTTCTTTTCTGGTCCAGTCTATTTGGAGTTCTGTAGGCTTCTTGTATGTTAATGGGCATCTCTTTCTTTAGGTTAGAGAAGTTTTCTTCTATAATTTTGTAGAAGACATTTACTGGTTCTTTAAGTTGATAATCTTCATTCTTATCTACTCCTATTATCTGTAGATTTTGTCTTGTCATTGTGTCCAGTCTATTTGGAGTTCTATGGGCTTCTTGTATATTCATGGGCATCTCTTTCTTTAGGTTTGGGAAGTTTTCTTCTATAATTTTGTTGAAGATATTTGCTGGCCCTTTAATTTGAAAATCTTCATTCTCATCTACTCCTATTATCCATAGGTTTGGTCTTCTCATTTTGTCCTGGATTTCCTGGATGTTTTGAGTAGGATCTATTTGCATTTTGCATTTTCCTTGATTGTTGTGTCCATGTTTTCTATGGAATCTTCTGAACCCGAGATTCTCTTTTCCATCTTTTGTATTCTGCTGCTGATGCTGGCATCTATGTTTTCTGATTTCTTTCCTAGGTTTTCTATCTCCAGAGTTGTCTATGCTTGGGTTTTCTTTATTGTTTCTACTTCCCTTTTTAGATCTTGAATGGTTTTGTTCAATTCTATTACCTGTTTAGCTGTGTTTTCTTGTTATTCCTTAAGGGATTTTTGTGTTTCCTCTTTAAGGACTTCTACCTGTTTAGTGGTGTTTTTCCCTTATTCTTTTAGGGCTTCTACCTGCTTAGCAGTGTTCTCCTGTATTTCTTTTAGTGAGTTATTAATGTCCTTCTTAAAATCCTTCACCAGCATCATGGAATTTGATTTGAAATCCGAGTCTTGCTTTTTGGGTGTGTTGGGGTATTCAGGACTGGTGGTGGTGGGTGTACTGGGTTCTGATGATGCCCAGTGTTCTTGGTTTCTGTTATTAAGATTCTTACATTTGCCTTTTGCCATCTGATAATCTTTGGTGTTAGATGTTCTAGCTGTCTCTGGCAGGAGCTTGTTACTCCTGTGATTTTGTTAGCCTCTGTCAGCACTCCTGGGAGTCCAACTCTCTCCTGAGTCCCAGTGGCCAGAGCACTCTCTGCAGGCAAGCTCTCCTATTGCAGGGAAGGTTCCCAGATGTCTGGATCTCAGATCCATCTCCTGAATCCTGGGGTCAGAGCCCTCTCTTGAGGCCGACTCTCCTCTGGTAAGGAAGGTGCCCAGAGGTCTGGGTCTCAGCTCTGCTTCTTGGCTGAGGATGAAGGCCCAAAGGGACCCTGTCCATGAAGCTCTGTTGCTTCTGCCACCCATGTGCTCTCCTGTGTAGACTGGTCTCAGTGATCCCAAGATCCTGGGTGTGCTAGGGCCTTCCCTGTTCTGGCCCAAAATGGCCCTGACCTGAATGAATTCCAACCACTAGATCTTGCTGGCACAAGACCCTCTGGGATTCTTTGGAACAGATGTTGTGTTCCACTCAGCAACGATCCCAAGACCCTGGGTGTGCTAGGGTGCCTGCAGCATGGTGAGTCCTCTGGGGACCTTGGGACCCTTCACCAGGTTCGCTCCGAAGACGGCACAGGGCTGTGGTTGATTCTTTGTATAGTTCTTTTTGTTTCTAATTGGTTGATTTTGGCCCTGAGTTTGATTATTTCCTGCCATCTACTACTCTTGGGTGAATTTGCTTCCTTTTGTTCTAGAGCTTTTAGGTGTGCTGTCCAGCTGCTAGTGTGTGCTTTCTCTAGTTTCTTTTTGGAGGCACTCAGAGCTATGAGTTTTCAAATTACGACTGCTTTCTTTGTGTCCCATAAGTTTGGATGTGTTGTGGCTTCATTTTCCTTAAATTCCAAAAAGTCCTCAATTTCTTTCTTTATTTCTTCCTTGACCAAGTCATCATTGAGTAGAGTGTTGTTCAGCTTCCACATCAGTGTTGACTTTCTATTATTTATATTGTTATTCATGATCAGCCTTAGTCTGTAGTGACCTGATAGGATGCATGGGATAATTTCAATATTTTCGCATCTCTTCAGGCCTGTTTTGTTACTGATTTTATGGTCAATTTTGGAGAAGGTACCATGAGGTGCTGAGAAGATGGCATATCCTTTTGTTTTAGGATAAAATGTTCTGTAGATATCTGTTAAATCCATTTGTTTCATAACCTCTATTTGTTTCAATGTGTCTCTGTTTAGTTTCTGTTTCTAGGATCTGTCCATTGATTAGAATGGGGTGTTAAAGTCTCCTATTATTATTGTGTGAGGTGCAATGTGTGCTTTGAATTTTACTATATTTTCTTTAATTCCTATGGATGCCCTTGCATTTGGAGCATAGATATTCAGAATTGAGAGTTCATCATGGAAGATTTTACCTTTGATGTGTATGAAGTGCCCCTCCTTGTCTTTTTTTTGACAACTTCGGGTTGGAAGTTGGTTTCATTCAATTTTGGAATGGCTACTCCAGCTCGTTTCTTCAGACCATTTGCTTGGAAAATTGTTTTCCAGCCTTTTAGTCTGATAGTAGTGTCTGTCTTTGTCCCTGAGGTGGGTTTCCTGTATGCAGCATAAGTGTTGTGTCCTGTTTAGGTAGCCAGTCTGTTATTCCTTGTCTTTTTATTGCGGAATTGAGTCCATTGGTATTAAGAGATATTAAGGAAAAGTATTTGTTACTCCTGTTATTGTTCTTGTTAGAGTTGTGATTCTGTTCTTGCGACTATCTTCTTTTAGGTTTGTTGAAGGATTACTTTCTTGCTTTTTCTAGGGTGTCATTTCCATCCTTGTGTTGGAGTTTTCCCTTTTTTATACTTTGAAGGGCTGGATTCATGGAAAGATATTGTGTAAATTTGGTTTTGCCATGGGCAGAGACAAGTACTAGTATGTTTGAGAGATTCCACTTTTCCTTGTACATTTTTTTCCCTCAAGCGTTCAAGTAGAGTGGAAAAAAAACTGCTTTAAAAGTCAGCCTTATTTATAATAGCCAGAAGCTGGAAAGAACCCAGATGCCCCTCAACAGAGGAATGGATAAAAAAAAAATATGGTATATTTACACAATGGAGTACTACTCAGCTATAGAATGAATTCATGAAATTCCTAGGCAAATGGTTGGACCTGGAGGGCATTATCCTGAGTGAGGTAACCCAATCACAAAATAACTCAAATGATATGTACTCACTGATAAGTGTATATTAGCCCAGAAACTTAGAATACCCAAGATATAAGTTACAATTTGCAAAACACATGAAACTCAAGAAGAACGAAGACCAAAGTGTGGACACTTTGCCCCTTCTTAGAATTGGGAACAAAACACCCATGGAAGGAGTTACAGAGACAAAGTTTGGAGCTGAGACAAAAGGATGGACCATCTAGAGACTGCCATATCCAGGGATCCATCCCATAATCAGCCTCTAAATGCTGACACCATTGCATACACTAGCAAGATTGTGCTGATAGGACCCTGATATAGCAGTCTCTAGTGAGACTATGCCGGGGCCTAGCAAACACATGAGTGGAAGCTCACAGTCAGCTATTGGATGGATCACAGGGCCCCCAATGGAGGAGCTAGAGAAAATACCCAAGGAGCTAAAGGGATCTGAAATCCTATAGGTGGAACAACATTATGAACTAACCAGTACCCTGGAGCTCTTTACTCTAGCTGCATATGTATCAAAAGATGGCCTAGTTGGCCATCACTGGAAAGAGAGGCCCATTGGACTTGCAAACTTTATATCCCCCAGTACAGGGGAATGCCAGGGCCGAAAATTGGGAGTGGGTGGGTAGGGGTGTGTGTGGGGGGAGGGTATTGGGGACCTTTGGGATAGCATTGGAAATGTAAATGAGGAAAATACCTAATTAAAAAAAAGTCATAGATGGAACAAGCCATGGAGAACATCATTAATATCTTCCACAAGCGCTCTGGGAAAGAGGGAGACCTAGACACTCTGAGACAGAAGCAATTCAAAGACCTGGTGAATAAAGATATGCCAAACTCCTTCAAGGTTAGACTTGATTAGTGAGAGAGGAGGATGAAATATGTAACAGTCAGAGAGAAAATTCCAGCACCTCCACACAGAGGCAACACGGGCTCTCTCTCACTGGAGGTAAGAGAAATTAGACAGTGAAAGTCAGGATTTGAACTTCTAAACTGTGTTAAGTCCTCTTCTGGACAGTCACATGGAGATGTGAACCATCAACTGAGTATACTGATGATGGAGACACAACCTTCAGAATAAGACAATCCCAATATCTTGGAAGTGTGGAGAAAGATGAGACAGAGTCCTGTGTGTTCTGTCTTGGATGCAGACAAGATCAGTGGAATAGAGGGACCCTTTCCCTCTGAAATAGTGACAGCATAGGAAAGACAGCCTTTTAGGTGAAGGACACTATACTTCAATAGAGGACTCATAGTAGACCCGAGGACCTAGAGCAGAAAGTGTGAAAATCAAGACCATGTGGAGAGCACCCAACACAGAAGTTATATTCAAAAGCACTGTTAGTAAGTCCCTGTGCTTAGGAAATGAATAGTCAATTCTACATAAATGGATCCATTCCAAAATCCTTTGTGTTCTTTTTTTAAATGCAAAGAAGCAGAAGCCTGGAAGGAACCTAATAAGACACAAGTCATGGGTCCCAGTATCATTCCATTATTTTGATCATTCTTGTCAGCTGGTCTTCAACCTACTTAGAATACATATTAAAGTGGAAAAATGCCATGGTGGGAAAATTTAATGACACAGAGAACTCCCCGTACTAAGGATCTCAGTCAAACAGGTGCTGCTTCCAGTAAGACAAGGGGTACACAAGAGCCTCTCTAGGCAACCTTAGAGATTGTCCTTTGATTCTATCACTTCTATCAACATCCCTTTCCAAAACAGTTTGACATATCAGGAAGTGCTCTCTTTGAGGATGATCTAATTGTGTTATAGGAGAAAGCTTAGCCAAACTATCCTACCGAGTACGTGGACAATGTTCAGCTGGCTGGTGTTCTCCTCTACCACTTGATACTCATGGGTCACATGGGTGACCACTCCTATTATTTATCACACCCTGTGAAGTGCTATAATCCTTCACAGTCCCAATATGCCATGTTTCCTGAGTGCTTCCTCACTAGGTAGAGAGAGGTCAAATTTCTCAAAGTTATGTTTGAATTTGTATGAATTTTCAAATCCTATACAAATGATGTACCTTTCAGAAGATCAGAATCCTAAGATCCCCTTTCCAGCAGATTTAATCATTACTTGTTTTAGGGAAGAATGAGTAACATTCCTAGACATACATGTAAATTTCTGACTTTTGTCTATAAAACATTCCTAAGGACCAAAGTGAAGAGCTATTTCTGGAACAAACTGGAAAGTGCATAGCACAATTCAGCATCCCCTCCATTTCTACTTTTAAATTGCTCCCCTGGATGTTCCATATGCTCACTCTTAGTGCTTCCTATTTCTCTTTTGTGCTGATGGCCAGCACTGACAGCTATCACTCTTCTACTCACAGAAAGAGAAAAAGAATGAGAGAGCCATGAGCTACCTGTTGGAGGATCTTGATACAAATGAGGATAGTCAGCTGAGTTTTGATGAAAAGAAAGTATTTGCTCTTTGCCTACTTGCTCTTGCCTTGCTAAGAAGTACTGTTCTTATTGATATTAGAGCCTACTTCTTTGAGATTCTAGCATTTACTACTGTAGGTTTGTAGGCCCATGTCTGCTCTGCCACTGGGCAGGGCTGCTTGGAGAGGTAGAACGCAGGGAGTTTGACTGCATTTACCCCATGCAGTTGTCACCAGGGCAAGGGCTGGGCCAAAGGAAAGAGCAGGTATGGGATGTGGAACAGTTGGAGGGTGGATGGAGGGGTGGGTAATAAAATCTGTAGTGTAAATAAATAAATACAAAAAACATGAAAGCAACATTTCGGAATCTGACATCTGTCAGAGGAGGGTCAGAACCTGAAAATCAAGGCTGAATAAGGGAAATGCCATGAAACAGGATTAAGTCAACTAAGTCCCCACTTGTTGGTTGGGTCAGCTGAGAGTCCTCAGCTGTTTCTGAACATGAATGTGGTTGCTGATTAGATATCTTCTCCCCTCCAAGGGCTAGACCCACTAAGTAGAAATTTAAGCATGGTAGAGAAAGTTCACCTACCTCTATTTTTCTAAAGCATCCGAAGTTCACAGTTCTCTAGAAATGATTAGTAGGGACAATTCTGAGACATTGGCTTAAGGGTCCTTGACTATAGAGGCTCACGAAACAAAGCATAGATGGCTATGTGCCAGCTCTCTGCTGTCAGGTCTAGGCTGAGAGGAGAGAACCCGGTCCAAATGAGTCACTTTAGGGCTGAAGCGGGATGGTGTGTGTTGTGGCCCAAAACAAACACACCTGGGTCTGGAGTCTGTCAAAGCATTAGTATTAGTCTTTTGTTTATATAGGGTTGAGGAAGGAAGTGGAAATTTTTGGTGAGGCAAGATGGCATAGGGGGTGGGGGAAACTGAGGGAGGGTATGGAGTGAAGTGATGTATGGGGTGGTGTGAGATGATTAGGGGGAGTTGTATCTGGTGATATCATGGGGCCTATAAGAAATTGACACATCAGCGGTAGTAGGCAGAGGCAGACTTAAGCAGGTCATTCTGAATTACTCCAGTAAGGAAGTGAACAAGACAGGTCTCTAAGCAAAGTCTCAGGCTTCCTCACTAGGCCTCAGTATCTGGCTAAATAAGGCCCAGCAGGTATGTATCAACTCCATACTTCTTTGGGAGCCACACAGATGCACAATTAATAAATATCTTCACAGATATTGTCCAGATAAACCCATCCCCTTCTTTCCAAGTGCTGTTGGGAAGGGAAATATTATCTTGGTTCACATATAAGAATACCATATTTCAGGGTAACTATTTAGAGTAATAATTAAACAGAAATGCAGTATGGATTCAGAAATGAATTAGTACAGACCATTGTCCACACTGCTAGAGTTCCAATATTACTTCCCTGACATGATATGACAGAAAAACTTTTGGTTGAATAGAATTCTGTTAAAAGACTTTGTTGGCAGAGCTTAGTGAAGATGATCAGAGCCAAGTTTGGAAATGGCTGGCATGTTGAGGGGAGACCAGCTGCTTTTTCCTTCATTAATAGGTTAATCATGTGAACTTCCACTCAAAAAGTAGGGTATAGTTAGATGGCAATATGGTAACAGGTTTACACTGGAAAATCATAGCAAAAGTTTGTGATGATTATTTCATTATAATGAAGTGTGGGGCTTGAGCTTCAAATAAGAGAAAGCCTGCCTAGTGCCCAGGCCACTGGGAAGGACAAGTCTAAGAGACAAAATCATTATACATGACCCTGGCATGCAGAAAGACTTTATTATTCTCCATCCCAAAACTCCACATATAAGGTTTTAAAAGACACTATCTTCCTTGCATCGTTGGTTGGGCAAGCACAAAGTGGTTTGGTCTTCTGATTAGTTGCTGTGGCAATGGCCATTGTCATCCTTTCTGATGCCTGCCCCATGCCTGGGACTGTGTCCATGGCCATGTGCGGATGCTTGCTCATGGGATGCCTCATGTCCTTTAATTAAGACCTTTTTCACCAGCTCTACAAATTCATCAAAACTCAAGATATCATCTTCATTTGTGTCAAAGTCCTCCATCATGTATTTCATTGCTTTCTGATCCTTTTTCTCTTTCTGTAAGAAGAAAATATATAATTGTTAGTGTTGGCCATGGGCACAGAAGTGAACTATGGCATTATTTGAGTGATTATATTTTATTTTATTTTATTTTTTAAATTTTTAATATTTTTATTACATATTTTCATCAGTTACATTTCCAATGCTATCCCAAAAGTCCCCCATATCACCCCCCACTTCCCTACCCACCCATTCCCATTCTTTTGGCCCTGGCATTCCCCTATATTGGGGCATATAAAGTTTGCAAGTCCAATGGGCCTCTCTTTCCAGTGATGGCCGACTAGACCATCTTTCGATACATATGCAGCTAGAGACAAGAGCTCCGGGGTTCTGGTTAGTACATCATGTTGTTCCAACAATAGGGTTGCAGATCCCTTTAGCTCCTTGGGTACTTTCTCTAGCTTCTCCATTGGGAGCCCTGTGATACATCCAATAGCTGACTGTGAACATCCACTCCTGTGTTTGCTAGGCCCCGGCATCATCTCACAAGAGACAGCTATATTTGGGTCCTTTCAGCAAAATCTTGCTAGTGTATGCAATGGTGTCAGCGTTTAGAAGCTGATTATGGGATGGATCCCTGGATACGGCAGTCTCTAAATGGTCCATCCTTTCATCACAGCTACGAACTTTGTCTCTGTAACTCCTTCCCTGGGTGTTTTGTTCCCAATTCTAAGAACTGACTAGTCATTTCTTGAGCATAGGAAATTCCTAATATTTGGCAGTGCTTTCTCTTTGTGAATTTTGTACTGGGTTCTCTCCACATGGTCTAAAGCTCTGCATGTTCTTTTGTAGGTTTTCAGGTTTACCCTGAGACCCTGCTGAGGCTTAATGTCCCTCAGCTTCCAATCAAGGATTGTTTCATGTTTGTTTAATTTTAGAATTGAAGTCTCAGCTTAAATGTCACAATTTCAAAGTAGGAATTGGCTCTAGTCCACTCACATCCGCTTCACCCAGCACAGATCACCCACAGGACTCTTAACTCATCTTCCTCCGTACTCCCAAGATACCATCTTGTCAGAGTTCTGAATACTGTGTCTCCATCATAAGTTTTGGGTTCTCCTCTACACATGTCTGCTCAGAACAGGGCTTCACACAATACAGATGATTAATTACTGATTATCAGTGACTGAATTTTCATACCTCCCATGACAGAGCCTTTGCTGCTTCTATGTGGAAGTTGCAGGAATTTTATCCCTAATTGTTATAGACTTAAGCCCCCTCTCTCACTAATCAAGTATTACCTTGTAGGAATTTGGCATATCATCATTCACCATGTCTTTGAATTCTTTCTGGCTTAGGGTGTCTGGGTCTCCCTCCTTTGCAGAATGCTGGTGGAAGATTTTGGTTATGTTTCCCATGGCTTTTTCCATCTGTGACTTTTAAGGCAGTTTATTTTTTCACTCAATTTGAATCCTTGAGAATCAAATGTACAAGGAAAGGAAAACTCTGTCAAGCATACTGGTTCTTGTCTCTGCCCTCTATCAGGCTAGAAAGGGGGGGCATACATAATAAAAGACAGTGTGTCACTTGGTTGGGAACCATTCTGTCACACATGTGTGAAAGATGCACTTTAGACAATGCAGAGAATGCCAATATAAAATGATTTTATGATTAGAAACCTTCACAAATTGAAAGAAGCTGCAACACTGTCAGGGCAAGGAAGGAGGGAGCCAATAGAATGGTATTGAAAAATGTCATTAACTTCCGGTCTCTGTTTTTGTCTGGAGTCGACCCTCTGTCACAGTCTTGTATACTGAAATAGCACTGGGAGAGCACTACCATCCCAGCAGTGCAGACAAGCCAGTGAGCACAGGTAAGGGCACCAGAATTGCTTAGAGGAACCTTGAGGATACAGGAACTTAGGAGCAGCCTCGGACAGCCTTGGAGATGATCCTGTGCCACAGAGCTACATATACAAATAATACCAATAGAGAGCTGGTCTCCCAGGAGTGCCTACACATTTGTGAGCACAGGATAGACCCACTTCTCTACAAATTTCTGGCCCAAGAGCCATTAGGATACAGGAACCAAGGATCAGCAGGGGATAGGATCTTTCTGGTTTCTGTCTCCACACCAGAGCTGATCCTGTACCACAGCTCTCCATACCTAAATTCCTCCCAGAGAGAACTGCTCTCCCAGTAATACTGACACACAGGCTTACAGGACAGACATGCCACAGTCAGAGAAAGCTACACCAGCTAACACCAGAGATAACCAGATGATGAAAGGCAAGGACAATAACATAAGCAAAAGAAACCAAGGCAACTTGGCATTATCAGAACCCAGTTCTCCCACCACAGCAATCCCTGGTTACCCCAACACACCAGAAAAGCAGACTCTGACTTAATATCACATCTCATATTGATGATAGAGGACATTAAGAAGTTCATAAATTACTCCCTTAAAGAAATACAAGAGAACACATGTAAACAGGTAGAAGACCTTAAAGAGGAAATACAAAATTCTCTTAAAGAATTACAGGAAAACACAACCAAACAGGTGAAAGAACTGTACAAAACCATCCAGGATCTAAAAATTGAAATAGAAACAATAAACAATAAATAAGTCACAAAGGGAGACAACACTGGAGATAGAAAACCTAGGAAAGAGATCAGGAGTCATAGAGGCAAGTATCACCAACAGATTTCAAGAGATAGAAGTGAGAATCTCAGGTGCAGAAGATAACATTGAAAACATTGACACAACAGTCAAAGAAAATGCAAAATGCAAAAAGCTCCTAACCCAAAACATACAGGAAATCCAGGACTCAATCAGAAGACCAAACCTAAGGATAATAGGTATAGAAGAGAGTGAAGCTTCCCAACTTAAAGGGCAAGTAAATATCTTCAACAAAACTATAGAAGAAAACTTCCCCAACCTAAAGAAAGAGATGCCCGTGAACATTCAAGAAGCCCACAGAACTCCAAATAGTTTGAACCAGAAAATGAATTTCTCCTGTCACATAATAATTATAACACCAAACGCACAAAACAAAGAAGAATATTAAAAGCATTAAGGGAAAAAGGTCAAGTAACATATAAAGACAGACCTATCAGAATTATACCCATCTTCTCACAAAATACTATGGAAGCCAGTAGATCCTGGGCAGATGTCATACAGTCCCTAAGTGAACACAAATGCCAGCCAAGGCTATTATACTCATCAAAAATGTCAATTACCATAGATGGAGAAATGAAGATGTTCCATGACAAAAACAAATTTCCACAATATCTTTCCACAAATCCAGCCCTACAAAGAGTAATAGATGGAAAACACCAACATGAGGGTAATTATACCCTAGAAAAAACAAGAAAGTAATTTTCTTTCAACAAACCCAAAAGAAGATAACCACAGAAACATAAAAATAACATAAAAAATAACAATAAATATTCCTTAATATATCTTAATATGAGTGAACTCAAATCCCCAGTAAAAAGACATAGAATAACTGACTCGATTTGTAGACAGGACCCCACACTTTGCTCCATATAGGAAACTTACCTCAGTGTCAAAGACAAATACTACCTCAGAGTAAATGGTTGGAAAACACTTCTCCAAGCAAATGGTCCCAGGAAATAAGCTGGAGTAGGCATTCTTATATGGGATAAAATTGACTTTCAACCATAAGTCATCAAAAAGATAAGGAAGGACACTTCATACTCATCAAAGGAAAAACTCTACCAAGAAGAACTTTCAATTCTGAATACCTATGCTCCAAATGCAAGGGCACCCTCATTCATAAAAGAAACTTTACTAAAACTCAAAGCACACATTGCACCTCACACAATATCTGTGGGAGACTATAACACCCCACTTTCAACAGTGGACAGATCAAGGAGGAAGAAACTAAACAGAGACACAGTAAAACTAACAGAAGTTATGGACCAAATGGATTTAACAGATATTTATAGAACATTTTACCCTAAAGCAAAAGAATATACCTTCTCAGCACCTCATGATACGTTCTCCAAAATTGACCATATAATCAGTCACAAAACAGAGCTCAACAGATAACAGAATATTGAAATAATCCCATGTCTTCTATCAGATAACTATGCATTAAGGTTGGTCGTTGATAGCAATAAAAACAAGAGAAAGCTCATATATACATGGAAGATGAGCAATACTCTACTAAGTGATAACTTGGTCAAGGAAGAAATAAAGAAAGAAATGAAAGACTCTTTAGAAATTAGTGAAAGTGAAGACACACATAGCCAAAATTATGGGACACAATGAAAGCAGTCCTAAAAAAACACATACCTCTGAGTGCCTCCAAAAGGAAACTGGAGAGAACTTACACTAGCAACTTAATAGCACACCTGAAAGCTCTAGGACAAAAAGAAGCAAATTCACCCCAAAGGAGAAGAAGTCAGGAAATAATCAACCAAGCAGAAACAAAAATACCTACACAAATAGTCAACCAAACCAGGATCCGGTTCTTTGAGAAAATCAACAAGATAGATAAACCCTTAGCCAGACTAACCAGAGGGCATAGAGCCAGTATTCAACTGAACAAAATCAGAAATGAAAAGGGAGATATAAGAACAGAAACTTAGGAAATTCAAAAAATTATCAGATTCTACTACAGTCACCAAAACTGGAAAATTTGGATGAAAAGGGCAATTTCCTAGACAGATACCAAATACTAAAGTTAAATCAGGATCAGATAAACGATCTAAACAGTCCCATAACCTCTAAAGAAATAGAAGCTGTGGCCTCTCCTCCCTCCACTTTAGTGTCCTGAGCTTCCTTGCCTGCTGCTCCTAGTCCCATCTGCTTTCCCTAACTGCGTCCAGATACCCACCTCCGGGCTCCAACTTGTTCTTTCCAGAACCGCAGTCTGGCTCTGAAGGACATCCCCAGTTTCTGCTGCTTGCTGCAGACCCCCCTTCCCACCCCTTCCCCTTTGTCTTCCCCTCGGCAGGGGTTCCCACTGCTACTTTGTTTCTCCTGTGGGACTCCATCCCCTCCCCATCCCCCACCACTCCAGGACACCCACCTTTTAGCCTGCCCTTTCTAGTGTCCTGCTGCCAGAGATAGTGGCTGCCAGAGGGGCTGCAGATACCTTGTGGCCACTTCTGCTAAAAGCCTGAAGAGAGGCAAATGAGTCCAGCCCAGGGAGAGCTCGCCAGAGAGGGTTTTGCCTCAGCATTGGCAGGAGACATCTTGGATCTGGGACTCCACCGAAAGTAGTCTGCACAGGTGAGAGTGTGGACTACAGAAGCTAACAGTTTCTGGGACAGGCAGGAGCCACAGAGCTTCAGAGGCAGCCCCCTTTTCAGGCTCCAGACATCTGGGCACCTTTCTGGCCAGAGGATAGGTATCTGCCCACCCCAGGAGGGCTTTGCAGGAGCACCTGGGGGAGCCATCTTGGTTCCTGGATCCTTCTGACACTAGTGTGTGCAGGTGAGAGTGTGGACTACAGAAGCTAACAGCTTCTGGGACAGGTCCTGTTTTGGGCCTTCATCTTTGGCCAGGAGGGAGGTCCGAACGCTAGATATCTGTGCACCTTCCCTGTAAGAGAAGAGCTTGCCTGCAGAGGGTGCTCTGACCACTGAAACTCAGAGGAGAGATCTAGTCTCCCAGGTCTGCTGATAGAGGCTAACAGAATCATGAGAGGAACAATCTCTAACCAGAGACAACTATAACAACTAACTCCAGAGATTACCAGATGGCTAAAGGTAAATGTAAGAATCTTACTATCAGAAACCAAGACCACTCACCATCATCAGAACCCAGCACTCCCACCTTGCCCAGTGCAGGGCACCCCAACACACCCGAAAAGCGAGACCCAGATTTAAAAACATATCTCATGATGATGGTAGAGGAAATCAAGAAGGACTTTAATAACTCACTTAAAGAAATACAGGAGAACACTGCTAAACAGGTAGAAGACCTTAAAGAGGAAGCACAAAAATCCCTTAAAGAATTGCAGGAAAACACGACCAAACAGGTGATGGAATTGAATAAAACCATCCAAGACCTAAAAAGGGAAGTAGAGACAATAAAGAAAACCCAAAGTGAGGAAACACTGGAGATAGAAAACCTAGGAAAGAAATCTGGAACCATAGATGTTAGCATCAGCAACAGAATACAAGAGATGGAAGAGAGAATCTCAGGTGCAGAAGATTCCATAGAGAACATCGGCATAACAATCAAAGAAAATGGAAAATGCAAAAAGATCCTAACTCAAAACATCCAGGAAACCCAGGACACAATGAGAAGACCAAACCTACAGATAATAGGAGTAGATGAGAATAAAGATTTTCAACTCAAAGGGCCAGCAAATATCTTCAAAAAATTATAGAAGAAAACTTCCCAAACCTAAAGAAAGTGATGCCCTGCCAGAGGAGATGGCCTGCAGAGAGTATTCTGACCACTGAGACTCAGGAGAGAGTTGGACTCCCAGGAGTGTTGACAGAGACTAACAGAATCACAGGAAGAACAAGCTCCAACCAGAGACAGCTATAACAACTAATGCCAGAGATTATCAGATGGCTAAAGGCAAACATAAGAATCTTACTAACAGAAACCAATACCACTCACCATCACAGAACCCAGCACTCCCACCTCAGCGAGTCCTAGATACCTCAACACACCAGAAAAGCAAGATTTGGATTTAAATTTGTATCTCATGATGCTGGTAGAGGATTTTAAGAAGGAAATTAATAACTCACATAAAGAAATAAAGGAGAACACGGCTAAACAGGTAGAACTCCTAAAAAAGGACAGACAAAAATCCCTTAAAGAATTACAGGAAAACATAACCAAACATGTGATGGAATTGAACAAAACTATCCAAGATCTAAAAAGGGAAGTAGAAACAATAAAGAAAACCCAAATGGAGAAAACTCTGGAGATAGAAACCCTGGGAAAGAAATCAGGAAATATAGATGCAAGCATCAGCAACAGAACACAGGAGATGGAAGATAGAATCTCAGATGCAGAAGATTCCATAGAGAACATGGACACAACAATCAAAGAAAATGCAAAATGCAAAAAAGATCCTAACTCAAAACATCCAGGAAATCCAGGACACAATGAGAAGAACAAACCCGTGGATAATAAGAGTAGATGAGAATGAAGATTTTCAACTTAAAAGGCGAGTAAATATCTTCAACAAAATTATAGAAGAAAACTTCCCTAACCTAAAGAAAGAATAACATACAAGAAGCCCATAGAACTCCAAATAGACTGGACCAGAAAAGAAATTCCTCCCGACACATAATAATCAGAACAACAATGCACTAATTAATGATAGAATATTAAAAGCAGTAAGGGAAAAGTGTCAAGTAACATATAAAGGCAGGCCTATTAGAATTACTCCAGACTTCTCACCAGAGACTATGAAAGCCAGAAGATCCTGGACAGATATTATACAGACACTAAAGAAACACAAATCCCATCCCAATCTACTATAACCAGCAAAACTCTCAATTACAACAAATGGAAAAACAAAAGTATTCCATGACAAAACCAAATTAACACAGTATCTTTCCACGAATACAGCCCTTCAAAGGATAACAAAAGGAAAATACCAACACAAGGATGGAAACTACACCCTAGAAAAAGCTAGAAAGAAATCCTTCAACAAACCTAAAAGAAGGCAGCCACAAGAATAGAATCCCAACTTTAACAACAAAAATAACAGGAAGCAGCAATTATTTTTCTTTAATATCTTTTAATATCAATGGACTCAAATCCCAAATAAAAAGACATGGACTAAAAGACTGGCTATGTAAACAGGACACAACATTTTGCTGCATACAGGAAACCCAACTCAGGGAAAAAGACAGACACTACCTCAGATTGAAAATCTGGAAAACAAATTTCCAAGCAAATGGTCTGAAGAAACAAGCTGGAGTAGCCATTCTAATATCTAATAAAATTGACTTCCAACCCAAAGTTATCAAAAAAGACAAGGAGGGGCACTTTATTCTCATTAAAGATAAAATCTACCAAGATGAACTCTCAATTCTGAGTATCTATGCTCCAAATGCAAGGGCAGCCACATTCATTAAAGACACTTTAGTAAAGCTCAAAGCACACATCACACCTCACACAATAATAGTAGGAGACTTCAACACCCCATTCTCATCAATGGATAGGTCCTGGAAACAGAAACTAAACAGAGACACAGTGAAACAAACAGAAGTTATGAAACAAATGAATTTAACAGATATCAACATAATGTTTTATCTTAAAACAAAAGGATATACCTTCTTCTCAGCACTTCAAGGTACCTCCTCCAAAATTAACCATATAATCAGTCACAAAAAAGGCCTCAACATATACAAAAATATTGAAATTGTCCCATGCATCCTATCAGATCAACATGGACTAAGGCTGATCTTCAATAACAGGATAAATAATAGAAAGCTAACATTCACGTGTAAGCTGAACAACACTCTACTCAATGATGACTTGGTTAAGGAAGAAATAAAGAAAGAAATTAAAGACTTTTTAGAGTTTAATGAAAATGAAGCCACAACACATCCAAACTTATGGGAGACAATGAAGGCAGTTCTAATAGGAAAACTCATAGCTCTGAGTGCCTCCAAAAAGTAAGTAAGGAGAGCACACACTAGCAGCCAGACAGCACACCTAAAAGCTCTAGAACAAAAGGAAGCAAATTCACCCAAGAGGAGTAGAAGGCAGGAAATAATCAAACTCAGGGCCCAAAACAACCAATTAGAAACAAAAAGAACTATTCAAAGAATCAACCAAACCAGGAGCTGGTTCTCTGAGAAAATCAACAAGCTAGATAAACCCTTAGCCAGACTAACTAGAGGGCACAGGGACAGTATCCTCATTAACAAAATCAGAAATGCAAAAAAAAAAAGAGACATAACAACAGAAACTAAAAATCTAAAACATCATCAGATGCTACTACAAAAGGCTTTACTCAACAAAACTGGAAAACCTGAATGTAATGGACAATTTTCTAGACAGATACCAGGTCCCAAAGTGAAATCAGGATCAATTAACAATCTAAACAGACCCATATCCCCCAAAGAAATAGAAGTAGTCATTAGTAGTCTCCCAACCAAAAAAAGCCCAGGACCAGATGGGTTTATTACACAGTTCTATGAGACCTTCAAAGAAGGCCTCATTCCAATTCTCCCCAAACTATTCCACAAAATAGAAACAGACGGTGCTCTACCCAATTCATTCTATGAAGCCAAAATTACTCTAATACCTAAACCACACAAAGACCCAGCAAAGGAAGAGAACTTAGGAGCAATTCCCCTTATGAATATCAATGCAAAAATATTCAATAAAATTCTCATCAGCCCAATCTAAGAACACATCAAAACAATCATCCATCATGATCAAGTGGGCTTCATCCCTGGGATAGAGGGATGGTTTAAAATACAGAAATCCATGAATGTAATCCACTATATAAAAAAACTCAAAGACAAAGAAATCCACATGATCATCTCATTAGATGCTGAGAAAACATTTGACAAAATCCAGCACCCCTTCATGATAAAAGTATTGGAAATATTAGGAAGCCAAGTCCCATACGTAAACATAATAAAAACAATATATAGCAAACCAGCAGTCAACATCAAAATAAATGGAGAGAAACATGAAGTAATCCCACTAAAATCAGGGACTAGACAAGGCTGCCCACTTTCTCCCTACCTATTCAATATAATACTTGAATTCCTAGCCAGAGCAATTAGACAACAAAAAGAGATCAAGGGGATAGAATTTGGAAAGGAAGAAGTCAAAATATCACCGTTTGCAGATGATTTGATAGTATATCTTGTAGTCTCCCCTCTTCCAGCCTGAAACCTGCTTGCTCAGGGGTGGAGCTTCCTGCTCAATAGTTCTGCCACGCCCACTGCTGGAACCTGCCACTTTGCTGTTCTGAAGCCATCACGTGATCACCCTGCTACTGGACCCCAAGATTATTTGGCAGGAATTGGGCTCCTCCCCCCTCCTTCATAACTGAGTGCGGGAATAGTAAAAATTGAACCTTGAGCAGAGACTTTTGTCTTGGTTCCTTCCTTATCTCGCGCCGCCCAGCCCCTCTTCTCTTCCAGGTTTCCAAAATGCCTTTCCAGGCTAGAACCCAGGTTGTGATCTACTGGCCAGACACAACAATATATAAGTGACCCCAAAAATTCCACCAGAGAATTCCTAAATCTGATAAACAGCTTCAGTACAGTAGCTGGATATAAAATTAACTCAAACAAATCAATGGCCTTTCTCTACACAAAGGATAAACAGACTGAGAAAGTAATTAGAGAAACAACACTTCACAATAGTCACAAATAATATAAAATACTTTGGTGTGACTCTAACTAAGGTAGTGAAAGATCTGTATGACAAGAACTTCAAGTCTCTGAAGAAAGAAATTGAAGAAGATCTCAGAAGATGGAAAGATCTCCAATACTCATGAATTGGCAGGATTAATATAGTAAAAATGGCTATCCTTCTAAAAGCAATTAACAGATTCAGTGCAATCCCATTCAAAATTCCAACTCAATTCCTCACCGAGTTAGAAAGGGCAATTTGTAAATTCATCTGGAATAATAAAAAACCTAGGATAGCAAAAACTATTCTCAGCAATTAAAGAACCATTAGTGGAATCAACATTCCTGAGCACAAGCTGTACTACAGAGCAATTGTGATAAAAACAGCATGGTACTGTCACAGCAACAGACAGGTAAATCAATTGAATAGAATTGAAGACCCAGAAATGAATCCACACACTTATGGTTACTTGATCTTTCAAAAGAGAGCTAAAACCATCCAGTGGGAAAAAAGACAGCATTTTCAACAAATGGTTCTGGCACAACTGACAGTTGTCATGTAGAAGAATGCGAATTGATCCATTCTTATCTCCTTGTACAAAGCTCAAGTCTAAGTGGATCAAAGACCTCCACATAAAACCAGAGACACTGAAATTAATAGAAGAGAAAAGCCTCAAAGATATGGGCATAGGGGAAAAATTCCTGAACAGAACAGCAATGGCTTGTGCTGTAAGATCAAGAATTGACAAATGGGACCTCATAAAATTGCAAAGGTTCTATAAAGCAAAAGACACTGTCAATAAGACAAAAAGGCCACCAACAGAGAGGGAAAGGATTTTTACCAATCCTAAATCTGATAGGGGACTAATATCCAATATATACAAATAGCTCAAGAAGCTGGACTCCAGAAATTCAAATAACCCTATTAAAATGGGGTACAGAGCTAAACAAAGAATTCTCAACTGAGTAATACCAAAGGGCTGAGAAGCACCTGAAAAAAATATTCAAATCCTTAATGATCACATCAATGCAAATCAAAACAACTCTGAGATTCCACCTCACACCAGTCAGAATGGCTAAGATAAAAATTCAGGTGACAGCAGATGTTGGCGTGGCTGTGGAGAAAGAGGAACACTTCTTAATTGCTGGTCGGATTGCAAGCTTGTACAACCACTCTGGAAATCAGTATGGCAGTTCCTCAGAAAATTGAACATAGTACTAACGGTAGATCCAGCAAAACCTCTCCTGGGCATATACCCAGAAGATGTTCCAACTGGTAATAAGGACACATGCTCCACTATGTTTAGAGCAGCTTCATTTATAATAGCCAGAAGCTGGAAAGAACCCAGATGCCCCTCAACAGAGGAATGGATACAGAAAATGTGGTACATTTACACAATGGAGTACTACTCAGCTATTAAAAACGATGAATTTATGAAATTCTTAGGCAAATGCATGTATCTAGAGGATATCATCCTGATGGAGGTAACCCAATCACAAAAAGTCACTTAATATGCAATCACTGATAAGTGGTTATTAGTCCAGAAATTTAAAATACCCAAGATACAATTTGCAAAACACAAGATAATCAAGAAATAGGAAGACCAACATGTCGATCCTTCATTCCTCCTCAGAATAGGGAACAAAATACCCATGGAAGGAGTAACAGAGACAAAGTTTGGAGCTAAGACAAAAGGATGGACCATCTAGAAACTACCTCACCTGGGGATCCATCCCATAATCAGCCTCCAAATGCAGACACTATTGCATATGTCAGCAAGATTTTGCTGTAAGGACCCTGATATAGCTCTCTCTTGTGAGGCTATGCCAGTGCCTGGCAAACACAGAAATGGATGCTCACAGTCATGTATTGGATGGAACACAGAGCCCCAGTGGAGGAGCTAGAGAAAGTACCCAAGGAAGTGAAGGGGTCTGAAACCCTGTAGGTGGAACAACAATATGAACTAATCAGTACCCCCAGCACTTGTGCCTCTAGCTGCATATGTAGTAGAAGATGGCCTTGTCGGCCATCATTGGGAAGAGGGGCCCCTTGGTCTAGCAAACTTTATATGTCCCAGTACAGGGGAAGGCCAGGGCCAAGAAGTGGGAGTGGGTGGGTAGGGGAGCAGGTCAGGTGGGGGGCGGGCGGGTATAGGGGACTTTCGGAATAGCATTTGAAATGTAAATGAAGAAAATTCCTAATAAAAAATTGGAAAAACGAGAAGAAAATATCTAATAAAAATTAAAAAAAAAAAGAAAAGAAATGAAAAGAAAGGTATCGAAGAAGACCTTAGAAAATGGAAAGATCTTTCTTGCTGATGAATTGGCAAGATTAATATAGTAAAATGGCAATATACAGATTTGGTGCATTCCCCATTAAAATTCTAACTCAATTCTTCTTAGAGTTAGAAAGAGCAATTCTTAAATTCATCTAGAATAACCTAAACCTAGGATAGCAAAAACTATTCTCAACAATAAAAGAAATTCTTGGGGAATCAGTATCCCTGACAATAAGCTCTACTACAGAGTAATAGTGATAAAACCTGCATGGTATTGGTACAATGATAGGCAGGTAGATCAATGGAAAAGAATTAAAGAGCCAGAAATGAACCCCCACACCTATGGTCATTTGATCTTTGACAAAGGATCTAAAACCATCCCTATGGAGAAGTTGGAGAAGGAACTGCAGGAGCCGAGGGTGTTTGAAGCCCCAAGAAGAAGCAACAGTGTCAACAGGCCAGACCCTTTCTGAGTTTCAGGGACTGAACCACCAACCATAGAATATACATGGAGAGACCCAAGGCCACATATATGGCAGATGATGGCCTTGTGGACATCAGTGGGAGGAGAGACCCATGGGCCTGTCTGTGTTTGATGCTCAAGTGTACAGAAATGCCAGGGCAGAAAGATGGGAGTTGGTGGGTGGGGAATCACCCTCATAGAGGGAGGGAAGGGAGAATGAGATGGGGGTTTCTGAAGGGGAAGACCTGGAAAGGGGAAAATATTTGAAATGTAAATAAAGAAAATATCCAAGAAAAAAAAAGTCATAAAGCTGAGAGAAAGAAAGAATTGACAGGCAGGCTCTTGGCTAGTAAAGCTGTGCTCACTTACCTAAGTTGAGGAACCACACAGTGTGGCAAATTAGAGCCAGCCTATCATTTAAAAACAGTCAATGTCTGACACACAATCTCCTTATCTCAGGAATGATTGCATCACACATGAACAGTATGCAGTGGAGAGAATTGTGGCAAGACAAGACTCTGTTGATGGAATGCTATTAATAAGAGACTAGAAAATGGAGGCTGATCACCTCAGGAATTTTCACCAACATGATCCAGGAATTCAAAACTACTAGACACAGGATCCTCCCACCTGACATCACTGAGCATCTGCCTGGGTTTCAGTGAGTCAAGCCTTTGAACTTGACTCCATTTTGATCAACTAGAACCATCTTTATATAGATGTGCCTGATTTACAAGGAACTAACTTGCATGGTTGAAATTCTGTAAATAGAATTTACATTCACAATAACCATAGAAACTGTACACCAGGAATTCAGGATTGTCATTCTTTTTTTTTTTTTTTTTTTTAAGGAAACTGAATAAATCTCTCTTCAATACTTTTCTTTCCCCAGTAAACATGTAGCCCCTTTTGTAACAAGAGGATGAAACAAAACCAATTTAAGGTTTTGTTTTAAGTTGGGTCTGGTCTTCACCAGTTCTTTCAGCTAAACAGTAGTTCTCAAACCAGAACACCCATTGGAATTTTCTAGACGTCTGAAGGCATTGTTTCTATCTCACCTTCTGATTTTGCAGGTCTGGATGGAGCCCAACAATTTGCATTTCTAACAATTTCCACCGGGCTTCAAGACGGCCACACCACGGGATGGAACACAGAAACAGCAGAACAGAACCTGCTGTAGGCTTGAGGTCAGTCTGGTTCTGATTCTGGCCTTGCTCTTTGTGGGGTTCTGTGGCAACCATGGCTATACCTCAGCCCCATTGCAGCCTCTGCTTCCACACGGATAAAATGAAGTCAGGAGTGTCGACAAGGTCAAGAGGTACAAAGTCAACCTGGCATCTCACTCAGCTGGGGCCTTTGATGTCCTTTTATTTATTTTTTTCTAAAGTTGCTCTTCTCTTTCACATCTATTTCTCATATGTGTGATGCTTAGTTTTTATGTCAAACTGACACAAGCTAGAGGCATTTCAGAAAACTGAATCTCAACTGAGAAAACATCCTCGCCCATTGGCTTGTGGTACATCTTCTTCTTCTTTTTTTTTTATTACGTACTTTCCTCAATTACATTTCCAATGCTATCCCAAAAGTCCCCCATACCTTCCCCCCACTTCCCTACCCACCCATTCCCATTTATTTTTGGCCCTGGCGTTCCCCTGTACTGGGGCATATAAAGTTTGTGTGTCCAATGGGCCTCTCCAGTGATGGCCAACTAGGCCATCTTTTGATACATATGCAACTAGAGTCAAGAGCTCCGGGGTACTGGTTAGTTCATAATGTTGTTCCACCTATAGGGTTGCAGATCCCTTTAGCTTCTTGGGTACTTTCTCTAGCTCCTCCATTGGGAGCCCTGTGATCCATCCAATCGCTGACTGTGAGCATCCACTTCTGTGTTTGCTAGGCCCCGGCATAGTCTCACAAGAGACAGCTATATCTGGGTCCTTTCAGCAAAATCTTGCTAGTGTATGCAATGGTATCAGGGCTCGGAAGCTGATTATGGGGTGGATCCCTGGATAGGGCAGTCTCTAGATGGTCCATCCTTTTGTCACAACTCCAAACTTTGTCTCTGTTACTCCTTCCATGGGTGTGTTGTTCCCAATTCCAAGAAGGGGCACAGTGTCCACACTTTGGTCTTCATTCTTCTTGAGTTTCATGCGCTTAGCAAATTGTATCTTATATCTTGGGTATCCTAAGTTTTGGGCTAATATCCACTTATCAGTGAATACATATTGTGTGAGTTCCTTTGTGATTGTGTTACCTCAGTCAGGATGATGCCTTCCAGGTACATCCATTTGCCTAGGAATTTAATAAATTCATTCTTTTTAATAGCTGAGTAGTACTCCATTGTGTAAATGTACCACATTTTCTGTATCCATTCCTCTGTTGAGGGGCATCTGGGTTCTTTCCAGCTTCTGGCTATTATAAATAAGGCTGCTATGAACATAGTGGAGCATGTGTCCTTTTTACCGGTTGGGACATCTTCTGGATATATGCCCAGGAGAGGTATTGCTGGATCCTCCGGTAGTACTATGTCCAATTTTCTGAGGAACCGCCAGACTGATTTCCAGAGTGGTTGTACAAGCTTGCAATCCTACCAACAATGGAGGAGTCTTCCTCTTTCTCCACATCCTCGCCAGCATCTGCTGTCACCTGAATTTTTCATCTTAGCCATTCTGACTGGTGTGAGATGGAATCTCAGGGTTGTTTTGAGTTGCATTTCCCTGATGATTAAGGATGTTGAACATTTTTTCAGGTGCTTCTCTGCCATTCGGTATTCCTCGGGTGAGAATTCTTTGTTCAGTTCTGAGCCCCATTTTTTAATGGGGTTATTTGATTTTCTGGAGTCCACCTTCTTGAGTTCTTTATATATATTGGATATTAGTCCCCTATCTGATTTGGGATTGGTAAAGATCCTTTCCCAATCTGCTGGTGGTCTTTTTGTCTTATTGATGGTGTCTTTTGCCTTGCAGAAGCTTTGCAACTTTATGAGGTCCCATTTATCGATTCTCGATCTTACAGCACAAGCCATTGCTGTTCTATTCAGGAATTTTTTTCCTGTACCCATATCTTCGAGGCTTTTCCCTACTTTCTCCTCTATAAGTTTCAGTGTCTCTGGTTTTAAGTGGAGTTCCTTAATCCACTTAGATTTGACCTTAGTACAAGGAGATAGTAATGGATCAATTCACAATCTTCTACATGATAACAGCCAGTTGTGCAAGCACGATTTGTTGAAAATGCTGTCTTTTTTCCACTGGATGGTTTTAGCTCCCTTGTCAAAGATCAAGTGACCATAGGTGTGTGGGTTCATCTCTGGGTCTTCAATTCTGTTCCATTGGTCTACTTGTCTGTCACTATACCTGTACCATGCTGTTTTTTTTTATCACAATTGCTATGTAGTACAGCTTTAGGTTGGGCATGGTGATTCCACCAGAGGTTCTTTTATCCTTGAGAAGAGTTTTTGTTATCCTAGGTTTTTTGTTATTCCAGATGAATCTGCCAATTGCCTTTTCTAATTCGTTGAAGAATTGAGTTGGAATTTTGATGGGGATTGCATTGAATCTGTTGATTGCTTTTGGCAAGATAGCCATTTTTACTATATTGATCCTGCCAATCCATGAGCATGGGAGATCTTTCCATCTTCTGAGATCTTCTTTAATTTCTTTCTTCAGAGACATGAAGTTCTTGTCATACAGATCTTTCACTTCCTTAGTTAGAGTCATGCCAAGGTATTTTATATTATTTGTGGCTATTGAGAAGGGTGTTGTTTCCCTAATATCTTTCTCAGCCTATTTGTCCTTTGTGTAGAGAAAGGCCATTGACTGTTTGGATGTGTTTTCCTGTTTTTCCGTAAGGACTTCTACCTGTTTGGTTGTGTTTTCCAGTTTTTCTTTAATGACTTGTAACTCTTTAGCAGTGTTCTCCTGTACTTCTTTAAGTGAGTTATTAAAGTCCTTTTTGATGTCCTCTACCATCAACATGAGATATGCTTTTAAATCCGGGTCTAGCTTTTCGGGTGTGTTGGGGTGCCCTGGACTGGGCGAAATGGGAGTGCTGGGTTCTGATGATGGTGAGTGGTCTTGGTTTCTGTTAGTAAGATTCTTACGTTTACCTTTTCCATCTGGTAATCTCTGGAGTTATTTGTTATAGTTGACGCTGTTTAGAGATTGTTCTTCTGGTGATTCTGTTACCGTCTATCAGTAGACCTGGGAGACAGGCTCTCTCCTCTGAGTTTCAGTGGTCAGAGCACTCTCTGTTGGCAAGCTCTCCTCTTACAGCGAAGGTGCACAGATATCTTGCATTTGGACCTCCTCTTGGCCGAAGAAGGCCCAAAACACGACCTTTCCCAGAAGCTGTGTTGCTTTGGCAGGTCACAGAAGCTGTCATCTTCTGTGGTGCACACTCTCAGCTGTGCAGACTAAGTTCCTAAGTTCGGCAGAGTCCCAGAACCAAGACGGCGCCCACTGCTCCTGAGGTAGAGGGCTCCTGAGCCAGGCGGACACCTGTACTCTGGCCGGGAGGGTGGCCGGATGTCTGCGGCCTGAAAAGGGTGCTGCCTCAGAGGCTCTGTGGCTCCTGCCTGTCCCAGAAGCTGTCAGCTTCTGTGGTGTACACTCTCCCCTGTGCAGACTAAGTTCCTAAGTTTGGCTGACTCGAGAATTCTAAGTACATATTGTGGCTTTGGTCTGATTTGGGAGTAAGGTGTGCTAATGAGGGCCAGACAGCCAATGACGGGCACCCAGATCTCAGAATCATACCAGTCTAAGACAGGGGTACATGCCAAGAGGTCGTGGTTGTTAATAATACACCACAGAGCCATGTTTTGTGTAAAACAACACAAATAAGCTGCATGTACATTCCTATGATGGATAAGGATTATTTGGGAAGATCTAAGATTTCCTAAGATAGGCGGGGCCGCCAGCCACCATAACTCCTGGGTGGGACTATGGAGCATAAATAAATTTTATGCCTCAGTCCAGTTTTTTTTTTTTTTAATTAATAACAGGGAGGAGATGTAGCCTCCCACGAGCCTGAAGCAGGCTGAGCCAGAACTTGACCTTGCTGCCACTAAGGAGATTATCTAGGGTGGAGCCTTCCTCCCTAGATCACTCTATTGCCCAGACACTGTCATTGTTCCTCTTCAAGATAATGCTACCTGCTGAGAGCCCCACCCCCCACCCGGAGCTATTCCGGAGACTAAGCCCTATCCTGCACATCATCATCTGCAGCTGGTTCCAGGCTCCAAGGATGAATTGGCGGGAATGGACTTTCCCCCCTCTTTTATAAAGTGTGTCCAGCATTTAACATTTGAACCTTGAGCAGACTAGTTGTCTTGGTTCCATTATTTCTCAACCTGCCTAGGCTCCCTCTTTTCTTTCAGTTCCAAGACGCCTTCAGACTTGAACCCAGACATGTGAGCCACTGGCCAGCCCCAACATTCTTCTATAATTTTGTTGAAGATATTCGCTTGCCCTTTAAATTGAAAATCTTCATTCTCATCTACTCCTATTATCCTTAGGTTTGGTCTTCTCATTGTGTCCTGGATTTCCTGGATGTTTTGAGTTAGGTTATGTTTGCATTTTGCATTTTCTTTGATTGTTGTGTCCATGTTCCCTATGGAATGTTCTGCACCTGAGATTCTCTCTTCCATCTCTTGTATTCTGTTGTGGATGCTCATATCTATTGTTCCTGCATTCTTTCTTTTTTTATTAGGTATTTTCCTCAATTACATTTCCAATGTTATCCAAAAAGTCCCCAATACACCCCCCCCAGTCCCCCACCCACCCACCCCCACCCCTTGGCCCTGCCATTCCCCTGTACTGGGGCATATAAAGTTGGCAAGTCCAATGGGCCTCTCTTTCCAGTGATGGCCGACTAGGCAATCTTTTGATACAAATACAGCTAGAGTCAAGAGCTCTGGGGTACTGGTTAGTTCATAATAATGTTCCACCTATGGGGTTGCAGTTCCCTTTAGCTCCTTGGGTACTTTCTCTAGCTCCTCCATTGGGGGCCCTGTGATCCATCCAATAGCAGACTGTGAGCATCCACTTCTGTGTTTGCTAGGCCCCGGCATTGTCTCACAAGAGACAGCTATATCTGGGTCCTTTCAGCAAAATCTTGCTAGTGTATGCAATGGTGTCAGCGTTTGGAAGCTGATTATGGGATGGATCCCTGGATATGGCAGTCTTTAGATGGTCCATCCTTTCTTCACAGCTCCAAACTTTATCTCTGTAACTCTTTCCATGGGTGTTTTGTTCCCAATTCCACGAAGGGGCACAGTGTCCACACTTTGGTCTTCGTTCTTCTTGAGTTTCATGCGTTTAACAAATTGTATCTTATATTTTGGGTATCCTAAGTTTTTGGGCTAATATCCATTTATCAGTGAGTACATATTGTGTGAGTTCCTTTGTGAATATGTTACCTCACTCAGGATAATGCCCTCCAGATCCATCCATTTGCCTAGGAATTTCATAAATTCATTCCTTTTAATAGCTGAGTAGTACTCCATTGTGTAAATGTACCACATTTTCTGTATCCATTCCTCTGTTGAGGGGCATCTGGGTTCTTTCCAGCTTCTGGCTATTATAAATAAGGCTGCTATGAACATAGTGGAGCATGTGTCCTTTTTACCAGTTGGGACATCTTCTGGATATATGCCCAGGAGAGGTATTGCTGGATACTCTGGTAGTATTATGTCCAATTTTCTGAGAAACCGCCAAACTGATTTCCAGAGTGGTTGTACCAGCTTGCAATCCCACCAACAATGAAGGAGTGTTCCTCTTTTCCACATCCTCGCCAGCATCTGCTGTCACTTGAATTTTTGATCTTAGCCATTCTGACTGGTGTGAGGTGGAATCTCAGGGTTGTTTTGATTTGCATTTCCCTGATGATTAAGGATGTTGAACATTTTTTCAGGTGCTTCTCTGCCATTCGTTATTCCTCAGGTGAGAATTCTTTGTTCAGTTCTGAGCCCCATTTTTTAACGGGGTTATTTGATTTTCTGGAGTCCACCTTCTTGAGTTCTTTATATATATTGGATATTAGTCCCCTATCTGATTTAGGATAGGTAAAGATCCTTTCCCAATCTGTTGGTGGTCTTTTTGTCTTATTGATGGTGTTTTTTTTGCCTTGCAGAAGCTTTGCAACTTTATGAGGTCCCATTTATCGATTCTCGATCTTACAGCACAAGCCTTTGCTGTTCTATTCAGGAATTTTTCCCCTGTACCCATATCTTCGAGGCTTTTCCCTACTTTCTCCTCTATAAGTTTCACTGTCTCTGGTTTTATGTGGAGTTTCTTAATCTACTTAGATTTGACCTTGGTACAAGGAGATTGGAATGGATCAATTCGCATTCTTCTACATGATAACCGCCAGTTGTGCCAGCACCATTTGTTGAAAATGCTGTCTTTTTTCCACTGGATGGTTTTTGCTCCCTTGTCAAAGATCAAGTGACCATAGTTATGTGGGTTGATCTTAGGGTCTTCAATTCTGTTCCATTGGTCTATTTGTCTGTCGTTATACCAGTACCATGCAGATTTTATCACAATTGCTCTGTAGTACAGCTTTAGGTCAGGCATGGTGATTCCTCCAGAGGTTCTTTTATCCTTGAGAAGAGTCATTTTAGTTCTATACCCCACTTTTTGATTGGGTTGTTTGGTTTTTCGGTGATTAACTTCTTGAGTTCTTTATATATTTTGGATATTAGCCCTTTATCAGATGTGGGGTTAGTGAAGTTGCCCAATCAGTACATTGCTGATTTGTCTTTTTTACTATGCCTTTGCCTTACAGAAGCTTTCCAGTTTCATGAGGTCCCATTTATCAATTCTTGGTCTTAGAGCATGAGCCATTGGAGTTCTGTTTAGGAAACTTCCCCCTGTGCCAATGAGTTCAAGGCTCTTTCCCCCTTTCTTTTCTATTAGATTCAGTGTATCTGATTTTATGTTGAGGACCTTGATCCACTTGGACCTGACCTTTGTAAAAGTTTACAAATGTGGTTCTATATTCATTCTTCTACATACAGACAGCCAGTTACACCAGAACAATTTACTGATGCTTTCTTTTTTTCCGTTGTTTATTTTTGGCTTCTTTGTCAAAAATCAAGTGATGGTAAGTATGTGGTTTTATTTCTGGGTCTTCAATTCTATTTAATCGATCAACCTGTCTGTCTCTGTACCAGTACCATGCAGTTTCTATCACTATTGCTTGAGGTAGAGCATGGTGATTCCCTAGCTGTTCTTTTATTAAGAATTGTTTTTGCTATTCTGGTTTTAGTTGGTTGGTTGGTTGGTTGGTTGGTTGGTTGGTTGGTTGGTTGGGTTGGTTTGCCTTTCCAGATGAATTTGAGAATTGCTCTTTCCATGTCGTTTAAGAATTGTGTTGGAATTTTGGTGGGGATTGCATTGAATCTATAGATTGCCTTTGGCAGGATCGTCATTTTTACTATGTTAATTGTGCCAATCCATGAGCATGGGAAGTTTCTCCGTTTCCTGAGATCTTCTTTGACTTCTTTCTTGAGATACTTGAAGTTTTTGTCATACAGGTCTTTCACTCATTTGGTTAGAGTTACCCCAAGATATTTTATACTATTTGTGGCTATTGTGAAGGGAATTGTTTCCCTAATTTTTTTCTCAGCCTGTTTATCATTTGTATAAAAGAAGGTTACTGATTTCTTTGAGTTAATTTTATATCCACTTTACTGAAGTTGTGTATCAGCTGAAGAAGTTCTCTGGTAGAATTTTTGGAGTCACTTGTGTATACTATGATATCATCTGCAAATAGTGATACCTTTATTTCTTTAATTACCAATGTGTATCCCCTTGATCTCTTTGTGTTGTCTTATTGTTCTAGCTAACACTTTGAGTACTATATTGAATAGATATGGAGAGAGTGGGCATCCTTGTCTTATACCTGATTTCAGTGGGATTGTTTCAAGTGTGTCTCTGTTCAATTTGATATTGGCTGTTAGTTTGAAGTAAATTGTTTTTATTGTTTAGGTATTGGCCTTGAATTCCTGATCTCTCCAATACTTTTAACATGACGGGGTGTTGTATGTTGTCAAATGCTTTTTTAGTATCTAAGGAGATGATCATGTTATATTTTTCTTTAAATTTGTTAATATAGTGGATTACATTAATGTATTTTCTTATATTAAACCAACCTTACTTCCCTGGGATGAAGTTTACTTGATTGTGGTGAATGATGGTTTTGATGTGTTCTTGGATTCAGTTTGCAAGAATTTTATTGAGTATTTTGCATCAATATTCATAAGCTAGATTGGTCTGAAGTTCTCTTTTTTTTGGTTGGGTCCTTGTGTGGTTTAGGTATCAGAGTAATTGTGACTTCATAGGATGAGTTAGGTAGTATTCCTTCTGTTTCTATTTTATGGAATAGTTTGAGGAAAATTGGTATCACATCTTCTTTGAAGGTCTGGTAGAATTCTGCACTAAATCCATTTGGCTCTGAGCTCTTTTGGTTGGGAGTTTTTTTTTTTTTTTTTTTTTTTTTTTTTTTTTTTGTTTTTTTTTTTTGTTTTTTTTTTTTGTTTTTTCGAGACAGGGTTTCTCTGTGTAGCCCTGGCTGTCCTGGAACTCACTTTGTAGACCAGGCTGGCCTCGAACTCAGAAATCCGCCTGCCTCTGCCTCCCGAGTGCTGGAATTAAAGGCGTGCGCCACCACGCCCGGCTGGGAGTTTTTTTTTTAAAGACTTCTTCTATTTCCTTGTGTGATATGGACCTGTTTAGTAAGTTTACCTGCTCTTGATTTAACTTTGGTATGTGGCATCTGTCTAGAAAACCATCCATTTCATCTAGATTTTCCAGTTTTGTGGAGTATAGGCATTTATAGTAGGATCTGATGACTTTTTTGAATATCCTCTGTTTCTGTTGTTATGCCTCCCTTTTCGTTTCTGATTTTATTAATTTGGATACTGCCTCTTAGCCCTTTAATTAATTTCGCTAGGGGTTTATCTATCTGATTGATTCTTTAAAAGAACCAGCTTTTGGTTTTGTTGATTCATTGTATTGTTTTATTTATTTCTATTAGGTTAATTTCGGCCATGAGTTTGACTATTTCATGCCTTCTTCTCCTCTTTGGTCAGTTTGCTTCTATTTGTTCTAGGTCTCTCAGGTATGCTGTTAAGTTGTTAGTGTAAGATCTCTCCAGTTTCTTTACCAGGGCACTTAGTGCTATGAATTTTCCTCAGCACTGCTTTCCTTGTGTCCCATAAGTTTGGGTATGATGTGTTAACATTTTCATTAAATTCCAGGAAATCTTCATATGTTACTTGGCATTTTTCCCTTGCAGTTTTTAATATTCTTTCTATACTCTGTGCTTTTAGTGACCATAGTGTGTGATTTTATTTCTAGGTTGTCAATTCTATTCTATTGATCAACATGTCTGTCTCTGTACCAATACCATGCAGGTTTTATCACTATTGCTCTGTAGTAAAGTTTGAGCTCAGGGATGGTGATTCCTCCAGCTGTTCTTTTATTGTTAAGAATTGTTTTCGCTACTCTGAGTTTTTTGCCTTTCCAGATGAATTTGCTTATGGTCTTGCCCTTGCCTTTCTCCATCTGGATATACCTGGTATTTGTTGGTCTGAGTGACTGTCTGGAGTCGGCCTCTTTTGTCCCTGGGTTGCTTCAGGTCTCGTGGGAGGCCTGCAGCCTTGGCTGTAGCAAACCACCTGTGGAGCCTTCCAACTGGGGGCTGTTCACAGGGGCAGAGAAACTGCTGATCTGTTACCCTGGCTGCAGTAGATCTCCTGAGAGACTGTCAGACTTTTGGGTCTTCTGTGGAGCAGTCAAGCTGTTGTCCAACTGCAGTGGTTGCAGCTGATCCTTAACTACTTTGAGAGCAGTGGATCCTCAACTGCCCTGATTGCAGAGGGTCCTCAACTTCTCAACTGCTCTAAGTGCAGTGTGTCTAACTGTTCTGAGTGCAGTGGATTCTCTATGATGTATTGGGATATGGAGTCTTTACTAGAGCAGACCAACTAGGAGTCTGCCCCAGAAGCAAAGATCAGGCAGATGGGGTGGAGGGGATGAAACTAGGGGGAGTGGTATTCAGAAGGGCAGGGATTTTGGATGGTGATGGGTCCTGAACAGCAGCTCAGGGACTGGAGGCAAGAGTGTCTTACAAACTGCTCTGAGTACAGCTGGTCCTCTAGGGTGGATTGGGATATGGAGTCTTCAGCGGATCAGAACAACTAGGGGTCTGCCCCAGCAGCAAGAACCAGGCAGAATGAATGGGACGGATGGAAGGAAGGGGAGTGGTATTTGGGAGGACAGGGTTTTGGTGGGTGATGGGTCCAGAGTCCACCTGAATCCCAGCAGCAGGTCAAGGACTCCGGGTGGCAGTGGGGGGTTTCTTACCAACTGTTCTGAGTGCAGCGGGTCCTCTAAGATGTATCAGGATCTAGATCAAAGAGTTCAACATGAACTACATACACTAAAACAAACAAAACAGAGAGTAGGGAATACCCTTGAACTCTTTGGTACAAGAGACAACTTTCTGAACAGAACACCCATACTGCAGGCACTAAGATCAACACCTAATAAATGGGACCTCATAAAACTGAAAAGCTTCTATAAGTCAAAGTAAACCATGAATAGAACCAATGGCAGCCTACATATTGGGAAAAGATATTCACCAACCCTACATCTTGCAGAATACTAATATCAAAACTATATAAAGAACTCAAGAAGCTAGACAAAAAAAAAACACAAAAGCTCCATTTTTAAAATAAGATAAAGCACTAAACAGAGAATTCTCAACAGAGAAATCTCAAATGGCTGAGAAACACAAAAAGAAATGTTCAGTGTCCTAAGTCATAAGGGAATTGCAAATCAGAACAACTCTGAAATTCCACTTTAAACCAATCAAAATGGCTAAGATCCAAAGCCCAATGGGCAGCCACATAAGGATACAAAGGGAACACTCCTCCATTGGTAATGGGAGTGAAACTTATATGACTACTCTGGAAATTGATTAGGCAATTTCTCAGAAAATTGGGTATATCTCTACCTGGAGACCTAGCTATATCATTGCTGGGCATATACCCAAAAGATGCTCCACTATAATACAAACTTGCTCATATATGTTCATTTCAGCAAGATTCATAATAGTAAGAAAGTGGAAACAACTCAGATGCCCCTAATTTAAAGACTAGATAAAGAAAATATGGTTCATTTACACAATGGAATACTATTTAGCTAAATAGAAGAACATCATGAATTTTCAGGCAAATTGATGGAACTAGAAAATATCACAACCTAGCCACCTTGGGCCCAAACTCGGTGCCCAGTCCCTCGGTCTCCAGAGGGACTAGCACACCCAGGAGCTTAGGATCACTTGAGAGTGGAACACATCATCTGTTCCAACAGAACCAGGGTACCTGGGGATAGCTGGAGCATAGACAAAGGAACCCTGTCTGATCAGTGGCTACGGTTCCTTCTGGTCAGCGCTGGTCTATTTTGGTTTAGAACTCAGCAGACAGCACCATGGTTCCAAGAGGAGAAACCATTTCCAGGTGCTCTAACATACCTAGGATCTTCTGATTCCAAGATCTGAAGATCCCAGGATCCCAGAAGTTTGGTAACACCAGGATGTCAGGGTCTCAGAGGAAGATTGACTGCCAAGAATTCTGACACACCCAGAATCTCAGCATCACAGGATCCCAGAATCGCAGGATCACAAAGAAATCTGGAATCTGAGGAGTTCTGACTCAACTGGGACTACAGGAAGAACAGGCTCCAATCAGATGTATCGAGGGCAGAGAGCACTTGAGATAATCAAATGGTGGGAGGCAAGCACAAGAACAGAAGCAACAGAAACCAAGGTTACATGGCAACATCAAAACCCAACTCTCAAACAATAGCAAGTCCTGGTTACACCATCACACCAAAAAAGCAAGATATGGATCTTGACTTTGACAGCTCACATGAAAGCTATAGAACAAAATTATGCAAATTCACCCAAGAGGAGTAGACGGCAAGAAATAATCAAACTCAGGGCTGAAATCAATCAAATGGAAATGAAAAGAACTGTACAAGAATCAAAAAAAAAAAAAAACAAAAAAAACAGGAACTGGTTCTTTGAGAAATTCAACAAGATAGAGAAACCCTTAGCCAGACTAATCAGACTGCACAGAGAGAGTATCCTAATTAACAAAATCAGAAATGAAAAGGGAGATATAACAACAGAACCTGAGGAAATTCAAAACATCATCAGATCCTACTACAAAAGATTATACTCAACACAATTGGAAAACCTTGATGAAATGAACAACTTTCTAGACTGATACCAGAGAGTAAAGTTAAATCAGGATCAGATTAATTATCTAAACAGTCATATATACTCTAAAGAAATAGAAACAGTGATTAATTGTCTCCAATCAAAAAAAAAAATCTCAGGACCTCATGGGTTCAGTGCAGAGTTCTATCAGAAATTCAAAGAACTAATGCCAATACACCTCAAACTATTCCACAAAAAAGAAATATAAGGTACTCTACCTAATTCATTCTATGAAGCCAGAATTACTCTGATACCTAAACCACAAAAAAAAAAAAAAACCAACAAAGAAAGAGAACTTCAGACCAATTTCCCTTATGAATATCTATGCAAAAATACTCAATAAAATTCTCAATAACCGAATCCAAGAACACATCAAAATAAACAACCATCCAGGAATGCAGGGGTGGTTCAATATACAAAAATCCACCAATATAATCCACTATATAAACAAACTCAAAGGCAAAAAGCACATGATCTCATTAGATGCTGAAAAAGCATTTGACAAAATCCAACACCCAATCATGATAAAAGTCCTGGAAAGATCAGGAATTCAAGGCCCATACTTAAACATAATAAAAGCAATATATAGCAAACCAGTAGCAAACATCAAACTAAATGGAGAGAAACTTGAAGGCATCCCACTAAAAGCAGGGATTAGACAAAGTGGCCCACTTTCTCCCTATCTATTTAATATAGTACTTGAAGCCCTAGCCAGATCAATTCCAGGAAAAAAAAAAGGAGATTAAGGGGATACAAATTGGAAAGGAAGAAGTCAAAATATCACCATTTGAAGATGATATGATTATATATAAGTATATGTGTGTGTGTGTAAGTGACCCTAAAAATTTCACCAGAGAACTCCTAAACCAGATAAACAGCTCCAGTGAAGTAGCTGGATATAAAATTAACTCAAACAAAACAGTGGCCATTCTCTACACAAAGGATAAACAGGCTGAGAAAGAAAATAGGGAAACAACACCCTTCACAATAGTCACAAATAATATAAAATACATGGAAGTGACTCTAACTAATGAAGTAAAAGATATGTATGACAAGAACTTCAAGTTGGCCACCGAACTTAGTCTGTACAGGTCAGAGTGAGGACCACAGAGGCAGACAGCTTCTGGGACAGGTGGGAGCCACAGAGCCGCTGAGGCAGCACCCTTTTGGGGCCGCAGACATCCGGCACCCTCCCAGCCGGAGGACAGTGACCTGCCCTGCAGGGAGCGCCATCTTGGCTCCGGGACTCCGCCAAACTTAGTCTGTACAGGTCAGAGTGAGGACCACAGAGGCAGACAGCTTCTGGGACAGGCGGGAGCCACAGAGCCGCTGAGGCAGCACCCTTTTGGGGCCGCAGACATCCGGCACCCTCCCAGCCGGAGGACAGTGACCTGCCCTGCAGGGAGCGCCATCTTGGCTCCGGAACTCCGCCGAACTTAGTCTGTACAGGTCAGAGTGAGGACCACAGAGGCAGACAGCTTCTGGGACAGGCGGGAGCCACAGAGCCGCTGAGGCAGCACCCTTTTGGGGCCGCAGACATCCGGCACCCTCCCAGCCGGAGGACAGTGACCTGCCCTGCAGGGAGCGCCATCTTGGCTCCGGGACTCCGCCGAACTTAGTCTGTACAGGTAAGACTGAGGACCACAGAGGCAGACAGCTTCTGGGACAGGCGGGAGCCACAGAGCCGCTGAGGCAGCACCCTTTTGGGGCCACAGACATCCGGCACCCTCCTAGCTGGAAGACAGTGGTCTGCCCTGCACAGGAGCCCTCTGCCTCAGGAGCAGGGAGCACATCTTGGATCCAGGACTCCACTGAACTTAGGAACTTAGTCTGCACAGCTGAGAGTGTGCACCACAGAAGCCTACAGCTTCTGTGACCTGCCAAAGCAACACAGCATCTGGGAAAGGTCCTGTTTTCCGCCTTCTTCTTCGGCCAGGAGGAGGTCTAAACGCCAGATATCTGTACACCTTCCCTTTAAGAGGAAAGCTTGTCAGCAGGGAGTGCTCTAACCACTGAAACTCAGAGGAGAGAGCCTGTCTCCCAGGTCTGCTGACAGAGGATACTCAGAATCACCAGAAGAACAACCTCTGAACAGAGACAACTATAACAACTCCAGAGATTACCAGATGGCGAGAGGTAAAGGTAAGAATCTTACTAACAGAAACCAAGACCACTCACCATCATCAGGACCCAGCACTCCCACTTCGCCCAGTCCAGGGCACCCCAACACACCTGAAAAACTAGACCTGGATTTAAAAGCATATCTCATGATGATGGTAGAGGACATCAAGAAGGACTTTAAAGAACTACAGGAGAACATGGCTAAAGAGTTACAAGTCCTTAAAGAAAAACAGGAAAACACAACCAAACTGGTAGAAGTCCTTAAAGAGAAACAGGAAAACACATCCAATCAGATGATGGAAATGAACAAAACCATACTAGACCTAAAAAGGGAAGTAGACACAATAAAGAAAACCCAAAATGAGGCAACACTGGAGATAGAAACCCTAGGAAAGAAATCTGGAACCATAGATGCAAGCATCAGCAACAGAATACAAGAGATGGAAGAGAGAATCTCAGGTGCAGAAGATTCCATACAGAACATCGGCACAACAATCAAGGAAAATGTAAAATGCAAAAAGATCCTAACTCAAAACATCCAGGAAATACAGGACACAATGAGAAGACCAAACCTACGGATAATAGGAGTGGATGAGAATGAAGATTTTCAACTCAAAGGACCAGCAAACATCTTCAACAAAATTATAGAAGAAAACTTCCCAAATCTAAAGAAAGAGATGCCCATGAACATACAAGAAGCCTACAGAACTCCAAATAGGCTGGACCAGAAAAGAAATACCTCCCGACACATTATAATCAGAACAACAAATGCACTAAATAAAGATAGAATACTAAAAGCAGTAAGAGAAAAAGGCCAAGTAACATATAAAGGCAAGCCTATCAGAATTACACCAGATTTTTCACCAGAGACTATGAAAGCCAGAAGATCCTGGACAGATGTTATACAGACACTAAAAGAACACAAATTCCAGCCCAGGCTACTATACCCAGCCAAACTCTCAATTAACATAGATGGAGAAACCAAAGTATTCCACGACAAAACCAAATTCACACATTATCTCTCCAGGAATCCAGCCCTTCAAAGGATAATAACAGAAAAAAACCAATACAAGGACAGGAACCACGCCCTAGAAACAACAAGAAGGTAATCCCTCAACAAACCTAAAAGAAGACAGCCACAAGAACAGAATGCCAACTTTAACAACAAAAATAACAGGAAACAACAATTACTTTTCCTTAATATCTCTTAATATCAATGGACTCAATTCCCCGATAAAAAGACATAGACTAACAAACTGGCTACACAAACAAGACCCAACATTTTGCTGCTTACAAGAAACTCATCTCAGAGAAAAAGATAGACACTACCTCAGAATGAAAGGCTGGAAAACAATTTTCCAAGCAAATGGTCTGAAGAAACATGCTGGAGTAGCCATTCTAATATCAGATAAGATTGACTTCCAACCCAAAGTCATCAAAAAAGACAGGGAGGGACACTTCATACTCATCAAAGGTAAAATCCTCCAAGAGGAACTATCAATCCTGAATATCTATGCTCCAAATACAAAGGCAGCCTCATTCATTAAAGAAACTTTAGTAAATCTCAAAGCACACATTGCACCTCATACAATAATAGTGGGAGACTTCAACACACCACTTTCACCAATGGACAGATCATGCAAACAGAAACTAAACAGGGACACAGTGAAACTAACAGAAGTTATGGATCAAATGGATCTGGCAGATATCTACAGAACATTCTATCCTAAAACAAAAGGATATACCTTCTTCTCAGCACCTCATGGTACCTTCTCCAAAATTGACCACATAATTGGTCACAAAACAGGCCTCAACAGATACAAAAATATTGAAATTGTCCCATGCATCCTATCAGATCACCATGGACTAAGGCTGATCTTCAATAACAAAATAAATAATAGAAAGCCAACCTTCACGTGGAAACTGAACAACACTCTTCTCAATGATACCTTGGTCAAGGAAGGAATAAAGAAAGAAATTAAGGACTTTTTAGAGTTCAATGAAAATGAAGCCACAACATACCCAAACTTATGGGACGCAATGAAAGCATTTCTAAGAGGAAAACTCATAGCTCTGAGTGCCTCCAAAAAGAAACTAGAAAGAGCACACATTAGCAGCTTGACAACACACCTAAAAGCACTAGAACAAAAGGAAGCAAATTCACCCAAGAGGAGTAGACGGCAGGAAATAATCAAACTCAGGGGCGAAATCAATCAAGTGGAAACAAGAAGAACTATTCAAAGAATCAACCAATCAAGGAGCTGGTTCTTTGAGAAAATCAACAAGATAGATAAACCCTTAGCCAGACTAACTAGAGGGCACAGGGAAAGTATTCTAATTAACAAAATCAGAAATGAAAAAGGAGACATAACAACAGATCCTGAAGACATCCAAAACAGCATCAGATCCTTCTACCAAAGGCTATACTCAACAAAACTGGAGAACCTGGATGAAATGGAGAAGTTCCTAGACAGATACCAGGTACCAAAGTTGAACCAAGATCAGGTAAATGATCTAAACAACCCTATATCCCCCAAAGAAATAGAAGCAGTCATTAATAGTCTCCCAACTAAAAAAAGCCCAGGACCAGATGGGTTTAGTGCAGAGTTCTATCAGACCTTCAAAGAAGATCTAATCCCAGTTCTTCACAAACTATTCCACAAAATAGAAACAGAAGGTACTCTACCCAACTCATTCTATGAAGCCACAATTACTCTGATACCTAAACCACAAAAAGACCCAACAAAGATAGAAAACTTCAGACCAATATCCCTTATGAATATTGATGCAAAAATACTCAATAAAGTTCTTGCTAACCGAATCCAAGAACACATCAAAACAATCATCCATCCTGACCAAGTAGGTTTCATCCCAGGGATGCAGGGATGGTTTAATATACGGAAATCCATCAATGTAATCCAGTATATAAACAAACTCAAAGACAAAAACCACATGGTCATCTCGTTAGATGCAGAAAAAACATTCGACAAGATCCAACACCCATTCATGATAAAAGTCTTGGAAAGATCAGGAATTCAAGGCCCATACCTAAACATGATAAAAGCAATCTACAGCAAACCAGTAGCCAACATCAAAGTAAATGGTGAGAAGCTTGAAGCAATCCCTCTAAAATCAGGGACTAGACAAGGCTGTCCACTTTCTCCATACCGATTCAACATAGTACTTGAAGTCCTAGCCAGAGCAATTCGACAACAAAAGGAGATCAAAGGGATACAAATTGGAAAAGATGAAGTCAAAATATCACTTTTTGCAGATGATATGATAGTATATATAAGTGACCCTAAAAATTCCACCAGAGAACTCCTAAACCTGATAAACAGCTTCGGTGAAGTAGCTGGATATAAAATTAACTCAAAGAAATCAATGGCCTTTCTCTACACAAAGAATAAACAGGCTGAGAAAGAAATTAGGGAAACAACACCCTTCACAATAGTCACAAATAATATAAAATATCTTGGCATGACTCTAACTAAGGAAGTGAAAGATCTTTATAATAAGAACTTCAAGTCTCTGAAGAAAGAAATTCTAGAAGATCTCAGAAGATGGAAAGATCTTCCATGCTCATGGATTGGCAGGATCAACATTTTAAAAATGGCTATCTTGCCAAAAGCAATCTACAGATTCATTGCAATCCCCATCAAAATTTCAACTAAATTCTTCAACGAATTAGAAAGTGCAATCTGCAAATTCATCTGGAATAACAAAAAACCTAGGATAGCAAAAACTCTTCTCAAGGATAAAAGAACCTCTGGTGGAATCACCATGCCAGACCTAAAGCTTTACTACAGAGCAATTGTGATAAAAACTGCATGGTACTGGTATAGTGACAGACAAATAGACCAATGGAATAGAATTGAAGACCCAGAAATGAACCCACACACCTACGGTCACTTGATCTTCGACAAGGGAGCTAAAAACATCCAGTGGAAGAAAGACAGCATTTTCAACAAATGGTGCTGGCACAACTGGTTGTTATCATGTAGAAGAATGTGAATTGATCCATTCCTATCTCCTTGTACTAAGGTCAAGTCTAAGTGGATCAAGGAACTTCACATAAAACCAGAGACACTGAAACTTATAGAGGAGAAAGTGGGGAAAAGCCTTGAAGATATGGGCACAGGGGAAAAATTCTTGAATAGAACAGCAATGGCTTGTGCTGTAAGATCGAGAATTGACAAGTGGGACCTCATGAAACTGCAAAGCTTCTGTAAGGCAAAAGACACCATCAATAAGACAAAAAAACCACCAACAGATTGGGAAAGGATCTTTACCTATCCTAAATCAGATAAGGGTCTAATATGCAATATATATAAGGAACTCAAGAAGGTGGACTCCAGAAAGTCAAATAACCCCATTAAAAAATGGGGCTCAGAATTGAACAAAGAATTCTCACCTGAAGAATACCAAATGGCAGAGAAGCACCTGAAAAAATGTTCAACATCCTTAATCATCAGGGAAATGCAAATCAAAACAACCCTGAGATTCCACCTCACACCAGTCAGAATGGCTAAGATCAAAAATTCAGGTGACAGCAGATGCTGGCGGGGATGTGGAGAAAGAGGAACACTCCTCCATTGTTGGTGGGATTGCAAGCTTGTACAACCACTCTGGAAATCAGTCTGGTGGTTCCTCAGAAAATTGGACATAGTACTACCGGAGGATCCAGCAATACCTCTTCTGGGCATATATCCAGAAGATGTCCCAACCGGTAAGAAGGACACATGCTCCACTATGTTCATAGCAGCCCTATTTATAATAGCCAGAAGCTGGAAAGAACCCAGATGTCCCTCAACAGAGGAATGGATACAGAAATTATGGTACATTTACACAATGGAGTACTACTCAGCTATTAAAAAGAATGAATTTATGAAATTCCTAGCCAAATGGATGGACCTGGAGGGCATCATCTTGAGTGAGGTAACACAATCACAAAGGAACTCACACAATATGTATTCACTGATAAGTGGATATTAGCCCAAAACTTAGGATACCCAAGATATAAGATACAATTTGCTAAACGCATGAAACTCAAGAAGAATGAAGACCAAAATGTGGACACTGTGCCCCTTCTTAGAATTGGGAACAAAACACCCAGGGAAGGAGTTACAGAGACAAAGTTCGTAGCTGTGATGAAAGAATGGACCATTTAGAGAGTGCTGTATCCAGGGATCCATCCCATAAGCAGCTTCTAAACGCTGACACCATTGCATACACTAGCAAGATTTTGCTGAAAGGACCCAAATATAGCTGTCTCTTGTGAGACAATGCCGGGGCCTAGCAAACACAGGAGTGGATGTTCACAGTCAGCTATTGGATGTATTACAGGGCTCCCAATGGAGAAGCTAGAGAAAGTACCCAAGGAGCTAAAGGGATCTGCAACCCTATTGTTGGAACAACATGATGTACTAACCAGAACCCCGGAGCTCTTGTCTCTAGCTGCATATGTATCGAAAGATGGCCTAGTCGGCCATCACTGGAAAGAGAGGCCCATTGGACTTGCAAACTTTATTTGCCCCAATATAGGGGAATGCCAGGGCCAAAAGAATGGTAATGGGAGGGTAGGGAAGTGGGGGGCGGTATGGGGGACTTTTGGGATAGCATTGGAAATGTAATTGAGGAAAATATGTAATAAAAAAAAAACAGTGAAAAAAAAAAAAAAAGAACTTCAAGTCTCTGAAGAAAGTAATTGGAGAAGATCTCAGAACAAGGAAAGATTTCCTATGATCAAGGACCTGCAGGATTAATAGAGTAAAAATGGCTATCTTGCCAAAAGCAATCTACAGATTCAATTCAATTCCCATCAAAATTCCAACTCAATTATTCACCAAGTTAATTGGCAAGTCAAAAGGCAATTTGCAAATTCATCTGGAATAACAAAAAACTTAGGATAGCAAAAACTATTCTCAACATAAAAGATTCTCTGGTGGAATCAAAATCCCCGAGCTCAAGCTGTACTACAATTGTGATTAAAACTGTATGGAACTGGTACGGTGACAGACAGGTAAATCGGTGGAATAAAACTGAATACCCAGAAATGAACCCACACACCTATGGTCACTTGATGTTTGACAGAGGAGCTAAAACTATCCAGTGGAAAGAAAAAAGCATTTTCAACAAATGATGCTGGATCAACTGGAGGTTAGCATGTAGAAGAATGCGAATTGATCGATTCTTATCTCCTTGTACAGAGCTCAAGTCTAAGTGAATTAAGGAACTTCACATAAAACCAGAGACACTGAAACTTATGGAGAAGAAAGTGGGGAAGAGGCTCAAAGATATGGGCACAGGGCAGAAATTCCTGAACAGAAAACCACTGCCATGTGCTGTAAGATCAAGATCAAGAATCAACAAAGTTCTTACAGAATTGCAAAGTTTCTGTAAGGCAAAGGACATTGTCAGTAAGACAAAACAACAACCAACGGATTGAAAAAAGATCTTTACCAACCTTAAATCTGATAGGGGGCTAATATACAGTATATATAAAGAACTCAAGAACTTGGAATGCAGAAAACCAAGTAACCCATTAAAAAATGAGGTACAGACCTAAACAAAGAGCTCTCAACTGAAGAATACGGAATGGCTGAGAAGCAACTAAAGAAACGTTCAACATCCTCAGTCATCAGAGAAATGCAAATTACAATAACTCTAAGATTACACCTCACACCAGTCAGAATGGCTAAGATCAAAAACTGAGGTAAGAGCAGATGCTGGTGAGGAAGTGGAGAAAGAAACACTCCTACATTGCTAGTGGAAGTGCAAGCTGGTAAACCCCTTGGGAAATCAGTTTGGCAGTCTCTCAGAAAATTGGTGATTCCACCAGAGGCTCTTTTACTGTAGAGAATAGTTTTTGCTATCCTAGGTTTTTTATTATTACAGCTGAATTTGCAAATTGCCCTTTCTAACTCAGTGAAGAATTGAGTTGGAATTTTGATAGGGATTGCATTGAATCTGAGATTGCCTTCTGCAGGATAGCCGTATTGACTATATTAATCCTGAAAGTTCATGAGCATGGGAGATCTTTCCATTTTCTGAGATCTTCAATTTCTTTCTTCAGAGACTTCATGTCCTTGTGAAAAATATCTTTCCCTTCCTTAGTTAGAGTGACACCAAGGTATTTAAAATTATTTGTGACAATTGTGGAATCACCATGCCTGACCTTAAGCTGTACTACAGAGCAATTGTGATTAAAAACTGCATGGTACTGGTACAGCAAGAGACAAGTAGATCAATGCAATAGAACAGAAGACTCAGAAATAAACCCACATACCTATGGTCACTAGATCGTTGACAAGGGAGATAAACCATCCAGTGGAAAAATGACAGCATTTTCAACAAATGGTGCTGGCACAACTGGCAGTTATCGTGTAGAAGAATGTGAATTGATCAATTCCTAAATCCTTGTACAAAGCTCAAATCTAAGTGGATCAAGAAACTCCACATAAAAAAGAGAGAGTGAAACTAATAGAGGAGAAAGTGGGGAAAAGCCTCAAAGATATGGACACAGGGGGGAAATTCCTAAATAGAACACCAATGGTTTGTGCTATAAGATTGAGAATCAACAAATGGGACCAAATTACAAAGCTTCTGTAAGCTAAGAGACACCGTCAATAAGACAAAAAGGCCACCAACAGATTGGGAAAGGATCTTTACCTATCCTAAATCAGATAGGGGACTAATTTCCAATATATATAAAGAACTCGAGAAGGTGGACTCCAGAAAAGCAAATAACCCCATTAAAAATGGGGCTCAGAGATTAAAAAAAAAAGAATTCTTACCTGAGGAATATTGAATGGCTGAGAAGCACCTGAAAAAATGTTCAGCATCCTTAATCATCAGGGAAATGCAAATCAAAACAACCCTGAGATTCCACCTCACACCAGTCAGAATGGCTAAGATCAAAAATTCAGGTGACAGCAGATGCTGGCAAGGATGTGGAGAAAGAGGAACACTCCTCTATTGCTGGTGGGATTGCAAGCTTGTACAACCACTCTGGAAATCGGTATGGTGGTTCCTCAAAAAATTGGACATGGTACTAATGGAGGGTGCCACAATACCTCTCCTGGGCATATATCCATAAGATTTTCAAGCTGGTAAGGAGGACACATGCTCCACTATGTTCATAGCAGCCTTATTTACAAGAGCCAGAAGCTGGGAAGAACCCAGATGCCCCTCAACAGAGGAATGGGTACAGAAAATGTGGTACATTTACACAGTGGAGTACTACTCAGCTATTAAAAACAATGAATTTTTGAAATTCTGAGGCAAATGGATGGACCTAGAGGGCATCATCCTGTGTGAGGTAACCCAATCACAAAAGAACTCACAAGATATGTACTCACTAATAAGTGGATATTAGCCCAGAAACTTAGAATACTCAAGATATAAGATGCAATTTGCAAAACATATGAAACTCAAGAAGAACTAAGACCAAAGAGTGGATACTTTGCCTCTTCTTAGAATTGGGAGCAGAATACCCATGGAAGGAGTTACAGAGACAAAGTTTGGAGCTGAGACGAAAGGATGAACCATCTAGAAACTGCCATATCCAGGGATCCATCCCAAAATCAGCATCCAAACGCTGACACCATTTCATACACCAGCAAGATTTTGCTGAAAGGACCCTAATATAGCTGTCTCTTGTGAGGCTATGCCGGGGCCTGGCAAACACATAAGAGGATGCTCACAGTCAGCTATTGGATGGAACACAGGGTGACCAATGGAGGAGCTAGAGAAAGTAACCAAAGAGCTAAAGAGTTCTGCAACCCTATAGGTGGAAGAAAAATATGAACTAACCAGTACCCAGAGCTCTTGTCTTTAGCTGCATATTTAGTCAGCCATCATTGGGAAGAGAGGCCCCTCGGTCTTGCAAACTTCATATGCCTCAGTACAGGGTAATGCCAGGGCCAAGAAGTGGGAGTGGGTGGGTAGGGTATAGGGAGGGTCTGGGGGAATTTTGGGATAGCATTTAAAATGTAAGTGAAGAAAATACCTAATTAAAAATAAATAAATTAAAAAATAAATATAAAATAAAATTTAAAAAATGACAGAAATGAACAAAACAAAACAAAAAAATCAGAGACACTGGAATTTATAGAGGAGAAAGTGGGCAAAAGTCTGAAAGATATGGGCACAGGGGCAAAATTCCTAAACAGAACAACAATGGCTTGTGCTGTATGATCAACCATTGCACACTGGGACCTCATAAAATTGTAAAGCTTCTGTAAGGCAAAGACACTGTAAGGCCTTTTTGTTAAAAAGACAAAAAGGCCACCAACACATTGGGAAAGGATTTTTACCTAACCTAAATCTGATAGGGGACTAATTTCCAATATATACAAAGAGCTCAAGAAGCTGGACTCCAGAAATTCAAATAACCCTATTTAAAAATGGGGTAGAGAGCTAAACAAGGAATTCTCAACTGAGGAATACCGAAGGGCTGAGATGCACTTGAAAAAAAAATTTTCTAAATCTAGAATCATCAAGGAAATGCAAAACAAAACAACCATGAGATTCCACCTCACACTAGTCAGAATGGCTAAGGTCAAAAATTCAGGTGACAGCAGATGATTGCTATGATGTGAAGAAAGAGGAACACTCCTCCATTGCTGGTGGGATTGTAAGCTTGTACAACCACTCTGGAAGTCAGTCTGGTGGTTCCTCAGAAAATTGGACATGGTACTACCAGAAGATCCAGCAATACTCCTCCTGGGCATATACCTGGAAGATGTTCCCAGTGGTAATAAGGTCACATGCTCCACTATGTTCATAGCAGCCCTATTGATAACAGCCAGAAGCTGGAAAGAACCCAGATGTCCCTCAACAGAGGAATGGATACAGAAAATGTGGTACATTTACACAATGGAGTATACTCAGCTATTAAAAACAATTAATTTGTTAAAATCTTGGGCAAATGGATGTATCTGGAGGATATCATCCTTAGTGAGGTAACCCAATCACAAAAGAAGTCACTAGATATGCACTGTCTGATAAGTGGATATCAGCCCAGAAACTTAGACTACCCAAGATACAATTTGCAAAACACAAGAAAATCTAGAAGAAAGAAGACCAATGTGTGGATACTTCGTTCCTCCTTAGAATAGGGAACAAAATACCCATGGAAGGAGTTACAGAGACAAAGTTTGGATCTAAGACAAAAGAATGGACTGTCCAGAGCCTACCTCACCCGAGGATCCATCCCATAATCAGTCACCAAACCCAGACACTATTGCATATGCCAGCAAGATTTTGCTGAAGGGATCCTGATATAGCTGTCTCATATGAGGCGATGCCAGTGCCTGGCAAATACAGAAGTGGATGCTCACAGTCGTCTATAGGATGGAGCACAGGGCCCCCGATGGAGGATCTAGAAAAAGTATGCAAGGAGCTGAACGGGTCTGCAACCCTATAGGTGAACAATAGTATGAACTAACTAGTACCCCCACAGCTCATGTCTCTAGCTGCATATATAGCAGAAGATGGCTAAATTGGCCATCATTGGGAAGAGAGGCCTCTAGGTCTTGCAAACTTTATATGCCCCAGGACAGGGGAATGCTAGGGCCAAGAAGTGGGAGTGGGTGGGTAGGGGAGCAGGTCGGGGGTAGGGTATAGGGAACTTTCAGGATAGCATTTGAAATGTAAATAAAGAATATCTAATAAAATATTTTTTTAAAAAAGAAAGAAAAGTTGACATAGTTCCAGCAATACCACTTCTGGGCATATACCCAGAAGATGCTCTAACCTATAATAAAGACACATGCTCCAGTATGTTCACAGTGGCCTTATTTATAATAGTAAAAAACTGGAAAGAACCCAGATGTTCCTCAACAGAGGAATGAATACAGAATATGAGGTACATTTACACAATGGAGTACTTCTCAGCTATTAAAAACAATGAATTCATGAAATTCTTAGACAAATGGATGGATCTTGAGGATATCATCCTAAGTGGGGTAACCCAATGACAAAAGAACACATGATATGCACTCACTTATAAGTGGATAGTAGCCCTGAAGCTCAGAGTACCCAAGATACAATTTGCAAAACACATGACACTCAAGAGGGAAGACCAAAGTGTGTCAACTTCAATCCTTCTTAGAATGGGAACCAAAATACCTATGGAAGTAGTTACAGAAACAAAGTTTGGAGCAGAGACTAAAGGCATGACTGTCCAGAGGCTGTCCCACCTGGGAATCCATCACATAAACAACCACCAAACCCAGACACTATTGCAGATGCCAACAAGAGCTTGCTGACAGGAGACTGATATAGCTGTCTCCTGAGAGGATCTACCTGTGCCTTACTAGTACAGAAGTGGATGTTCACAGTCATCCATTAGATGGAGTACAGGGTCCCCAATGAAGGAGCTAGAGAAAGTACACAAGGAGCTGAAAGAGTTTTCAGCCCCCTAGGAGGAACAACAATATGAACTAACCAGTAACCCCAGAGATCCCTGGGACTAAACCACAAATCAAAGATAACACACTGAGAGGTGTCCGCCCCGCCAGGGAAGGTTTTGCCGGAGCACCTGGCAGAACCATTTCTGGTCCTGGATCTCTCAGAGACTAGTCTGTACAGGTGAGAGTGCGGATTAAAGAAACTACACAGATTCTGGGACAGATGGAAGCAACACGGCTTCTGGGGCAGATCCTGTTTTGGGCTTCAGACATTCGGGCACCTTCCTTGCCAGAGGAGAGGTGTCCGCCCCTCCTGGGAGGGTTTGCCAGAGACCTGTGGGAGCCATCTTGGTTCCTGGATCCCTCAGAGACTAGTCTGCACAGGTGAGAGTGTGGACTACAAAAGCTACACATTTCTGGGACAGGAAGAAGCAACACAGCATCTGGTGCAGACCCCGTTTCAGGCTCCAGACATCCAGGCACCTTCCCTACCAGAGGAGAGATGTCAGTCCAGACTAGGAGGGCTTTCCCGGAGCACCTGGAGTAACAATTTCTGGTCCTGGATCTCTAAGAGATTAGTCTGCACAGATGAGAGTGCAGACTACAGAAGCTACACAGCTTCTGGGACAGGCCCTGATTCAGGCCTTCATCGTCTGCCACGAGGCAAGTCCAGATGCCAGACATCAGTGCACCTTCCCTGCAAGAGCAAACCTTACCCGCACAGAGTACTCTGATCACTGAAGCTCAGGAGAGAGCTAGTCTCCCAGGTCTGCTGATAGAGGGTAACAGAATCATCAGAGGAACAAGCTCTAACCAGAGACAACTATAACAACTAACTCCAGAGATTACCAGATGGCAAAAGGTCAACATAAGAATCTTACTAATAGAAACCAAGACCATTCACCATGATCAGAACCCAGCACTCCCACCTCAGCCAGTCCTGTATACTCCAACACACCTGAAAAGCTACACCCGGATTTAAAAGCATATCTCATAAAGATGGTAGAGGACATCAAGAAGGACTTTAATAACTCACTTAAAGAAATACAGGAGAATACTGCTAAAGAGGTAGAAGTCCTGAAAGAAAAACAGGAAAACAAAACCAAATAGGTGATGGAATTGAACAAAAGCATACAAGACCTAAAAAGGGAAGTAGACACAATAAAGAAAACCTAAAGTGAGAAAACACTGTAGATAGAAACGATGGAAAGAAATCTGGCACCATGGATGTGAGCATCAGCAACAGAATACAAGAGGTGGAAGAGAGAAATCTCAGGTACAGAAGATTCCATAGAAAACATGGGCACCACAATCAAAGAAAATGCAAAATGCAAAAAGAATCTAACTCAAAACATCCAGGAAATCCAGGACACAATGAGAAGACCAAACCTATGGATAATAGGAGTGGATGAGAATGAAGATTTTCAACTTAAAGGGACAGCAAATATCTTCAACAAAATTATAAAAGAAAACTTCCCAAACCTAAAGAAAGAGATGCCCATGAACATACAAGAAGCCTACAGTACTCCAAATAGACTGAACCAGAAAAGAAATTCCTCCTGACACATAATAATCAGAACCACAAATGAACTAAATAAAGATACAATATTAAAAGCAAAAAGGGAAAAAGGTCAAGTAACATATAAATGCAGGCCTGTTAGAATTACACCAGACTTTTCACCAGAGACTATGAAAGCCAGAAGATCCTGTACAGATGTTATACAGACACTAAGAGAACACAAATGCCAGCCGAGGCTAATATATCCAGCCAAACTTATAATTACCATAGATGGAGAAACCAAAGAAATCCATGGCAAAACAAAACTCACACAATATCTATCCATGAATCCAACCATTCAAAGGATAGTAACAGAAAAAAAAAAAACAATACAAACAAACTGCGCCCTAGAAAAAGCAAGAAAGTAATCTTTCAACAAACCTAAAAGAAGACAGCCACAAGAACAGAATGCCAAATCTAAAAAAAAAATAATAGAGAGCAACAATTACTTATCCTTAATATCTCTTAATATCAATGGACTCAATTTCTCAATAAAAAGTCATAGACTAACAGGCTGGCTACACAAACAGGACCCAACATTCTCCTGCTTACAGGAAACCCATCTCAGGGAAAAAGATAGACACTACCTCAGAGTGAAAGGCTGGAAAACAATTTTCCAAGCAAACGGTCTGAAGAAACAAGCTGGAGTAGCCATTCTAATATCAAATAAAATTGCCTTCCAACCCAAAGTTAACAAAAAAGTCAAGGAGGGGAACTTCATAGTCATCAAAGGTAAAATCTACCAAGATGAACTCTCAATTCTAAATATCTATGATCCAAATGCAAGGGCAGCCACATTCATTAAAGAAACTTTAGTAAAGCTCAAAAAACACATTGTACCCCACACAATAATAGTGGGAGACTTCAACACCCCACTTCAATCAATGGACAGATCGTGGAAACAGAAACTAAATAGGGAAACAGTGAAACCAACAGAAGTTATGAAAAAAAATGGATTTAACAGATATCTTCAGAACATTTTATCCTAAAACAAAAGGATATAGTTTCTTCTCAGAACATCATGGTACCTTCTCCAAAATTGAACATAGTAGTGGTCACGAAACAGGCCTCAACATACACAAAAATATTGAAATTGTCCCATGCATCCTATCAAATCACCATGGACTGAGGCTGATCTTCAATAACAACATAAATAATAGATCCTGCATCCCTGGAATGAAACCTACTTGGTCAGGATGAATGATCGTTTTGATGTATTCTTGGATTCAGTTAGCGAGAAACTAATAGAGGAGAAAGTGGAGAAAAGCCTCAAAGATATGGACACAGGGGGGAAATTCCTAAAGAGAACACCAATGGTTTGTGCTATAAGATCGAGAATCGACAAATGGGACCTCATAAAATTACAAAGCTTCTGTAAGCTAAGAGACACTGTCAATAAAACAAAAAGGCCACCAACAGATTGGGAAAGTATCTTTACCTATCCTAAATCAGATAGGGGACTAATTTCCAATATATATAAAGAACTCGAGAAGGTGGACTCCAGAAAATCAAATAACCCAATTAAAAAATGGGGCTCAGAGATTAAAAAAAAATCTCACCTGAGGAATATCGAATGGCTGAGAAGCACCTGAAAAAATGTTCAGCATCCTTAATCATCAGGGAAATGCAAATCAAAACAGCCCTGAGATTCCACCTCACACCAGTCAGAATGGCTAAGATCAAAAATTCAGGTGACAGCAGATGCTGGCAAGGATGTGGAGAAAGAGGAACACTCCTCTATTGCTGGTGGGATTGCAAGCTTGTACAACCACTCTGGAAATCGGTATGGTGGTTCCTACATTCAGGTGGAAACTGAACAACACTCTCCTCAATGATACCTTTGTCAAGGAGGGAATAAGGAAAGAAATTAAAGACTTTTTAGCGTTTAATGAAAATGAAGCCACAACATACCCGAACTTATGAGACACAATAAAAGCTTTTCTAAGAGGAAAACTCATAGCTCTGAGTACCTCCAAAAAGAAATTAGAGAGAACACACATTAGCAGCTTGACAACACACCTAAAAGCTCTAGAACAAAAGGAAGCAAATTTACCCAAGAGGAGTAGACAGCAGGAAATAATCAAACACAGGGGCAAAATCAACCAAGTGGAAACAGGAAGAACTATTCAAAGAATCAACCAAAAATTAGCTGGTTATTAGAGAAAATCAACAAGATAGATAAACCCTTAGCCAGACTCACTAGAGGGCACAGGGAAAGCATCCTAATTAACAAAATCAGAAATGAAAACGGAGACATAACAACAGATCCTGAAGAAATCCAAAACACCATCAGATCCTTCTACAAAAGGCTATAGTCAACAAAACTGAAAAACCTGGATGAAAGGGACAAATTTCTAGATAGATACCAGGTAACCAAAGTTAAATCATGATCAGATTAATGACCTAAACTGTCCTATATCCCCTAAAGAAATAGAAGTAGTCATTAATAGTTTCCCAACCAGAAAAGCACAGGACCATAAGCGTTTAATGCAGAGTTCTATCAGACTTTCAAAGAAGGTCTAATTCCAGTTCTTATCAAACTATTCCACAAAATAGAAGCAGAAGGTACTCTACCCAATTCATTCGATGAAGCCACAATTACTCTGATACCTAAATCATAGAAAGACCCTAGGAAGATGGAGAACTTCAGACCAATTTCCCTTATGAATATCAATGCAAAAATACTCAATAAAATTCTCACTAACCGAATCCAAGAATACATCAAAACGATCATCCATCCTGACCAAGGTTTCATTCCAGGGATGCAGGGATGGTTTAATATACAGAAATCCATCGATGTAATCCACTATATACACAAACACAAAGACAAAAACTACATAATCATCTCGTTAGATGCTGAGAAAGCATTTGACAAAATCCAACACCCATTCATGATAAAAGTCTTGGAAAGATCAGGAATTCAAGGCTGTTACATAAACGTGATAAAAGCAATCTACAGCAAACCAGTAGCCAACATCATTGTAAATGGTGAGAAGCTGGAAACAATGGAACTAAAATCAGGGACTAGACAAGGCTGCCCACTTTCTCCCTATCTATTCAACATAGTACTTGAAGTCCTAACCAGAGCAATTTGACAACAAAAGGAGATCAAGGGGATATAAATTGGAACAGAAGAAGTTAAAATATCACTATTTGTAGATGATATGATAGTATATATAAGTGATCCTAAAATTGAACCAGAGAACTCCTAAACATGATAAATAGCTTCAGCGAAGTAGCTGGATATAAGACATACCTCAAAAAGTCAATGGACTTTCTCTACACAAAGAATAAACAGGCTGAGAAAGAAATTAGGGAAACAACACCCTTCACAATAGTCATATATAATATAAAATACCTTGGTGTGACGCTAAGTAAGGAAGTGAAAGCTCTGTATGATAATAACTTCAAGTCTCTGAAGAAAGAAATCAAAGAAAATCTCAGAAGATGGAAAGATCTCCTATGCTCATGGATTGACAGGATCAAAATAGTAAAAATGGCGATCTTGCCAAAAACAATGTACAGATTTAATGCAATCCCCATCAAAATTCCAACTCAATTCTTCAACGAATTAGAAAGGGCAATTTGCAAATTCATCTGGAATAACAAAAAAACCTAGGATAGCAAAAACTCTTCTCAATGATAAAAGAACCTCTGGTGGAATCACCATGCCTGACCTAAAGCTTTACTACAGAGTAATTGTGATAAAAAAACGGCATGGTACTGGTAAAGCAACAGACAAGTAGACCAATGGAATAGAATTGAAGACCCAGAAATGAACCCACACACCTATGGTCACTTGATCTTTGACAAGGGAGCTAAAACCATCCAGTGGAAAAAAGACAGCACTTTCAACAAATGGTGCTGGCACAACTGGCAGTTATCATGTAGAAGAATGTGAATTGATCCATTCCTATCTCCTTGTACTAACGTCAAATCTAAGTGGATCAAGGAACTCCACATAAAACCAGAGACACTGAAACCTGTAGAGCAGAAAGTGGGGAAAAGCCTCGAAGATATGGGCACAGGAAAAAAAATTCCTGAATAGAACACCAATGGCTTGTGCTGTAAGATTGAGAATCGACAAATGGGACCTCATAAAATTACAAAGCTTCTGTAAGGCAAAAGACACTGTCAATAAGACAAAAAGGCCACCAACAGATTAGGAAGGATCTTTACCTATCCTAGGGGACTAATTTCCAATATATATAAAGAACGCAAGAAGATGGACTCCAGAAAATCAAATAACCCAATTAAAAAATGGGGCTCAGAGCTAAACAAAGAATTCTCACCTGAGGAATACCGAATGGCTGAGAAGCACCTGAAAAAAATGTTCAGCATCCTTAATCGTCAGGGAAATGCAAATCAAAACAACCCTTAGATTCCACCTCACACCAGTCAGAATGGCTAAGACCAACTATTCAGGTGACATCAGATGCTGGCAAGGATGTGGAGAAAGAGGAACACTCCTCCATTGTTGGTGGGATTGCAAGCTTGTACAACCACTCTGGAAATCGGTATGGTGGTTCCTCACAAAATTGGACATGGTACTAATGGAGGATCCTGCAATACCTCTCCTGGGCATATATCCAGAAGATGTTCCAACCGGAAAGAAGGACACATGCTCCACTATGTTCATAGCAGCCTTATTTATAATAGCCAGAAGCTGGACAGAACCCACATGCCCCTCAACAGAGGAATGGATACAGAAAATGTGATACATTTACACAATGGAGTACTACTCAGCTATTAAAAAGAATGATTTTATGAAATCCCTAGGCAAATGGATGGACCTGGAGGGTATCATCCTGAGTGAGGTAACCCAATCACAAAAGAACTCACATGATATGTACTCACTGATAAGTGTATATTAGCCCAGAAACTTATAATACCCAAGGTACAAGTTGCAAAACACATGAAACTCAAGAAGAAAGAAGACCAACGTGTGGACACTTTGCCCCTTCTGAGAATTGGGAACCAAACACCCATGGAAGGGGTTACAGAGACAAAGTTTGGAGCTGAGACGAAAGGATGAACCATCTAGAGACTGCCATATCCGGGGGTCCATCACATAATCAGCATCCAAACGCTGACACCATTGCATACACCAGCAAGATTTTGCTGAAAGGACCCAGATATAGCTCTCTCTTGTGAGGCTATGCTGGGGCCTGGCAAACACATAAGTGGATGCTCAGAGCCAGCTATTGGATGGAACACAGGGTGCCCAATGGTAGAGCTAGAGAGAGTACCCAAGGAGCTAAAGGTTTCTGCAACCCTATAGGTGGAACAACAATATTAACTAACCAGTACCCCCTGGAGCTCGTGCCTCTAGCTGCATATGTAGCAAAAAATGGCCTAGTCGGCCATCATTGGGAAGAGAGGCCCCTTGGTCTTGCAAACTTTTTATGCCTCAGTACAGGGGAATGGCAGGGCCAAGAAGTGGGAGTGGGTGGGTAATGATATGGGGAACTTCTGGGATAGCATTTGAAATGTAAATGAAGAAAATACCTCATTAAAATTTTTTAATTAAAAAAAATGATAACACACTGAGAGACCTATGGCTCTAGCTCTATATGTAGCTGAGGATGGCCTAGTTGGTCATCAATGGGAGGAAAGGCCCTTGGTTCTGTGAAGGTTCTATGTCCCAGTATAGGGGAATGCCTGGCCCAGGAAGTGGGAGTCGATTGGTTGGGGAGCATGGGGAAGGGGAGAGGATAGGGTATTTTGGGAGGAGAATCAAGGAAAGGGGATAATATTTGAAATTTAAGTAAAGAAAATATCTAATTTTTTAAAAAATGGAAAATGAAAATATCACACTGAGTGAGGTAACCTTGACCCAAATGACATGTATGATATTACTCACTTTTAAGTGGATATTAGCCAAAATGTATAAGGCACACATCTTATAATCTACAAACCCAAAGAAGCTAAATGAGAAGGAAGACCCAATCAAGGATGTTTGAATCTTTCTCAAAATGCAGAAATAGAATAGATGTTGGATATGGATGAAGGAAGGGAACTTTGTTGTAAGGTTGAATGGGTTGGGAGTGAGGTGTAGAGAGAGCAGAAATTGTCAGAAAGCAAGGGGCATCTCTAAGACATGCCAGAGAGCTGGAATGGAGAAGGAAGGCCCTAAGGGGTCTATGAGGGTGACTCTAGCTGAGACTCCTAGCAGTGTTGGATGTGGAGCCTGAAGTGGCCACCTCCTTTAGCCATTTAGGACTTCTGCTGGAGGGATAAGGACAGCAACCCACCCACAAAACATTACACCAAAATGTGTCCTCCTACAGGATATGCAGCGACAAAGAAGGAGCAAAGACTAAGAGAATAGCCAACCAGTGACTGGCCCAAATTGAGACCCATTTCCATGAGCAAGAACCCATGACAAGACTATTCATGGCTGACACTGTAAATGATACAGTTATACTTTCAGACAGGATCCTAGCATAACTGTGCTCTGAGAGGCTCTACCTAGCAGCCAATGGAAAGAGATAGAAAGACTCACAGCCAAATATTATATGGAGCTCTAGAGACTTGTGGAAGGATAAAGGGATGTGAAGAGAATGGAGACTCCACAGGAAGACCAACAAAATCAAGTGGTCTGGAAACTTTGGGACTCCCAGAGAGTTAACGAAAAAGCATAGGGCATACTTCAGCTGGAACTTGGCCACCTGCACATATTTCACAGATGTGCAGATTGGTTTTTATGCTGGTACTCCAATAACTGGAACTGGGGCTGTCCATGAATCTGTTGTCTATCTGTGGATTTGAATCCCCAAAGTGACATACATTGTCTGGCCTCAGTGGGAGAGGATGCACCTAGTCCTGTAGTAACTTGATATGCTAAACTGGAGTGATACACAGGAGGGCTCTGCCTTCCCAGAGGTGAAAGGGAGGGAGGAGTAGGGAAAATAGATGTGCAAAAAGGGACTGGGAGTAGAAGGACTGATATTGAGATGTAAATGGAATAAATGCATTAGTTAAAATATTTTTAAAAAAAAAACAGCTTGCTACAAGAAAGCTGCAGGGTAGAAAGGAAATTAAAAATGCTACACAAGCTAGGGCAATGGGTTAATGGAGTGTCTATTTGAGAAAAGTCCTTTAAAGATAAGGGTGTGTGTTGTCTCTTGATTTTACCACCATATAATTCACACATGAAAGAGAAAAAATTCCTGATTGTCTGACACACAATTTCTGTGGCTAGCATTATTTATTTTGAATGTAAATTATCTTTATACAATCTCCTCTACCTTGCAAGTTTGTTTGAGGAAACCAGGGACATGAAGGTAGTGCTACTTGACTAAAATGGAGTCAAGTTCAAAGGTTTCAATCACTGGAAGCCAGCAGTTGCTGAGTGAAGTCAATCAGGTTACAATATTTTGTACCTTATAATTTTGAATTTCTGGACCATATTGATGAAAATTCCTGAAAGGGATCAGTCACCATTTTCTAGTCTCTTTTTAATATCCTTCCAACCACAGAGGTATGTGAACACCTCCTGTCCTGCCACAATTCTCCACATTCATGCAGGGATGTCATATTGTTCATCTGTGATGAATTCATTCCTGGGATGAGGAGAATATGTGTCAGTCATGAGCTGCCTTTAAATTCTGGGCCTGCTCTACTATGCCAAACACTGTGTTGCTTCCAAGCTTCAGTGAGTGAGTGCAGCTTTATTTCTTAGGAGCCTACCTTCCACTGCTTTCTTTCCCTCATCTGTGTGACTTTTCCCCAAACCATTCTACTGGTCCCTTCTTCCTGATTCTGGCAGCTTTGTAGCTTCCTTCAACTTCTTGAAGACTTCTTACTATAAAATAATAATACTTTAGTATTATTTACATTGTCTAAACTTAATCTCTTATACATACATGACAAGATAGTTCCGGACTAAGTGACACCCTGTCCTTTTTTATTGTGAATGTCCCCTCCCTTTCTAGTCTGATAGAGGCCATAGACAAGAACAGGTATGCTTGACAGAACATTCCTTTATTACACATTTGCTTCTCCAGGATTCAAACAGTGAAGAAACAAAAGAAAGAAAAAATAACAGCCTTAAAAGTCACAGATGGAAGAATCCATGGACATCATCATCAACATCTTCCACCAGTACTCTCTAGTGGAGGGAAATCCTGACACCCTGAGCAAGAACGAATTCAAAAAGTTAATGAATAAGGAGATGCCAAACTCTTTCAAGGTAAGGACTGATTACTTTGGGAGGAGAGTCCAGTCTGCAACAGTTAGGGATAAAATTTTAGAACCTTCCATAGAGACATAGCAAGGGCACAGTGACTGGTGGTATGCTAGGTTAGACACTGTCAGTCAGGAGTTGAATATCTGTAACGTGTAATATCATGTTCTGGGAAGACGCATGTAGTGGTGAATCTGCAACTGACAAATCCAGGTGATGGACACACAACATTAGGAACACAGACAAACCCAAATTCCTGGGAGTATCGAGAAAGATGAGATAGAGTCCTGTGTGTGGTTTGTTCTTGGTGCAGCAAAGATGAATTGACTAGAGGGAACACCCTTTTTGAGGTGGGATGTTTGAGTTGAGACTTCATCCCTGGTAATGAACACACTTGAGAAAAGATCTTAACAAGACAATGAAAGACACTAAGACTCAGCTAGGGACTTATGGTAGATTTGAGGGCCTAGTGTAAAAAATTCAGAAATCAACAGCATGTGGAGAACCAACTGCACAGAACTCACATGGAGAATCCCTGTCAAATGCCAGGAATACCCTCCCTTCAAGAAGTGACAAGTAAATTCTAGCTAAAGAGATTCATTCCAAAAGCATGTGTTTCACTTTTCAAATGCATAGAAGTACAAACCTGGAAGGAAATGGAAAAGACACTTGACATGGGTTCTAGTGTCAGTCCATTAGTAGGGCCAGTAAGTGGATCTTCAGCCTTCTTAGAGGTCCTGTAAAAATAGAAAAATGCCACTGTGGGAGATACAAGGGACATATAGAACTCACCATAAGTGAGGATCCCAGGCAAACAAATTATGCTTCCAGGAAGACAAGTAGTAGTAAAGAGCATGTGATCTACCATTGATTCTAGCACTTCTATCAACATCACTGGCTGAAGTTCTGTGGTAGAGCATGAAGTGATGAACTTGAGGATAGGCTAAGCAGATTAGAGGAGAAGGTTTAGCCAATATAACACAGCCAGTGTGTGGAAGACATTCAGATGGCTGGTGCTGATGCACTCTGCTACAACCTGACTTTCCAACTCCTTTTTATTATTTATTAAAATATTTTAATTAATTTATTTATTTAATTTTTCACTCCATATTTTATCCCCTGCCCATCCACTCTCATACTGTTCCATATCACATACCTCCTCCACATACACCTGTCTCCATGTGGATGTCCTTACCCTCCCATCTCACCTGACCTCTAAAATCCCTGGGGCCTTCAGTCTCTTGAAGGTTAGGTACATCATCTCTAAATGAACACAAAGCCAGCCGTACTCTGCTGTATATATGTTGGGGACCTCATATCAACTGGTGCATGCTGCCTGTTTGGTTGTCCAGTGTTTGAGAGATCTTGAGGGTCCAGATTAATTGAGACTGCTGGTCCTCCTACAGGGTCACCCTGCTCCTCAGCTTCTTTCATCCTTTCCTAATTCAACAACAGGGGTCAGCTGCTTCTGTCCATTGGTTGGGTGCAAATATCTGCATCTGACTCTTCAGCTGCTTGTTCTAGCTTCCAGAGTGTGGTCATGAAAGATCACTTTTTGTGAGCACTCCATAGCCTCAGTAATAGTGCCAGGTCTTGGGGCCTCCCATTGAGCTGGATACCATTTTGGGCCTGTTGCTGGACCTTCTTTTCCTCAGCCTCCTCTCCACTGACAACCCTGCAGTTCTTTCAGACAAGAACAATTATGGGGTCAGAGATTTGACTATGAGATGGCAACCCCATTCATCAATTGATGGCCTGTCTTTCTGCTGAAGGTGGGCTCTATAAGTTCCCTCTCCCTACTGTTGGGCATTTTAATTAAGGTCCCTACCTTTGAATCCTAAGATTTTCTCACCTCCTAGGTCTCTGGTGCATTCTGGTGTCAGCCCCAACCTCCTAACTCCCAAGGTTGCTTGTTTCCATTCTTTCTCCTGACCCTCAGGGCTTCAGTCTTTTATCCTTAACCAATACCAGATCACTTTCCCTTCTAACCCCCAACTCCCTCCACACCTCAATACCTCCCTCCCTCCCCACTTGTGATTGCTTTATTCTCCCTCCCAAGTGGGACTCAGGTGTCTTCACTTGGGCACTTCAGCTTGTTGATCTTTTTGAGTTCTGTGGACTGTATCTTGGGTATTCTGTACTTATTTTTTTATTAACATCCACTTATTAGTGAGTACATACCATGCATGTCTTTCTGGGTTTAAGTTACCTCACTCAGCATGATATTTCCTAGTTCCATCCATTTGCCTGCAAAACTCAGGATGTCCTCCTTCTTAATAGCTGAATAGTATTCCATTGTGTAAATGAACCACATTTTCTGTATCCATGTTTTTGTCATGGAACAACAGGGTTGTTTCCAGCTTCTTGCTATCACAAATAAGGCTGCTATGAACATAGTAGAACTCATGTCCCTGAGCATGGTGGGGCATCTTTTGGGTATATTTCCAAGAGTGGTATAGCTAGGTCTTCAGGTAGATTTATTTTCAATTGTCTGAGGAATCTCTAGATTAATTTCCAGAGTGGTTGTACCAGTTTGCAATTCCACCAGCAATAGAGGAGTGTTCCTCTTTTTCCACATCCTTTCCAACATGTGTTGTAACCTGTGGTTTTATCTTAGCCATTCTGAATAGAATGAGGTGGAATCTCAGGGACGTTATGATTTGCATTTCTCTGATCACTAAGGACTTTGAACATCTCTTTAGGTTCCTCTCAGCCATTTCAAATTCCTGTGAAATCTCAGATTGGTTCTATACCCCATTTTTTGATTGGGTTGTTTGGTTTTGTGGCTATTAGCTTTTTCAGTTCTTTACATATTTTTCACGTTAGTACTCTATCGGATGTGCAGTTAGTGAAAATATTTTTCCCGGTCAGTAGTCTGCCAATTTGTCTTATCAACTATATTCTTTGCCTTACAGAAGCTTTCCAGTTTCATGAGGTCCCATTTATCAATTCTTGATATTTGAGGATGAGCCATTGGAGTTCTGTTTAGGAAATTTCCCCTGTGCCAATGAGTTCAAGGCTCTTTCCCACTTTCTCTTCTATTAGATTCTGTGGGCCTGGGTACCAGAGGTTTTCCAGGGAGATCTCTATCCAGACCAGGTGGAAAAGCCCCAGCGAGGGGAAGTGAGTGCAGGCAGGGAGACAAAGTCTCTGCCAGGCCTTCCAGGTCCTTTGGCTGAGCCTCTCTGAACTGAGTCAGGTCAGGCTGGGTTGGTGAAATCCAACAATCCAGTGAAGAATGCTGCGGGCCTCAGATGGCTCTTCAGGAGAGATCTCTTCCCAAGTGTTACAGCTCTTGGAACAAAAGGCTCAGACAAAGGAATAGTTCTCGCATACCTTTAATTCCCTGCATGGCTCTATATAGAGTTCTGGTGTTGATTTAGGGTTTGGCAGCAGGCCCCTCTCTTTGGCTTGGACTGAGAGTTTATTTGCATGTGGAAGGGCTTGGTGCTATTCCTAAGTGGCTGATAACCAAACTTCTCCTGTGGGGGTTGTATGGGCGGTAACTCTGACTGGAGCCAGGGTCCAGGAGACATGAGAGAACTCCTTCTGTCCCATGTAAGTGAATTATCATTACCGGGTTCCAGGGTTCAAGATCTAGCCTCAACTGGGAACCAGGCTGTCTGCATGTAGCCCATTGCCCCACAAGATTCAGCGTATCTGGTTTTATATTGAGGTCCTTGATCCACTTAGACTTAACCTTTGTACAAGGTTACAAATATGGGTCTATTTTCATTGTTCTACATACAGACAGCCATTTACACCAGCACCATTTATTGAATATGCTTTCTTTTTTCCATTGTATATTTTTGGCTTCATTGTCAAAGTTCAAGTGGCTATAAGTGTATGGTTTTATTTCTGGGTCTTCAATTCTATTCGATCAGTCAACGTGTCTGTCTCTGTACCAATACCATGCAGTTTTTATCACTATTGCTCTGTAGTAAAGCTTGAGGTCAGGTATGGTGACTCCCTCCAGATTTTCTTTTATTAAGAATAGTTTTTTATATTCTTTTTTCTCTGTTTTGTTTTGCTTAGTTTTGATTTGTGTGTGTCTGTCTCTCTCTCTCTCTCTCTCTCTCTCTCTCTCTCTCTGTGTGTGTGTGTGTGTTGCCTCTCCAGATGAATTTGAAAATTGCTCTTTCCATGTCTTTGAACAATTATGTTGGGATTTTGATGGGGATTGCATTGAATCTATAGATTGCCTTTGGTTGGATGGCCATTTTTATTCTGTTATTTGTGCCAATGCATGAACGTGGTAGATTTTTCCATTTTCTGAGATCTTTGTCTATTTCTTTCTTGAGAGACTTGAAGCTATTGTCATACAGATCTTTCACTTATTTGGTTAGAGTTACTCCAAGATATTTTATACTATTTGTGCCTATTGTGAAGGGAATTGTTTCCCTAGTTTCTTTCTCAGCCTGTGTATCATTTGTATAAGGAAGGTTACTGATTTCTTTGAGTTAATTTTATATCTAAACACATTCTAGAAGTTGTTTATCAGCTGGAGAAGGTGCCTGGTAGAATTTTTTGGCTCGCTTATATATACTATGATATCATCAGAAAATAGTGATAACTTTATTTCTTTTTTGCCAATTTGTATCCCCTACATATTTTTGTTCTCTTATTGTTCTAGCCAGTACTTCGAGTACAATATTGAATAGATATGGAGAGAGTGGGTATCCTTGTCTTGTACCCAAATTCAGTGGGATTGCTTCAAGTGTATCTCTGTTTAATTTGATATTGGCTGTTGATTTTCAGTAAATTGCTTTTATTATTTTTAGGTATGGGCCTTGAACTCTTGATCTCTCCAATACTTTTAACATCAATGTATGTTTAATTTTGTCAAAAGCTTTTTCTGCATCTAGGGAAATGATTTTTTGTAAGGAAAATAATGTGATTTTTTTCTTTGAGTTTGTTTATATAGTGGATTACATTAATGGATTTTCATATATTAAACCAACCTTGCATCCCTGGGATGAAGCCTACTTGACCATGATGAATGATGGCTTTGATGTGTTCTTGGATTTAGTTTGCAAGGATTTTTATTGAGTATTTTGCATCAATATTCATAAGCAAGATTGGTCTTAAGTTTTCTTTTCTGGTTGGGTCCTTGTATGGTTTAGGTATCAGAGTACTGTGGTTTCATAGAACGAGTTAGGTAGTGTTCCTTCTCTTTTAATTTTATGGAATAGTTTGAAGAAAATTGGTATCAGATTTTCCTTGAAGGTCTGGTATAATTCTGCACTAAATCCATTTTGCCCTGGGCTCTTTTTGGTTGGCAGGTTTTTAATGACTTCTTCTATTTCCTTGTATGATATGGGCCTGTTTAGATAGTTTACCTGCTCTTGCTTTAACTTTGGTATGAGGTATCTGTCTAGAAAACCATGCATTTCATCTAGATTTTCCAGTTTTCTTGAGTATAGGCTTTTATAGTAGGATCTGATGGGTTTTTTTTTTTTAATTTCCTCCATTTCTGTTGTTATGTATCCCTTTTCGTTTCTGATTTTAATTTGGATACTGCATTTTGACCCTTTAGTTAGTTTGGCTAGAACTTTATCTATCTTGTTGATTCTCTCAAAGAAGGAGCTTTTGGATTTGTTCATTCTTTGTATTATTTTCTTTGTTTCTGTTTGGTTGGCTTCAGACTTGAGTTTGACTATATCCTGCCTTCTACTTGACTTAAGGGAAGTTGCTCCTTTTTGTTCTAAAAGTCTCAGACGTTCTGTTAAGTTGTTAGTGTAAGATCTCTCCAGTTTCTTTACCAGGGCACTTCATGCTATGAAATTTCCTCTTAGCGCTGCTTCCATTGTGTCCCATATATTTGGATATGATGTGTCAACATTTTCATTAAATTCCAGAAAGTCTTTAATTTCTTTCTTTATTCCTTGACCAAGTTATCATTGAGTGAAGGGTTGTTCAGTTTCCACATGTATGTGAGGTTTCTGTAGCTCTTGCTGTTATTGAAGCCTTAGGCCATGGTGATATGATAGGATGTATAGTCCACACTCTCTCCTGAGCAGACTAGTCTAGGCAGGGTCCGGGAACCAAGATGGCTCCCTCAGCTGCTCTGGTCCTGTATTTCTTTAAGGGAGTTATTTATGTCTATCTTAAAGTCCTCTATCAACATCATGAGAGAATGAGATGGAATTTTAGATCTGAATCTTGCTTTTCTGGTGTGATGGTGTATCCAGGACTTGCTATGTTGGGAGAATTGGGTTCTAATCATGACAAGTAACCTTGATTTCTGTTGCATATGTTTTTGCCCTTGCCTCCCGCCATCTGATTATCTCTAGTGCTATCTGACTTCACTATATCTGACTGGAGCTATAGCCTTCCTGTGAACCTGGTTGTTTCAGAACTCCTCAGAGTTCATCTGTCTCTGTAATCCTGTGATTCTGGAATCCTGTGATCCTAAGATCCTGGATGTGTCAGAGCTCCTGGGAGTCAAGCTGCCTCTGGAACCCTGACATCCTGGTGTGACCAAGCTCCTGGGACCATAGGATCCTAGAATCAAGTGGTCCTGGGCATGTTAGAATGCCTTGGAGTATTGCTTTTTTTTTTTTTTTTTTTTTTTTTGGCTGTAGTGGGAGTGACTGCACAGGTAGCACCCAAGCTCTTCTTAGAGCACCTCTGCTCCTGTGATCCTGGTATGTTAGAGTGCCTGGGAGTTGAGCTTCCTCTGGGTGTTGTAGGACTTGTTACAGAGTCCATGTTCAAGGTCTGCTCAGCACACCAGCTCAGACTGGAAGGAAACCATGCCATTGGTTGGGCAGAGTTCCTTGGAGCCTGGGTGTCGCTGGTCCCAGTTGAAGTGTATTTCTTGTATGCAGTAAAATGTTGGATACAGTATCTTACCTTATGTATTTTTATAGGTGAGTTGAGTCCACTTATATTGAGAGATATTAAAGAGAGATGACTGTGGGTTCCTAATATGTTTGCTTTTGTGGATAGCTTTATATGCTTGTGGTTCTCTCCTTTTGGCTTTGTTGTGAGATGCTTAATATCTTGTCCTTTCATTGGTGGAGGTACCTTCCTTGTGTTGAAATTTTCCTTCTATGATCCTCTGTAGAGCTGGATTGGTAGATATTGTTTGAATTTGGTTTTGTCCTGCAATATTTTAGTTTCTCCATCTATGTTGATTGAGAGTTTTGTTAAGTATAGGAGCCTGGGCTGATATTTGTGTCCTCTTAGAGTCTGAATGACCTCTGACCAGGTTCTTCTGACTTTCATAGTCTGTTGAGAAGTCTGGTGTAATTTTGATATGTCTACCATTGTATGTTACATGGCCCTTTTCCCTTTCAACTTTTAAGATTCTTTCTTCGTTATTTGTGTTTACTGTTTTGATTATTATGTGACTAGAGGAATTTCTTTTCTGGTCTCATTTATTTGGTGTTCTATAAGGATTATTGTACCTTTATGGCCATCTCTTTATTTGGGTTTGGGAAGTTTTCTTTGATGATTTTGTTGAATATATTTTCAGGTCCTTTGAGCTGGGAATCTTCATTCTCCTCTATTCCAATTTTTCGTAGATTTGGTCTTTTATTGTGTCCTGAATTTCTTGGATGCTTTGCGTTAGGAGTTTTTCATGTTTTGAATTTCTTTGACAGCTGTGTCAATCTCTTCTATGGTGTCTTCTGCACCTGAGATTATCTCTTCTATCTCTTGTATTCTGTTTGTGATATGTATATCTGTAATTCATGACCTCTTTCCTAGGTTTTCCACTTCCAGGTTTGCCTCCATTTGTGTTTTCTTTATTGTTTCTAATTTCTGATCTCTCCAAGACTTTGGACACGAAGGGTTGTTGTATTTTGTCAAAGGCTTTGTCAGCATCTAATGAGATGATCATGTGATTTATATTCAGTTTGTTTATATAGTAGTGGATTATGTTGATGCATTTTCATATATTGAAACAACCATGCTTCCCTGGGATGAAGCCTACTTGATCTTGGTGAATTATGTTTTTGATGGGTTCTGAGATTGTTTGTGAGAATTTTATTGAGTATTTTTGCATCAATACTAATGAGCAAAATTGGTCTAAAGTTTTCTTTCTTTGTTGTGTCTTTGTGTGGTTTGTGTTTCAGAGTAACTACGGCTTCATTGAATGAATTAGGTGGTGTTCCTTCTATTTCTGTTTTGTGGAGATATTTGAGGAGTGTTGGTATTAGCTCTTCTTTGAAGGTCTGATAGAATTCTTCAATGAACTCAACTGGCCCTGGGCTTTTTTTTTTTTTTTTTTTTTTTTTTGGTTGGGAGTATTTTAATAGATGCTTCTATTTCCTTAGAGGTTATTGGATTGCCTAGATAGTTTACTTGAACTTGATTTAACTTTGGTACATGATATCTTTCTAGAAAATTATCCACTTCATCTATCTTTGCCAGTTTTTTCAAGTAAAGACTTTTGTCTTAAGATCTGATAATTTTTGAACTTCTTCAGTTTCTGTAATGTCTCCCTTTCATTGTGAATAGTTTTGTTAACTTTTTTATTTATTTACATTCCAGTCTAAGTACTCCCTCTAAGTACCCTCTTCCTCAATCCCTCATTCCATTCCTCCTACCTCTTACCTCTAAGAGAGTTCCACCCCACCACACTTCCCCCTTCCCTGGAGCCTCAAGTCTATGGAAGATTAAGTGCATCTTCTACTGCTTAGGCCAGACCAGGCAGGCCTCTGCAATAAATGTGCTAGGGGTCTTAGACTGGCCCATGTATACTCCTGCATATCTTCTGTGCTTCTTGTTAGGTTTTCTTTTCATTTCTAATTTTGTTATTTTGGATAATATCCTTGTGCCCTTTTGTTGGTTTGGCTAAGGTTTTATCTATCTTGTTGATTTTCACAAAACTCTTGGTTTTGTTGATACTTTGTATTGTTTTCTGTTTCTAATTGGTTGATTTCATTCCTGAGTTAGGCCATTTCATGTCATCTACTCATCTTCTATGTGTTTGCTTCTTTCTGTTCTACAGCTTTTGAGTATGCTGTTAAGTTGCTTGCATTGGATCTCTCCAATTTCTCTATGAAGGAATTTTGTGCTATGGAATTTTCTCTTTACACTGCTTTTATTGTGTCCAATAAGTTCCGGTATGCTTTGTCTTCACATTCATTAAACTCTATAGTCTTCTATTTCTTTTTTTATTTCTACCCAACAAGTTATCATTGAGTAGAGAATTGTTCAGTTTTCATGAGTTGGTCATCTTCGTATTGGTTTGTTGTTATTGAAGTCCAGCCTTAGTTCGTGGTGATCTGATAGAATGCATTGGATTATTTCAATATTCTTGTACCTATTGATGCTTGGTTTTGGTCTATTATATGGTCAATTTTGGAGAAGTTCAATAAGGTGCTGAGGAGAAGTTATGTTCTTTGATCTTGGGGAGAAATGTTCTGTAGATACCTGTTAAATACATTTGGTTCATAATGTCTGTTAGTTTCCCTGTTACTCTGTTTATTCTCTGTTTCAGTGACCTGTCCATTGGTAATAGTGGGATATTAAAGAACCCACAATTGTTGTGTGAGGATCAATGTGTGTTCTCAGCTTTAGTAAATCATTTTTACAAATGTGGGTTCCCTTTCTATTCAAATTGAAATGTCAATTTTGGTGAATTTTTTCCTTTGATGAGTATGAAGTGTCCTTTCCCATCTCCTTTGATTACTTTTGGTTGAAAGTCTATTTTATCAGATGGTAGAATGACAACTCCAGCTAGTATCTTGGGACCATTTTCTTGGAAAACATTTTTCCAGCCAGCTGTTTACTTTGAAGTACTGTCTGTCTTTGTTATTGAAGTGTGTTTCTTGTATGAAGCAAAATGATAGGTCCTGCTTGCATATACAGTCTGATAGAACATTTCTTTTTATTAGAGATACAGTCCCTTGAAGTTCAGAAATATTAAAGACCAACGGTTGTTATTTTCTATTATTTTTATTGTTGGGGGTAATCTTATGTGTATGTGATTATCTTCTTTTTAGTTTCTTGTGAAAGGATTAATTTCTTGATTTTTCATGGGTGTAGTTACCTCATTGTGTTAGAATTCTGTGTCTAGTATCCTCTGTAGGGCTGGATTAGTAGAAAGATATTGTATAAATTTGGGTTTTGTCATAAAATATCTTGGTTACTCTGTCTATGGTAATTGAGAGTTTTGCTGGGTATAGTAGCCTGTGCTAGCTTCTGTGGTATCTGAGGGGGTTTGTATGGCATCTGTCTAAGATCTTCTAGCTTTAAGCATTTCCCTTGAGAAGTCTGGTGTAATTTTCATAAGTCTGCTTTCATATGTTATTTGGCCTTTTTGCCTTACAACTTTTAATGGTCTTTCTTTGTTCTGTACATTTAGGGCTTTTATTATTTTATGGCAGGAGAATTTTCTTTTCTGGCTCAATCTATTTGTTGTTCTGTAGGCTTCCTGAACATGTATGACCATCTCCTTCTTTAGGTTAGGGAAATTTTCTTCTATCATTTTGATGAAGATCTTTTCTGGCCCTTTGAAATGGGAATCTTCATTCTCTTCTATTCCTATTTTCCTTAGGTTTGGTCATACCACTGTGTCCCAAATTTCCTAGATGTTTGGGGTTATAAACATTTTGCCTCTTGAACTTTCTTTGACCAATATGTCAATATTTTCTATGGAATCTTCTACACCTGAGATACTCTCTTCTGCCTGCTATATTTTGTTGGTGATGCTTGAATCTCTTAATTGGGTTTTTCATATCCAGGGTTACCTCTATTTGTAATTTCTTTATTGTTTCTATTTCTGTTGTTAGGTCTTGGACCAATTTCTTCACCTCTTTAAGTGTATTTTCTTGCATTTGTTTAGGAATTTATTTGTTTCCTCTTTAAGGGCTTCTACTTGGTTGTCTGTGTTTTCTGTATTTAATTAAGGGAGTAATTTATATCATCCTTAAAGGTCTCTATCATTTTCATGAGATGTAATTTGAGGTTATAACTTGTTCTTCAAGTATATTGGAGTCTTCAGAGTTTGCAGTGGTAGGAGAACTAGTTTCTGATGGTACAAAATTACATTCACTTCTGTTGCTTATGATCTTGCACTTGCCTTTCTCCTGCTTATCTGTGGTGTCAACTGACCTGTGTTTCTCAGTCCTTAGAGGCAGGTAGAGTTTTGTGACCTGGTTTATATCAGGCCTACTGAGAGGCAGGCTCTTCTCTCTCTGGTTAGAGTAAGGCTCCTGTGTTCCTGTGTCTTTGTGTCCCTGGTTAGGGCAGACTTCCTGGGAGACAGCCTGTCTTTGGGGTCCAGGAGCAGGCACATCAATGAGTGTTCCTGGCTATGGCAGACCTCCTGAGAGACAGTTAATCTGTGGGGCCCTAGAGAGAGGATGGGCTCACTGAACGGCCATAGGTTCAGGTGGAAGTACAGACTGGAAGGGGGATGATGATAAGTCAGAGCAAGATAAATTCCACGTTGGCTGGATTCTGTGGAGGAGCGGATCCCCACTATGTTCCTGGCTATGATTCACCTTCTGGGAGACAGGTAAGCTGTGGGATCCAGAAGGGAGCAGACGACTGGTCTACTGGGTATACAGACCATAAGGAAGATCCTCCCACATCTGATGAGTATTCTTCACATTTTTATCATACCCTATGAGGATGGCAGAGTAGTTATCATGCTCTAATCCATCAACTTCTCATGATGTCTGGTTTCCAGACAGCCTCATTACTAAGTCAAAAAAGGTGCAGAGTCCTCCAAGTCACATCTGAATTTGTATGAATTCTATAACCTTTACAAACCACTCACTTTTCAAAAGACAAGAATCTTAAGACTTTAACTAATATCATTTTCACCTGTCTTGGAAACAAACAGAGAATATCTCTAGACATACATATAATATTTTGACCTTCTCCCATTCAACAGTCCAAGTGTTCAAGATAGAGAGCTGTCTCATCAACAAATTGGAAAGTTTTTAGCTCAAGCACAGCATCTACTCCACCATGAGTACTCAATCCACTGTTCATAATCTTATACTGATGACCAAGATTTGCCATGTTACCACTCACAGTGTTCCCTAGTTTTCTTCTCTGCAAAAGGACAGCACTAACAGCTGTCTCTCTTCCACCCACAGAAAGAGGAAAAGGATGAGCAATCCATTAATGGCATGATGGAGAACCTTGACACAAATAAAGACAATCAGCTGGAATTCAATGAATATGTAGATCTGATAGGAAATAAATTGAAAACAATGCATAAGGAGAGCCATAAGAAGGCATCCCCAAGTGTCCATGGCCAGGGTTTCATCAATGGACCAAACCTCTGATACGATGGCAATTGCAGCTGTCTCAGCAGCTAATCAGAAGACCAAGATGCTTCAACCTGACCAACCAAATATATGGGGAATACCATGTCATAAAGCATTACTTGTAAAACTACAAGATAAACAATAAAGTGTTTTGCCATTCCAGTGCCTTCATAGTTTTCCTGCTTCCTAGACTTGTCCTTCACAATGGCTTGAGAAATAAACACACATGCTCTTTCTTGTATCTAAAGACCCCTAATTCATCATACTGATATGATCAACAACATATATGTCTACTTTGAACGACTGAGATTCACCTATTCTCATGACCCCATTTTGTGCATATACCTAATGTTTGAGTAGGAGTTTCCATGTTTAGCCTGTCAATTTGTCTGTTGTCACTGCAAAAGCAACAGCAACTGGTCTCCATTCAATATGGCAGCAATTTCCAATCTAGGACCAATCCCTCTTCACTGATCACTGCACAAGAATTCTCCTAAAACAATGCAGCCCCTCTCAAGTTTTCTTGAAATGGTCCCAGTTAGTGCTCTACAGGGGAAGGAATAATTGAACTCTAACAGTGAAAGCAATGGAGCATGAGTGACTACAAACCTATGTCTGAATCCATACTACCCTTCTCTGTGATCTTATAATAAGTAGCTACCTTGGACTATGTACTCTAAGCCAATGCTAACTGGCCTAGGAACTCTAGAGATAGGCTTCTCTCTCCACTGTCCATATGGCCTACTAATTAAAGAGAGTACAGGTAAAAGTCATCATATTTTACTTTGTGTCAGATATCAGAAAAGACCACTATTCACTAGACTTTGGTGGAAAACTCACCTGGCTCTCTTACACACTCATGATCTTAATTATCTACTTATAAAAGAACATCACAGAAGAGAAGGTAATCAAGCCAAAGACCATTATAACTAGACAATGAAGAACATGAGAAAGGTCAATATCAGTTCTGAAAGAATAGGAAAGTGTTGCGGCCGGCCAGCAGCTCGCAACGTGAATGGTTCCACTGAGATGGCCACTTGAGCTAAGGGAGGAACTAGACGGAGAGAAAGAAGAAATGGAGCCAAGTCTCTGATCAAAGCTCAATTTTACTTGTTCAGACACTCAGTTATAAAGGAAGGGGGAGGGGACCCGATTCCCGCCAAATAACTCCGGGGTCCAGTAGCAGGGTGAACACGTGTGTGGCTCCAAGCAGCAAAGCAGCACGGTCCAGCAGTGGGCATGGCAGAACGAATGAGCAGGAAACTCCACCCTTGAGCAATCAGGTTCCAGGCTGGGGGTGGGGAGACTACATCTCCTCCCATTTGTTAACAAAAAAAAAAAAAAAAAAAAAGAAAAGGAAGGGCTGGCCTGATGCAAAAAATTTATTTATGCTCAATAGTTCTGCCTGAATTCTTAGGGCTAAAGAAAAAACCTGATTCTGTGGGATTCCCTAACTTTTCTTATGGTAAACTGTATCTGGCTAAGACTGTCCTTTCTATTCTAGTGAACAACAGAAAGGTCCTGAGCTGTAGGCTCTGACTTTATAATGCTAATTAGTGCTGAATAGGTAACTTCCTGGTTGCATTTTAAGTAGGGCGTTGGAACCCTGGCTAAGTTTGACTGAACAAATTTGAAATACACTTTATTAAGAATAACACTGAGTTGATATTCCTCCGCATTTTTGGATGACAGGCAGGAAACAGGGAGAAGGGGTATGACCGGCTCCGTAGTACAAGGCCAATTGGCTTTTTTATTTGGGTGGGAGGCAGTGAAGGGCTTGCCCTTCCAAAAGTACGGTCTCCGACCTCTCTCCCCTCTATTAATTAAGTTTAATAAGGCAATGCTAAACTGAGGTGATCAAATGATTTTCTCATCCGTAGATGAGTGGGCTTTTAACCTTGGCTTGGGTGGACATTGACCCGATTCCTCCCGTGGGTACAATCACGACCTACACCTGTGGCTCTTGGTATCTTTTGGGGAGGGGAAGGCAGAGCCTTAGGTATTTTTTGTTTTTTTAGCTGGAATCAGATACCAACCTCCATTTTAAATCGAGTATGTCGCACAGGGAACTCAGAAACAGTCAGGCTGGACCTTCCCCTGCAGTAATTCTCTTCACCAAGTGATACCCATACTGTATTCGTATGATCACGAACCAGTATGCACAGTTCTGAGTATTGTGCAGCTCCTAAAGGAGAATTGTCAACCTAAGATTTAGCAATGCCTAGACAAGAATTATGTCATTAGTAACACCACGATTTGCGGCTAAAATAGGAGTTGGAAGTCGTTCCTCCTCATTCCTGTTATTCCCATAGCCTGAGGAACTAAGGACACCTTGCAGTAACAGCAAGGGTGAAAAGCCAGAGGCCAGCTAAGGGACTAAGTCCATCTATCAAAATAAAATCCAATCTCTCTAAATATTTGAAATTTCTACTTTTCTAGCCCTCTTGGTAAACCTAATTTCTAACTCAGGCTGAAAGCCACGTGCTGGAATGTCCTTGGAAGGAAGATAGTAGTTGCCACCTGTGTGCTTTAGGGGGAGGGGAATGTACGCTTGCTGGTCCGGCTGGAGAATGTCGATTAACCTGCTTGAAAAAAAAGAAAGAGATCTAGACAATGAGAAAGTAGCAATGCAAATTTTCTTTTTGGGGGAAGTCCAGGTACTTTATTCAGTTGCAAATTGTAAAGCTAAGGCTAGTCTCCAGCCTCCTGTAGGGGAGTTGGCTCAGAGGAAAACAGCTTTTCTGGGAGCTTCCGTTCCCAGCTGAATTCTAAGCACAAGAGGAATTTTAGTCTTCAGAATGATACTTACGAGAAGAGTCAGGATCTGTGTTCATCTGACGAATTAATCTCTCTGGCAGCCACCACTCTCCATCTTCATCTCGTGAAAAAAACACAAACTGAGCCCCTTCCCCAAATTAGAACCGGATCTGGACCCTTCCATTCGTTAGTCAGGGGGTCCTTCCATTTTACCAATGCATAAGAATTAGAAGTAACTGGATGCCAATGGCGATCTGCTGCAGACTGACCTTTAATATCAGTTTGCAAAAAATTTAGGACAAATAAGGTGAAGGCAAGGTGAGCCTTTGGTGACCTTGGGGGATATAGCTGCCCCTCTTTTGTTTTAAAAAGCCAATTCTTTAAGGTGCGATGAGCATGTTCAACTATTCCTTGTCCCATGGGGTTGTAAGGAATTCCAGTTTTATGTTTGATACCGAATTCTTTACAGAATGAAATAAAGTTTTTACTAGAATAAGATGGCCCGTTATCTGTCTTAATAAGTTTAGGCAATCGCATGGCATTAAAGGCTTGTAGGCAATGATCAATTACGGTTTTTGAAGCCTCTCCTGTATGCAGAGAAGCAAAGAGAAATCCTGAACAGGTATCAATGCAAACATGTATATATTTTAGTTTTCCAAATTCTGCATAATGGGTTATATCAATTTGCCAAATATGATTAGGCATAAGGCCTCTAGGATTGACTCCTAGATGTGGCACTGGAGATAATGTAATACATTTAGGACATTGTTTTACAATCATTCTCGCTTGCTCCTTAGTGATCTTATGTCGGAGCCTTAGTGTATGGCTAGAGAGATTAAACCTTTCATGATCACGTTGGGCCAAAGCAACAGGATCCGAAACTAAAGCTTCTCCTATTAGAGCTCTGTCAATGCTATCATTACCCTCGGCCAGAGGCCCAGGAAGACCAGAGTGAGACCGTATATGGTCAATATAAAATGGATTTTTCCGGGCAAGAATGATGTTTTGCAATTCTGAAAATAAGGATCCTGATGGTGTATTGAAGTTAAACGTACCACAGGTTTCCAATAAGGGTACTGACTGAGCAACATATAAACTGTCAGTAAAGATATTAAAAGCCTCATGTACAGACTGAAAGACCTTTAGTACTGCTGTTAATTCGGCTAGCTGAGCCGAGAGACCAGGAGTCTCTACGATAACCTGTTGATTATTAATAAGATATCCAGCTTGCCCTTTAGAGGAGCCATCAGTAAAAATCAGTAGAGCATTATTTAAAGGCTGTAAAGAAGTCATCTTAGGAAATATCATATCATGTAAATTTAAAATTTTTATCAATCTATCTTGGGGGTAGTGGCTGTCTATAGTTCCGTTAAACCCTATTTGTGCAAACAACCAATCTGTATTATGCTGTTTCAGCCAAGTGTCTTGACTTACGCTTAAGGCTGAACAATGATATCCGGCTCTTTTCCGAAATAAGTCAATGTCTGCCTTCTTCCAGTGATAATCATTTGAGCCACTGCTTCGTGATATGGCAAGATATTACGTTTGGGAGAAATCCTCGAATGTATCCACATTACAGGAAATTTTTGCCATAGCAGTCCCGTAGGCACATGAGTCATATTAAAAATTAACAGGTGCAGCAGCAAGGAGTAATCTATATAGGTGACAAACTGCTATTCAATAGCCTTTTCCACTAGCTGTAAGGCCAGCAATCCTTCTGAGGTTAGGGATCTAGGGAAAGTGGGATCAGAACTCCCTTTAAGAATATCAAATAAAGGTTTCAACTCCCCTGTAGTAAGCTTTAAATAGGGGCGAAGCCAATTAATATCACCTAACAATTTTTGAAAATCATTTAAGGTCCTTAAGTTATCTCTACGAATAACAATCTTCTGGGGAAAAACAGCTTGATCAGTGAGTCTAAAACCCAAATAATTATAAGGATCCTGAGTTTGTATCTTTTAAGAAGCAATTTGCAATCCCTTATCAGCTAGAGCCTTTTGTAAGCCTTTATAACACAAAAGCAAATCTTGGGGGTCCTTTCCCGCCATCAAGACATCATCTGTGAAATGAATGATGTAAATATTTGGCCATTGTTGTCTAACAGGCTGAATTGCTTTCGCCACAAACCTTAGACATAAGGTGGAACTATTAGCCATCCCCTGCGGGAGAAATGTCCATTGATATCTTTTCATGGGTTCCTTGAAATTTACAGAAGGAACACTAAAAGCAAACCTTTCACAATCCTTTGGATGCAAAGGGATGGTAAAGAAACAATCTTTCAAATCTATAACAATCTTACAATATCCCTTAGGAATGGCTACTGGGGAGGGGAGCCCTGGTTGTAAGGTTCCCATAAGTACCACGATTTCATTAACCTTTCTTAAATCTTGTAATAGTCTCCATTTTCCAGATTTCTTCCTGATAATGAAAATGGGTGTATTCCAGGAAGAATGAGACTCCACCAAATGTCCTGCTTCTAACTGCTCCTGCACTAGCAAAGAAGCGGCCTCTATTTTCTCTTTAGGTAAAGACCACTGATCTACCCACACCAGAATATCATTACGCCATTGAATTTTTTGGCGTGGGATGCAGGCAATATAGTGGTCGCTACTGAAAACACTTTAAACCTCTTATGTTAGAGTGGGGTTTAAGATCCTCAAAGGTCTTAATTCCCTGTCCCTTCTTTATTAGTCCACGACCAGGCAGGGGTCCCTGCCTGAATGTCTGCTCAGTCACCATCTCCTTAGAACTGCACAGAATAACACCCATCTGTGACAACAGATCTCTTCCCCACAGGGTCACAGACAAATTAGACATAACATACGGCTGAATCTTTCCTGATTTCCCATACTCATCTCTCCAGGTTAGCAATTTGGAACTACGTTTTGGGTTACTGGCATACCCAATTCCTTGAAGGTGAGTCAAGGAAACAGTCAAGGGCCAGTTTGAGGGCCAGTCCTGCCGTCTTATAATCGTTACATCGGCCCCGGTATCTATTAATCCTTCAAAGCTTTTTCCATCAAGAGTCAATTTAAGGTTAGGTCTCGGATTAGTGATAGATTTCACCCAATTTATGCCAGAGGAGTCAAAGTTATTTTGTCCTTTCTCATTTTCAAAGAATTTATACAGTGACTGGCGTAAAGGGATCAAAGTAAATTGAGCAATTTTCTGATTAGCGGGTATAGTTATAACACCACGAGGGCAAGCGGCTATGATTTTAAGTTCTCCCTCATAATCATTATTTATAACACCTGGATAAATCTGCAGGCCTTCTACAATAGAACTGCTTCGTCCTAAAAGAAAGCCACAGGTTTCCTTTCTTTTCTTTTTATTAGGTATTTTCCTCAATTACATTTCCAATGCTATCCAAAAAGTCCCCAATACAATCCCCACCCCCCCACCTTGGCCCTGGCATTCCCCTGTACTGGGGCATATAAATTTGGCAAGTCCAATGGGCCTCTCTTTCCAGTGATGGCCGACTAGGCCATCTTTTGATACAAATGCAGGTAGAGTCAAGAGCTCTGGGGTACTGGTTAGTTCATAATAATGATCCACCTACGGGGTTGCAGTTCCCTTTAGCTCCTTGGGTACTTTCTCTGGCTCCTCCATTGGGGGCCCTGTGATCCATCCAATAGCTGACTGTGAGCATCCACTTCTGTGTTTGCTAGGCCCCAGCATTGTCTCACAAGAGACAGCTATATCTGGGTCCTTTCAGCAAAATCTTGCTAGTGTATGCAATGGTGACAGCGTTTGGAAGCTGATTATGGGATGGATCCCTGGATATGGCAGTCTTTAGATGGTCCATCCTTTCTTCACAGCTCCAAACTTTATCTCTGTAACTCTTTCCATGGCTGTTTTGTTCCCAATTCCAAGAAGGGGCACAGTGTCCACACTTTGGTCTTCATTCTTCTTGAGTTTCATGCGTTTAACAAATTGTATCTTATATCTTGGGTATCCTAAGTTTTTGGGCTAATATCCACTTATCAGTGAGTACATATTGTGTGAGTTCCTTTGTGATTGTGTTACCTCACTCAGGATGATGCCCTCCAGGTCCATCCATTTGCCTAGGAATTTCATAAATTCATTCCTTTTGATAGCTGAGTAGTACTCCATTGTGTAAATGTAACACATTTTCTGTATCCATTCCTCTGTTGAGGGGCATCTGGGTTCTTTCCAGATTCTGGCTATTATAAATAAGGCTGCTATGAACATAGTGGAGCATGTGTCCTTCTTTCCAGTTGGAACATCTTCTGGATATATGCCCAGGAGAGGTATTGCTGGGTCCTCTGGTAGTATTATGTCCAATTTTCTGAGGAACCGCCAGACTGATTTCCAGAGTGGTTGTACAAGCTTGCAATCCCACCAACAATGAAGGAGTGTTCCTCTTTCTCCACATTCTTGCCAGTATCTGATGTCACCTGAATTTTTGATCTTAGCCATTCTGACTGGTGTGAGATGGAATCTCAGGGTTGTTTTGATTTGCATTTCCCTGATGATTAAGGATGTTGAACATTTTTTTCAGGTGCTTCTCTGCCATTCGGTATTCCTCAGGTGAGAGTTCTTTGTTCAGTTATGAGCCCCATTTTTTAATGGATTTATTTGATTTTCTGGAATCCAACTTCTTGAGTTCTTTATATATATTGGATATTAGTCCCCTATCTGATTTAGGATAGGTGAAGATCCTTTCCCAATCTGTTGGTGGCCTTTTTGTCTTATTGATGGTGTCTTTTGCCTTGCAGAAGCTTTGCAATTTTATGAGGTCCCATTTATCGATTCTCGATCTTACAGCACAAGCCTTTGCTCTTCTATTCAGGAATTTTTCCCCTGTACCCATATCTTCGAGGCTTTTCCCTACTTTCTCCTCTATAAGTTTCAGTGTTTCTGGTTTTATGTGGAGTTCCTTAATCACTTAGATTTGACCTTAGTACAAGGAGATAGGAATGGATCGCATTCTTCTACATGATAACTTCCAGTTGTGCCAGCACCATTTGTTGAAAATGCTGTCTTTTTTCCACTGGATGGTTTTTGCTCCCTTGTCAAAGATCAAGTGACCATAGTTGTGTGGGTTCATCTCAGGGTCTTCAATTCTGTTTCTTTGTTCTACTTGTCTGTTGTTATATCAGTACCATGCAGTTTTTTAAGGGCGTTATTTATGTTCTTCTTATAGTCCTTCATCACCATCATGATAAGTGACTTTAGATCCATATCTTGCTTTTTTGGTGTGATGGTGTAACCAGGACTTGCTATTATTTGAGAGTTGGGTTCTGATGTTGCCAGGTAACCTTGGTTTCTGTTGCTTCTGTTCTTGTGCTTGCCTCCCACCATTTGATTATCTCAAGTGCTCTCTGCCCTTGATACATCTGATTGGAGCCTGTTCTTCCTGTAGTCCCAGTTGAGTCAGAACTCCTCAGATTCCAGATTTCTTTGTGATCCTGTGATTCTGGGATCCTGTGATGCTGAGATTCTGGGTGTGTCAGAATTCTTGGCAGTCAATCTTCCTCTGAGACTCTGACATCCTGGTGTTACCAAACTTCTGGGATCCTGGGATCCTGGGATCTTCGGATCTTGGAATCAGAAGATCCTAGGTATGTTAGAGCACCTGGAAATGGTTTCTCCTCTTGGAACCATGGTGCTGTCTGCTGAGTTCTAAACCAAAGTAGACCAGCGCTGACAAGAAGGAACCGTAGCCACTGATCAGCCAGGGTTCCTTTGTCTATGCTCCAGCTGTCCCCACGCACCCTGGTTCTGTTGGAACAGATGATGTGTTCCACTCACGAGCGATCCTAAGGTCCTGGGTGTTCTAGTCCCTCTGGAGACCGAGGGACTGGGCACCGAGTTTGGGCCCAAGGTGGCTAGGTTGTGATATTTTCTAGTTTCATCAATTTGCCTGAAAATTCATGATGGTCTTGTTTTTAGCTAAATAGTATTCCATTGTGTAAATGAACCATATTTTCTTTATCTAGTCTTTAAATTAGGGGCATCTGAGTTGTTTCCACTTTCTTACTATTATGAATCTTGCTGAAATGAACATATATGAGCAAGTTTGTATTATAGTGGAGCATCTTTTGGGTATATGCCCAGCAATGGTATAGCTAGGTCTCCAGGTAGAGATATGCCCAATTTTCTGAGAAATTGCCTAATCAATTTCCAGAGTAGTCATACAAGTTTCACTCCCATTACCAATGGAGGAGTGTTTCCTTTGTATCCTTATGTGGCTGCCCATTGGGCTTTTGATCTTAGCCATTCTGATTGGTTTAAAGTGGAATTTCAGAGTTGTTTTGATTTGCAATTCCCTTATGACTTAGGACACTAAACATTTCTTTTTGTGTTTCTCAGCCATTTGAGATTTCTCTGTTGAGAATTCTCTGTTTAGTGCTTTATCTTATTTTAAAAATGGAGCTTTTGTGTTTTTTTTTTGTCTAGCTTCTTGAGTTCTTTATATAGTTTTGATATTAGTATTCTGCAAGATGTAGGGTTGGTGAATATCTTTTCCCAATATGTAGGCTGTCATTGGTTCTATTCACGGTTTACTTTGACTGATAGAAGCTTTTTAGTTTTATGAGGTCCCATTTATTAGGTGTTGATCTTAGTGCCTGCAGTATGGGTGTTCTGTTCAGAAAGTTGTCTCTTGTACCAAAGAGTTCAAGGGTATTCCCTACTCTCTGTTTTGTTTGTTTTAGTGTATGTAGTTCATGTTGAAATCTTTGATCTAGATCCTGATACATCTTAGAGGACCCGCTGCACTAAGAACAGTTGGTAAGAAACCCCCCACTGCCACCCGGAGTCCTTGAGCTGCTGCTGGGAGTCAGGTGGACTCTGGACCCATCACCCACCAAAACCCTATCCTCCCAAATACTACTCTCCTTCCTTCCATCCTTCCCATTCCTTCTGCCTGGTTCTTGCTGCTGGGGCAGACCCCTAGTTGTTCTGATCCGCTGAAGACTCCATATCCCAATCCACCCTAGAGGACCAGCTGTACTCAGAGCAGTTTGTAAGACACTCTTGCTTCCAGTCCCTGAGCTGCTGTTCAGGACCCATCACCATCCAAAATCCCTGCCCTTCTGAATACCACTCCCCCTAGTTTCATCCCCTCCACCCCATCTGCCTGGTCTTTGCTTCTGGGGCAGACTCCTAGTTGGTCTGCTCTAGTAAAGACTCCATATCCCAATACATCATAGAGAATCCACTGCACTCAGAACAGTTAGACACACTGCACTTAGAGCAGTTGAGAAGTTGAGGACCCTCTGCAATCAGGGCAGTTGAGGATCCACTGCTCTCAAAGTAGTTGAGGATCAGCTGCAACCACTGCAGTTGGACAACAGCTTGACTGCTCCACAGAAGACCCAAAAGTCTGACAGTCTCCCAGGAGATCTACTGCAGCTAGGGTAACAGATCAGCAGTTTCTCTGCCCCTGTGAACAGCCCCCAGTTGGAAGGCTCCACAGGTGGTTTGCTACAGCCAAGGCTGCAGGCCTCCCATGAGACCTGAAGCAACCCAGGGACAAAAGAGGCCGACTCCAGACAGTCACTCAGACCAACAAATACCAGGTATATTCAGATGGAGAAAGGCAAGGGCAAGACCATAAGCAAATTCATCTGGAAAGGCAAAAAACTCAGAGTAGCGAAAACAATTCTTAATAATAAAAGAACAGCTGGAGGAATCACCATCCCTGAGCTCAAACTTTACTACAGAGCAATAGTGATAAAACCTGCATGGTATTGGTACAGAGACAGACATGTTGATCAATAGAATAGAATTGACAACCTAGAAATAAAATCACACACTATGGTCACTAAAAGCACAGAGTATAGAAAGAATATTAAAAACTGCAAGGGAAAAATGCCAAGTAACATATGAAGATTTCCTGGAATTTAATGAAAATGTTAACACATCATACCCAAACTTATGGGACACAAAGAAAGCAGTGCTGAGGAAAGTTCATAGCACTAAGTGCCCGGGTAAAGAAACTGGAGAGATCTTACACTAACAACTTAGCAGCATACCTGAGAGACCTAGAACAAATAGAAGCAAACTGACCAAAGAGGAGAAGAAGGCATGAAATAGTCAAACTCATGGCCGAAATTAACCTAATAGAAATAAATAAAACAATACAATGAATCAACAAAACCAAAAGCTGGTTCTTTTAAAGAATCAATCAGATAGATAAACCCCTAGCGAAATTAATTAAAGGGCTAAGAGGCAGTATCCAAATTAATAAAATCAGAAACGAAAAGGGAGGCATAACAACAGAAACAGAGGATATTCAAAAAAGTCATCAGATCCTACTATAAATGCCTATACTCGACAAAACTGGAAAATCTAGACGAAATGGATGGTTTTCTAGACAGATGCCACATACCAAAGTTAAATCAAGAGCAGGTAAACTTACTAAACAGGTCCATATCACACAAGGAAATAGAAGAAGTCTTTAAAAAAAAAAAACCTCCCAACCAAAAAGAGCTCAGAGCCAAATGGATTTAGTGCAGAATTCTACCAGACCTTCAAAGAAGATGTGATACCAATTTTCCTCAAACTATTCCATAAAATAGAAACAGAAGGAATACTACCTAACTCATCCTACAAAGCCACAATTACTCTGATACCTAAACCACACAAGGACCCAACCAAAAAAAGAGAACTTCAGACCAATCTAGCTTACGAGTATTGATGCAAAATACTCAATAAAATTCTTGCAAACTGAATCCAAGAACACATCAAAACCATCATTCACCACAATCAAGTAAACTTCATCCCAGGGAAGTAAGGTTGGTTTAATATAAGAAAATACATTAATGTAATCCACGATATTAACAAATTAAAGAAAAATATAACATGATCATCTCCTTAGATACTAAAAAAGCATTTGACAACATACAACACCCCGTCATGTTAAAAGTATTGGAGAGATCAGGAATTCAAGGCCAATACCTAAACAATAAAAACAATTTACTTCAAACTAACAGCCAATATCAAAATGAACAGAGACACACTTGAAACAATCCCACTGAAATCAGGTACAAGACAAGGATGCCCACTCTCTCCATATCTATTCAATATAGTACTCAAAGTGTTAGCTAGAACAATAAGACAACACAAAGAGATCAAGGGGATACACATTGGTAATGAAGAAATAAAGGTATCACTATTTGCAGATGATATCATAGTATACACAAGTGACTCCAAAAATTCTACCAGAGAACTTCTTCAGCTGATACACAACTTCAGTAAAGTGGATATAAAATTAACTCAAAGAAATCAATAACCTTCTTTTATACAAATGATAAACAGGCTGAGAAAAAATTAGGGAAACAATTCCCTTCACAATAGCCACAAATAGTATAAAATATCTTGGGGTAACTCTAACCAAATGAGTGAAAGACCTGTATGACAAAAAACTTCAAGTATCTCAAGAAAGAAGTCAAAGAAGATCTCAGGAAATGGAGAAACTTCCCATGCTCATGGATTGGCACAATTAACATAGTAAAAATGACGATCCTGCCAAAGGCAATCTATAGATTCAATGCAATCCCCACCAAAATTCCAACACAATTCTTAAACGACATGGAAAGAGCAATTCTCAAATTCATCTGGAAAGGCAAACCAAACCAAACCAACCAACCAACCAACCAACCAACCAACCAACCAACCAACCAACTAAAACCAGAATAGCAAAAACAGTTCTTAATAAAAGAACAGCTAGGGAATCACCATGCTCTACCTCAAGCAATAGTGATAGAAACTGCATGGTACTGGTACAGAGACAGACAGGTTGATCAATTAAATAGAATTGAAGACCCAGAAATAAAACCACATACTTACCATCACTTGATTTTTGACAAAGAAGCCAAAAATAAACAACGGAAAAAAGAAAGCATCAGTAAATTGTGCTGGTGTAACTGGCTGTCTGTATGTAGAAGAATGAATATAGAACCATATTTGTAGACTTTTACAAAGGTCAGGTCCAAGTGGATCAAGGTCCTCAACGTAAAATCAGATACACTGAATCTAATAGAAAAGAAAGTGGGAAAGAGCCTTGAACTCATTGGCACAGGGGGAAGTTCCCTAAACAGAACTCCAATGGCTCATGCTCTAAGACCAAGAATTGATAAATGGGACCTCATGAAACTGGAAAGCTTCTGTAAGGCAAAGGCATACTAAAAAAGACAAATCAGCAATGTACTGATTGGCCAACTTCACTAACCCCACATCCGATAAAGGGCTAATATCCAAAATATATAAAGACCTCAAGAAGTTAATCACCGAAAAACCAAACAACCCAATCAAAAAGTGGGGTATAGAACTAAAATGAGAATTCACAACTGAGGAATCTGAAATGGCTGAGAAACACCCAAATAAATGTTCAAAATCCTTAGTGATCAGAGAAATGCAAATGAAAACATCCCTGAGATTTTACCTTATATCAGTCAGAATGGCTAAGTTCAAAACAGGTTATAACACATTGAAGAGGATATGGACAAGGAAGAACACTACTCCATTGCTGGTGGGATTGCAAACTGGTACAATCACTCTGGAAATCAATCTGGAGGTTCCTCAGAAAATTGGAAATAGATTTACCTGAAGACCCAGCTATACCACTCTTGGGAACATACCCCAAAGATGGCCCATCATGCCACAGGGGCATGAGTTCCACTATATTCATAGCAGCCTTATTTGTGATAACCAGAAGCTGGAAACAACCCAGATGTCCCATGACAGAAGAATGGATTAAAAAAAATGTGGTTCATTTACACAATGGAATACTACTCAGCTATTAAGAAGGAGGACATCCTGAGTTTTGCAGGCAAATAGATGGAACTAGAAAATATCATGCTGAGTGAGGTAACTCAAACTCAAAAGGACATGCCTAATATCCTTAATAAGTGGATATTAGTCAAAAGAAAAAAAAAGAAAGGGAAAAGAAGAAACCTATACAGAATATACAACAAGCTGAAGTACCCAAGTGAGCATGCTTCAGTCCCATTTTGGCAAGAGAAGACTGCAATCACAAGTGGGGAGTGAGGGAGGGACTTGGGAGGGAAAGTGGATGGGGTAGGGGGCCAGTAGGGGCTAGAGGGGAACCTAGTCTGGTACTGGGTGAGGGAAAAGGACTGGAGCCATGAGGGCCAGGAGAAAGAATGTAAACAGGCAACCTCAGGAAATAGGAGGTTGGGGGACCCTGCCCCCCCAGAATGCACCAGAGACTTGGGATTTGAGAGACTTTGAGGACTCATACAGTGGAACCTTTGTTGAAATGCCTGACAGTAGGGAGAGTTACATTATAGAGCCTATCTCCAGCAGAAAGACAGGACATCAAGTGAGGGATGGGCTTGCCATCCCACAGTCATGCCTCTGACCCATAGTTGTTTCTGTCTGAAAGAATTACAGGGATGGCAATGGAGAGGAACCTGAGGAAAAGAAGGTCCAGTGACAGGCCCAAAGTGGGATCCAGCTCAAGTGGAAGTCCCAAGGCCTGACCCTATTACTGAGTCTATGGAACACTCACAAAAAGGGATCTATCATAACTGCCCTCTGTAAGACCCAACAAGCAGCTGAAAGAGTCAGATGCAGTTATTTGCACCTACCCAATGGACAGAAGCAGCTGACCATTGTTGAATTAGTGAAGGCTGAAAGAAGCTGAGAAGGGCAATTCTGTAGGAGGACCACCAGTCTTAATTAATCTGGACCCCGAGATCTTTCAAAAACTGAGCCACCAAACAGACAGCATACACCAGCTGATATTAAGCCTCCAACACACTTATAGTAGAGGACTTCCATGTCTGTGTTCATCCAGAGATGATGCACTTAACCCTTAAGAGACTGGAGGCTCCAGGGAGTTTAGAGGTCAGGTGGGGTGGTGGTTGGGGGCAACCACATGGAGTTGGGGTGAGGTGGGGAGGAGGTGTGGGATGTGGAGCAGTTGGAGGGTGAATGGGTAGGGGCGGGGAATGGAATATGGAGTGTAAACAATGAAATACAAATAAAATTAAATTTAAAAAGAAATCTTTGATCTACTTGGATTTGAGGTTTGTTCAGGGTGATAAATATGTATCTATGTGCATTTGTCTCATGCGGATATCCTTTTAGAAAGGTGCCATTCATTTAAGATATTCTCCCTTTTCCACTATGTCATTTTGGCTTCTTTGTCAAAAATCAAGTGTCAGTAGGCAGGTATGTGGCTTAATTTCTGGGTCTTCAATTTGATTCTGCTGAACACCCTATCTGTTTCTATACCAGTACCATGCAGTTTTTATTACTATTGCTCTGTAATACAACTTTAGTTCAGGGATGGTGATACCTCCAGATGTTCTTTTAGTATACACGATCATTTTAGCTATCCTGGGTTTTTTGTTTTTCTATATGATGTTGAGAATTGCTTTTTCAAGATCTGTAAAAAAATTGGGTTGGAATTTTGATGGAATTTTCATTCATTATGTACATTGCTTTGGTAAGATGTTTATTTTCAATATGTTAATTCTACTGATCCATAGACATGGGAGATCTTTCCATCTTCTGATATCATCTTCAGTTTCTGTTTTCAGAGACTTGAAGTTCTTGCCATACAGGTCTTTCACTTGTTTGGTTAGAGTTGCACCAAGATACATTATATTATTTGTGGTTATTGCAAAGTTCTTGTCTCCTTTTCTTCTTTCCCAGCCTGCTTATTGCTACTGCTTTTTTGAGTTTATTTTGTATCTAGCCACTTTAATGAAGAGGTTTTTCTGCTGTAGGACTTCTCTTGAAGGACTTTTGTGGTTGCTTATTTATACTATCACTCATTTCCAAGTAGCAATACTTTGACTTTTTCCTTTCCAATTTGTATCCCTTTGATCTCTTTTAGTTGTCTTATTGCTCTAGCTAGAACTTCAAGTACTATATTGTAGAGATATGGAGAGCATGGACATTCTGATTTTAGTAGAATTACTATGAGTTTCTCTCCATTTAATCTGATGTTGGCTATTGGCTTGCTATATATTGTCTTTATTGTGTTTAGGTATATGTCTTGTATCTCTGATCACTCCATTACTATTACCATGAAGGCATGTTGGATTTTTTCAAAAGCATTTTCACCAAGTAATGAGATGTTCATGTGTTTTTTTTCCTTTTAGTTTGTTTATATGGTGGATTACATCAAATTTTTGGTTATTGAACCATCTCTGCATCCCTGGCATGCAACCTAACTGATAATGGTGGATGATGTTTTTGATGTGTCCTGGGATTTATTTTGTGCATATTTTTTGAGTAATTTACATCAATGTTCATAAGTGAAATTGGTCTGAAATTATTTTTCTTTCTTCAGTGTTTGTATGGTTTATTTATCTGGGTGACTGGTCTCATTAAATGAGTGCGAGAATGTTCCTTTTTTTCCGTGTTATGGAATAGTTTGACAAGTGTTGGTATTAGCTCTTCTTTGAAAGTTTGGTAGAATTCTGTGCTAAAACCCTCTTCCTGTTGTCAATTTTTTTTGGAGTCTTATAATGACTACTTCTATGTCTTTAGGGGTTTTATAGCCATTTAAATAGTTTACTTATTCTTGATTTAAGTTTGGTAAGTGGTATCTGTTTCAACAATTATCCATTTCATTTAGGTTTTCCAATTTTTCTGGTACAGGCTTTTGAAGTAAGAACTACTGATTCTTTAGATTTCTTTAGTGTCCATTGTTATGTCTCTGTTCATTTCAAATTTTGTTAAATCAGATACTCTCTCTGCCTTTTATTAGATTTGGCTAAGGGTTTGTGTATCTTTGATTTTCTCAAAGAACCTCCTCTTGTGTTTTTTTTTTGTTGTTGTTGTTGTTTTCTTTGTTTCTGACTGACTGATTTCAGTTCTGAGTCTGATTATTTTTTGCCATCTTCTGTTGGATATAATTCCTTTTTTTTTCTTTTTCTTTTCTTTTCTTTTCCTTCCCTTCCCTTCCCTTCCCTTCCCTTCCCTTCCCTTCCCTTCCCTTCCCTTCCCTTCCCTTCCCTTCCCTTCCCTTCCCTTCCCTTCCCTTCCCTTCCCTTCCCTTCCCTTTCTCTTTCTTTCTTTCTTTCTTTCTTTCTTTCTTTCTTTCTTTCTTTCTTTCTTTCTTTCTTTCTTTCTTTCTTTCTTTCTTTCCTTTCCCTCCTCCTCCTCCTCCTCCTCCTCCTCCTCCTCCTCCTCCTTGCTTTCTGAAGCAGTGTTATATGGTTAGTTTAAAAATTTCCAATTTCTTCCTTTAGAGACTTGAAGTTCTTGTCATACAAAACTTTCATTTGCTTGGTTAGAGTCACACAAAGATAATTTATTTCTCAATCCATTTATCCTTTGAGTAGAGAAAGGCTACTGATTTGTTTGAGTTAATTTTATATCCAGCCACTTTGCTGAAGTTATTTATCAGATTTGTTAGTTTTCTGGTGGAATTTTGGGGGATCACGTAAGTACACTATCATATCTGCAAATAATGATATTTTGACTTCTTCACTTCCAATTTGTATCCTTTCGAACTCCTTTTGTTGTCTAATTTCTCAGGTTAGAACTTTGAGAACTATACTGAATACATAGGGAGAGAATGGACAGCTTTTTCTAGTCCCAGATTTTAGTGTTTGCTTCAAGTTTCTCTCCACTTAGTTTGATGTTGGCTACTGGTGTGCTGTATATTGCTTTTAATATGTTTAGGTATGGGCCTTCAATTTCTGGACTTTCTAAGTCTTTTTTTTTTCTTTTTAAATATTTTTATTAGGTATTTTCCTCATTTACATTTCCAATGCTATCCCAAAAGTCCCCCTTACCCTCCCCCCACTCCCCTACCCTCCCACTCCCACTCTTTGGCCCTGCCGTTCCACTGTACTGAGGCATATAAAGTTTGCACGACCAATGGGCCTCTCTTTCCACTGATGGCTGACTAGGCCATCTTTTGATACATATGCAGCTAGAGACAAGAGCTCCGGGGTACTGGTTAGTTCATATTGTTGTCCACCTATAGGGTTGCAGATCCCTTTAGCTCCTTGGGTACTTTCTCTTGGGTAGCTCCTCCATTGGGGGCCCTGTGATCCATCCAATAGCTGACTGTGAGCATCCACTTCTGTGTTTGCTAGGCCCCGGACTAGTCTCACAAGAGACAGCTATTTCAGGGTCCTTTCAGCAAAATCTTGCTAGTGTATGCAATGGTGTCAGCATTTGGAGGCTGATTATGGGATGGATCCCTGGATATTGCAGTCTCTAGATGGTCCATCTTTTTGACATGAAGGAGTATTGAGTTTTGTCAAATGCTTTTTCAGCATCTAATGAGATGAATATGTGTTTTTTTACCCTGAGGTTGCTTATATAATGGATTATGTTGATGGATTTCCATATATTGTACTATCCCTGCATCCTTGGAATGCAATGAGTTTTTTTGCATTAATATTCATAAGGGAAATTGGTCTGAAGTTCTCTTTCTTTGTTGGGTCTTTGTGTGTCTTAGGTATTAGAGTAATTTTGGCTCCATAAAATAAATTAGGTAGTTCTCCTTCTGTTTCTATTTTGTGGAACAGTTTGATGAGTATTATATTAGCTTTTCTTTGAAGGTCTGATAGAATTCTGCCCTAAACCCATCTGATCCTGGGCTTTTATTTTGGTTGGGAGACTTTTAATGACTGCTTCTATTTCTTTAGGGTTTATTTGACTATTTAGATGGTTTACCTGACCCTGATTTAATTTTGCTACCTGATATCTGTATAGAAAATTATTCGTTTCATCCAAATTTTCCAGTTTTGTTGATTAATACAAGCCCCCAAGGGAACAAAAATGCCAGTCTAGGCTAACATACCCAGTAAAACTCTCAGTTACCATAGATGGAGAAACCAAGTCATTCCAAGAAAAAAAAAAACAAATTTAAACAATACCTTTCCACTAATCAAGCCCTAAAAAGAATAATAAAAGTAAAAGTCCAATACAAACCCAAGAGAACCACAGAAACATAATTCCACCTTTAACAACAAAAATAACAGGAAGCGACAATCAATTGTCCTTAATATCTCTCCATATCAATGGACTCAAATCCCAAATAAAAAGACAGAGGCTAACAGACTGGATACATAAACAGGACACAGCATTTTGCTACATACAGGAAATTTCAGTGACAAAGAAAGATACTATCTCAGAGTAAAAGGGTGGAATAAAAGTTTTCAAGTATATGGTCCAAAGAAACAAGCTGGATTATCCATTCTAATACCCAGTAAAATAGACTTTCAACTGAAAGTTATCAAAAAAGACGGGGAAGGATACAACATACTCATCAAAGGTAAAATCAAATGAGATGAACTGTTAATTCTGAACATCTATGCTCCAAATGCAAGTGCATCTACATTTGTAAAAGAAACATTACTAAAGCTCAAAGCACACATCACACATTGAACAATAATAGTGGGGGACCTCAACACCCACTCTCAAAAATGGAAAGAGAATGGAAACAGAAACTAAACAGAGACACAGTGAAACTAACAGGAGTTATGAACCTAATGGATTTAACAGATATCTACAGAACATTTCCTTTTATTTTTCTATTTTCTTTTTTATTAGATATTTTCTTTATTTATGTTTCAAATGTTATCCCCTTTCCTAGTTTCCCCTCCAAAATTCCCCTATCCCCTCCCTCCTCCCTCTGCTTCCCAACCCACCCACTCCCATTTCTGGTCCTGGCATTCCCCTATACTGGGGCATCGTGCATTCACAGGACCAAGGGCCTCTCCTCCCATTGATTGCCCACTAGGCTGTTCTCTGCTACAAATAAATCTAAAGTCACAAATGTGACACAAAACAAGAAGTTACAAAGTTACAACCACATTGAATTAATCCCATGTATTCTATCAGACTACCACAGACTAAGACTGGTTTTTAATAAAATCAAAAGCAACAGAAAGCCTACCTACATATGGGAACTGAACGACTGTCTACTCCTTGATAAATAGGACAAGGAAGAAATAAAGAAAGAAATTAAAGACTTTTTAGAATTTAACAAAATCAAAAGGTAAAACATACTCAAACTTGTGGGACACAATAAAAGCAGTGCAAAGAGGGAAACTAATAGCTCTGAGTGACTCAGTAAAAGATATTGGAAAGATCATACACTGTCAGCTTAAGAGCACATCTGAAAGTTTTAGTACAAAAGAAAGCAAATACACCAAATAGCTATACATGCCAAGTAATAATCTGTAGCTGCCTTAGGCCATGTGAACTGGGTTCCCCTGAAAGGTGGGATGGGGCTGAAAGAGATCAGATGGCTAGAAAAGAACGAGGCCAAGACAAAACTTTTTGTTCAAAGCCTCTGACGTTTACTGAGAGTCCATGCTTATAAAGAGGGTAAGCCCACCCCCTGCCAGCCCATACTTGGTGCCTGGAGCCAGCCCGTAGGCGATCTACAGTGTGTGTCTCCAGAACGTCTCAAGGACCTTTCAGCAGGAAGCAGAGTCTTGGAGAAGAGCAAATAGAGCCATCAAGGTCAGAAGGCTCTACTCTAGGTAATCTCCTTCTTAGTGGCAGCAAGGTCAAAGTCTGGATCAGCCTGCTTCAAGGTTTAGGGAGGCTACAATTCCTCCCTAAATATATAATAAAAATTAGCTGGACTGGGGCATAAAATTTATTTATGCTCCATAATCCTGCCTGGGAGTTATGGTGGCTGGCAGCCGTGCCTGGCTTCGGGACTCAGATTTTCCCAAACTATTCTTATCCATCAAGGAGAACATATGCAGTTTGTTTGTGTTTATTTTGCACAAACATGGCTCTGTGGTGTATTATTAATAAACTATGGCCTCTTGGCATATACCTCTGTCTTAGGTAGAATTTCTTTTGGATACCTGTTCTTGCCTAAGGTAATTTCCTCCATATGCTTCTCTTGAACCTGAATGACAGGTGTTTACAAGTAACTTATTAACACTTTAATATTTTTCTCACAGGCAGAGGAGATGGTTCAGCTTATAAAGATTTTAAAGCTAAGCCTGATGACTTGAGTTTGAGTTCTAGTAACTGTATGTTATATGGAAAGAACTGGCTCCTTGAAGCTATTCTCTGAAAACTACATGTTTGACATGGTACACACAGCCACACAACCCCATACCCCACAAAATGTAATTTAAAAAAAACTATCTTTCAACTGTCGGTCTTCAAAGACCCACGATCGATCTGCAGTACTGATTGTTTATTTTATTCTAAGTAAAATACATAAGGCAATGTGTTTCACTGTACATTTTTCATATACTTGTATTATTTTGGTAGTATTCCCTCCTATATTACTTTCTCTTTTCCTTATTTTCCTACCACATTCCTCAGAATCCTTTTCCTTCATGATCTATTTTCTTTGTTTTGAGTTTTATTTAGGATAAAATAATCTATGATTTTGTAAGCAACATGATTTGTTCTCATGACCAGTTCTGCCATGTGAATGCCATATGAGTTCAAATGTCCCAACATAACCAAAGAACAACCAAAAGAAAGGCAAAGCTCCAAGTGTACCAATCAGAGATAACAGGATCATACTTCAGGGCACAAGGTGTCCTAATATTTCCCCCTCTACTCATAATCCATCTACATATTGATACATCTTTAGTATGTATATCTTCATATAACATATTTTACTTTTCAGTCTGTTTGTTGATGGGAACTTAGGGTGACTGTATAACTTGGGTTTTGCAAACAGTGCTGATAAACTGAGGTTCAAGTATGTCTTTTGGATGCTGTCTTTAAAGTAACTTCCATTCTGTTTTCCATAATGTGTATAGAAATTTACATTCCACAACAAGGTTCCTCTTTCTTCATATTTCTGCCTGAATTTGTTGTTCGTTGTTTACTTCATGATAGGTACTTAAGATGCTATGGAATGTTAGTATAGTTTGGATTTGCTTTTCTAAAATGGCCAATAATGAATACTTTTTAATGTATTTATGGATTACTTGCAATTCTTCATTAAAAAATATTTGCTTAGTTAAATTTCTCACTTACTAGCTTGCTGGGCTATTATTTTCCCAGTACTCTCACTGTCATGTATATTATTAATACCTGTCAAAGGAATAGTTGGTAAAGGCACAGTTCTGACAAGTTCAGATAATCTTTCATAGCACACTGGAAGAAAAATAATGGGAAGGCTAGAAATTACTGGGAAGAATAGCATCTTGACCAATCTGCTTAGTTATATATACCTTTCACTTAAACCCCACTCACATTTATATATTCCAAGGATGGATTTCTTATAAATGGGGATATTATGGATCTATTCTCATATGGTCCCATGGATATCTTTCTCCTGCCTTTACTATTATATTTTAAATCAAAATACTGAGGATGGGGTGTCTGAGTGGCTAAGGCTTATATCCCATAGACTTTTATAACATTTTTAGTGATTCCAGCCATGATAAAGAAACATATTTTGTGTCAGTCACGTTTACCCAGGTGATCTTGAGTAGGGAGGAAAGACTGATTAACTAATCCTGGTTAACATCTGAAACTACTTTAGTCTAAGGAGTTTTTCCTTCTACCTTGAGTGAAGCAACAGAGTTAATATTTTATAAATTTTAACTCAAGTTTCCTAAACTTGGTGGAATGATGAGGCTGTTTCTTCACTTAAAACAATATACACTGATTCCATGTGATGATGGGTATGGAAATGCTTTGTAAATGATTCATCATTTAACTGATGGTTGTGCTAATTGCAAAACTGAAGAATCCACAACTTATTTTGACAGCTGTAATGTCTTGATCACTTCATTAATCAGAAATGAAGAAAAAGATTGTCTGCCATGTGTAAGCTCTGTAAATTTTGGGGATTCCAAGGTGAGGATTAAACAGGAGACACATTTGTCAAGAGGGCAGTTCTACTTATTCGTAATTGAATGGGGCTGTCTGCACTGTGTTTGTGGAGCTGTGCTGTGCTCATACGAGGGAAACTCTTCATATGGATTATTTAAATAAAAGAAAAGCAAAACAGAACATGCATACAATCAAATCCACACTCAGTTCCTAATTCCAGGAAAGAAGATGAACCCTCCTATCTTTGTGATTCTCCTTTGATTCTATCTCCTCTATCAACATCCCTTCCCAAAGCAGTTTGACAGAGTGGAAAGAGCTCTCTTTGAGGATGCTCTATTTGGGTTATAGGGAAAGCTTAGCAAAGGTATCCCACCTAGTATGTGGAAGATGTTCAGCAGGCTGGTGCTCTTCTATACACCTTGTATCTCATGGGTCACATGGGTGACCACTCCCTCTATTTATCACACCCTGTGAAGTGCTATAATCCTTCAAAGTCCTTTGCTGCCTGGTTTCCTGAGTGCCTTGTCATCAAGTGGAGAGAAGAGCACATTTTTCAAAGTCATGTCTGAATTTGTAAGAATTTCCATATCCTATACAAACCATTCACCTTTCAGAAGACTAGACTCCTAAGATCCCCTTTCCAGAAGACTTCATTATCTCTTGTTCAAGGGAAAAATAAGTGACATTCCTATACATAAATAGAATTTTCTGACTTTTGTCTGTATAATAGTCCTAAGGGCCAAAGTGAACAGCTATCCCTGGAACAAATTGGAAAGTGTATAACACAAATCAGCATCTCCTACATTTCTATTTTTAAACTGCTCCTCTGTATTTTGCATGTTCTCACTTGTAGTGCTCCTTATATCTCATCTGTGCCAATGGTCAGCACTGACAGCCATCTCTCTTCTACCCACAGAGAGAGAAAAACATGAGAGCGCCATGAGCTACCTGATGGTGGGTCTTGACACAGATGAAGATAATCAGCTGAGATTTGATGTATTTGTAGTCCTGATAAGCAAGATTTTGAGGAACAGGCACAAGGAGAACCAGAAGAATACCTCCTCACATGGCAGGGGCCATGGTCTAAGCTATGGGCCAAGTTTCAGAGGTGATGGCCATGGTTCCTTAAACAGTGACTAATCAGAAGAACCTTCTGAACCACAGACACAGGGTATAGCATATATCCTTGTTTGTAGAGTTGGAGGATGGGGCACAATAAAGTCATTTTATAATAAGTAATTTCTTCCTGCTGGAGGTCACTCTATAAGTTCCCTCCCCCTACTGTCAGACATTTCATCTAAGGTCCCTTTTTATGAGTTCTGATGGTCTTTCATCTCTCAGGTCTCTGGTGCATTCTGCAGGGTCCCCTAACCTCCTACCTCCCGAGGCTGCCTGTTTCCATTCTTTCTGCTGGCCCTCAGGGCTTCAGTCCTTTTCCCTCACCCAGTACCAGATCAGGCTCTCCTCTCCTCACCACTCTCTCCCCCCATTCCTCCCTCACTCCCCATTTGTGGTTGCTTTCTTCTCCCTCTCAAGTGGGACTGAGGTGTCCTCACTTGGGTACTTGAGCTTGTTGACCTTTTTGAGTTCTGTGGACTATATCTTGGGTATTCTGTACTTTTGATCAGCTAATATCCACTTATTAGTGAGTACATGCCATGCATGTCCTTTTGGGTATAAGTTACTGAGGGGCAGTGGTTGTGAAGGGGGGTAAAGGGGGTAGGAGAGAACCTGAGTCCCATCAGAGTTCTGGTGTTCTGGGTGGGCAGAGGCGAAGGACTGCTGTGTGCTGTCCCACATGGCCTTGGGTGGTTGTCTGGCTGTGTGAAGCTAGGGACCTAGTCCATGGGGTTGGGTGGACAGGGGGCAGACCAAGTCCTCTGGGCCTCACAGAGGCCAGAGATAACAGGTTTTCAGTCTTGGACATCTCAGATGCTGCTGGACACTGTGGAAGAGCTGAGAACAAATTGGGAGACCCAGTGGCAGCTTGGTCATCCATGAGGCTGAAGAGGAGAGAGGGCAGGGGTAGAGGAGGTGCTGGGTGGTTACCACATGGGCGAGAGTCCTTGGTTTGGTCCATGGCTGGATTGCAGAAAGGCCTTTTGGTGGGAGGTTAGATGCAGCTCTTTAGGGGAAGCCTAATTCCATTGTTCAAGCACAATGGGCCTTGATGAGCAGAGATAGTCTATGGATTTAGAGCTTTATTGTAGAAAGGCAGAGAGAAAGAGAGGAGAGAGAGAGAGGAGAGAGGGGGGGGGGAAGCAGCCCCTTTTATAGTAGGCTGGGCTATCTTGTAGTTGCAGGGTAGCTATGGGGAGGAGTATACCTGGCTATTGTCAGATAACTGTGAGGGTAGAGTCTAGCTAGAATTCTAGGAGCTTGGGTCTTTGTCTGCATGACTGATAGTCACAGAATTATGGAGTTGGGGGCTCTGTGGTGTCAGGCACCTGTCTCTGGGAACATGGCACACTGTTCTGTCCCTTGTAGGGTTTTCTACTGGGTCTCTGGAGCAAGCCTTGTTCAACCAAGACAAGCTGCCTTTCATGGTCCCACAAGTTACCTCACTCAGGATGATATTTTCTAGTTCCATCTATTTGCCTTCAAAACTCAGGATACCCTCCTTCTTAATAGCTGACTAGTATTCCACTGTGTAAATGAACTACATTTTCTGTATCCATTCTTCTGTTGTGGGACATCTAGGTTGTTTTCAGCTTCTGGCTATCACAAATAAGGCTGCTATGAACCTAGTAGAACATGTGCCTCTGTAGCAGCTGAAAGCGTCAGATGCAGATATTTGCACCCAACCAATGGACAGAAGCAGCTGAACCCTGTTGTTGAATTTGGGAAAGACTGAAAGAATTTGAGGAGGATGGCAACCTTGTAGGAGGACCAGCAGTCTCAATTAATCTGTTCCTCAAACACTGGACCACCAAACAGGCAGCATACACCAGATGATATGAGGTTACCAACACACATTCAGCAGAAAACTGTAGGGTCTGAGTTCATTCAGAGATGATGCACCTAATTTTCAAGAGATTGGAGACCTCATTGAGTTTAGAGGTCAGGTGGTGTGGGGGGTGGGGACATCCATGTGGAGACAGGGGATGGGGAGGAGGTATTGGATATGGAGCATTAGAAGGGTGGATGGAGGAGAATACAGTATGGAGTGTAAAATAGGTAAATAAGTAAATAAATACATTTTAAAAAGATACTTTGAAAAAAATAAGTAATTGCTTGGATTTAAGTCTTATAAATTTAGAGGAATTTGAACTGAGTTTACATATATGTTTAGTTACTTACAGGTCAATTCATATGAAATCTTTTGGGTGCACTTTATTATGCAATCTCTTAAACAATAATACCTATGCAAATGTGCCATGAAGGAAAATACAAAATTAACAAAAATATCACATCAGAGATACAGGCTAACAGTAGACAGAACATTACATAAACAATTATAATGACTTAACATGTTTTGAGCACACTAAAAATGTTCAAAGATAACATGACGTAGAAACAAGGAAAAGACATGTATGTCAGAGACATGAAGCTTAATCTAACTCTGAGTTTGGTGTAGGGAAGGCACTAGGTCAAATAATGAATCTTGATGTGTTTAGATAAATAATACATCACTTACTGTCCCCCAGAAATGATAGGGCAGAGGACTATAACTGGGGCAGGGAGATATTATGGTATTTTTAATGAAGAGAAGACATCTTTCTTCAAGTTCTAAGGGCCCAATCTATCCTATTTTTTATTTATTTGAATATAGATTGTTTTTTCATACAATACATCAAGATCATAGGTTCTCCCTATCTTCCCACTAGCTCTGCTTTCCCCAAGACACACTCCACCTTCATTTCCCTTCAGAAAAGATCAGGTCTCCAAGTCACAACAACCAAATATGACCAAAGCAAGATACAAGAATATAAGACAAAAGCCCTCATACCGAGGCTGACCAAGGTAACCCAAGAGGAATAAAAGCATCATAAGAACAGGAAAAAGAACCAGAGACTCATCCACTCTCACAACAGATTCCTCTGTTATGAGTTTTCTGTTTAGCTCTATATTTTATTTTTTGATTGAGTTGTTTGGTTGTTGGAGGTTAGGTTCTTGAGTTCTCTCTATATTTTGGATATTAGTCCTGTATCAGATGTGGGGTTAGTGAAAAAATTTCCCCAATCTGTAGGTTGCTGACTTGACCTATTGAGTATATCCATTGCTATACAACACATCATTAAGGGCCCAAAGGGAGAGGGTCCCAAATCAAGTAATGCAAAATTGAACCCAGGCAGAAACACTGTGAGTGACCAGCAAGAACCATCAGACATTTAATCTACACAAGGTAAACATGAAGGTCCAGAGGAAGAAAGAAAATAATAGGTCCTATGTGATAAAAAATGACATAATTTTAATAGTTGGGAATTCTTGAATGATTTCATATTAATTTACAATATTATACCGGACTTGATATAAAGAATTAACTGGGTAGGAAGGAATGAGAGAATGGCACACAAGCTAGGACAATGGGCTGATGGAGTATTCGAGAGAAATCTTTTAATGATAAGGGCAAGTGTCTTTCTCTTGAGATTCCCAGCATATAATTCACTCCATGTAAAGGATGACAATCCTGAATGCCTAATGTACAGTTTCTATGGTTATTGTGAATGTAAATTCTATTTACACAGTTTCAACCATGCAAGTTAGTTCCTTGTAAATCAGGCACATCTATATGAAGATAGTTCTAGTTGATCAAAATGGAGTCAAGTTCAAAGGCTTGACTCACTGAAAGCCAGGCAGATGCTCAGTGATGTCAGGTGGGAGGATCCTGTATCTAGTAGTTTTGAATTTCTGGACCATGTTGGTGAAAATTCCTGAGGGGATCAGCCTCCATTTTCTAGTCTCTTATTAATAGCATTCCATCAACAGAGCCTTGTCTTGCCACAATTCTCTCCACTGCATACTGTTCATGTGTGATTCAATCATTCCTGAGTAAGAGGAATGTGTGTCAGCCATTTATGTTTTCAAATGCTAGGCCAGCTCTAATTTGCCAAAGTGAGCACAGCTTTCCTAGCCAAGAGTCTGCCTGTTACTTCTTTCTTTCTCTCTGCTTCATGACTTTTTTCAATACCACTGTACTGGCTCCCTCCTTCTTTGCCCTGGCAGTGTTGTAGCTTCTTTTAATTTCTGAAAGTATCTTATAAAATTATTTTATATTGGCATTCTCTACATTGTCTAAAGTGCATCTTTCACAATTTATTGCTTGTTCTAGGGAAGAATGAATAACATTCCTAGACATACATCTTATTTTCTGACTTTTGTCTATACAATAATCCTAAGGGCCAAAGTGAACAGCTATTTCTGGAACAAATGGAAAGTGCATAGCACAATTCAGCTTCTCCTCCATTTCTACTTTTAAATTGCTCCCCTGAATGTTCCATATGCTCACTCCTAGTGCTTCCTATTTCTCTTCTGTGCAGATGGGCAGCACTTACACCTTTCTCTCTTCTACCCATGAAAAGAGAAAAAGAATGAGAGAGCCATGAGCTTCCTGATGCAAATGAGGATAGTCAGCTGAGCTTTGTTGAAAAGAAAGTGTTTGCTCTTTGCCTACTTGCTCTTGCCTTGTTAAGAAGTCCATTTCTTATTGCCATTAGAGCCTACTTCTTTGAGATTCTAGCATTTACTACTGTAGGTTTGTAGGTCCATGTCTGCTCTGCCACTGGGCATGGCTGCTTGGGGAGGCAGAATGCAGGGAGTTTGACTGTATTTACCCCATGCAGCTGCCACCAGGGCAAGGGCTGGGCCAAAGGGTAGAGCAGAGGCACCAATTTACTGATCCCTGGATGTCCCCTCTTTTGTGAGAAACTAGAGACAGAGTGCTGTATTCCAAGTGTATTCTATCCTCTAGAGCCAGGGTGTTTAGAGGTCTGATTGGGTGGGGTGTGGGGCGTGGGGACATCCTCATGGAGACAGGGGGTGGGTATGAGGTATGGGATGTGGAACAGTTGGAGGGTGGATGGCAGGGTGGATAATACAATCTGGAGTGTAAAAAACAAACAAACAAATAAACAAACAAATAACTGACAAAAACCATGAAGGCAACATCTGGGGGAGCTGACATCTGTTAGAGGAGGGTCAGAACCTGAAAATCAAGGCTGAATAAGGGAAATGCCAGGCAAACAGGATCAAGTCAACTAAGCCCCCACCTGTTGGTTGGGTCAGCTCAGAGTTCTCAGCTGTTTCTGAGCATCAATGTGGTTGCTGATTAGATATCTTCTCTCCTCCAAGAACTAGACCCACTAAATAAAAATCTAAACATGGCAGAGAAAGTTCTCCTACCTCTATTTTCCTAAAAAAAATCCAAAGTCCACAGTTCTCTAGAAATGATTAGTATGGACAATTCTGAGACATTGACTCAAGGGTACTTGACTGTAGAGGCTCTTAAAAGGAAGCATAGATGACTATGTGCCAGCTCTCTGTTGGCAGGTCTAGGCTGAGAGGAGAGAACCAGGTCGAGCCAAGTCTATCCGGGGCTGAAGCAGGATAGTAAGTGTTGTGGCCCAAAACAAACATACCTGGGTCTGGAGTCTGTCAAAGCAGGAACTCGTGTTATTGTATTGGCCTTTGTTAATATAGGGTTGAGGAAGGAAGTGGGGGTTTTGGTGAGGCAAGATGGCATAGGTGGTAGGGAAGAGTGAGGGAGTCTATGGGGTGAGATGATGTATGGGGTGGTGTGAGACAATGAGGCGGAGGGGTATGTGGTGATCTCATGGGGCCTATAAGAAATTGACACATCAGTGGTAGCTAGGCAGAGGCAAACTGAAGAAGGTCATGCTGAATCACTCCAGTACTGAAGTGAACAAGACAGGTCTCTAAGCAAAGTCTCAGGCTTCCTCACTAGGTCTCAGGATCTGGCTGAATAAGGCCCAACATCTATGTAACAACTCCATACTATTTTGGGAGCCACATGGTTGCACAATTAATAAATACCTTCACAGATATTGTTCAGCTAACTCCATCCCCTTCTTTCTAAGTGTTGTTGGGGAGGGAAATATTATCTTGGCTCACATAGAAGAATACCATATTTCAGGGTAACTGTCTAGAGTAAGAATTAAACAGAAATTCAGTATGGATTCAGAAATGAATTAGTACAGACCGTTGTCCACACTGCTAGAGTTCCAGTATTACTTCCCTGACATGACATGATAGAAAAAACTTTTGGTTGAATAGAGTTCTGCAAAAGACTCTGTAGGCAGAGCTTAGTGAAGTTGATCAGGGCCAAGTTTGGGAATGGCTGGTATGTTGAGGGGAGACCAGTTGCTTTTTCCTTCATTAATAGGCTAATCATGCGAACTTCTGCTCAAAAAGTAGGGTATAGTTAGATGGGGACATGATTCCCCACTGGGAAATTATAATAGCACAGATAAAAGTTGGTTGTGATCATCTCATTGGGAAGGACAAGTCTAAGAGACAAAATCATCATAGATGACCCTGGCATGCAGAAAGACTTTATTATTCCCCATCTCAAAGCTCCACATATAAGGTTTTAAAAGAATTATCTTCCTTGCATCGTTGGTTGGGCAAGCACAAAGTGGTTTGGTCTTCTGATTAGTTGCTGTGGCAATGGCCATTGTCATCCTTTCTGATGCCTGCCCCATGCCTGGTACTGTGTCCATGGCCATGTGCGGATGCTTGCTCATGGGATGCCTCATGTCCTCCAGTCAAGACCTTGCTCACCAGGTCCAGAAATTCATCAAGGCTCATTTTACCTTCTCCATTTGTGTCAAGATCATCCATCATGTATTTAATTGCTTTCTGATCCTTTTTCTCTTTCCGTAAGTAGAAAATATATAATTGTTAGTGTTGGCCATGGGCACAGAAGAGAACTATGGAGTCATGTTAGTGATCATATGGTAAATCCAGGGGATCAAGTTAAAATTAATAATGATAGACTAAGAGGTCATGGTGGCATTGATGCTGAGCTTGTGCTAAACACTTTCCAATTTGTTCTAGAGACTGCAATCTTTATTAGACACTATGTCTGTAGTTCTTAAGAAGTTCAGAGATATATGAGTATATCTAGAAATGTTCTTCATTGGTCCCCAGAACAAGTGATAATGAAATCTGCTGTGAAGAGGATCTTAGGAGTCTGGTATTGGGAAAGGTGGATAACCTATTGTATAGGTTGTATAAGTCATACAAATTCAGACCTGGCTTATAGGAATCTTCACCTCCCTCCAAATAGTGAGGAGGCATTCTGAAAACTAGGAAGCATATGATCTTGAGAAGGTAGAGAATGGTATATGTTTTGCTATCCTCAAAGTATGTGATAAAGACAGGGATAGGAATGTGAAGTGGGGTGATCCATATGTAGCAGAGAGTACCAGCTAGCTGCAAGTCTCTCCCTCACCATCTGGATACCTTGGCTAAAGACCCTCCCATTACCCAGTTAGCCCATTTTCATGATCAGTGCTTCCTGTTCTATCACACTGATTTGGCCTGGGTTTTGAGAAATCTGATCAAAGTAATGGATTGTTCAAAGAGAGGGAAGATTTGCCTAAAGAGCCTTTGTTTACCTTCTGTCTTCCTGAAAGAAGCTCCTTGTTTTCCTGAGATCCTTATGTATGGGGAGCTCTCTGTGTTTCTAGTATTTCCCAAGATGGCATTTCTCCACTTTATCTGGACCTCTAGGAAGCCTGGATACCAGCCTAATGGGGTAAGTATAATAATGGACTGACAGTGAGACTTGTTTTATGTGTCTTACTCATTTCCTTCCAGGATTCTGTTGGTAGGCTTACATTTGAATAGAGAATAGAAAGTATTTTAAAATGAATCCCTTTACCAAGAACTGACTGGTCATTTCTTGAGCAGAGCAAATCCCAAATACTTGACAGTGTTTCTCCATGAGAAATTTGTACTAGGTTCTTTCCACATAGTCCAAAGCTCTGAATGTTCTATGGTAGGTTTTCAGGTTTACCCTGAGACCCTGCTGAGTCTTAAATTCCCTCAGCTTCAAATCAAGTATTATCCTCATGTTTGTTTACTTTCAGAATTGAAGTCTCAGCTTAAAAGTCACAATGTCAAAGTAGGAATTGGCTCTAGTCCACTCACAGCTGCTTCACTCAGCACAGATCACCCAAAGGACTCTAACTCATCTTCCTCTGTACTCACAAGATACCGAGTTCTCTGAGTTCTGAATACTGTGTCTCCATCATTAATATTGCCAGTTTCAGGTTCAGCTCTACAAGTGTCTGCTCAGAACAGGGCTTCACACAATACAGATGATTAATTACTGATTATCAGTGACTGAATTCTCAGACCTCCAGTGACAGAGCCTTTGCTGCATCTATGTGGAAGATGCAGGAATTTTATCCCTAATTGCGGTAGACTGAAGGCCCTCTCTCACTAATCAAGTATTACCTTGTAGGAATTTGGCATATCATCATTCACCAGGTCTTTGAATTCCTTCTGGCTCAGGGTGTCTGGGTCTTCCTGCTTTCCAGTGTGTTGGTGGAAGATTTTGATTATATTTTTTATGGCTTGTTCCATCTGTGACTTTTAAGGCAGTTTAGTTTTTCACTATATTTGAATCCTTGAGAATCCAATGTATAAGGAAAGGAAAAGTATTTCATGCGTACTGGTTCTTATCTCTGTCCTCTATCAGGGTAGATAGGGACAATACACAATAAAAGAAAGAACAGGGAGTCACTTGGTGGGGAACCATTCTGTCACACATGTGTGTGATAAGAAACTTTCAGAAATTGAAAGAGGCTACAACACTGTCAGGGAAAGGCAGGAGGGAGCCAGTAGAATGGTATTTAAAAAATGTCATAGACTTCTGTTTTTTTTTTTTTTTTTCTGGCCCTGAAGCCAACCCTCTGTCACAGGTTCCATATCCAAATTGCACTGGAAATGAGTTACCCTCCCAGGAGTGCATACACGCCAGTGAGCATAAGTAAGACCACCACTGCTGCTTAGAGGAACCTTGAGGACACAGGAACTGAGGAGCTAACTGGGTCAGGAGTGTTCCAGTTTCTGTCTGCCCCAGGAGATGATCCTGTGCCACAGAGCTACATACACAAATAATGCCTATGGAGAGCTGTTCTCCCAGGAGTGCCTACACATTTGTGAGCACAGGTAAGACCACCACTTCTCTTCAAATTTCTGGCCCCAAAGGGGCTCTCCCAGAGCCATTAGGACACAGGAACCAAAGATCAGCAGGGACCAGGATCCTTCTGGTTTCTGTCTGCATCCCAGTGCTGATCCTGTACCACAGCTCTCCATACTTAACTTCCTCCCAGCTAGAACTGGTCTTCCAGGAATACTGACACACAGGCTTGCAAGACAGACAAGCCACAGTCAGAGACAGCAACACCAGCTAACACCAGAGATAACCAGATGATGAAAGGCAAGGACAATAACATAAGCAAATAAACCAAGGCAACTTGGCATCATCAGAACCCAGTTCTCCCGCCACAGCAAGCCCTGGTTACTCCAACACACCAAAAAGCAGACTGATTTAAAATCACATATCATATTGATGATAGAGGACATTAAGAAGTTCATAAATTACCCCCTTAAAGAAATACAAGAGAACACATGTAAACAGGTAGAAGACCTTAAAGGGGAAATACAAAATTTCTTAAAGAATTACAGGAAAGCACAACCAAACAGGTGAAAGAACTGAACAAACCCATCCAGGATCTAAAAATTGAAATGGAGACAATACATAAATCACAAAGGGAGACAACACTGGAGAGAGAAAACCTAGGAAAGAGATCAGGAGTCATAGATGTAAGCATCACCAAGAGAATACAAGAAATAGAAGAGAGAATCTCAGGTGTAGAAGATACCATAGAAAATATTGGCACAACAATCAAAGAAAATGCAAAAAGCTCCTAACCCAAAACATACAGGAAATCCTGGACACAATGAGAAGACCAAACCTATGGATAATAGGTATAGAAGAGAGTGAAGATTCCCAACTTCAAGGGCCAGTAAATATCTTCAACAAAATTATAGAAGAAAACTTCTGTACCCTAAATTAAGAGCCCATGAACATACACGAAGCCTACAGAACTCCAAATAGTTTGGACCAGAAAAGGAATTCCTCCCATCCCATAATAGTCAAAACACCAAATGCACAAATCAAAGAAAGAGTATTAAAAGTGGTAAGGGGAAAAGGTTAGGTAACATATAAAGGCAGATCTATCAACATTACACCAGACTTCTCATCAGATACCATGAAAGCCAGAAGATCCTGGGTGATGTCATACAGTCCTTAAGTGATCACAAATGCCAGCCTAGGCTATTATACCCATCAAAACTGTCAATTTTCATAGATGGAGAAACGAAGATATTCCATGAAAAATCTAAATTTACATAATATCTTTCCACAAATCCAGCCCTACAAAGAGTAATAGATGGAAAACACCAACATGAGGGCAACTATGCCATAGAAAAAGCAAGAGGGTAATCTTCTTTCAATAAACCCAAAAGAAGATAACCACACAAACATAAAAATAACATCAAAAGTAACAGGAAGCATCATTCACTATTCCTTAATATATCTTAACATAAAAGGACTCAAATCCCCAGTAGAAATAAATAAAATAACTGATTGGATATGTAAACAGGACCCAGCCTTTTGCTCTATACAGGAAACTCATCTCAGTATCAAAGACAAACACTACCTCAGAGTAAAGGGTTGGAAAACAATTTTCCAAGCAAATGGTCCCAGGAAACAAGCAGAAGTAGGCATTCTAATCTGGGATAAAATTGACTTTTAACCAAAAGTCATTAAAAAGATAAGGAAGGACACTTCATACTCATCAAAGGAAAAAAATCTAACAAGAACTCTCAATTGTGAACATCTATGCTCCAAATGCAAGGGCACCCAGATTCATAAAAGAAACTTTACTAAAGTTCAAAGCACACATTGAACCTCACAGAATAACAGTGGGGGACTTCAACACTCTCCACTGTTACCAATGGACAAATCAAGGAGGCAGAAGCTAAAAAGAGACACAGTGAAACTAACAAAAGTTTAACTCTGAGCCCCATTTTTAATGGGGTTATTTGATTTTCTGGAGTCCACCTTCTTGAGTTCTTTATATATATTGGATATTAGTCCCCTATCTGATTTAGGATAGGTAAAGATCCTTTCCCAATCTGTTGGTGGCCTTTTTGTCTTATTGAAGGTGTCTTTGACTTTGCAGAAGCTTTGCAATTTTATGAGGTCCCATTTGTTGATTCTCTATCTTACAGCACAAGCCATTGCTGTTCTATTCAGGAATTTTTCCTTATTGGTTATTTTACTTATTTACATTTCAAATGTTATCCCTTTTCCAGTTTCACCTCCAAAAATCCCCTCTCCCAGCTCCCCTGACCCCTGCTTTTACAAGGGTTCTCCCCTACCCACCCACCTACTCACACCTTACCACGCTATCATTCCCCTAGGCTGGGGCATCATGTCTTCACAGGACCAAGGGCTTCCCCTCCCATTGATGCCAGATAAGGCAATCTTCTGTTGCATATGCAGCTGGAGTTGTGGATCCCTCCATGTATACTCTTTGTTTCGTAGCTTTGGAGCTCTTGAGAGACTGGTTGGTTGTTATTGTTGTTCTTCCTATAGGGTTGCACACCCCTTCAACTTTTTCAATCCTTCCCCTAACTCCTCCACTGGGGTCACCATGCTCAGTCCAATGGCTGGCTGCAAGAATTCATTCATATCTTTATTGGTCAGGCTCTGTCAGAGCATCTTAGGAGATAGCTATATCAGGGTCCTTTCAGCAACACTTCTTGCCATCAGGAATAGTGTCTGGGTTTTTGTAGCTGTATATGGATGAGTCCACAGGTGTGGCAGTCTCTGGATGGCCTTTACTTCAGTCTCTGCTCCACTCTTTGTCTCTGTATTTCCTTTCAAGTGGAACAATTCTGGGTTAAGATTTTTGAGGTGGATGGGTGGCCCCCTCCTTCAACTGGGGGCTGTTCCTAACCTCTGGATATGGTCTCAACAGGTTCTCTCTCCCTTTTATTGATTATTTTCGCTAATGTCATCTTTGCTGGGTTCTGAGAGCCTCTTGCTTTCCTGGTATCTGGAACTCTCTGGTGGTTACCTCCAGTTCCCGATCAACCACTGTTATACACCTCTGTTAATTTTTCTGACCCTCTGCATGTGTTCCCATTTCTTCCCACACCTGGTCTTGCTCCTCTTTTCCACTCTCCCTAGTTTCTATCCCTCCCAAGTTCCTCCATCCCTCCATCTCCCTTGTTTAATTTGTTCCCCCTTCTATTAGGAGTGAAGCACCTATACTTTGGTCTTCCTTCCTCTTGAGGTTTGTATAATCTGTGAGTTGTATTGGGTGTATTATGAGCTTTTTGTAATATCCACTCAGCAGTGAGTACACACCATGTATGTTATTTTGTGATTGGGTTACCTCACTTAGGATGATATTTTTTGTTCCATCCATTTGCCTGCAAATTTTATGAAGTCATTGTTTTTAATAGCTGAGTAGTATTCCATTGTGTATGTGTACCACATTTTCTCTGTCTGTTCTTCCATTGAGGGACATTGGCTCATTTCTAGTTTCAGGCTAATATGTTTGGCACTGTTGAGGTACAAAAAAAGCAGGTACATCTTCTTTTTTGTGGTTATTAGAGTTCTGATTTCAAGATGATTTTCACTGAAATTTATTTCAATAATTGATTCTTACATATTAAGGATTCTAGTTTTACTTATAGAGATTTACACTTGTGGGCATGGAAAACAGGCATGGGGACCAAACCTACTTTGCCTTCCGCACTTCATTCCTCTTTACTCTGTGTTTTCTGGTTCTGTTAAGCTTCTGGGAGATTGGCATGCGACTTTGCAATGGGGTGTAGTTTGATCTTGGATCTTCCTAGATGATGACTGTCTTGTTTTGTAGATGAACAATCTGATCGTCAGGAAATAGTGAAAAGTTCACATATCTGGGGCATGATTGAGGAATGTTATTTTGATGCCCTGTTCTTCTCTAAAGGCCTTGCCCACCATATGCTTTTCTTGCACCTGAAAGAAAGACATTTTTCCAGCACCTACAATCATCACACTTTAAAATCCTTCTCAAAGGGCAAGCAGATGGCTCATCTGTCTCTTATGACCAAGCCTGATGCCTTGAATTTGGTCTCTAGTATCCTATGGTATTAGGTACTCCTGAAGGTTATACTCTAAACGTTACGTGGTTGACATGGTATATATACCACTACCACCAGCAAAACACATACGCACTTAATATAGGGTAAAAAATCCCACTCCCTACTGGGGCTCATGCTCTTTAAAGTTCAAATACCCAGAATACTGAGGAAATATATAATTATTTTTTTGAAAATTTATATTACATATATTTATATACACTACTTAAATATTAAAATTTACATATTTACTTATATAATGCATACTTTATATACTTTACTTATATAAAATAACAGACTTAGTATATAAGTACAGGTATGATATATTTTGTATAATCTATATGAGTTTCATTGAAATATTGTGATACCAATGAAGAAATTTGGTAGTACTTCTCTCTCATCCTGAGTGAGACAATCCAGACCCCAAAGGACATGCAGGACTTGAGCCTAGCATGGCTGTCCTCTGAACTGCTCTACCAGCAGTGTACTGAAGCAGATGCAGATACTTAGAGCTAATCATTGGTTGAGGTCAAGGACCTCTATAGAAGAGTTACAGGAAGTATTGAAGGAAATTAAGGGAATGGCAACCCCATAGGGAGAATAATAGTGCCAACTAACCTGGACCTCAGGAAGCTCCCAGTGATGAAGCCATAAACCAGACCATATGTGGGCTGACCAAGGCCCCAAAACATATATATAGCAGAGGACTGACTGCTTTGTCTGGCCCCAGTGATAGAGACTTGACACCCCAGAGAGGTAGGATGCCTGGGGATGTTACACTCTTAGAGGCAAACGGGAGAGGGGATTTGGTGAACAACTCTGGTAGAGGGAATTGGGAGGGAGCTTCAATGTTGGGATTCATCCATATACAGCTACAAAACCCAGACACTATTCCTGATAATAAGACTATGATTCAATAAATAAATAAGTAAACAAATAAATAAGAAAGTAAAACAGAATACACATGCAACCAAAGCAGCCCTCATTTCCTAATCCCAGGACAGGTGGATTTTTCTTATACTACATCTACATAATGGAGATATCCCCGAGAATTATTCTGTTTAGATAATAATTAATTACCTTTGAAAACTGGTTTAGTCTTAGTACATGGAAGGCAGCAGTTATATTTTATTTCAGCCTTTCTTGCTCCACTTTCTATTTTTATTGCTCAGAAGAATTGGGCACTGATGGCCAAATGTTCTCCTTCACTATGGGTCCAGTTTTACCCTTTAGTTGTGCTTTCCCAATCAGTTCTTTTACCTTGAGAAAACTGTTTTCCTCTGTGACTTTGTATATATTCTTCCAAAAGAAGCTATTGCACTATTTCTCCCTTTGGCAATGTGGTCACCTTGCCAAGACAATTTCATGTCAGGCCCCTGAATATGTGCTTGTGTGTACTGAGTGTCAATAATCCTCCTTGTTTCTCTTCACAGTGGCCAGTTGGAATATCTTTCCTTGCTCTGGCTTTCACACTTTCTTGTTTCTTTAATTGATATTTTGGGAATTGCCTGTGTGCCAGCATCCCAGGTTTGGATCTGATACATCCAAACTTCCAGTAACAATTTGGGCATTCTAAAACAATGAGCCAGATATACTTAGGTGTATCAGGAAATCATGGCAAGTTGAGTATATATAGAGAAGACAGATTGAACAATGGGGCCAATCAGTCTATTATGAAGACTTTGACTTTCATGTCATTGGATCCAAGTTGCTGTCTTCCTCTAGTTGATGAAACTCTAAAGTCTTATTTGGGGTTTGACTTGTATGGTTGAGAAAATCTTGAGAAAATTTCTTAGTGTATCATGAATTTTGCATTTGTTTTGTGGGTTTCTCTGAGCAGTTTACATTCTTTTAGAATCATGTTGGTAACTGCTGTTTATGTGCCTGGCTTTATTTTAGTGGCATTTCTGAATCATGTGGCATTGTAAAGATTTGAGTGTGGGGCATTGGGCTATACACAGACAGGCTGGTCTCCAGCTGATCTGAGGTGTGGAACTTTTGGGATTCGGTGGTGATAATTCACCTACATGGGACAGTAGACGTTCCCTCATGTCTCCTAGACTCAAGGCTCCTGTCGAAGTTACTGCCTCCACAACCCCCACAGGAGAAGTGTGGCTAGTAGTCATGTAGACAATGTTCCAAGCTTCTGACCTTCTGGCTAAACTCCTCCTAGTTACCTAGCAACACCAAGATAACAGCCCATCATAAGAGGGGCTGTTTGGCCCCACCTCATTCTCTCTTCATCCTCTTTCTCCTCTCACTCTCTTACTCTCTCTCCCTCTTACTCTCTCTTTCTTACTCTCTAGCTTTTCTTCTCTCTCTCCTTTTCACCTTTCTCTCCTCTTGGCCATGACTGGTCTCGCTTTTTCTTTTACCTTCTTTCTTTCCCCTTGCCTTTCTACAATAAAACTCTAAAACCATTGACTGTCTCTGTTCATCACAGCACGCTGTGCATGAACGATGGGATAGGCGTTCCTCTAATGTGCTATTTCTAATCTCCCATCAGAAGGGCTTCCTTTACTCCAGCCATGGACCAGACTAGAACTCTTGCCTGCGTGGGAACCTCTCTCCCTCTGCCTTCCCTCCTGTAACTCCGGGTCTAAGGGTGTTTCCCCAGAGCACCTGGTATCAGTGGCTGCCCTTGTCCACCCAATGTCAAGGGGGTTCATTGGCTTAGATGCCCACCCAGGGTCAAGAGCATAGGTAGAACTCTGGCCCATCTTCGGCTCCTCCCCCCTCCTTCCCTTACCCCTTTAGCCAACATTTGAGTGGAAGTTTCAGTTTCTGTAAATTCCTTAGTAGAGGGCACTTGGGGTATTTTATGAAAACTACTTCTATGACATTTTTTACTTTATGGAAATATAACTCCTGCCAGAGTAATAATAAATGGTAATAAAGGCCAGAATATCACACTGCCTCCCTTAAAAAGAACTACAAGAAGAAACCTCTAACAAATTTTACCAGATTGGATTTGTTGCTCTGCCAGGAGCAAGTGTTTTATGGACATTAAGGTGAGATTATAAAATGAAGCTGATTGCAATACATTGTCATAAGCATGGTCCAGGAATCCCAAGTAGTTAAGACAAGAATGCTATAGCTTGACATCACAATACCACCCTCTAATCCAAGCTGTTAAAAATGAATAATTTTTGATCAACAGAGACTGTCCTTATTTACATGTCTGTTACTTGAATGCCATTGACTTGCAAAGGAGTCATTGCAGGAATAGAAATGACATGCACAGCAGCTCATCAAAACTTTCTAGAACTGCATACTGGCCAATATGGACCACTGTGCTCTGCATATCAGGAACCATATACCAAGAAATTATATACAGAGAAACTCACCCTAACTGTAAAAGAATATATTTATCTTTTTATTTTTTTAATTTAGATTTTTACTTTTTATTGGTTATTTTACTTATTTACATTTCAAATGTTATCCCTTTTCTGGTTCCCCTCCACAAACTCCCTCTCCCATCTCCCCTGACCCCTGCTTCTACAGGGGTGCTCCCCCACCCACCCACCTACTCCCACCTCACCATCCTAGCATTCTCCTAGACTGGGGCATCATGTCTTCACAGGTCCAAGGGCCTCCCCTCCCATTGATGCCAGAAAAGCAATCTTCTGTTGCACATGAAGCTGGAGTTGTGGTTCCCTCCATGCATACTCTTTGGTTGGTGGATTTGTCCTTGGGAGTTCTTGGGGGACTGGTTGGTTGTTATTGTTGTTCTTCCTATAGGGTTGCATACCCCTTCAGCTCCTTCAGTCCTTCCCCTAACTCCTCCATTGTGGTCCCCATGCTCAGTCCAATGGTTGGATGCAAGCATCTATATCTTTATTAGTCAGGCTCTGTCAGAGCCTCTCAGGAAACAGCTATATCAGGGTCCTTTCAGCAACATTTCTTGTCATCAGGAATAGTGTCTGGGTTTTGTAGCTGTATATGGGATGAATCCACAGGTGTGGCAGTCTCTGGATGGCCTTTCCTTCAGTCTCTGCCCCACTCTTTGTCTCTGTATTTCCTTTCAAGAAGAATAATTCTGGGTTAAAATATTTGAGATGAGTGGTTGGCCCCATTCTTCAACCGGGGACCATGCCTAACCTCTGGGTATGGTCTCAATAGGTTCTCTCTCCCTATTGTTGAGTATTTCAACTAATGTCATCCTCATGGTTTCAGGAGCCTCTTGCTTTCCTAAAATCTGTAATTTTCTGGTGGTTACATCCCATTCTCATCTCCCACTGCTGTACACCTCTGTTCAATTTCCTGACCCTCTTCACATGTTCCCCATCTGCTCCCACACCTGATCATGCTCCCCCTTTCCCCTCCCCATCGTTCCACCCTCCCAAGTTCCTCCCTCCCTCTATCTCCCCTATTTATTTTGTTCCCCCTTCTAAGTAGCAGTGAAGCACCCATACTTTAGTCTTCCTTCCTCTTGAGCTTTGTATAGTCTGTGAGTTGTATCGGGGGTATTCTCAGCTTTTTGTAATATCTACTCATCAGTTAGTACAAACCCTGTGTGCTCTTTTGTGACTGGGTAACCTCACTTAGGATGATATTTTCTAGTTCCATCTATTTGCCTGCAAATTTTATGAAGTCATTTTTTAAACAATTTTTTTATTAGATATTTTCTTCATTTACAATTCAAATGCTATCCCCAAAGTCCCTTATACCCTCCCTGCACCCTGTTCTCCATTGTGTATATGTATCACATTTTCTCTATCCACTCTTCCATTTAGGGACACCTGGGTTGTTTCCAGTTTCAGGCTATTATGTTTGGCACTGTTGATGTACAAAAAAGCAGGTTCATCCTCCTTTTTGTGGTGGTTAGAGGACTGATTTCAAAATGATTTACTCTCATTGAAATTTATTTCACTAATTTGAAATATTAAGGTTTCTAGTTTTACTTATCGAGATTTACACTTGAGGGCATGGAAAATGTGTGTGGGGACCAAACCTACTTTGCCTTTCTCACTTCATCCCTCTTTGTTCTGTGTTTTCTGGTTCTGTTAAGCTTCTGGGAGATTGGAATGTGAGTTTGCATTGGGGTATGGTTTGGTCTTGGATCTTCCCAGATGATGACTGTCTTGCCTTGTAGATGAATAAATAATCTGATGATCAGGAAACAGTGACAAGTTTACATATCTGGGGAATGATTGAGGAATGTTTTTCTGCTGCCCTGTTCTTCTCTAAAGCTATTTCTCACCATATGCTTTTATTGTACCTTTTCTGAGAGAAAATTTTTCCAGCACCTACAATCATCATATTTTAAAATCCTTCTCAAAGCACAAGCAGATGGCTCATCTGTCTGTTATGACCAAGCCTGATGACTTGAATTTGGTCTCTAGTACCCTATGGTATTAAGTACTTCTGTCAGTTATACTCTGAACCTTACATAGTTGACATGGTATATACACAACTACCACCAGCAACACACACACAGACACTTAATGTAGTGTATAAAAATACCATTCCCTACTGGGGCTCATGACCTTTAAAGTCCAAAGACTCAGAATACAGAGGAAATATATGTTTTGAAATTTTATTTTTTTTCAATTTTTATTAGATATTTTCTTCATTTACATTTCAAATGCTATCCCGAAAGTCCCCTATACCCTCCCCCACCCTGATCCCCTACCCACCCACTCCTAATTCTTGGCCTTGGTGTTCCCCTGTACTGGGGCATATATAATTTGAAAGATCAAGGGGCCTCTCTTCCCAGTGATGGCCGATTAGGCCATCTTCTGCTACATATGCAGTTAAAGACATGAGCTCTGAGGGTACTGGTAAGTTCATATTGTTTATTGTTTATCCTATGTTTTTTTATTTATCTAGATGAATTTTCAAATTGCCCTTTCATACTCAGTGAAGAATTGAGTTGGAATTTTGATGGGGATTGCATTGAATCTGTAGATTACTTTCAGCAGGATAAGCATTTTGACTATATTAATCTTGGCAATCCATGAGCATGGGAGATCTTTCCATCTTCTGAGATCTTCAATTTCTTTCCTCAGAGACTTGAAGTTCTTGTCATACAGATCTTTCACTTCCTTAGTTAGAGTCACACCAAGGTATTTTGTATTTTTTGTGACTATTGCGAGTGGTGTTGTTTCCCTAATTTCATTCTCATCCTGCTTATTCTTTGTGTAGAGAAAGGCCACTGATTTGTTTGAGTTAATTTTATATCCAGCTACTGCACTGAAGCTGTTTATCAGGTTTAGGAGTTTTCTGGTGGAACTTTTGGGTCACTTATATATACTATCACATCATGTGCAAATAGTGATATTTTGACTTCTTCTTTTCCAATTTGTATCCTCTTGATCTCCTTTTTATCATTGGTTATTTTCTTCATTTACATTTCAAATGCTATCCCCAAAGTCCCCTATACCCTCCCCCTGCCCTGCTCCCCTACCCACTCACATCCACGTCTTGGCCCTGGATTTCCTCTGTATTGGGGCATATAAAGTTTGTTAGACCAAGGGGCCTCTCTTCCCAGTGATGGCCAACTAAGCCATTTTCTGCTACATATGCAGCTAGAGACATGAGTTCTGAGGGTGCTGATTAGTTCATATTGTTGTTACACCTGTAGGGTTGAGGACCCCTTCAACTCTTGGGTACTTTCTCTAGCTCCTACATTGGGGGCCCTGTTTTCCATCCTATATATGACTGTGAGCATCCACTTCTGTATTTGCCAGGCACTGGCATAGCCTTACACAAGGCAGCTATATCAGGGTCCTTTCAGCAAAATCTTGCTGGCATATGCAATAGTTTCTGCGTTTGTTGGCTGATTATTGGATGGACCTCCCGGGTGGGGTAGTCTCTGAATAGTCCATCCTTTCATCTTAGCTCCAAACTTGGTCTCTGCAACTCCTTCCATGGATATTTTATTTCCTATTCTAGGGAGGAATGAAGTATCCATGAGTTGGTCTTCCTTCTTGATTTTCTTGTGTTTTGGAAGTTGTATCTTGAGTATTCTAGGTTTCTGAGCTAATATCCACTTATCAGTGAGTGCATATCAAGTGACTTCTTTTGTGATTGGGTTATTTCACTCAGGATGATATCCTCCAGATACATCCATTTGCCCAGCAATACATAAATTCATTGTTATAATAGCTGAGTAGTACTCCATTGTGTAAATGTACTACATTTTCTGTATCCATTCCTCTGTTGAGGGATATCTGAGTTCTTTCCAGCTTCTGGCTATTATAAATAGGGCTTCTATGAACATAGTGGAGCATGTGTCCTTATTACCAGTTGGAACATCTTCTGGGTATATGCCCAGGAGTGGTATTGCTACCGGTATTACTATGTCCAATTTTCTGAGGAACCACCAGACTGATTTCCAGAGTGGTTGTACCAGCTTGCAATCCTACCAACAATGGAGGAGTGTTTCTCTTTCTATACATCCTTGCCAGCATCTGCTTTCACCTGTGTTTTTGACCCTAGCCATTCTGACTGATGAGTGGTGGAATCTCAGGGTTGTTTTGATTTGCATGTCCCTGATGATTAAGGATTTGAACATTTTTTCAAGTTCTTCTCAGCCCTTCTGTATTTTTCAGTTGAGAAACATTTGTTTAGCTCTGTTCCCCATTTTTTAATGAGGTTATTTGAATTTCTGGAGTTCAGCTTCTTAAGCTCGTTGTGTATATTGGATATTAGTCCCCTATCAGATTTAGGATGGTTAAAAATTCTTTCCCAATCTGTTGGTGGCCTTTTTGTCTTATTGACCATATCTTTTGCTCTACAGAAGCTTTTCATTTTTATGAGGTCCCACTTGTCGATTTTTGATTTTACAGCACAGGCCATTGTTGTTCTGTATAGGAATTTTCCCCCTGTGCCCATATCTTTGAGGGTTTCCTCCACTTTCTCTATAAATTTCAGTGTCTCTGGTTTTATGTGGAGTTCTTTGATCCACTTAGATTTGTGCTTTGTACAAGGAGATAAGAATGGATCAATTAAAAAAAAAGAATGGATCAATTTGCATTCTTCTACATGATAACCGCCAGTTCTGCCAGCACCATTTGTTGAAAATGCTGTCTCTTTTCCACTGGATGGTTTTAGCTCCCTTGTCAAAGATCAGGTGACGATAGGTGTGTGGGTTCATTTCTGGGTCTTCAATTCTATTCCCTTCATCTACTACCTGTCTGTCGCTGTACCAGTATCATGCAATTTTTTTTTTAAATCACAATTGCTCTGTAGTACTGCTTGAGATCAGGCATGGTGATTCCCCCAGAGCTTCTTTTATTGCTGAGAATAGTTTTTGCTATCCTGGGTTTCTTGTTATACCAGATGAATTTGCAAATTGCCCTTTCTATCTCAATGAAGAATTGATTTGTAATTTTGATGGGGATTGTATTGAATCTGCAGATCATTTTCAGCAGGATAACCATTTTTTTTTTACTATATTAATTCTGCCAATCCATGAGCATGGGAGATATTTCCATATTCTGAGCTCTTCTTCAATTTCTTTCTTCAGAGACTTGAAGTTCTTATCATACAGATCTTTCACTTCCTTAGTTAGAGTCACACCAAGGTATCTTATATTATTTGTGACTATTGTGAAGGGTGTCCATCCTGTTTATCCTTTGTATAGAGAAAGGCCACTGATTTGTTGAGTTAATTTTATATCCAGCTACTGCACTGAAGCTGTTTATCAGGTTTAGGAGATCTCTGGTGGAATTTTTAGGGTCTCTTATATATACTATCATATCATATGCAAATGAATGAAGAATGCAAATTGATTCATTCTTATCTCCTTGTGATATTTTGACTTCTTCCTTTCCAATTTGTATCCCCTTGATCTCCTTTGTTATTGAATTGCTTTGGCTAGGACTTCAAGTACTGTATTGAATAGGTAGGGAGAAAGTGGGCAGCCTTGTTTAGTCCCTGATTTTAGTGGGATTGCTTCCAGCTTCTCACCATTTTCTTCGATGTTGGCTAATGGTTTGCTGTAGATTGTTTTTATTATGTTTATGTATGTGCCTTGAATTCCTGTTCTTTCTATGACTTTTATCATGAAGGGTTGTTGGATTTTGTCAAATGATATCTCAGTATCTAGAGAGATGATCATGTGATTTTTGTCTTTGAATTTGTTAATATAGTGGATTAATTTGATGGATTTCCGTATATTAAACCATTCTTGCATCCCTGGGATGAAGCCTACTTGGTCACGATGGATGATCGTTTTGATGTGTTCTTGGATTCAGTTTGTGAGGATTTTATTGAGGATTTTTACATTGATATCCATAAGGGAAATTGGTCTGAAGCTCTCTTTCTTTGTTGGTTCTTTGTGTGGTTTAGGTATCAGAGTAATTATGGTTTCACAGAACGAATTGGGTAGAGTACCTTCTGTTCCTATTTCATGCAATAGTTTGAGGAGAGCTGGAATTAGGTCTTTGAAGTTCAGATAGAAGCTGGAAAGAACCCAGATGCCCCCACAGAGGAATGGATACAGAAAATGTGGTACATTTACACAATGGAGTACTACTCAGCTATTAAAAAGAATGAATTTATGAAATTCCTAGGCAAATGGATGGACCTGGAGGGCATCATCTTGAGTGAGGTAACCCAATCATTAAGGAACTCACATAATATGTACTCACTGATAAATGGATATTAGCCCAGATACTTAGGATACCGAAGATATAAGATACAATTTGCTAAACGCATGAAACTCAAGAAGAATGAAGACCAAAGTGTGGACACTTTGCCCCTTCTTTGATTTGGGAACAAAATACCCATGGAAGGAGTTACAGAGTCAAAATTTGGAGCTGTGACAAAAGGATGGACCATCTAATGATTGCCATATCCAGGGATCCATCCCATGATCATCTTCCAAACGCTGACACCATTGCATAAACTAGCAAGATTTTGCTGAAAGGACACTGATATAGCTGTCTCTTGTGAGAGTATGCCGGGGCCTAGCAAATACAGAGGTGGATGCTCACAGTCAGCTATTGAATGGATCATAGGGCCCCCAATGATGGAGCTAGAGAAAGCACCAAAGGAACTAAAGGGAACTGTAACCCTATAGGTGGAACAACAATATGAACTAACCAGTACCCCGGAGCTCTTGTCTCTAGCTGCATATGTATCAAAAGATGGCCTAGTAGGCCATCACTGGAAAGAGAGGCCCATTGGACCCAAACTTTATATGCCCCAGTACAGGGGAATGCCATGGCCAAAAAGGGGGAGTGTGTGGGTAGGGGAGTGGGGGGGTGGGTATGGGGGACTTTTGGGATAGCATTGGAAATGTAAATGAGGAACATACCTAATTAAAAAAATGAAAAAAAGTAAATTAAAAAAAATTGAAGTTACAGTGTGGAATACAAAATATTGAGTTCCATATCCTGAGACATTCTGGCTTGCTCAAGTTGAGTAACTGAACATACTTCATAAATGACTGCATTACAGTCTGTCCATAAGTGGCTGTGTTTTTGCCAGAGTATAGTGAGTATATGTAGGTTTCCAATAGGTTCCACACCTTTGTTGCCTACATACCAGAATGATGTATTTATATTCTTGAGTTATTTGTCCTGGGGCTCTGTAGGCTCAGCATATGTACTGTAGTTCGAGATTCCTTATTTCATTTCATTGTTGGCTCTCTCTCTCTTTCTCTCTCTCAATGTGTCTCATCCCACTTTCTTACACTGTCATAGATTTTTTTTTAGATCTTCTCCCACTCCATTGAGGCTGTGAATATTTAATGGTGCTCTAATTTTTCTGGTATAAGTGACTTCATTTTTCTTCAATCTGCCTCATTAAAAATTCAGTTCTAATCATAAGTTTACATCACCGTCTTCTCTATCCTAGTCCATAGTCCTGGGCGAAAAACAACAATTTTCAGTATGCATATAATTTCACTTCAAAACTCTCCCTAGAATTATTATTTAAACCATTCTTTATATTGATCAGTTTTTTCTCTTAGGGAGTAAATGCTTACTCTTTCAATATCTTTTATTCCTGTTATAGCTGTATCCTTGTTAAAATTCCTTTATCTATTTTTTAAAGGCACGGTAATAAACACATAACCTAATATTGCCTAGTTAACCTGCACCCTTGGAGACAGTAAAAACATTTGTATTGTGTCCATGTTTCCATTTCTTGTCTCTGTTTCTCAGTTTCTAGGAATACTCTCCCCCTGCTCCTTTGGACTTATGGTCATCACTATTTTTCTAGAAATCTTTTCTCACGTGTACTTCTTGTACTTTCCTGTAGTCTCCCCACCCCAAGCCTGGAACCTGATTGCTCAAGGGTGGAGTTTCCTGCTCATTTGTTCTGCCATGCCCACTGCTGGACTGTGCAGCTTTGCTGCTTGGGGCCACACACGTGTTCACCCTGCTACTGGACCCCCAAGTTATTTGGCAGGAATCGGGTCCCTTCCCCCTTCCTTTATAACTGAGTGTCTGAACAAGTAAAATTGAGCTTTGATCAGAGACTTGGCTCCATTTCTTCTTTCTCCCCATCTAGTTCCTCCCTTAGCTCAAGTGGCCATCTCAGTGGAACCGTTCACGTTGTGAGCTGCTGGCCGGCTGCAACATTTTGGCACCAGAACTTGGACCTGAATAATGGCAGAGGGAGGCTAAGAGAAACGCTGCTGGTGTGGAGCTCCACAAGAAAGGCAAAGGATCTTCTTATCGGGCACCTTAGCAACGGACAGGTACACATGCTAGCACTAGCTTAAAATTTCAGCTTTGTAAGATGTTGCTGAGGGTTCGGTGGGATACAAACTAAGCTTGAATTGGTGCTAACCCAATGCTGGTTCTGCTTGGGTCAGCAGCGTGTTAATCGGAAGTAGAAACGGAAACAGGTGGGTCAGCTGCAGCTTTTTAAGAAGCTGCTTACGTGGAAGAAGAAAGGGTTTAAAGTTCTGGATCAGGCAGTTGCCCTTAGTTTTCAGGAGTTGTATCAGGCCAGAGGAGTAAGGCTTGAAGTACAATTAGTAAGAAATTTTTTAGGTAAGATAGATAGCTGTTGCCCATGGTTCAAGGAAGAAGAAACAGTAGATTGCGGAACCTGGGAGAAAGTTGGTGAGGCCTTGAAAATCGCTCAGATAATTTTACCTTAGGCCTCTGAGTGCTCATAAATGATGCTATGAAAGATGCAACTTCTCCAGGGCTAAATTGTCCCCAGGTGGAGCTTGTGGTATCTCAGGAGGAGTGCCTATCAGAGAGGGCCTCCTCAGAAAAGGATCTTCTTAACTCAAAAATTGATAAATGTGGAAACTCGGATGATGAACTGAATTTTAACAATAATCACTCAGATAGAGGAGCTGCCCATTACTTTAATGAGAATTGGTCCTCTTGTGAATCTCCTGCTTCACCTATAGTCCCCACTTCAGGAGGTGCTACTCATAGGGACACACGGCTAAGTGAGTTAGAGTTTGAAATTAAACTTCAGAGGCTGACTAATGAGCTTTGGGAACTAAAAAAGATGTCAGAAGCGGAGAAGAGTAACTCTTCTGTAGTTCACCAGGTGCCGCTAGAAAGAGCTGTGAGTCAGGCTCGTGGGAAAGGACAGAATATGTCTAATACGCTAGCCTTTCCAGTGGTCGAGGTAATTGATCAGCAAGATACTAGGGCCAGACATTACCAGACCTTGGATTTCAAGTTGATAAAAGAGTTAAAGGCGGCTGTTGTGCAATATGGCCCTTCAGCCCCATTCACTCAAGCATTACTGGACACAGTTGTGGAGTCACACTTAACCCCCTTAGATTGGAAGACTCTTTCTAAGGCTACCCTGTCAGGAGGAGATTTTTTGCTTTGGGATTCTGAATGGCGAGACACCAGTAAGAAAACTGCTGCTTCTAATGCTCAGGCTGGTAACTCAGACTGGGATAGCAATATGCTTTTAGGAGAGGGTCCATATGAGGGACAGACAAATCAGATTGATTTTCCTGTTGCAGTGTACGCGCAAATTGTGACAGCTGCACGCCGTGCTTGGGGAAGGTTGCCAGTCAAAGGAGATATTGGTGGAAGTTTAGCTAGCATTCGGCAGGGTTCTGATGAACCATATCAGGACTTTGTGGACAGGCTATTGATTTCAGCTAGTAGAATCCTTGGAATTCTGGACACGGGAAGTCCTTTCGTTATGCAATTGGCTTATGAGAATGCTAACGCAATTTGACGAGCTGCGATTCATCCACATAAGGGACAGACAGATTTGGCGGGATATGTCCGTCTTTGTACAGACATTGGGCCTTCCTGCGAGTTCTCGCAGGGAACCCACGCGCAAGCAATGTTCTCAAGGAAACGAGGGAATAATGCATGCTTTAAATGTGGAAGTTTGGATCATTTTAGAAGTAATTGTCCTAAGAACAAGGGTGCTGAGGGTAGACAAACAGGCCGTGCCCCAGGAATATGTCCCCGGTGTGGGAAGGGCCGCCACTGGGCAAAAGATTGTAAGCATAAACCAGGGGTTTTGAGCCGCCCGGTGCCAGGAAACGAGGAAAGGGGTCAGCCCCAGGCCCCGAGTTACTCAAAGAAGACAGCGTATGGGGCTATAAATCTGCTGCCCAGCCAACAAGATGAGTTCTTGAGCTTGTCAGGGCAAACCCAGGAAATGAAAGACTGAACCTCTGTTCCACTGTCCATACAGTATTAACCCCAGAAGTGGGAGTCCAAACTCTGCCTACCCGAGTCTTTGGACCACTGCCTGTAGAAACCTGTGGCTTTCTTTTAGGACGAAACAGTTCTATTGTAGAAGGCCTGCAGATTTATCTAGGTGTTATAAATAATGATTATGAGGGAGAACTTAAAATCATAGCCGCTTGCCCTCATGGTGTTATAACTATACCCACTAATCAGAAAATTGCTCAACTTACTTTGATCCCTTTATGCCAGTCACTGTATAAATTCTTTGAAAATGAGAAAGGACAAAATAACTTTGACTCCTCTGGTGTAAATTGGGTGAAATCTATCACTAATCAGAGACCTAACCTTAAATTGACTCTTGATGGAAAAAGCTTTGAAGGATTAATAGATACCGGGGCGATGTAACGATTATAAGAGGGCAGGACTGGCCCTCAAACTGGCCCTTGACTGTTTCCTTGACTCACCTTCAAGGAATTGGGTATGCCAGTAACCCAAAACGTAGTTCCAAATTGCTAACCTGGAGAGATGAGGATGGGAAATCAGGAAAGATTCAGCTGTATGTTATGTCTAATTTGCCTGTGACTCTGTGGGGAAGAGATCTGTTGTCACAGATGGGTGTTATTCTGTGCAGTTCTAAGGAGATGGTGACTGAGCAGACATTCAGGCAGGGACCCCTGCCTGGTCGTGGACTAATAAAGAAGGGACAGGGAATTAAGACCTTTGAGGATCTTAAACCCCACTCTAACATAATAGGTTTAAAGTATTTTCAGTAGCGACCACTATCTTGCCTGCATCCCACGCCAAAAAAATTCAATGGCGTAATGATATTCTGGTGTGGGTAGATCAGTGGTCTTTACCTAAAGAGAAAATAGAGGCCGCTTCTTTGCTAGTGCAGGAGCAGTTAGAAGCAGGACATTTGGTGAAATCTCATTCTCCCTGGAATACACCCATTTTCATTATCAGGAAGAAATCTGGAAAATGGAGACTATTACAAGATTTAAGAAAGGTTAATGAAATCATGGTACTTACAACCGGGGCTCCCCTCCCCAGTAGCCATTCCTAAGGCTTACAAAAGGCTCTAGCTGATAAGGGATTGCAAATTGCTTCTGAAAAGATACAAACTCAGGATCCTTATAATTATTTGGGTTTTAGACTCACTGATCAAGCTGTTTTTCCCCAGAAGATTGTTATTCGTAGAGATAACTTAAGGACCTTAAATGATTTTCAAAAATTGTTAGGTGATATTAATTGGCTTCGTCCCTATTTAAAGCTTACTACAGGGGAGTTGAAACCTTTATTTGATATTCTTAAAGGGAGTTCTGATCCCACTTCCCCTAGATCCCTAACCTCAGAAGGATTGCTGGCCTTACAGCTAGTGGAAAAGGCTATTGAATAGCAGTTTGTCACCTATATAGATTACTCCTTGCTGCTGCACCTGTTAATTTTTAATACGACTCATGTGTCTACGGGACTGCTATGGCAAAAATTTCCTATAATGTGGATACATTCGAGGATTTCTCCCAAACGTAATATCTTGCCATATCACGAAGCAGTGGCTCAAATGATTATCACTGGAAGAAGGCAGGCATTGAGTTATTTCGGAAAAGAGCTGGATATCATTGTTCAGCCTTACAGCATAAGTCAAGACACTTGGCTGAAACAGCATAGTACAGATTGGTTGTTTGCACAAATAGGGTTTAACGGAACTATAGACAGCCACTACCCCCAAGATAGATTGATAAAAAATTTTAAATTTACATGATATGATATTTCCTAAGATGACTTCTTTACAGCCTTTAAATAATGCTCTACTGATTTTTACTGATGGCTCCTCTAAAGGGCAAGCTGGATATCTTATTAATAATCAACAGGTTATCATAGAGACTCCTGGTCTCTCGGCTCAGCTAGACGAATTAACAGCAGTACTAAAGGTCTTTCAGTCTGTACATGAGGCTTTTAATATCTTTACTGACAGTTTATATGTTGCTCAGTCAGTACCCTTATTGGAAACCTGTGGTACGTTTAACTTCAATACGCCGTCAGGATCCTTATTTTCAGAATTGCAAAACATCATTCTTGCCCGGAAAAATCCATTTTATATTGACCATATACGGTCTCACTCTGGTCTTCCTGGGCCTCTGGCCGAGGGTAATGATAGCATTGACAGAGCTCTAATAGGAGAAGCTTTAGTTTCGGATCCTGTTGCTTTGGCCCAACGTGATCATGAAAGGTTTCATCTCTCCAGCCATACACTAAGGCTCCGACATAAGATCACTAAGGAGCAAGCGAGAATGATTGTAAAACAATGTCCTAAATGTATTACATTATTTCCAGTGCCACATCTAGGAGTCAATCCTAGAGGCCTTATGCCTAATCATATTTGGCAAATGGATATAACCCATTATGCAGAATTTGGAAAACTAAAATATATACATGTTTGCATTGATACCTGTTCAGGATTTCTCTTTGCTTCTCTGCATACAGGAGAGGCTTCAAAAACCGTAATTGATCATTGCCTACAAGCCTTTAATGCCATGGGATTGCCTAAACTTATTAAGACAGATAACGGGCCATCTTATTCTAGTAAAAATTTTATTTCATTCTGTAAAGAATTCGGTATCAAACATAAAACTGGAATTCCTTACAACCCCATGGGACAAGGAATAGTTGAACGTGCTCATCGCACCTTAAAGAATTGGCTTTTTAAAACAAAAGAGGGGCAGCTATATCCCCCAAGGTCACCAAAGGCTCACCTTGCCTTCACCTTATTTGTCCTAAATTTTTTGCAAAGTGATAGTAAAGGTCAGTCTGCAGCAGATCGCCATTGGCATCCAGTTACTTCAAATTCTTAGGCATTGGTAAAATGGAAGGACCCCCTGACTAACGAATGGAAGGGTCCAGATCCGGTTCTAATTTGGGGAAGGGGCTCAGTTTGTGTTTTTTTCACGAGATGAAGATGGAGAGCGGTGGCTGCCAGAGAGATTAATTCGTCAAATGAACACAGATCCTGACTCTTCTCGTAAGTATCATTCTGAAGACTAAAATTCCTCTTGTGCTTAGAATTCAGCTGGGAACGGAAGCTCCCAGAAAAGCTGTTTTCCTCTGAGCCAACTCCCCTACAGGAGGCCGGAGACTAGCCTTAGCTTTACAATTTGCAACTGAATAAAGTACCTCGACTTCCCCAAAAAGAAAATTCGCATTGCTACTTTCTCATTGTCTAGATCTCTTTCTTTTTTTTCAAGCAGGTTAATTGACATTCTCCAGCCGGACCAGCAGACGTACATTCCCCTCCCCCTAGAGCACACAGGTGGCAACTACTATCTTCCCTCCAAGGACATTCCAGCACGTGGCTTTCAGCCTGAGTTAGAAGTTAGGTTTACCAAGAGGGCTAGAAAAGTAGAAATTTCAAATATTTAGAGAGATTGGATTTTATTTTGATAGACGGACTTAGTCCCTTAGCTGGCCTCTGGCTTTTCACCCTTGCTGTTACTGCAAGGTGTCCTTAGTTCCTCAGGCTATGGGAATAACAGGAATGAGGAGGAACGACTTCCAACTCCTATTTTAGCCGCAAATCGTGGTGTAACTAATGACATAATTCTTGTCTAGGCATTGCTAAATCTTAGGTTGACAATTCTCCTTTAGGAGCTGCACAGTACTCAGAACTGTACATACTGGTTCGTGATCATAAAAATACAGTATGGGTATCGCTTGGTGAAGAGAATTACTGCAGGGGAAGGTCCAGCCTGACTGTTTCTGAGTTCCCTTTGCGACATACTCGATTTAAAATGGAGGTTGGTATCTGATTCCAGCTAAAAAACAAAAAATACCTAAGGCTCTGCCTTCCCCTCCCCAAAAGATACCAAGAGCCACAGGTGTGGGTCGTGATTGTACCCACGGGAGGAATCAGGTCAATGTCCACCCAAGCCAAGGTTAAAAGCCCACTCATCTACGGATGAGAAAATCATTTGATCACCTCAGTTTAGCGTTGCCTTATTAAACTTAATTAATAGGGGGGAGAGAGGTCGGAGACCGTACTTTTGGAAGGGCAAGCCCTTCACTGCCTCCCACCCAAATAAAAAAGCCAATTGGCCTTGTACTACGGAGCTGGTCATACCCCTTCTCCCTGTTTCCTGCCTGTCATCCAAAAATGCAGAGGAATATCAACTCAGTGTTATTCTTAATAAATTGTATTTCAAATTTGTTCAGTCAAACTTAGCCAGGGTTCCAACGCCCTACTTAAAATGCAACCAGGAAATTACCTATTCAGCACTAATTAGCATTATAAAGTCAGAGCCTCCAGCTCAGGGCCTTTCTGTTGTTCACTAGAATAGAAAGGACAGTCTTAGCCAGATACAGTTTACCATAAGAAAAGTTAGGGAATCCCACAGAATCAGGTTTTTTCTTTAGCCCTAAGAATTCAGGCAGAACTATTGAGCATAAATAAATTTTTTGCATCAGGCAAGCCCTTCCTTTTCTTTTTTATTATTTATTATTTTTTGTTAACAAATGGGAGGAGATGTAGTCTCCCCACCCCCAGCCAGGAACCTGATTGCTCAACGGTGGAGTTTCCTGCTCATTCGTTCTGCCATGCCCACTGCTGGACCTTGCCGCTTTGCTGCTTGGAGCCACACACGTGTTCACCCTGCTACTGGACCCCCAAGTTATTTGGTGGGAATCGGGTCCTCTCCCCCTTCCTTTATAACTGAGTGTCTGAACAAGTAAAATTGAGCTTTGATCAGAGACTTGGCTCCATTTCTTCTTTCTCCCCGTCTAGTTCCTCCCTTAGCTCGAGTGGCCATCTCAGTGGAACCCTTCACGTTGCAAGCTGCTGGCCGGCCGCAACACTTTCCTGTTCTTTCAGAACTGATATTGACCTTTCTCATGTTCTTCATTGTCTAGTTATAATGGTCTTTGGCTTGATTACCTTCTCTTCTGTGATGTTCTTTTATAAGTAGATAATTAAGATCGTGAGTGTGTAAGAGAGCCAGGTGAGTTTTCCACCAAAGTCTAGTGAATAGTGGTCTTTTCTGATATCTGACACAGAGTAAAATATGATGACTTTTACCTGTACTCTCTTTAATTAGTAGGCCATATGGGCAGTGGAGAGAGAAGCCTATCTCTAGAGTTCCTAGGCCAGTTAGCATTGGCTTAGAGTACATAGTCCAAGGTAGCTACTTATTATAAGATCACAGAGAAGGGTAGTATGGATTCAGACATAGGTTTGTAGTCACTCATGCTCCATTGTTTTCACTGTTAGAGTTCAATTATTCCTTCCCCTGTAGAGCACTAACTGGGACCATTTCAAGAAAACTTGAGAGGGGCTGCATTGTTTTAGGAGAATTCTTGTGCAGTGATCAGTGAAGAGGGATTGGTCCTAGATTGGAAATTGCTGCCATATTGAATGGAGACCAGTTGCTGTTGCTTTTGCAGTGACAACGGACAAATTGACAGGCTAAACATGGAAACTCCTACTCAAACATTAGGTACATGCACAAAATGGGGTCATGAGAATAGGTGAATCTCAGTCGTTCAAAGTAGACATATATGTTGTTGTTGATCATATCAGTATGATGAATTAGGGGTCTTTAGATACAAGAAAGAGCATGTGTGTTTATTTCTCAAGCCATTGTGAAGGACAAGTCTAGGAAGCAGGAAAACTATGAAGGCACTGGAATGGCAAAACACTTTATTGTTTATCTTGTAGTTTTACAAGTAATGCTTTATGACATGGTATTCCCCATATATTTGGTTGGTCAGGTTGAAGCATCTTGGTCTTCTGATTAGCTGCTGAGACAGCTGCAATTGCCATCGTATCAGAGGTTTGGTCCATTGATGAAACCCTGGCCATGGACACTTGGGAATGCCTTCTTATGGCTCTTCTTATGCATTGTTTTCAATTTATTTCCTATCAGATCTACATATTCATTGAATTCCAGCTGTTTGTCTTTATTTGTGTCAAGGTTCTTCATCATGCCATTAATGGATTTCTCATCCATTTTCTCTTTCTGTGGGTGGAAGAGAGACAGCTGTTAGTGCTGTCCTTTTGCAGAGAAGAAAACTAGGGAACACTGTGAGTGGTAACATGGCAAATCTTGGTCATCAGTATAAGATTATGAACAGTGGATTGAGTACTGTTGGTGGAGTAGATGCTGTGCTTGAGCTAAAAACTTTCCAATTTGTTGATGAGACAGCTCTCTATCTTGAACACTTGGACTGTTGAATGGGAGAAGGTAAAAATATTATATGTATGTCTAGAGATATTCTCTGTTTGTTTCCAAGACAGGTGAAAATGATATCAGTTAAAGTCTTAGGATTCTTGTCTTTTGAAAAGTGGGTGGTTTGTAAAGGTTATAGAATTCATACAAATTCAGATGTGACTTGCAGGACTCTGCACCTTTTTTGACTTAGTAATGAGGCTGTCTGGAAACCAGACATCATGAGAAGTTGATGGATTAGAGCATGATAACTACTCTGCCATCCTCATAAGGTATGATAAAAATGTGAAGAATACTCATCAAATGTGGGAGGATCTTCCTTATGGTCTGTATATCCACCTGAATCTGCAGTAGACCAGTCGTCTGCTCCCTTCTGGATCCCACAGCTTACCTGTCTCCCAGAAGGTGAATCATAGCCAGGAACATAGTGGGGATCCGCTCCTCCACAGAATCCAGCCAACGTGGAATTTATCTTGCTCTGACTTATCATCATCCCCCTTCCGGTCTGTACTTCCACCTGAACCTATGGCCGTTCAGTAAGCCCATCCTCTCTCTGGGCCCCCACAGATTAACTGTCTCTCAGGAGGTCTGCCATAGCCAGGAACACTCATTGATGTGCCTGCTCCTGGACCCCAAAGACAGGCTGTCTCCCAGGAAGTCTGCCCTAACCAGGGACACAAAGACACAGGAACACAGGAGCCTTACTCTAACCAGAGAGAGAAGAGCCTGCCTCTCAGTAGGCCTGATATAACCCAGGTCACAAAACTCTACCTGCCTCTAAGGACTGAGAAACACAGGTCAGTTGACACCACAGATAAGCAGGAGAAAGGCAAGTGCAAGATCATAAGCAACAGAAGTGAATGTAATTTTGTACCATCAGAACCTAGTTCTCCTACCACTGCAAACTCTGAAGACTCCAATATACTTGAAGAACATGTTATAACCTCAAATTACATCTCATGAAAATGATAGAGACCTTTAAGGATGATATAAATTACTCCCTTAATTAAATACAGAAAACACAGACAACCAAGTAGAAGCCCTTAAAGAGGAAACAAATAAATTCCTAAACAAATGCAAGAAAATACACTTAAAGAGGTGAAGAAATTGGTCCAAGACCTAACAACAGAAATAGAAACAATAAAGAAATTACAAATAGAGGTAACCCTGGATATGAAAAACCTAATTAAGAGATTCAAGCATCACCAACAAAATATAGCAGGCAGAAGAGAGTATCTCAGGTGTAGAAGATTCCATAGAAAATATTGACATATTGGTCAAAGAAAGTTCAAGAGGCAAAATGTTTATAACCCCAAACATCTAGGAAATTTGTGACACAGTGGTATGACCAAACCTAAGGAAAATAGGAATAGAAGAGAATGAAGATTCCCATTTCAAAGGGCCAGAAAAGATCTTCATCAAAATGATAGAAGAAAATTTCCCTAACCTAAAGAAGGAGATGGTCATACATGTTCAGGAAGCCTAGAGAACAACAAATAGATTGAGCCAGAAAAGAAAATTCTCCTGCCATAAAATAATAAAAGCCCTAAATGTACAGAACAAAGAAAGACCATTAAAAGTTGTAAGGCAAAAAGGCCAAATAACATATGAAATCAGAGCTATGAAAATTACACCAGACTTCTCAAGGGAAATGCTTAAAGCTAGAAGATCTTAGACAGATGCCATACAAACCCCTTCAGATACCACAGATGGTAGCACAGGCTACTATACCCAGCAAAACTCTCACTTACCATAGACAAAGTAACCAAGATATTTTATGACAAAACCCAAATTTATACAATATCTTTCTAATATCCAGCCCTAAAGAGGATACTAGACACAGAATTCTAACTCAATGAGGGTAACTACACCCATGAAAAATCAAGAAATTAATCCTTTCACAAGAAACTAAAAAGAAGATAATCACATACACATAAGATTACCCCCAACAATAAAAATAATAGGAAATAACAACCATTGGTCTTTAATATTTCTGAACATCAAGGGACTGTATCTCTAATAAAAAGAAATGTTCTATCAGACTGTATATGCAAGCAGGACCTATCATTTTGCTTCATACAAGAAACACACTTCAATAATAAAGACAGACAGTACTTCAAAGTAAACAGCTGGCTGGAAAAATGTTTTCCAAGAAAATGGTCCCAAGATACTAGCTGGAGTTGTCATTCTACCATCTGATAAAATAGACTTTCAACCAAAAGTAATCAAAGGAGATGGGAAAGGACACTTCATACTCATCAAAGGAAAAAATTCACCAAAATTGACATTTCAATTTGAATAGAAAGAGAACCCACATTTGTAAAAAAGATTTACTAAAGCTGAGAACACACATTGATCCTCACACAACAATTGTGGGTTCTTTAATATCCCACTATTACCAATGGACAGGTCACTGAAACAGAGAATAAACAGAGTAACAGGGAAACTAACAGACATTATGAACCAAATGTATTTAACAGGTATCTACAGAACATTTCTCCCTAAGATCAAAGAACATAACTTCTCCTCAGCACCTTATTGAACTTCTCCAAAATTGACCATATAATAGACCAAAACCAAGCATCAATAGGTACAAGAATATTGAAATAATCCAATGCATTCTATCAGATCACCATGAACTAAGGCTGGACTTCAATAACAACAAACCAATACGAAGATGACCAACTCATGAAAACTGAACAATTCTCTACTCAATGATAACTTGTTGGGTAGAAATAAAGAAAGAAATAGAAGACTATAGAGTTTAATGAATGTGAAGACAAAGCATACCGGAACTTATTGGACACAATAAAAGCAGTGTAAAGAGAAAATTCCATAGCACAAAATGACTTCATAAAGAAATTGGAGAGATCCAATGCAAGCAACTTAACAGCATACCTGAAAGCTGTAGAACAGAAAGAAGCAAACACATAGAAGATGAGTAGATGACATGAAAGGCCTAACTCAGGAATGAAATCAACCAATTAGAAACAGAAAACAATACAAAGTATCAACAAAACCAAGAGTTTTGTGAAAATCAACAAGATAGATAAAACCTTAGCCAAACCAACAAAAGGGCACAAGGATATTATCCAAAATAACAAAATTAGAAATGAAAAGAAAACCTAACAAGAAGCACAGAAGATATGCAGGAGTATACATGGGCCAGTCTAACACCCCTAGCACATTTATTGCAGAGGCCTGCCTGGTCTGGCCTAAGCAGTAGAAGATGCACTTAATCTTCCATAGACTTGAGGCTCCAGGGAAGGGGGAAGTGTGGTGGGGTGGAACCCTCTTAGAGGTAAGAGGTAGGAGGAATGGAATGAGGGATTGAGGAAGAGGGTACTTAGAGGGAGTACTTAGACTGGAATGTAAATAAATAAAAAAGTTAACAAAACTATTCACAATGAAAGGGAGACATTACAGAAACTGAAGAAGTCAAAAAATTATCAGATCTTAAGACAAAAGTCTTTACTTGAAAAAAACTGGCAAAGATAGATGAAGTGGATAATTTTCTAGAAAGATATCATGTACCAAAGTTAAATCAAGATCAAGTAAACTATCTAGGCAATCCAATAACCTCTAAGGAAATAGAAGCATCTATTAAAATACTCCCAACCAAAAAAAAAAAAAAAAAAAAAAAGCCCAGGGCCAGTTGAGTTCATTGAAGAATTCTATCAGACCTTCAAAGAAGAGCTAATACCAACACTCCTCAAATTACTCCACAAAACAGAAATAGAAGGAACACCACCTAATTCATTCAATGAAGCCGTAGTTACTCTGAAACACAAACCACACAAAGACACAACAAAGAAAGAAAACTTTAGACCAATTTTGCTCATTAGTATTGATGCAAAAATACTCAATAAAATTCTCACAAACAATCTCAGAACCCATCAAAAACATAATTCACCAAGATCAAGTAGACTTCATCCCAGGGAAGCATGGTTGTTTCGATATATGAAAATGCATCAACATAATCCACTATATAAACAAACTGAATATAAATCACATGATCATCTCATTAGATGCTGACAAAGCCTTTGACAAAATACAACAACCCTTCGTGTCCAAAGTCTTGGAGAGATCAGAAATTAGAAACAATAAAGAAAACACAAATGGAGGCAAACCTGGAAGTGGAAAACTTAGGAAAGAGGTCATGAATTACAGATATACATATCACAAACAGAATACAAGAGATAGAAGAGATAATCTCAGGTGCAGAAAACACCATAGAAGAGATTGACACAACTGTCAATGAAATTCAAAACATGAAAAACTCCTAACCCAAAGCATCCAAGAAATTCAGGACACAATGAAAGACCAAATCTACGAAAAATTGGAATAGAGGAGAATGAAGATTCCCAGCTCAAAGGACCTGAAAATATCTTCAACAAAATCATAAAAGAAAACTTCCCAAACCCAAATAAAGAGATGGCCATAAAGGTACAATAATCCTTATAGAACACCAAATAAATGAGACCAGAAAAGAAATTCCTCTAGTCATATTATAATCAAAACTGTAAACACAAATAACAAAGAAAGAATCTTAAAAGTTGAAAGGGAAAAGGGCCATGTAACATACAATGGTAGACATATCAAAATTACACCAGACTTCTCAACAGACTATGAAAGCCAGAAGAACCTGGTCAGAGGTCATTCAGACTCTAAGAGGACACAAATATCAGCCCAGGCTCCTATACTTAATAAAACTCTCAATCAACACAGATGGAGAAACTAAAATATTGCAGGACAAAACCAAATTCAAACAATATCTACCAATCCAGCTCTACAGAGGATCATAGAAGGAAAATTTCAACACAAGGAAGGTACCTTCACCAATGAAAGGACAAGATATTAAGCATCTCACAACAAAGCCAAAAGGAGAGAACCACAAGCATATAAAGCTATCCACAAAAGCAAACATATTAGGAACCCACAGTCTGTCATCTCTCTTTAATATCTCTCAATATAAGTGGACTCAACTCACCTATAAAAATACATAAGGTAAGATACTGTATCCAACATTTTACTGCATACAAGAAATACACTTCAACTGGGACCAGCGAAACCCAGGCTCCAAGGAACTCTGCCCAACCAATGGCATGGTTTCCTTCCAGTCTGAGCTGGTGTGCTGAGCAGACCTTGAACATGGACTCTGTATCAAGTCCTACAACACCCAGAGGAAGCTCAACTCCCAGGCACTCTAACATACCAGGATCACAGGATCAGAGGTGCTCTAAGAAGAGCTTGGGTGCTACCTGTGCAGTCACTCCCACTACATCCAAAAAAAAAAAAAAAAAAAAAAAAAAGCACTACTTCAAGGCATTCTAACATGCCCAGGACTACTTGATTCTAGGATCCTAGGGTCCCAGGAGCTTGGTCACACCAGGATGTCAGGGTCCCAGAGGCAGCTTGACTCCCAGGAGCTCTGACACACCCAGGATCTTAGGATCACAGGATTCCAGAATCACAGGATTACAGAGACAGATGAACTCTGAGGAGTTCTGAAACAACCAGGTTCACAGGAAGGCTATAGCTCCAGTCAGATATAGTGAAGTCAGATAGCACTAGAGATAATCAGATGGCGGGAGGCAAGGGCAAAAACATATGCAACAGAAATCAAGGTTACTTGTCATGATTAGAACCCAATTCTCCCAACATAGCAAGTCCTGGATACACCATCACACCAGAAAAGCAAGATTCAGATCTAAAATTCCATCTCATTCTCTCATGATGTTGATAGAGGACTTTAAGATAGACATAAATAACTCCCTTAAAGAAATACAGGACCAGAGCAGCTGAGGGAGCCATCTTGGTTCCCGGAACCTGCTGAGACTAGTCTGCTCAGGAGAGAGTGTGGACTACAGAAGCTAACAGCTTCTGGGACAGGCGGGAGCCACAGAGCTTCTAAAGCTGGTCCCGTTTCAGGCTCCAGACATCCGGGTACCTTCCCTGCCAGAGGAGAGGTGTCCGCCTGGCCCAGGAGGCTCTTGCTGGAGCATCTGCGGGAGACATCTTGGTTCCCAGACCACACCAAGACTAGTCTGCACAGGTGAGAGTATGGACTACAGAAGCTAACAGCTTCTGGGACAGGCAGCAGCCACAGAGCTTCTAAGGCAGGCCCCGTTTCTGGCTTCAAACATCTGGGCACCTTCTCTGCCAGAGGAGAGGTGTTCACCCAGCCTGGGAGGGTGTTGCTGGAGCATCTGTGGGAGCCATCTTGGTTCCTGGATCCCACCAAGAGTAGTCTGTGCAGGTGAGAGTGTGGACTACAGAAGCTAACAGCTTCTGGGACAGGCCCTGTTTCAGGCCTTCATCTTCTGCCAGGATATCTATGCACCTTCTCTGCAAGAGGAGAGTTTGCCTGCAGAGAGTGCTCTAACCACCGAAACTCAGGAGAGAGCTAGTCTCCCAGGTCTGCTGGTAGAGGCTAACAGAATCAAGAAAGGAACAAGTTCTAACCAGAGACAACTATAACAACTGACTCCAGAGATTATCAGATGGCAAAAGGCAGATGTAAGAATCTTACTAACAGAAACCAAGACCACTCACGATCATCAGAACACAGCACTCCCACCTCAGCAAGTCCTGGGCACCCCAACACACCCAAAAAGCTAGACCCAGATTTAAAGGCATATCTCATGATGATGGTAGAGGACATCAAGAAGGACTTTTATAACTAACTTAAAGAAATACAGGAGAACATTGCTAAAGAGTTACAAGTCCTTAAAGAAAAACTGGAAAACACATCCAAACAGGTGATGGAAATGAACAAAACCCTACTAGACCTAAAAAAAGAAGTAGACACAATAAAGAAAACCCAAAGTGAGGCAATGCTGGAGATAGAAATCCTAGGAAAGAAATCTGGAACCATAGATGCGAGCATCAGCAACAGAATACAGGAGATGGAAGAGAGAATCTCAGGTGCAGAAGATTCCATAGAGAACATCAGTACAAAAAAAATCAAAGAAAATGCAAAATGCAAAAAGATCTTAACTCAAAACATCCAGGAAATCCAGGACACAATGGGAAGACCAAACCTAAGGATAATAGGAGTAGATGAGAATGAAGATTTTCAACTTAAAAGGCCAGCAAATATCTTCAAAAAAAAATTATAGAGGAAAACTTCCCAAACCTAAAGAAAGAGATGCCCATGATCATACAAGAAGCCTACAGAACTCCAAATAGGCTGGACCAGAAAAGAAATTCCTCCTGACACATAATAATCAGAACAACAAATGCAATAAATAAAGATAGAATATTAAAAGTAGTAAAGGAAAAAGGTCAAGTATCATATAAAGGCAGGCCTATCAGAATTATACCAGACTATTCACCAGAGAATATGAAAGCCAGAAGATCCTAAAGAGATGTTATACAGACACTAAGAGAACACAAATGCCAGCTCAGGCTACTATATCCAGGCAAACCTTCAATTACCATAGATGGAGAAACCAAAGTATTCCAAGATAAAACCAAGTTCATACATTATCTTTCCACAAATCCAGCCCTTCAAAGGATAAAAACAGAAAAAAAAATCAATACAAGGACGGAAACCATGTCCTAGAAAAAGCAAGAAAGTAATCCTTCAACAAACCTAAAAGAAGACAGCCACAAGAACAGAATGCCAACTTTAACAACAAAAATATTAGGAAGCAACAATTACTTTTCCTTAATATCTCTTAATATCAATGGACTCAATTCCCCAATAAAAAGACAGAGACTAACAGACTGGCTACACAATAAGGACCCAACATTCTGCTCCTTACAGGAAACCCATCTCAGGGAAAAAGACAGACACTACCTCAGAATGAAACGCTGGAAAACAATCTTCCAAGCAAATGGTCTGAAGAAACAAGCTGGAGTAGCCATTCTAATATCTAATAAAATCGACTTCCAACCCAATGTCATCAAAAAAGACAAAGAGGGGCACTTCATCCTCATCAAAGGTAAAATCTTCCAAGAGAAAAACTCAATTCTGAATATCTATGCTCCAAATGCAAGGGCAGCCACATTCATTAAAGAAACTTTAGTAAAGTTGAAAGCACACATTGCACCTTACACAATAATAGTGGGAGACTTCAACACACCACTTTCATCAATGGACAGATGGTGGAAACAGAAACTAAACAGGTACATAGTGAAACTAACAGAAGTTATGAAACAAATGGATCTAACAGATATCTACGGAACATTTTATTTTAAAACAAAAGGATATCGTTTCTTCTCAGCACCTCATGGTACCATCTCCATAATTGACCATATAAGTGGTCACAAAATAGGCCTCAACACATACAAAAATATTGAAATTGTCCCATGCATCCTATCAAATTATCATGGTCTAAGGCTGATCTTCAATAACAACATAAATAATAGAAAGCCAACATTCTCTTGGAAAATGAACAACACGATTCTCAATGATACCTTGGTCACAGGAGGAATAAAGAAAGAAATTAAAGAATTTTTAGAGATTAATGAAAATGAAGCTACAACATACTCAAACTTATGGGACACAATGAAAGCATTTCTAAGAAGAAAACTCATAGCTCTGAGTGCCTCCAAAAAGAAACTAGGGCGATCACACACTAGCAGCTTGACAACAAACCTAAAAGCTTTAGAACAAAAGGAAGCAAATTCACCCAAGAGGAGTAGATGGCAGGAAATAATCAAACTCAGGGGCAAAATCAACCAAGGGCAAACAAGAACTATTCAAAGAATCAACCAAAGGAGGAGCTGGTTTTTTTAGAAAATCAACAAGATAGATAAACCCTTAGCCAGGCTCAATAAAGGGCACAAAGACAGCATCCTAACCAAGAAAATCAGAAATGAAAAGGGAGACATAACAACAGATCCTGAAGAAATCCAAAACACCATCAGATCCTTCTACAAAAGCTATACTCAACAAAACTGGATAACCTGGATGAACTGGACAAATTTCTAGACAGATACCAGGTATTAAAGTTAAATCAGGATCAGGTTAATGAGTTAAACAGTCATATATCCCCTAAAGAAATAGAAGCAGTCATCAATAGTCTCCCAACCAAAAAAGCCCAGGATCAGATGTGTTTAGTGCAGAGTTCTATTAGACTTTCAGTGAAGATCTAATTCTAATTCTTCACAAACTATTCTACAAAATAGAAGAAGGTCCTCAAAAAAAAAAAAAAACCTCATTCTATGAAGCTACAATTACTCTGATAACTAAACCACAGAAAGATCCAACAAAGATAGATTACTTCAGACCAATGTCCTTATGAATATCGATGCAAAAATCCTCAATAAAATTCTTGCTAACTGATTCCAAGAACACATCAAAGCAATCATCTATTCTGACCATGTAGTTTTCCTTCCAAGGATGCATGGATGTTTTAATATATAGAAATCCATCAATGCAATCCATTATATAAACAAACTCAAAGACAAAAACCACATGATCATCTCGTTAGATGCAGAGAAAGCATTTGACCAAATCCAACAGCCATTCATGATAAAAGTCTTGGAAAGATCAGGAATTCAAGGCCCATACCTAAACATGATAAAAACAATCTACAGCAAACCAGTAGCCAACATCAAAGTAAATGGTGAGAAGCTGGAAGCAATCCCACTAAAATCAGGGACTAGACAAGGCTGCCCACTTTCTCCCTATCTATTCAACATTGTACTTGAAGTCCTAGCCAGATCAATTCAACAACAAAAGGAGATCAAGGGGATACAAATTGGAACGGAAGAAGTCAAAATATCACTTTTTCAGATGATATGATAGTATATATAAGTGACCCTAAAAATTCCACCAGAGAACTCCTAAACCTGATAAACAGGTTCAGTGAAGAAGCTGGATATAAAATTAAATCAAACAAGTCAGTGGTCTTTCTCTACACAAATGATGAACAGGCTGAGGAAGAAATCAGGGAAACAACACCCTTCTCAATAGTCACAAATAATATAAAATACCTTGGATGACTCTAACTAAGGACGTGAAAGATCTGTATAATAAGAACTTCAAATCTCTGAAGAAATATTAAAGAAGATCTTAGAAGATGGGAAAATCTCCCATGTTCATGTATTGGCAGGATAAATATAGTAATAATGGCTATCTTACCAAAAGCAATCTACAGATTCAATGCAATCCCACCAAAATTCCAACTCAATTCTTCAACGAATTAGAAAGAGGAATCTCCAAATTCATCTGGAATAACAAAAAATCTAGGATAGCAAAAACTCTTCTCAAGGACAAAAGAACCTCTGGTGGAATCACTATGCCTCACCTAAATTTGTACCATAGAGCAATAGTGATAAAAACTGCATGGTACTTGTATAGCGATAGACAAGTAGACCAATGGAATAGAATGGAAAACCCAGAAAAGAACCCATACACCTATGGTCACTTGATCTTTGACAAGGGAGCTAAAACCATCCAGTGGAAAAAAAAGACAGCATTTTTAACAAATGATACTGACACAACTGGCAGTTATCATGTAGAAGAATGTGAATTGATCCATTCCTATCTCCTTGTACTAACGTCAAATCTAAGTGGATCAAGGAACTCCACATAAAACCAGAGACACTGAAACCTATAGAGAAGAAAGTGGGGAAACTTTCTGAATAGAACAGCAATTGCTTATGCTATACGATTGAGAATCGACAAATGGGACCTCATAAAATTACAAAGCTTCTGTAAGGGAAAAGAAATCAACAATAAGACAAATAGATTTGGAAAGGATCTTTGCCTATCATAAATCAGATAGGGGACTAATTTCCAATATATATAAAGAACTCAAGAAGGTGGACTCCAGACAAGCAAATAACCCCATTAAAAATGGGGCTCAGAGCTAAACAAAGAATTCTCACCTGAGGAATACCGAATGGCTGAGAAACACCTGAAAAAATGTTCAGCATTCTTAATCGTCAGGGAAATGCAAATTAAAACAACCCTGAAATTCCACCTCACATCAGTCAGAATGGCTAAGATCAAAAATTCAGGTGAGAGCAGATGCTGGCAAGGATGTGGAGAAATGGAACACTCCTCCATTGTTGGTGGGATTGCAAGCTTGTATAAACACTCTGGAAATCAGTATGGCGGTTCCTCAAAAAACCGGGCATAGTACTACTGTAGGATCCCGCAATATTTCTCCTGGGCAGATATCCAGAAGTTGTTCCAACTGGTAAGAAGGATACATGCTCCACTATGTTCATAGCAGCCTTATTTATAATAGCCAGAAGCTGAAAAGAACCCAGATGCTCCTCAACAGAGGAATGGTACAGAAAATGTCATACATTTATACAATGGAGTATACTCAGCTATTAAAAAGAATGAATATTTGAAATTCCATCGTAAATGGATGTTCCTAGAGGGTATCATCATGAGTGAGGTAACCCAATTACAAAAGAACTCACATGATATGTACTCACTGATAAGTGGATATTAGCCCAGATCCTTAGAATACTCAAGATATAGGATGCAATTTGCAAAACACATGAAACTCAAGAAGAAGGAAGACCAAAGTGTGAATACTTTGCCTCTTCTTAGAGTTGGGAACAAAATACCCATGGAAGGAGTTACAGAGAGAAAGTTTGGAGCTGAGATGAAAGGATGGACCATCTAGAGACTGCCATGTCCAGGGATCCATCCCATAATCAGCCAGCAAACGTTCACACCATTGTATACACGAGCAAGATTTTGCTGAAAGGACTCTGATATAGCTGTCTCTTGTGAGACTATGCCAGGGCCTAGCAAACACAGAAATGGATGCTCAAAGTCAGCTATTGGATGGATCACAGAGCCCCCATTGGAGGAGCTAGTGGAAGTACCCAAGGAGCTGGGGGGATCTGCAGTCCTATAGGTGCAACAACAATATGAACTAACCAATACGCCCCTCCCCTCCCCGGAGCTCATGTCTCTAGCTGTATATGTATCAGAAGATAGCCTAGTCGGGTATCAGTGGAAAGAGAGGCTTGTTGGTCATGCAAACTTTATATACCTCAATACAGTGGAACACCAGGGTCAAGAGGTGGGAGTTGGTGGGTGGGGGAGTGTGTAAGCGAGGGTGTGGGGGACTTTTGGGATAACATTGGAAATGTAAATGAAATAAATACCTAATTAAAAATAAGAGAAAGACAAAAAAAAATACAGGAGAACACTTGTAAGCAGCTAGAAGCCCTTAAAGATGAATCAAAAATAAAAATCCCTTAAAGAATTACAGGAAAACACAATCACATAGGCAAAGAAAATGAACGAAACCATCCAGGAAATAGAAATTGAATTAGAAACAATAAGGAAATCATAAAAGGCAACAACCCTGTATTTAGTAAATGTAGGCAAGAGATCCGGAGTCATAGATGCAAGCATCACCACCAAAATAGAAGAGATAGAAGAGTGAATCTCCTGGCACAACAGTCAAAGAAAATGCAAAATGCAAAAATCTCCTAGCCCAAAACATCCGGAAAATCCAGGACACAATGAGAAGACCAAACCTAAGGACAATAGATAAAGTAGAGAGTGAAGATTCCCAACTTAAAGGTCCAATAAATGTCTTCAACAAAATTATAGAAAGAAACTTCGCTAACTGAAAGGGAGCAATGTCTATGAACATACAAGATGCCTACATAACTCCAAATAGACTGGATTAGAAAAGAAATTTCTCCCATCATATAATAATCAAAATACCAAATGCACCAAAGAAGGAAAGAATATTAAAAGCGGTAAGGGAAAAAGGTCAAGTAACATATAAATGCAGACCTATTAAACTTATACCAGACTTCTCACCAGTGACTATGAAAGCCAGAAGATCCTGGGAAGATGTCATACAGATCCTAAGAGAACACAAATGCCAGCCCAGGTTACTATATCCAGACAAATTCTCAGTTACTATAGATAGAAAAACCAAGGTATTCTATGGCAAAACCAAATTTACATAATGTCTTTCCACATCTTCAGCCCTACAATGATAATAGATGGAAAACAACACAGGATGGAAACTACACCCTAGAAAAAGCAAGAAAGTAATCTTTTTTAAATTCATCTATTGAATACAACTCATAACATTTTTCTTATTTTATATTTAAAATATTTTTTATTAGATATTTTATTTATTTACATTAAAATGTTATCCCCTTTCCTAGTTTCCACTTCGATAATCCTCTATTCCCTCCCCTTGTTCCCTGTTCCCCAACCCACCCACTTCTGGTACATGTATAGCTAGCGCCACAAGTTCCACCATGTATTTTCTTTGATTGGTGGTATAGTTCCAAGAAAAACAGGAGTTGCTATCCTAATATCCAATAAAATAGACTTCCAATAGAAAGTTATCAAGCGTGATGGAGGACCGTCCATATTCATCAAGGGGCGAATCAATTCTGAACATCTATGCCCCAAATGTAAGAGCACATAAAAGAAACATTCATAAAATAAACTTTACTAAAGCTCAAAACACAAATTGAACCCCATACAATAATGGGAGACTCCAACATGCCACTCTCAGCAATGGACAGGTCATTGAAGTAGAAACTATACAGAGACACAGTGAAACTAAGAGAGGTTATGAACCAAATGCATTTAATAGATATCCACAGAACATTTTACCCTAAGACAAAAGAATACACCTTCTTCTCAGCACCTCATGTTACCTTCTCCAAAACTGGCCATATAATTGGTCATAAAACAACCCTCAACTGATACAAGAAGATTGAAATAGTACTATACATCCTATCATATCACCATGGCCTAAGGCTTCAATAACAGCAAGAGCTACAGAAAGCTCACATACATGTGGAAACTGAACAACCCTTCACTCAATGATAACTTGGTCAAGGAATAAATAAAGAAAGAAATTAAAGACTTTCTGGAATTTAATGAAAATGTTGACACATCATATCCAAATATATGGGACACAATGGAAGCAGTGCTAAGAGGAAATTTCATAGCATGAAGTGCCCTGGTAAAGAAACTGGAGAGATCTTACACTAACAACTTAACAGAACGTCTGAGACTTTTAGAACAAAAAGGAGCAAATTCCCTTAAGTCAAGTAGAAGGCAGGATATAGTCAAACTCAAGTCTGAAGTCAACCAAACAGAAACGAAGAAAATAATACAAAGAATGAACAAATCCAAAAGCCCCTTCTTTGAGAGAATCAACAAGATAGATGAAGTTCTAGCCAAACTAACTAAAGGGTCAAAATGCAGTATCCAAATTAAAATCAGAAACGAAAAGGGATATATAACAACAGAAATGGAGGAAACTAAAAAAAAAAAAAAAAAACCCATCAGATACTACTATAAAAGCCTATACTCAAGAAAACTGGAAAATCTAGATGAAATGCATGGTTTTCTAGACAGATACCTCATACCAAAGTTAAAGCAAGAGCAGGTAAACGATCTAAACAGGCCCATATCATACAAGGAAATAGAAGAAGTCATTAAAAACCTGCCAAACAAAAAGAGCCCAGGGCAAAATGGATTTAGTGCAGAATTATACCAGACCTTCAAGGAAAATCTGATACCAATTTTCTTCAAACTATTCCATAAAATTAAAAGAGAAGGAACACTACCTAACTCGTTCTATGAAGCCACAGTACTCTGATACCTAAACCATACAAGGACCCAACCAGAAAAGAAAACTTAAGACCAATCTTGTTTATGAATATTGATGCAAAATACTCAATAAAAATCCTTGCAAACTAAATCCAAGAACACATCAAAGCCATCATTCACCATGGTCAAGTAGGCTTCATCCCAGGGATGCAAGGTTGGTTTAATATATGAAAATCCATTAATGTAATCCACTATATAAACAAACTCAAAGAAAAAATCACATTATTTTCCTTACAAAAAATCATTTCCCTAGATGCAGAAAAAGCTTTTGACAAAATTAAACATACATTGATGTTCAAAGTATTGAAGAGATCAAGAGTTCAAGGCCCATCCCTAAAAAAAATAAAAGCAATTTACTGAAAATCAACAGCCAATATCAAATTAAACAGAGATACACTTGAAGCAATCCCACTGAATTCGGGTACAAGACAAGGATACCCACTCTCTCCATATCTATTCAATATTGTACTCGAAGTACTGGCTAGAACAATAAGAGAACAAAAATATGTAGGGGATACAAATTGGCAAAAAAGAAATAAAGTTATCACTATTTTCTGATGATATCATAGTATATATAAGCGAGCCAAAAAATTCTACCAGGCACCTTCTCCAGCTGATAAACAACTTCAAGAATGTGTTTAGATATAAAATTAACTCAAAGAAATCAGTAACCTTCCTTATACAAATGATACACAGGCTGAGAAAGAAATTAGGGAAACAATTCCCTTCACAATAGGCACAAATAGTATAAAATATCTTGGAGTAACTCTAACCAAATAAGTGAGAGATCTGTATGACAATAGCTTCAAGTCTCTCAAGAAAGAAATAGACAAAGATCTCAGAAAATGGAAACATCTACCACGTTCATGCATTGGCACAAATAACAGAATAAAAATGGCCATCCAACCAAAGGCAATCTATAGATTCAATGCAATCCCCATCAAAATCCCAACATAATTGTTCAAAGACATGGAAAGAGCAATTCTCAAATTCATCTGGAGAGGCAAAACACACACAGACACACACACAGACACACGCACACAGACACACACAGACACACACAAATCAAAACTAAGCAAAACAAAACAGAGAAAAAAGAATATAAAAAACTATTCTTAATAAAAGAAAATCTGGAGGGAATCACCATACCTGACCTCAAGCTTTACTACAGAGCAATAGTGATAAAAACTGCATGGTATTGGTACAGAGACAGACACGTTGATTGATCGAATAGAATTGAAGACCCAGAAATAAAATCATACACTTACAGCCACTTGAACTTTGACAATGAAGCCAAAAATATACAATGGAAAAAAGAAAGCATATTCAATAAATGGTGCTGGTGTAAATGGCTGTCTGTATGTAGAACAATGAAAATAGACCCATATTTGTAACCTTGTACAAAGGTTAAGTCTAAGTGGATCAAGGACCTCAATATAAAACCAGATACACTGAATCTTGTGGGGCAATGGGCTACATGCAGACAGCCTGGTTCCCAGTTGAGGCTAGATCTTGAACCCTGGAACCTGGTAATGATAATTCACTTACATGGGACAGAAGGAGTTCTCTCATGTCTCCTGGACCCTGGCTCCAGTCAGAGTTACCGCCCATACAACCCCCACAGGAGAAGTTTGGTTATCAGCCACTTAGGAACAGCACCAAGCCCTTCCACATGCAAATAAGGTTTCCCCCAAACTCTCAGTCCAAGCCAAAGAGAGGGGCCTGCTGCCAAACCCTAAATCAACACCAGAACTCTATATAGAGCCATGCAGGGAATTAAAGGTATGCGAGAACTATTCCTTTGTCTGAGCCTTTTGTTCTAAGAGCTGTAACACTTGGGAAGAGATCTCTCCTGAAGAGCCATCTGAGGCCTGCAGCATTCTTCACTGGATTGTTGGCTTTCACCAACCCAGCCTGACCTGACTCAGTTCAGAGAGGCTCAGCCAAAGGACCTGGAAGGCCTGGCAGAGACTTTGTCTCCCTGCCTGCACTCTCTTCCCCTCGCTGGGGCTTTCCCACCTGGCCTGGATAGAGATATCCCTGGAAAACTTCTGGTACCCAGGCCCACAGAATCTAATAGAAGAGAAAGTGGGAAAGAGCCTTGAACTCATTGGCACAGGGGAAATTTCCTAAACAGAACTCCAATGGCTCATCCTCTAATATCAAGAATTGATAAATGGGACCTCATGAAACTGGAAAGCTTCTGTAAGGCAAAGAATATAGTTGATAAGACAAATTGGCAGCCTACTGACTGGGAAAAATATTTTCACTAACTGCACATCCAATAGAGTACTAACGTGCAAAATATGTAAAGAACTGAAAAAGCTAATAGCCACAAAACCAAACAACCCAATCAAAAAATGGGGTATAGAACCAATCTGAGATTTCACAGGAATTTGAAATGGCTGAGAAGCACCTAAAGAGATGTTCAAAGTCCTTAGTGATCAGAGAAATGCAAATCATAACGTCCCTGAGATTCCACCTCATTCTATTCAGAATGGCTAAGATAAAACCACAGGTTACAACACATGTTGGAAAGGATGTGGTAAAAGAGGAACACTCCTCTATTGTTGGTGGAATTGCAAACTGGTACAACCACTCTGGAAATTAATCTAGAGATTCCTCAGACAATTGAAAATAGATCTACCTGAAGACCTAGCTATACCACTCTTGGAAATATACCCAAAAGATGCCCCACCATGCTCAGGGACATTAGTTCTACTATGTTCATAGCAGCCTTATTTGTGATAGCAAGAAGCTGGAAACAACCCTGTTGTTCCATGACAGAAACATGGATACAGAAAATGTGGTTCATTTACACAATGGAATACTATTCAGCTATTAAGAAGGAGGACATCCTGAGTTTTGCAGGCAAATGGATGGAACTAGGAAATATCCTGAGTGAGGTAACTTAAACCCAGAAAGACATGCATGGTATGTACTCACTAATAAGTGGATTTTAATAAAAAATAAGTACAGAATACCCAAGATACAGTCCACAGAACTCAAAAAGATCAACAAGCTGAAGTGCCCAAGTGAAGACACCTGAGTCCCACTTGGGAGGGAGAATAAAGCAATCACAAGTGGGGAGGGAGGGAGGTATTGAGGTGTGAAGGGAGTTGGGGGTTAGAAGGGAAAGTGATCTGGTATTGGTTAAGGATAAAGGACTGAAGCCCTGAGGGTCAGGAGAAAGAATGGAAACTAGCAACCTCGGGAGTTAGGAGGTTGGGGCTGACACCAGAATGCACCAGAGACCTAGGAGGTGAGAAAATCTTAGGATTCAAAGGTAGGGACCTTAATTAAAAAGCCCAACAGTAGGGAGAGGGAACTTATAGAGCCCACCTTCAGCAGAAAGACAGGCCATCAATTGATGAATGGGGTTGCCATCTAATAGTCAAAACTCTGACCCTATAATTGTTCTTGTCTGAAAGAACTGCAGGGTTGGCAGTGGAGAGGAGGCTGAGGAAAATAAGGTCCAGCAACAGGCCCAAAATGGTATCCAGCTCAATGGGAGGCCCCAAGACCTGGCACTATTACTGAGGCTATGGAGTGCTCACAAAAAGTGATCTTTCATGACCACACTCTGGAAGCTAGAACAAGCAGCTGAAGAGTCAGATGCAGATATTTGCACCCAACCAATGGACAGAAGCAGCTGACCCCTGTTGTTGAAATAGGAAAGGATGAAAGAAGCTGAGGAGCAGGGTGACCCTGTAGGAGGACCAGCAGTCTCAATTAATCTGGACCTTCAAGATCTCTCAAACACTGGACAACCAAACAGGCAGCATGCACCAGTTGATATGAGGTCCCCAACATATATACAGCAGAGTACGGCTGGCTTTGTGTTCATTTAGAGATGATGTACCTAACCTTCAAGAGACTGAAGGCCCCAGGGATTTTAGAGGTCAGGTGAGATGGGAGGGTGAGGACATCCACATGGAGACAGGTGTATGTGGAGGAGGTATGCGATATGGAACAGTATGAGAGTGGATGGGCAGGGGATAAAATATGGAGTGAAAAATTAAATAAATAATTTAATTAAAATGTTTTAATAAATAATAAAAAGGAGTTGGAAAGTCAGGTTGTAGCAGAGTGCATCAGCACCAGCCATCTGAATGTCTTCCACACACTGGCTGTGTTATATTGGCTAAACCTTCTCCTCTAATCTGCTTAGCCTATCCTCAAGTTCATCACTTCATGCTCTACCACAGAACTTCAGCCAGTGATGTTGATAGAAGTGCTAGAATCAATGGTAGACCACATGCTCTTTACTACTACTTGTCTTCCTGGAAGCATAATTTGTTTGCCTGGGATCCTCACTTATGGTGAGTTGTATATGTCCCTTGTTTCTCCCACAGTGGCATTTTTCTATTTTTACAGGACCTCTAAGAGGGCTGAAGATCCACTTACTGGTCCTACTAATGGACTGACACTAGAACCCATGTCAAGTGTCTTTTCCATTTCCTTCCAGGTTTGTACTTCTATGCATTTGAAAAGTGAAACACATGCTTTTGGAATGAATCTCTTTAGCTAGAATTTACTTGTCACTTCTTGAAGGGAGGGTATTCCTGGCATTTGACAGGGATTCTCCATGTGAGTTCTGTGCAGTTGGTTCTCCACATGCTGTTGATTTCTGAATTTTTTACACTAGGCCCTCAAATCTACCGTAAGTCCCTAGCTGAGTCTTAGTGTCTTTCATTGTCTTGTTAAGAGCTCTTCTCAAGTGTGTTCATTACCAGGGATGAAGTCTCAACTCAAACATCCCACCTCAAAAAGGGTGTTCCCTCTAGTCCATTCATATTTGCTGCACCAAGAACAAACCACACACAGGACTCTATCTCATCTTTCTCGATACTCCCAGGAATTTGGGTTTGTCTGTGTTCCTAATGTTGTGTGTCCATCACCTGGATTTGTCAGTTGCAGATTCACCACTACATAAGTCTTCCCAGAACATGATATTACACGTTACAGATATTCAACTCCTGACTGACAGTGTCTAACCTAGCATACCACCAGTCACTGTGCCCTTGCTCTGTCTCTATGGAAGGTTCTAGAATTTTATCCCTAACTGTTGCAGACTGGACTCTCCTCCCAAAGTAATCAGTCCTTACCTTGAAAGAGTTTGGCATCTCCTCATTCATTAACTTTTTGAATTCGTTCTTGCTCAGGGTGTCAGGATTTCCCTCCAAAAGAGAATACTTGTGAAAGGTGTTGATGATGATGTCCATGGATTCTTCCATCTGTGACTTTTAAGGCTGTTATTTTTTCTTTCTTTTGTTTCTTCACTCTGCTTGAATCCTGGAGAAGCAAATGTGTAATAAAGGAATGTTCTGTCAAGCATACCTGTTCTTGTCTATGGCCTCTATCAGACTAGAAAGGGAGGGGACATTCACAATAAAAAAGGACAGGGTGTCACTTAGTCTGGAACCATCTTGTCATGTATGTATAAGAGATTAAGTTTAGACAATGTAAAGAATACTAAAGTATTATTATTTTATAGTAAGAAGTCTTCAAGAAATTGAAGGAAGCTACAAAGCTGCCAGAATCAGGAAGAAGGGACCAGTAGAATGGTTTGGGGAAAAGTCACACAGATGAGGGAAAGAAAGCAGTGGAAGGTAGGCTCCTAAGAAATAAAGCTGCACTCACTCACTGAAGCTTGGAAGCAACACAGTGTTTGGCATAGTAGAGCAGGCCCAGAATTTAAAGGCAGCTCATGACTGACACATATTCTCCTCATCCCAGGAATGACTACATCACAGATGAACAATATGACATCCCTGCATGAATGTGGAGAATTGTGGCAGGACAGGAGGTGTTCACATACCTCTGTGGTTGGAAGGATATTAAAAAGAGACTAGAAAATGGTGACTGATCCCTTTCAGGAATTTTCATCAATATGGTCCAGAAATTCAAAATTATAAGGTACAAAATATTGTAACCTGATTGACTTCACTCAGCAACTGCTGGCTTCCAGTGATTGAAACCTTTGAACTTGACTCCATTTTAGTCAAGTAGCACTACCTTCATGTCCCTGGTTTCCTCAAACAAACTTGCAAGGTAGAAGAGATTGTATAAAGATAATTTACATTCAAAATAAATAATGCTAGCCACAGAAATTGTGTATCAGACAATCAGGAATTTTTTCTCTTTCATGTGTGAATTATATGGTGGTAAAATCAAGAGACAACACACACCCTTATCTTTAAAGGACTTTTCTCAAATAGACACTCCATTAACCCATTGCCCTAGCTTGTGTAGCATTTTTAATTTCTTTTCTACCCTGCAGTTTTCTTGTAGCAAGCCGTTTTTTTTTAAAAAATATTTTAACTAATGCATTTATTCCATTTACATCTCAATATCAGTCCTTCTACTCCCAGCCCCTTTTTGCTCATCTATTTTCCCTACTCCTCCCTCCCTTTCACCTCTGGGAAGGCAGAGCCCTCCTGTGTATCACTCCAGCTTAGCATATCAAGTTACTACAGGACTAGGTGCATCCTCTCCCACTGAGGCCAGACAATGTATGTCACTTTGGGGATTCAAATCCACAGATAGACAACAGATTCATGGACAGCCCCAGTTTCAGTTATTGGAGTACCAGCATAAAAACCAATCTGCACATCTGTGAAATATGTGCAGGTGGCCAAGTTCCAGCTGAAGTATGCCCTATGCTTTTTGGTTAACTCTCTGGGAGTCCCAAAGTTTCCAGACCACTTGACTTTGTTGGTCTTCCTGTGGAGTCTCCATTCTCTTCACATCCCTTTATCCTTCTACAAGTCTCTAGAGCTCCATATAATATTTGGCTGTGTGTCTTTCTATCTCTTTCCATTGGCTGTTGGGTAGAGCCCCTCAGAGCACAGTTATGCTAGGATCCTGTCTGAAAGTATAACAGTGTATCATTTACAGTGTCAGTCATGAATAGTCTTGTCATGGGTTCTTGCTCATGGAAGTGGGTCTCAATTTGGGCCAGTCACTGGTTGGCTATTCTCTTAGTCTTTGCTCCTTCTTTGTCCCTGCATATCCTGTAGGAGGACACATTTTGGTGTAATGTTTTGTGGGTGGGTTGCTGTCCTTATCCCTCCAGCAGAAGTCCTAAATGGCTAAAGGAGGTGGCCACTTCAGGCTCCACATCCAACACTGCTAGGAGTCTCAGCTAGAGTCACCCTCATAGACCCCTTAGGGCCTTCCTTCTCCGTTCCAGCTCTCTGGCATGTCTTAGAGATGTCCCTTGCTTTCTGACAATTTCTGCTCTCTCTACACCTCACTCCCAACCCATTCATCCTTACAACAAAGTTCCCTTCCTTCATCCATATCCAACATCTATTCTATTTCTGCATTTTGAGAAAGATTCAAACATCCTTGATTGGGTCTTCCTTCTCATTTAGCTTCTTTGGGTTTGTAGATTATAAGATGTGTGCCTTATACATTTTGGCTAATATCCACTTAAAAGTGAGTAATATCATACATGTCATTTGGGTCAGGGTTACTTCACTCAGTGTGATATTTTCATTTTCCATTTTTTTAAAAATTAGATATTTTCTTTACTTAAATTTCAAATATTATCCCCTTTCCTTGATTCTCCTCGCAAAATACCCTATCCTCTCCCCTTCCCCCTGCTCCCCAACCAATCGACTCCCACTTCCTGGGCCAGGCATTCCCCTAAACTGGGACATAGAACCTTCACAGAACCAAGGGCCTTTCCTCCCATTGATGACCAACTAGGCCATCCTCAGCTACATATAGAGCTAGAGCCATAGGTCTCTCAGTGTGTTATCTTTTTTTTTTAATTAAAAATTTTTAATTAGGTATTTTCTTCATTTACATTTCAAATGCTATCCCAGAAGTTCCCCATATCCTTACCCACCCACTCCCACTTCTTGGCCCTGCCATTCCCCTGTACTGAGGCATAAAAAGTTTGCAAGACCAAGGGGACTCTCTTCCCAATGATGGCCGACTAGGCCATCTTCTGCTACATATGCAGCTAGAGGCACAAGCTCCAGGGGGTACTGGTTAGTTAATATTGTTATTCCACCTATAGTGTTGCAGAAACCTTTAGCTCCTTGGGTACTCTCTCTAGCTCTTCCATTTGGCACCCTGTGTTCCATCCAATAGCTGGCTGTGAGCATCCACTTATGTGTTTGCCAGGCCCCAGCATAGCCTCACAAGAGAGAGCTATATCTGGGTCCTTTCAGCAAAATCTTGCTGGTGTATGCAATGGTGTCAGCGTTTGGATGCTGATTATATGATGGACCCCCGGATATGGCAGTCTCTAGATGGTTCATCCTTTCGTCTCAGCTCCAAACTTTGTCTCTGTAACCCCTTCCATGGGTTTTTGGTTCCCAATTCTCAGAAGGGGCAAAGTGTCCACACGTTGGTCTTCTTTCTTCTTGAGTTTCATGTGTTTTGCAACTTGTACCTTGGGTATTATAAGTTTCTGGGCTAATATCCACTTATCAGTGAGTACATATCATGTGAGTTCTTTTGTGATTGGGTTACCTCACTCAGGATGATACCCTCTAGGTCCATCCATTTGCCTAGGAATTTCATAAAATCATTCTTTTTAATAGCTGAGTAGTACTCCATTGTGTAAAAGTATCACATTTTCTGTATCCATTCCTCTGTTGAGGGGCATCTGGGTTCTTTCCAGCTTCTGGCTATTATAAATAAGGCTGCTATGAACATAGTGGAGCATGTGTCCTTCTTACCAGTTGGAACAACTTCTGGATATATGCCCAGGAGAGGTATTGTAGGACCCTCCATTAGTACCAGTCCAATTTTGTGAGGAACCACCATACCGATTTCCAGAGTGGTTGTACAAGCTTGCAATCCCACCAACAATGGAGGAGTGTTCCTCTTTCTCCACATCCTTGCCAGGATCTCTTGTCACCTGAATAGTTGGTCTTAGCAATTCTGACTGGTGTGAGGTGGAATCTAAGGGTTGTTTTGATTTGCATTTCCCTGATGATTAAGGATGCTGAACATTTTTTTCAGGTGCTTCTCAGCCATTTGGTATTCCTCAGGTGAGAATTCTTTGTTTAGCTCTGAGCCCCATTTTTTAATTGGGTTATTTGATTTTCTGGAGTCCATCTTCTTGTGTTCTTTATATATATTGGAAATTAGTCCCCTAGGATAGGTAAAGATCCTTCCCAATCTGTTGGTGGCCTTTTTGTCTTATTGACAGTGTCTTTTGCCTTACAGAAGCTTTGTAATTTTATGAGGTCCCATTTGTCGATTCTCAATCTTACAGCACAAGCCATTGGTGTTCTATTCAGGATTTTTTTTTCCTGTACCCATATCTTCGAGGCTTTCCCCCACTTTCTGCTCTACAGGTTTCAGTGTCTCTGGTTTTATGTGGAGTTCCTTGATCCACTTAGATTTGACGTTAGTACAAGGAGATAGGAATGGATCAATTCACATTCTTCTACATGATAACTGCCAGTTGTGCCAGCACCATTTGTTGAAAGTGCTGTCTTTTTTCCACTGGATGGTTTTAGCTCCCTTGTCAAAGATCAAGTGACCATAGGTGTGTGGGTTCATTTCTGGGTCTTCAATTCTATTCCATTGGTCTACTTGTCTGTTGCTATTCCAGTACCATGCTGTTTTTATCACAATTGCTCTGTAGTACAGCTTTAGGTCAGGCATGGTGATTCCACCAGAGGTTCTTTTATCATTGAGAAGAGTTTTTCCTATCCTAGGTTTTTTTGTTATTCCAGATGATTTGCAAATTGCCCTTTCTAATTCGTTGAAGAATTGAGTTGGAATTTTGATGGGGATTGCATTGAATCTGTACATTGTTTTTGGCAAGATTGCCATTTTTACTATTTTGATCCTGTCAATCCATCAGCATAGGAGATCTTTCCATCTTCTGAGATTTTCTTTGATTTCTTTCTTCAGAGACTTGAAGTTATTATCATGTAGAGCTTTCACTTCCTTAGTTAGCATCACACCAAGGTATTTTATATTATATATGACTATTGTGAAGGGTGTTGTTTCCCTAATTTCTTTCTCAGCCGGTTTATCCTTTGTGTAGAGAAAGTCCATTGACTTTTTGTGGTATGTCTTATATCCAGCTACTTCACTGAAGCTATTTATCATGTTTAGGAATTCTCTGGTTCAATTTTTAGGATCACTTATATATACTATCATATCATCTACAAATAGTGATATTTTGACTTCTTCTGTTCCAATTTATATCCCCTTGATCTCCTTTTGTTGTCAAATTGCTCTGGTTAGGACTTCAAGTACTATGTTGAATAGATAGGGAGAAAGTGGGCAGCCTTGTCTAGTCCCTGATTTTAGTGGGATTGCTTCCAGCTTCTCACCATTTACTTTGATGTTGGCTACTGGTTTGCTGTAGATTGTTTTTTATCATGTTTAGGTATGGGCCTTGAATTCCTGATCTTTCCAAGACTTTTATCATGAATGGGTGTTGGATTTTGTTAAATGCCTTCTCAGCATCTAACGAGATGATTATGCGGTTTTTGTCTTTGTGTTTGTGTATATAGTGGATTACATCGATGGATTTCTGTATATTAAACCATCCCTGCATCCCTGGAATGAAACCTACTTGGTCAGGATGGATGATTGTTTTGATGTATTCTTGGATTCGGTTAGTGAGAATTTTATTGAGTATTTTTGCATCGATATTCATAAGGGAAATTGGTCTGAAGTTCTCCATCTTCCTAGGGTCTTTCTGTGGTTTAGGTATCAGAGTAATTGTCGCTTCATAGAATGAATTGGTTAGAGTACCTTCTGCTTCTATTTTGTGGAATAGTTTGTGAAGAACTGGAATTAGACCTTCTTTGAAAGTCTGATAGAACTCTGCATTAAACCCTTATGGTCCTGTGCTTTTCTGGTTGGGAAACTATTAATGACTACTTCTATTTCTTTAGGGGATATAGGACAGTTTAGGTCATTAATCTGATCATGATTTAACTTTGGTTACCTGGTATCTATCTAGAAATTTGTCCCTTTCATTCAGGTTTTTCAGTTTTGTTGACTATAGCCTTTTGTAGAAGGATCTGATGGTGTTTTGGATTTCTTCAGGATCTGTTGTTATGTCTCCCTTTTCATTTCTGATTTTGTTAATTAGCATGCTTTCCTTGTGCCCTCTAGTGAGTCTGGCTAAGGGTTTATCTATCTTGTTGATTTTCTCTAATAACCAGCTAATTTTTGGTTGATTCTTTGAATAGTTCTTCCTGTTTCCACTTGGTTGATTTTGCCCCTGTGTTTGATTATTTCCTGCTGTCTACTCCTCTTGGGTAAATTTGCTTCCTTTTGTTCTAGAGCTTTTAGGTGTGTTGTCAAGCTGCTAATGTGTGTTCTCTCTAATTTCTTTTTGGAGGTACTCAGACCTATGAGTTTTCCTCTTAGAAAAGCTTTTATTGTGTCTCATAAGTTCGGGTATGTTGTGGCTTCATTTTCATTAAACTCTAAAAAGTCTTTAATTTCTTTCCTTATTCCCTCCTTGACAAAGGTATCATTGAGGACAGTGTTGTTCCGTTTCCACGTGAATGTAGGAACCACCATACCGATTTCCAGAGTGGTTGTACAAGCTTGCAATTCCACCAGCAATAGAGGAGTGTTCCTCTTTCTCCACATCCTTGCCAGCATCTGCTGTCACCTGAATTTTTGATCTTAGCCATTCTGACTGGTGTGAGGTGGAATCTCAGGGTTGTTTTGATTTGCATTTCCCTGATGATTAAGGATGCTGAACATTTTTTCAGATGCTTCTCAGCCATTCGATATTCCTCAGGTGAGAATTCTTTTCTTTTTATCTCTTAGCCCCATTTTTTAATTGGGTTAGTTGCTTTTCTGGAGTCCACCTTCTCAAGTTCTTTATATATATTGGAAATTAGTCCCCTATCTGATTTAGGATAGGTAAAGATCCTTTCCCAATCTGTTGGTGGCCTTTTTGTCTTATTGACAGTGTCTCTTACCTTACAGAAGCTTTGTAATTTTATGAGGTCCCATTTTTCGATTCTCGATCTTATAGCACAAACTATTGGTGTTCTATTTAGGAATTTCCCCCCTGTGTCCATATCTTTGAGGCTTTTCCCCACTTTCTCCTCTATTAGTTTCTCGCTAACTGAATCCAAGAATACATCAAAACGATTATCCATCCTGACCAAGTAGGTTTCATTCCAGGGATGCAGGATCTATTATTTATGTTGTTATTGAAGATCAGCCTTAGTCCATGGTGATTTGATAGGATGCATTGGACAATTTCAATATTTTTGTGTATCTTGAGGCCTGTTTCGTGACCACTAATATGTTCAATTTTGGAGAAGGTACCATGATGTTCTGAGAAGAAACTATATCCTTTTGTTTTAGGATAAAATGTTCTGAAGATATCTGTTAAATCCATTTTTTTCATAACTTCTGTTGGTTTCACTGTTTCCCTGTTTAGTTTGTTTCCACGATCTGTCCATTGATTGAAGTGGGGTGTTGAAGTCTCCCACTATTATTGTGTGAGGTACAATGTGTTCTTTGAGCTTTACTAAAGTTTCTTTAATGAATGTGGCTGCCCTTGCATTTGGATCATAGATATTCAGAATTGAGAGGTCATCTAGGAAGATTTTACCTTTGATGACTATGAAGTTCCCCTCCTTGACTTTTTTGTTAACTTTGGGTAGGAAGGCGATTTTATTTGATATTAGAATGGCTACTCCAGCTTGTTTCTTCAGACCGTTTGCTTGGAAAATTGTTTTCCAGCCTTTCACTCTGAGGTAGTGTCTGTCTTTTTCCCTGAGATGGGTTTCCTGTAAGCAGGAGAATGTTGGGTACTGTTTGTGTAGCCAGCCTGTTAGTCTATGACTTTTTATTGAGAAATTGAGTCCATTGATATTAAGAGATATTAAGGATAAGTAATTGTTGCTCTCTATTATTATTATTATTTTTTTTTAGATTTGGCATTCTGTTCTTGTGGCTGTCTTCTTTTAGGTTTGTTGAAAGATTACTTTCTTGCTTTTTCTAGGGCGCAGTTTGTTTGTATTGTTTTTTTTTTCTGTAACTATCCTTTGAATGGCTGGATTCGTGGATAGATATTGTGTGAGTTTTGTTTTGCCATGGATTACTTTGGTTTCTCCATCTATGGTAATTGTAAGTTTGGCTGGATATATTAGCCTGGGCTGGCATTTGTGTTCTCTTAGTGTTTGTATAACATCTGTACAGGATCTTCTGGCTTTCATAGACTCTGGTGAAAAGTCTGGTGTAATTCTAACAGGCCTGCCTTTATATGTTACTTGATCTTTTTCACTTACTGCTTTTAATATTGTATCTTTATTTAGTGCATTTGCGGTTCTGATTATTATGTGTCAGGAGGAATTTCTTTTCTGGTTCAGTCTATTTGGAGTACTGTAGGCTTCTTGTATGTTCATGGGCATCTCTTTCTTTAGGTTTGGGAAGTTTTCCTCTATAATTTTGTTGAAGATATTTGCTGTCCCTTTAAGTTGAAAATCTTCATTCTCATCCACTCCTATTATCCGTAGGTTTGGTCTTCTCATTGTGTCCTGGATTTCCTGGATGTTTTGAGTTAGATTCTTTTTGCATTTTGCATTTTCTTTGATTGTGGTGCCCATGTTTTCTATGGAATCTTCTGTTCCTGAGATTTCTCTCTTCCACCTCTTGTACTCTGTTGCTGAAGCTCACATCTATGGTGCCAGATTTCTTTCCATCGTTTCTATCTACAGTGTTTTCTCACTTTAGGTTTTCTTTATTGTGTCTACTTCCCTTTTTAGGTCTTGTATGCTTTTGTTCAATTCCATCATCTGTTTGGTTTTGTTTTCCTGTTTTTCTTTTAGGACTTCTACCTCTTTAGCAGTATTCTCCTCTATTTCTTTAAGTGAGTTATTAAAGTCCTTCTTGATGTCCTCTACCATCCTTATGAGATATTCTTTTAAATCTGGGTGTAGCTTTTCGGGTGTGTTGGAGTATACAGGACTGGCTGAGGTGGGAGTGCTGGGTTCTGATCATGGTGAGTGGTCTTGGTTTCTATTAGTAAGATTCTTATGTTGACCTTTTGCCATCTGGTAATCTCTGGAGTTAGTTGTTATAGTTGTCTCTGGTTAGAGCTTGTTCCTCTGGTGATTCTGTTACCCTCTATCAGCAGACTTGGGAGACTAGCTCTCTCCTGAGCTTCAGTGATCAGAGTACTCTGTGCGGGTAAGGTTTGCTCTTGCAGGGAAGGTGCACTGATGTCTGGCATTCGGACTTGCCTCCTGGCAGACAATGAAGGCCTGAATCAGGGCCTGTCCCAGAAGCTGTGTAGACTAATCTCTTAGAGATCCAGGACCAGAAATTGCTCCTCCAGGTGCTCCGGGAAAGCCCTCCTAGTCTGGACTGACATCTCTCCTCTGGTAGCGAAAGTGCCTGGATGTCTGGAGCCTGAAACAGGGTCTGCACCAGATGCTGTGTTGCTTCTTCCTGTCCCAGAAATGTGTAGCTTTTGTAGTCCACACTCTCACCTGTGCAGACTAGTCTCTGAGGGATCCAGGAACCAAGATGGCTCCCCCAGGTCTCTGGCAAACCCTCCCAGGAGGGGCGGACACCTCTCCTCTGGCAAGGAAGGTGCCCGAATGTCTGAAGCCCAAAACAGGATCTGCCCCAGAAGCCGTGTTGCTTCTGTCTGTCCCAGAATCTGTGTAGCTTCTTTAATCCGCACTCTCACCTGCACAGACTAGTCTCTGAGAGATCCAGGACCAGAAATGGTTCTGCCAGGTGCTCCGGCAAAACCTTCCCTGGCGGGGCGGACACCTCTCAGTGTGTTATCTTTGATTTGTGGTTTAGTCCCAGGGATCGCTGGGGTTACTGGTTAGTTCATATTGTTGTTCCTCCTAGGGGGCTGAAAACTCTTTCAGCTCCTTGTGTACTTTCTCTAGCTCCTTCATTGGGGACCCTGTACTCCATCCAATGGATGACTGTGAACATCCACTTCTGTATTAGTAAGGCACAGGTAGATCCTCTCAGGAGACAGCTATATCAGTCTCCTGTCAGCAAGCTCTTGTTGGCATCTGCAATAGTGTCTGGGTTTGGTGGTTGTTTATGTGATGAATTCCCAGGTGGGACAGCCTCTGGACAGTCATGCCTTTAGTCTCTGCTCCAAACTTTGTTTCTGTAACTACTTCCATGGGTATTTTGGTTCCCATTCTAAGAAGGATTGAAGTTGACACACTTTGGTCTTCCCTCTTGAGTGTCATGTGTTTTGCAAATTGTATCTTGGGTACTCTGAGCTTCAGGGCTACTATCCACTTATAAGTGAGTGCATATCATGTGTTCTTTTGTCATTGGGTTACCCCACTTAGGATGATATCCTCAAGATCCATCCATTTGTCTAAGAATTTCATGAATTCATTGTTTTTAATAGCTGAGAAGTACTCCATTGTGTAAATGTACCTCATATTCTGTATTCATTCCTCTGTTGAGGAACATCTGGGTTCTTTCCAGTTTTTTAGTATTATAAATAAGGCCACCGTGAACATACTGGAGCATGTGTCTTTATTATAGGTTGGAGCATCTTCTGGGTATATGCCCGGGAGTGGTATTGCTGGAACTATGTCAAATTTTCTTTCTTTTTTAAAAAAATATTTTATTAGATATTCTTTATTTACATTTCAAATGCTATCCTGAAAGTTTCCTATACCCTACCCACGACCTGCTCCCCTACCCACCCACTCCCACTTCTTGGCCCTGGCATTCCCCTGTCCTGGGGCATATAAAGTTTGCAAGACCTAGAGGCCTCTCTTCCCAATGATGGACAATTTAGCCATCTTCTGCTATATATGCAGCTAGAGACATGAGCTGTGGGGGTACTAGTTAGTTCATACTATTGTTCACCTATAGGGTTGCAGACCCGTTCAGCTCCTTGCATACTTTTTCTAGATCCTCCATCGGGGGCCCTGTGCTCCATCCTATAGACGACTGTGAGCATCCACTTCTGTATTTGCCAGGCACTGGCATCGCCTCATATGAGACAGCTATATCAGGATCCCTTCAGCAAAATCTTGCTGGCATATGCAATAGTGTCTGGGTTTGGTGACTGATTATGGGATGGATCCTCGGGTGAGGTAGGCTCTGGACAGTCCATTCTTTTGTCTTAGATCCAAACTTTGTCTCTGTAACTCCTTCCATGGGTATTTTGTTCCCTATTCTAAGGAGGAACGAAGTATCCACACATTGGTCTTCTTTCTTCTAGATTTTCTTGTGTTTTGCAAATTGTATCTTGGGTAGTCTAAGTTTCTGGGCTGATATCCACTTATCAGACAGTGCATATCTAGTGACTTCTTTTGTGATTGGGTTACCTCACTAAGGATGATATCCTCCAGATACATCCATTTGCCCAAGATTTTAATAAATTAATTGTTTTTAATAGCTGAGTATACTCCATTGTGTAAATGTACCACATTTTCTGTATCCATTCCTCTGTTGAGGGACATCTGGGTTCTTTCCAGCTTCTGGCTGTTATCAATAGGGCTGCTATGAACATAGTGGAGCATGTGACCTTATTACCACTGGGAACATCTTCCAGGTATATGCCCAGGTGGAGTATTGCTGGATCTTCTGGTAGTACCATGTCCAATTTTCTGAGGAACCACCAGACTGACTTCCAGAGTGGTTGTACAAGCTTTCAATCCCACCAGCAATGGAGGAGTGTTCCTCTTTCTTCACATCATAGCAATCATCTGCTGTCACCTGAATTTTTGACCTTAGTCATTCTGACTATTGTGAGGTGGAATCTCATGGTTGTTTTGTTTTGCATTTCCTTGATGATTAAGGATGTTGAACATTTTTTTTCAAGTGCATCTGAGCCCTTCGGTATTCCTCAGTTGAGAATTCCTTGTTTAGCTCTCTACCCCATTTTTTAATAGGGTTATTTGAATTTCTGGAGTCCAGCTTCTTGAGCTCTTTGTATATATTGGAAATTAGTCCCCTATCAGATTTAGGTTAGGTAAAAATCCTTTCCCAATGTGTTGGTGGCCTTTTTGTCTTTTTAACAGTGTCTTTGCATTACAGAAGCTTTACAATTTTATGAGGTCCCAGTGTGCAGTGGTTGATCATACAGCACAAGCCATTGTTGTTCTGTTTAGGAATTTTGCCCCTGTGCCCAAATCTTTGAGGCTTTTGCCCACTTTCTCCTCTATAAATTCCAGTGTCTCTGATTTTTTTGTTTTGTTTTGTTTTGTTCATTTCTGTCATTTTTAAATCTTATTTTACATTTATTTTTTAATTTATTTATTTTTAATTAGGTATTTTCTTCACTTACATTTTAAATGCTATCCCAAAATTCCCCCAGACTCTCCCTATACCCTACCCACCCACTCCCACTTCTTGGCCCTGGCATTACCCTGTACTGAGGCATATGAAGTTTGCAAGACTGAGGGGCCTCTCTCCCCAATGATGGCTGACTAGGCCATCTTCTGATAAATATGCAGCTAGAGACATGAGCTCTGGGTACTGGTTAGTTCATATTTTTCTTCCACCTATAGGGTTGCAGACTTCTTTAGCTCTTTGGTTACTTTCTCTAGCTCCTCCATTGGTCACCCTGTGTTCCATCCAATAGCTGACTGTGAGCTTCCTCTTATGTGTTTGCCAGGCCCTGGCATAGCTTCACAAGAGACAGCTATATTAGGGTCCTTTCAGCAAAATCTTGCTGGTGTATGCAATGGTGTCAGCGTTTGGATGCTGATTTTGGGATGGATCCCTGGATATGGCAGTTTCTAGATGGTTCATCCTTTTGTCTCAGCTCCAAACTTTGTCTCTGTAAGTCCTTCCATGGGTGTTCTGCTCCCAATTCTAAGAAGAGGCAAAGTATCCACTCTTTGGTCTTAGTTCTTTTTGAGTTTCATATGTTTTGCAAATTGCATCTTATATCTTGAGTATTCTAAGTTTCTAAGTCCCCTATCTGATTTAGGATAGGTAAAGATCCTTTCCCAATCTGTTGGTGGCCTTTTTGTCTTATTGACGGTGTCTCTTAGCTTACAGAAGCTTTGCAATTTTATGAGGTCCCATTTGTCGATTCTCGATATTATAGCACAAACCATTGGTGTTCTATTTAGGAATTTCCCCCCTGTGTCCATATCTTTGAGGCTTTTCCCCACTTTCTCCTCTATTAGTTTCACTCTCTCTTTTTTATGTGGAGTTTCTTGATCCACTTAGATTTGAGCTTTGTACAAGGATTTAGGAATTGATCAATTCACATTCTTCTACACGATAACTGCCAGTTGTGCCAGCACCATTTGTTGAAAATGCTGTCATTTTTCCACTGGATGGTTTATCTCCTTTGTCAACGATCTAGTGACCATAGGTATGTGGGTTTATTTCTGAGTCTTCTGTTCTATTGCATTGATCTACTTGTCTCTTGCTGTACCAGTACCATGCAGTTTTTAATCACAATTGCTCTGTATTACAGCTTAAGGTCAGGCATGGAGATTCCACAATTGTCACAAATAATTTTAAATACCTTGGTGTCACTCTAACTAAGGGAAAGATATTTTTCACAAGGACATGAAGTCTCTGAAGAAAGAAATTGAAGATCTCAGAAAATGGAAAGATCTCCCATGCTCATGAACTTTCAGGATTAATATAGTCAATACGGCTATCCTGCAGAAGGCAATCTCAGATTCAATGCAATCCCTATCAAAATTCCAACTCAATTCTTCACTGAGTTAGAAAGGGCAATTTGAAAATTCAGCTGTAATAATAAAAAACCTAGGATAGCAAAAACTATTCTCTACAGTAAAAGAGCCTCTGGTGGAATCACCAATTTTCTGAGAGACTGCCAAACTGATTTCCCAAGGGGTTTACCAGCTTGCACTTCCACTAGCAATGTAGGAGTGTTTCTTTCTCCACTTCCTCACCAGCATCTGCTCTTACCTCAGTTTTTGATCTTAGCCATTCTGACTGGTGTGAGGTGTAATCTTAGAGTTATTGTAATTTGTATTTCTCTGATGACTGAGGATGTTGAACATTTCTTTAGTTGCTTCTCAGCCATTCCGTATTCTTCAGTTGAGAGCTCTTTGTTTAGGTCTGTACCTCATTTTTTAATGGGTTACTTGGTTTTCTGCATTTCAAGTTCTTGAGTTCTTTATATATACTGTATATTAGCCCCCTATCAGATTTAAGGTTGGTAAAGATCTTTTTTCAATCCGTTGGTTGTTGATTTTTCTTACTGACAATGTCCTTTGCCTTACAGAAACTTTGCAATTCTGTAAGAACTTTTGTTGATTCTTGATCTTACAGTACATGGCAGTGGTTTTCTGTTCAGGAATTTCTGCCCTGTGCCCATATCTTTGAGCCTCTTCCCCACTTTCTTCTCCATAAGTTTCAGTGTCTCTGGTTTTATGTGAAGTTCCTTAATTCACTTAGACTTGAGCTCTGTACAAGGAGATAAGAATCGATCAATTCGCATTCTTCTACATGCTAACCTCCAGTTGATCCAGCATCATTTGTTGAAAATGCTTTTTTCTTTCTACTGGATAATTTTAGCTCCTCTGTCAAAGATCAAGTGACCATAGGTGTGTGGGTTCATTTCTGGGTCTTCAGTTTTATTCCACTGATTTACCTGTCTGTCACTGTACCAGTTCCATACAGTTTTAATCACAATTGTAGTACAGCTTGAGCTCGGGGATTTTGATTCCACCAGAGAATCTTTTATGTTGAGAATAGTTTTTGCTATCCTAAGATTTTTGTTATTCCAGATGAATTTGCAAATTGCCTTTTCTAACTTGGTGAATAATTGAGTTGGAATTTTGATGGGAATTGCATTGAATCTGTAGATTGCTTTTGGCAAGATAGCCATTTTTACTCTATTAATCCTGCAGGTCCTTGATCATGGGAAATCTTTCCTTGTTCTGAGATCTTCTCCAATTACTTTCTTCAGAGACTTGAAGTTCTTGTCATACATATCTTTTACTTCATTAGTTAGAGTCACTTCCATGTATTTTATATTATTTATGACTATTGTGAAGGGTGTTGTTTCCCTATTTTCTTTCTCAGCCTGTTTATCCTTTGTGTAGAGAATGGCCACTGATTTGTTTGAGTTAATTTTATATCCAGCTACTTCACTGGAGCTGTTTATCTGGTTTAGGAGTTCTCTGGTGGAATTTTTAGGGTCACTTACACACACACACACACACACACACACACACACACACACACACACACACACTTATATATAATCATATCATCTTCAGATGGTGATATTTTGACTTCTTCCTTTCCAATTTGTATCCCCTTAATCTCCTTTTTTTTCCTGGAATTGATCTGGCTAGGACTTCAAGTACTATATTAAATAGATAGGGAGAAAGTGGGCCACTTTGTCTAATCCCTGCTTTTAGTGGGATTCCTTCAAGTTTCTCTCCATTTAGTTTGATGTTTGCTACTGGTTTGCTATATATTGCTTTTATTATGTTTAAGTATGGGCCTTGAATTCCTGATCTTTCCAGGACTTTTATCCTGATTGGGTGTTGGATTTTGTCAAATGCTTTTTCAGCATCTAATGAGAAGATCATGTGGTTTTTGCCTTTGAGTTTGTTTATATAGTGGATTATATTGGTGGATTTTTGTATATTGAACCACCCCTGCATTCCTGGATGGTTGTTTATTTTGATGTGTTCTTGGATTTGGTTAGCGAGAATTTTATTGAGTATTTTTGCATAGATAATCATAAGGGAAATTTGTCTGAAGTTCTCTTTCTTTGTTGGTTTTTTTTTTTTTTTTGGTTTAGGTATCAGAGTAATTCTGGCTTCATAGAATGAATTAGGTAGAGTACCTTATATTTCTTTTTTGTGGAATAGTTTGAGGAGTATTGGCATTAGTTCTTTGAATTTCTGATGGAACTCTGCACTGAACCCATGAGGTCCTGGGATTTTTTTTTTTGATGGGAGACAATTAATCACTGTTTCTAATTCTTTAGAGTATATATGACTGTTTAGATAATTAATCTGATCCTGATTTAACTTTACTCTCTGGTATCAGTCTAGAAAGTTGTTCATTTCATCCAGGTTTTCCAATTGTGTTGAGTATAATCTTTTGTAGTAGGATCTGATGATGTTTTGAATTTCCTCAGGTTCTGTTGTTATATCTCCCTTTTCATTTCTGATTTTGTTAATTAGGATACTCTCTCTGTGCAGTCTGATTAGTCTGGCTAAGGGTTTCTCTATCTTGTTGAATTTCTCAAAGAACCAGTTCCTGTTTTTTTTTATTTATTCTTGTACAGTTCTTTTTGTTTCCATTTGATTGATTTCAGCCCTGAGTTTGATTATTTCTTGCTGTCTACTCCTCTTGGGTGAATTTGCATAATTTTGTTGTATAGCTTTCATGTGATCTGTCAAAGTGCTTGTGTATGTTCTTACCAGTTTCTTTTTGGTGGCACTGAGTGCTATGGGTTTTCCTCTTAGTATTGCTTTCATTGTGTCCCATAAGTTTGGGTATTTTGTGTTTTCATTTTCTTTAAATCATTTTACAGCCTTTTACTCTGAGGTAGTCTCTGTCTTTGTCACTGAGGTGGGTTTCCTGTATGCAGCAAAATGTTGGGCCCTGTTTATGTAACCAGTCTGTTCATCTATGTCTTTTCATTGGGGTATTGAGTCCATTGATATTAAGAGATATTAAGGAAAAGTCATTGTTGCTTCCTGTTATTTTGTTGTTAGAGTTGGAATTTTTTCATGTGGTTCATTTAGGTTTGTTGAAAGATTACTTTCTTGCTTTTTCTAGAGTGTAGTTTCCTTCCTTGTGTTGGAATTTTCCCTTTATTATCCTTTGAAGGGCTGGATTTGTGGAAAGATATATTTGGTTTTGTCATGGGATACCTCTGTCTCTCCATCTATGGTAATTGAGAGTTTTGCTGGGTATAGTAGACTGGGCTGACATTTGTGCTCTATTAGGGTCTTTATGGCATGTGCCCAGGATCTTCTGGCTTCCATAGTCTCTGGGGAGAAGTCAGGTGTAATTCTGATAGGTCTGCTGTTATATGTTTCTTGACCTTTTTCCCTTAATGCTTTTAATATTCTTTCTTTGTTTTGTGTATTTGGTATTTTGGGAGGAATTTCATTTTGGTCCAAACTATTAGGAGTTCTGTAGGCTTCTTGTTTGTTCATGGACATTTCTTTCTTCAGGTTGGGGAAATTTCTTCTATAATGTTGTTGAAGATATTTACTGGCCCTTTAAGTTGAAAATCTTCCTTCTAGTCTATACCTATTATCTTTAGGTTTGCTCTTCTCATTTTGTCCTGGATTTCCTGGATATCTGGGTTAGCATCTTTTTGCATTTCACATTTTCCGTGATTGTTGTGTCAATATTTTCTATGGTATCTTCTGCACCAGAGATTCTCTATTCTACCTCTTGTATTCTGTTTTTTTATGCTTGCATCTATGATTCCTGACTCCTTTCCTAGGCTTTCTATTTTCAGAGATGTCTCCCTTTGGGATTTCCTTATTGTTTCTACTTCCATTTTTTAGATACTGGATCGTTTGTTCAATTCTTTCACGTGTTTGGATGTGTTCTCCTGCATTTCTATTCTTTTTTTTTTTTTTTGAATTAATTTTTTTATTAGGTATTTTCCTCATTTACATTTCCAATGCTATCCAAAAGTCTTCAATACACCCCCCACTCCCCTACACACCCACTCCCACATTTTGGCCCTGACGTTCCCCTGTACTGGGGCATATAAAATTTGCAAGTCCAATGGGCCTCTCTTTCCAGTGATGGCCGACTAGGCCATCTTTTGATACATATGCAGCTAGAGTCAAGAGCTCTGGGGTACTGGTTAGTTCATAATGTTCCACCTATAGGGTTGCAGATCTCTTTAGTTCCTTGGGTACTTTCTCTAGCTCCTCCATTGGGGTCCCTGTGATCCATCCAATAGCTGACTGTAAGCATCCACTTCTGTGTTTGCTAGGCCCCGGTAATGTCTCACAAGAGACAGCTATATCTGGGTCCTTTCAGCAAAATCTTGCTAGTGTATGCAATGGTGTCAGCATTTGGAAGCTGATTATGTGATGGATCCCTGGATATGGCAGTCTTTAGATGGTCCATCCTTTCGTCTCAGCTCCAAACTTTATCTCTGTAACTCTTTCCATGGGTGTTTTCTTCCCAATTCTAAGAAGGGGCACAGTGTCCACACTTTGGTCTTCGTTCTTCTTGAGTTTCATGCATTTAACAAATTATATCTTATATCATGGGTATCCTAAGTTTTTGGGCTAATATCCACTTATCAGTGAGTACATATTGTGTGAATTCCTTTGTGATTAGGTTACCTCACTCAGGATGATGCCCTCCAGGTCCATCCATTTGCCTAGGAATTTCATAAAATCATTCCTTTTAATAGCTGAGTAGTACTCCATTGTGTAAATGTATCACATTTTCTGTATCCATTCCTCTGTTGAGTGGCATCTGGGTTCTTTCCTGATTCTGGCTATTATAAATAAGGCTGCTATGAACATAGTGGAGCATGTGTCCTTCTTTCCGGTTGGAACATCTTCTGGATATATGCCCAGGAGAGGTATTGCTGGGTCCTCTGGTAGTATTATGTCTAATTTTCTGAGGAACCGCCAAACTGATTTCCAGAGTGGTTGTACAAGCTTGCAATCCCACCAACAAGGAAGGAGTGTTCCTCTTTCTCCACATTCTTGCCAGGATCTGATGTCACCTGAATTTTTGATCTGATCCATTCTGACTGGTGTGAGGTGGAATCTCAGGGTTGTTTTGAGTTGCATTTTCCTGATGATTAAGTATGTTGAATATTTTTTTCAGGTGCTTCTCTGCCATTCGGTATTCCTCAGGTGAGAATTCTTTGTTCAGTTTTGAGCCCCATTTTTAATGGGGTTATTTGATTTTCTGGAGTCCACCTTCTCGAGTTCTTTATATATATTGGATATTAGTCCCCTATCTGATTTAGGATAGGTAAAGATCCTTTCCCAATGTGTTGGTGGCCTTTTTGTCTTATTGATGGTGTCTTTTGCCTTGCAGAAGCTTTGCAATTTTATGAGGTCCCATTTATCGATTCTCGATCTTACAGGACAAGCCTTTGCTCTTCTATTCAGGAATTTTTCCCCTGTACCCATATCTTCGAGGCTTTTCCCTACTTTCTCCTCTATAAGTTTCAGTGTCTCTGGTTTTATGTGGAGTTCCTTAATCCACTTAGATTTGACCTTAGTACAAGGAGATATGAATGAATTCCATTCTTCTTCATGATAACCGCCAGTTGTGCCAGCACCATTTGTTGAAAATGCTGTCTTTTTTCCACTGGATGGTTATTGCTCCCTTGTCAAAGATCAAGTGACCATAGGTGTGTGGGTTCATCTCAGGGTCTTCAATTCTGTTCCATTGTTCTACTTGTCTGTCGTTATATCAGTACCATGCAGTTTTTTAAGGGCGTTATTTATGTTCTTCTTATAGTCCTTCATCACCATCATGATAAGTGACTTTAGATCCATATCTTGCTTTTTTGGTGTGATGGTGTAACAAGGACTTGCTATTGTTTGAGAGTTGGGTTCTGATGTTGCCAGGTAACCTTGGTTTCTGTTGCTTCTGTTCTTGTGCTTGCCTCCCATCATTTGATTATCTCAAGTGCTCTCTGCCCTCGATACATCTGATTGGAGCCTGTTCTTCCTGTAGTCCCAGTTGAGTCAGAACTCCTCAGATTCCATATTTCTTTGTGATCCTGTGATTCTGGGATCCTGTGATGCTGAGATTCTGGGTGTGTCAGAATTTTTGGCAGTCAATCTTCCTCTGAGACCCTGACACCCTGGTGTTACCAAACTTCTGGGATCCTGGGATCCTGGGATCCTGGGATCCTGGGATCTTCAGATCTTGGAATCAGAAGATCCTAGGTATGTTAGAGCACCTGGAAGTGGTTTTTCCTCTTGGAACCATGGTGCTGTCTGCTGAGTTCTAAACCAAAGTAGACCAGCGCTGACCAGAAGGAACCGTAGCCACTGATCAGCCAGGGTTCCTTTGTCTATGCTCCAGCTGTCCACAGGTACCCTGGTTCTGTTGGAACAGATGATGTGTTCCACTCACGAGTGATCCTAAGGTCCTGGGTGTGCTAGTGCCCTCTGGGACTGGGCACCGAGTTTGGGCCCAAGGTGGCTAGGTTGTGATATTTTCTAGTTTCATCAATTTGCCTGAAAATTCATGATGGTCTTGTTTTTAGCTAAATAGTATTCCATTGTGTAAATGAACCATATTTTCTTTATCTAGTCTTTAAATTAGGGGCATCTGAGTTGTTTCCACTTTCTTACTATTATGAATCTTGCTGAAATGAACATATATGAGCAAGTTTGTATTATAGTGGAGCATCTTTTGGGTATATGCCCAGCAATGGTATAGCTAGGTCTCCAGGTAGAGATATGCCCAATTTTCTGAGAAATTTCCTAATCAATTTCCAGAGTAGTCATACAAGTTTCACTCCCATTACCAATGGAGGAGTGTTCCCTTAGTATCCTTATGTGGCTGCCCATTGGGCTTTTGATCTTAGCTATTCTGATTGGTTTAAAGTTGAATTTCAGAGTTGTTCTGATTTGCAATTCCCTTATGACTTAGGACACTGAACATTTCTTTTTGTGTTTCTCAGCCATTTGAGATTTCTCTGTTGAGAATTCTCTGTTTAGTGCTTTATCTTATTTTAAAAAATGGAGCTTTTGTGTTTTTTTTTTTTTGTCTAGCTTCTTGAGTTCTTTATATAGTTTTGATATTAGTATTCTGCAAGATGTAGGGTTGGTGAATATCTTTTCCCAATATGTAGGCTGTCATTGGTTCTATTCATGGTTTACTTTGACTTATAGAAGCTTTTCAGTTTTATGAGGTCCCATTTATTAGGTGTTGATCTTAGTGCCTGCAGTATGGGTGTTCTGTTCAGAAAGTTGTCTCTTGTACCAAAGAGTTCAAGGGTATTCCCTACTCTCTGTTTTGTTTGTTTTAGTGTATGTAGTTCATGTTGAAATCTTTGATCTAGATCCTGATACATCTTAGAGGACCCGCTACACTCAGAACAGTTGGTAAGAACCTCCCCACTGCCACCCGGAGTCCTTGAGCTGCTGCTGGGAGTCAGGTGGACTCTGGACCCATCACCCACCAAAACCCTGTCCTCCCAAATACCACTCTCCTTCCTTCCATCCCTCCCATTCCTTCTGCCTGGTTCTTGCTGCCTGGGCAGACCCCTAGTTGTTCTGATCCGCTGAAGACTCCATATCCCAACCCACCCTAGAGGACCAGCTGTACTCAGAGCAGTTTGTAAGACACTCTTGCCTCCAGTCCCTGAGCTGCTGTTCAGGACCCATCACCATCCAAAATCCCTGCCCTTCTGAATACCATTCCCCCTAGTTTCATCCCCTCCACCCCATCTGCCTGGTCTTTGCTTCTGGGGCAGACTCCTAGTTGGTCTGCTCTAGTAAAGACTCCATATCCCAATACATCATAGAGAATCCACTGCACTCAGAGCAGTTAGACACACTGCACTTAGAGCAGTTGAGAAGTTGAGGACCCTCTGCAATCAGGGCAGTTGAGGATCCACTGCTCTCAAAGTAGTTGAGGATCAGCTGCAACCACTGCAGTTGGACAACAGCTTGACTGCTCCACAGAAGACCCAAAAGTCTGACAGTCTCCCAGGAGATCTACTGCAGCCAGGGTAACAGATCAGCAGTTTCTCTGCCCCTGTGAACAGCCCCCAGTTGGAAGGCTCCACAGGTGGTTTGCTACAGCCAAGGCTGCAGGCCTCCCACGAGACCTGAAGCAACCCAGGGACAAAAGAGGCTGACTCCAGACAGTCACTCAGACCAACAAATACCAGGTATATCCAGATGGAGAAAGGCAAGGGCAAGACCATAAGCAAATTCATCTGGAAAGGCAAAAGACTCAGAGTAGCGAAAACAATTCTTAACAATAAAAGAACAGCTGGAGGAATCACCATCCCTGAGCTCAAACTTTACTACAGAGCAATAGTGATAAAACCTGCATGGTATTGGTACAGAGACAGACATGTTGATCAATAGAATAGTTGACAACCTAGAAATAAAATCACACACTATGGTCACTAAAAGCACAGAGTATAGAAAGAATATTAAAAACTGCAAGGGAAAAATGCCAAGTAACATATGAAGATTTCCTGGAATTTAATGAAAATGTTAACACATCATACCCAAACTTATGGGACACAAAGAAAGCAGTGCTGAGGAAAGTTCATAGCACTAAGTGCCCTGGTAAAGAAACTGGAGAGATCTTACACTAACAACTTAACAGCATACCTGAGAGACCTAGAACAAATAGAAGTAAACTGACCAAAGAGGAGAAGAAGGCATGAAATAGTCAAACTCATGGCCGAAATTAACCTAATAGAAATAAATAAAACAATACAATGAATCAACAAAACCAAAAGCTGGTTCTTTTAAAGAATCAATCAGATAGATAAACCCCTAGCGAAATTAATTAAAGGGCTAAGAGGCAGTATCCAAATTAATAAAATCAGAAACGAAAAGGGAGGCATAACAACAGAAACAGAGGATATTCAAAAAAGTCATCAGATCCTACTATAAATGCCTATACTCCACAAAACTGGAAAATCTAGATGAAATGGATGGTTTTCTAGACAGATGCCACATACCAAAGTTAAATCAAGAGCAGGTAAACTTACTAAACAGGTCCATATCACACAAGGAAATAGAAGAAGTCTCTAAAAAAAAAAAAAACTCCCAACCAAAAAGAGCTCAGAACCAAATGGATTTAGTGCAGAATTCTACCAGACCTTCAAAGAAGATGTGATACCAATTTTCCTCAAACTATTCCATAAAATAGAAACAGAAGGAATACTACCTAACTCATCCTATGAAGCCACAATTACTCTGATACCTAAACCACACAAGGACCCAACCAAAAAAAGAGAACTTCAGACCAATCTAGCTTATGAGTATTGATGCAAAATACTCAATAAAATTCTTGCAAACTGAATCCAAGAACACATCAAAACCATCATTCACCACAATCAAGTAAACTTCATCCCAGGGAAGTAAGGTTGGTTTAATATAAGAAAATACATTAATGTAATCCACGATATTAACAAATTTAAAGAAAAATATAACATGATCATCTCCTTAGATACTAAAAAAGCATTTGACAACATACAACACCCCATCATGTTAAAAGTATTGGAGAGATCAGGAATTCAAGGCCAATACCTAAACAATAAAAACAATTTACTTCAAACTAACAGCCAATATCAAATTGAAGAGAGACACACTTGAAACAATCCCACTGAAATCAGGTACAAGACAAGGATGCCCACTCTCTCCATATCTGTTCAATATAGTACTCAAAGTGTTAGCTAGAACAATAAGACAACACAAAGAGATCAAGGGGATACACATTGGTAATGAAGAAATAAAGGTATCACTATTTGCAGATGATATCATAGTATACACAAGTGACTCCAAAAATTCTACCAGAGAACTTCTTCAGCTGATACACAACTTCAGTAAAGTGGATATAAAATTAACTCAAAGAAATCAGTAACCTTCTTTTATACAAATGATAAACAGGCTGAGAAAAAATTAGGGAAACAATTCCCTTCACAATAGCCACAAATAGTATAAAATATCTTGGGGTAACTCTAACCAAATGAGTGAAAGACCTGTATGACAAAAACTTCAAGTATCTCAAGAAAGAAGTCAAAGAAGATCTCAGGAAATGGAGAAACTTCCCATGCTCATGGATTGGCACAATTAACCTAGTAAAAATGACGATCCTGCCAAAGGCAATCTATAGATTCAATGCAATCCCCACCAAAATTCCAACACAATTCTTAAACGACATGGAAAGAGCAATTCTCAAATTCATCTGGAAAGGCAAACCAAACCAACCAACCAACCAACCAACCAACCAACCAACCAACCAACCAACCAACCAACCAACCAAAACCAGAATAGCAAAAACAATTCTTAAGAAAAGAACAGCTAGGGAATCACCATGCTCTACCTCAAGCAATACTGATAGAAACTGCATGGTACTGGTACAGAGACAGACAGGTTGATCAATTAAATAGAATTGAAGACCCAGAAATAAAACAACATACTTACCATCACTTGATTTTTGACAAAGAAGTCAAAAATAAACAATGGAAAAAAGAAAGCATCAGTAAATTGTGCTGGTGTAACTGGCTGTCTGTATGTAGAAGAATGAATATAGAACCATATTTGTAAACTTTTACAAAGGTCAGGCCCAAGTGGATCAAGGTAATCAACGTAAAATCAGATACACTGAATCTAATAGAAAAGAAAGTGGGAAAGAGCCTTGAACTCATTGGCACAGGGGGAAGTTTCCTAAACAGAACTCCAATGGCTCATGCTCTAAGACCAAGAATTGATAAATGGGACCTCATGAAACTGGAAAGCTTCTGTAAGGCAAAGGCATAGTAAAAAAGACAAATCAGCAATGTGCTGATTGGGCAACTTCACTAACCCCACATCCGATAAAGGGCTAATATCCAAAATATATAAAGAACTCAAGAAGTTAATCACCGAAAAACCAAACAACCCAATCAAAAAGTGGGGTATAGAACTAAAATGAGAATTCACAACTGAGGAATCTGAAATGGCTGAGAAATACCCAAATAAATGTTCAAAATCCTTAGTGATCAGAGAAATGCAAATGAAAACATCCCTGAGATTCTACCTTATATCAGTCAGAATGGCTAAGTTCAAAACAGGTTATAACACATTGAAGAGGATATGGACAAGGAAGAACACTACTCCATTGCTGGTGGGATTGCAAACTGGTACAATCACTCTGGAAATCAATCTGGAGGTTCCTCAGAAAATTGGAAATAGATTTACCTGAAGACCCAGCTATACCACTCTTGGGAACATACCCCAAAGATGGCCCATCATGCCACAGGGACATGAGTTCCACTATATTCATAGCAGCCTTATTTGTGATAACCAGAAGCTGGAAACAACCCAGATGTCCCATGACAGAAGAATGGATTAAAAAAAATGTGGTTCATTTACACAATGGAATACTACTCAGCTATTAAGAAGGAGGACATCCTGAGTTTTGCAGGCAAATAGATGGAACTAGAAAATATCATGCTGAGTGAGGTAACTCAAACTCAAAAGGACATGCCTAATATCCTTAATAAGTGGATATTAGTCAAAAGAAAAAAAAAGAAAGGAAAAAGAAGAAACCTATACAGAATATACAACAAGGTGAAGTACCCAAGTGAGCATGATTCAGTCCCATTTTGGCAAGAGAAGACTGCAATCACAAGTGGGGAGTGAGGGAGGGACTTGGGAGGGAAAGTGGATGGGGTGGGGGGCCAGTAGGGGCTAGAGGGGAACCTAGTCTGGTATTGGGTGAGGGAAAAGGACTGGAGCCATGAGGGCCAGCAGAAAGAATGTAAACAGGCAACCTCAGGAAATAGGAGGTTGGGGGACCCCGCCCCCCCAGAATGCACCAGAGACTTGGGATTTGAGAGACTTTCAGGACTCATACGGTGGAACCTTTGTTGAAATGCCTGACAGTAGGGAGAGGGACATTATAGAGCCTATCTCCAGCAGAAAGACAGGACATCAAGTGAGGGATGGGCTTGCCATCCCACAGTCATGCCTCTGACCCATAGTTGTTTCTGTCTGAAAGAATTACAGGGATGGCAATGGAGAGGAACCTGAGGAAAAGAAGGTCCAGTGACAGGCCCAAAGTGGGATTCAGCTCAAGTGGAAGTCCCAAGGCCTGACCCTATTACTGAGTCTATGGAACACCCACAAAAAGGGATCTATCATGACTGCCCTCCGTAAGACCCAACAAGCAGCTGAAAGAGTCAGATGCAGTTATTTGCACCTACCCAATGGACAGAAGCAGCTGACCGTTGTTGTTGAATTAGTGAAGGCTGAAAGAAGCTGAGAAGGGCAATTCTGTAGGAGGACCACCAGTCTTAATTAATCTGGACCCTGAGATCTTTCAAAAACTGAGCCACCAAACAGACAGCATACACCAGCTGATATTAAGCCCCCAACACACATATAGTAGAGGACTTCCATGTCTGTGTTCATCCAGAGATGATGCACTTAACCCTTAAGAGACTGGAGGCTCCAGGGAGTTTAGAGGTCAGGTGGGGTGGTGGTTGGGGGCAACCACATGGAGTTGGGGTGAGGTGGGGAGGAGGTGTGGGATGTGGAGCAGTTGGAGGGTGAATGGGTAGGGGCGGGGAATGGAATATGGAGTGTAAACAATGAAATACAAATAAAATTAAATTTAAAAAGAAATCTTTGATCTACTTGGATTTGAGGTTTGTTCAGGGTGATAAATATGTATCTATGTGCATTTGTCTCATGCGGATATCCTTTTAGAAAGGTGCCATTCATTTAAGATATTCTCCCTTTTCCACTATGTCATTTTGGCTTCTTTGTCAAAAATCAAGTGTCAGTAGGCAGGTATGTGGCTTAATTTCTGGGTCTTCAATTTGATTCTGCTGAACACCCTGTCTGTTTATATACCAGTACCATGCAGTTTTTATTACTATTGCTCTGTAATACAACTTTAGTTCAGGGATGGTGATACCTCCAGATGTTCTTTTAGTATACACGATCATTTTAGCTATCCTGGGTTTTTTGTTTTTCTATATGATGTTGAGAATTGCTTTTTCAAGATCTGTAAAAAAATTGGGTTGGAATTTTGATGGAATTTTCATTCATTATGTACATTGCTTTGGTAAGATGTTTATTTTCAATATGTTAATTCTACTGATCCATAGACATGGGAGATCTTTCCATCTTCTGATATCATCTTCAGTTTCTGTTTTCAGAGACTTGAAGTTCTTGCCATACAGGTCTTTCACTTGTTTGGTTAGAGTTGCACCAAGATACATTATATTATTTGTGGTTATTGCAAAGTTCTTGTCTCCTTTTCTTCTTTCCCAGCCTGCTTATTGCTACTGCTTTTTTGAGTTTATTTTGTATCTAGCCACTTTAATGAAGAGGTTTTTCTGCTGTAGGACTTCTCTTGAAGGACTTTTGTGGTTGCTTATTTATACTATCACTCATTTCCAAGTAGCAATACTTTGACTTTTTCCTTTCCAATTTGTATCCCTTTGATCTCTTTTAGTTGTCTTATTGCTCTAGCTAGAACTTCAAGTACTATATTGTAGAGATATGGAGAGCGTGGACATTCTGATTTTAGTAGAATTACTATGAGTTTCTCTCCATTTAATCTGATGTTGGCTATTGGCTTGCTATATATTGTCTTTATTGTGTTTAGGTATATGTCTTGTATCCCTGATCACTCCATTACTATTACCATGAAGGCATGTTGGATTTTTTCAAAAGCATTTTCACCAAGTAATGAGATGTTCATGTGTTTTTTTTTCCTTTTAGTTTGTTTATATGGTGGATTACATCAAATTTTTGGTTATTGAACCATCTCTGCATCCCTGGCATGCAACCTAACTGATAATGGTGGATGATGTTTTTGATGTGTCCTGGGATTTATTTTGTGCATATTTTTGAGTAATTTACATCAATGTTCATAAGTGAAATTGGTCTGAAATTATTTTTCTTTCTTCAGTGTTTGTATGGTTTATTTATCTGGGTGACTGGTCTCATTAAATGAGTGTGAGAATGTTCCTTTTTTTCTGTGTTATGGAATAGTTTGACAAGTGTTGGTATTAGCTCTTCTTTGAAAGTTTGGTAGAATTCTGTGCTAAAACCCTCTTCCTGTTGTCAATTTTTTTTTGGAGTCTTATAATGACTACTTCTATGTCTTTAGGGGTTTTATAGCCATTTAAATAGTTTACTTATTCTTGATTTAAGTTTGGTAAGTGGTATCTGTTTCGACAATTATCCATTTCATTTAGGTTTTCCAATTTTTCTGGTACAGGCTTTTGAAGTAAGAACTACTGATTCTTTAGATTTCTTTAGTGTCCATTGTTATGTCTCTGTTCATTTCAAATTTTGTTAAATCAGATACTCTCTCTGCCTTTTATTAGATTTGGCTAAGGGTTTGTGTATCTTTGATTTTCTCAAAGAACCTTCTCTTGTGTTTTTTGTTGTTGTTGTTGTTGTTTTCTTTGTTTCTGACTGACTGATTTCAGTTCTGAGTCTGATTATTTTTTGCCATCTTCTGTTGGATATAATTCCTTTTTCTTTTTTTTTCTTTTCCTTTTCCTTTCCTTTTCCTTTCCTTTTTTCTCCTCTCCTCTCCTCTCCTCTCCTCTCCTCTCCTCTCCTCTCCTCTCCTCTCCTCTCCTCTCCCCTCCCCTCCTCTCCTCTCCCCTCCCCTCCCCTCCCCTCCCCTCCCCTCCCCTCCCCTCCCCTCCCCTCCCCTCCCCTCCCCTCCCCTCCTCTCCTCTCCTTTCCTTTCCTTTCCTTTCTTTCCTTTCCCTCCTCCTCCTCCTCCTCCTCTTCCTCCTCCTCCTCCTCGCTTTCTGAAGCAGTGTTATATGGTTAGTTTAAAATTTTCCAATTTCTTCCTTTAGAGACTTGAAGTTCTTGTCATACAAAACTTTCATTTGCTTGGTTAGAGTCACACAAAGATAATTTATCTCTCAATCCATTTATCCTTTGAGTAGAGAAAGGCTACTGATTTGTTTGAGTTAATTTTATATCCAGCCACTTTGCTGAAGTTGTTTATCAGATTTTTTAGTTTTCTGGTGGAATTTTGGGGGGTCACGTAAGTACACTATCATATCTGCAAATAATGATATTTTGACTTATTCACTTCCAATTTGTATCCTTTTGAACTCCTTTTGTTGTCTAATTTCTCAGGTTAGAACTTTGAGAACTATACTGAATACATAGGGAGAGAATGGACAGCTTTTTCTAGTCCCAGATTTTAGTGTTTGCTTCAAGTTTCTCTCCACTTAGTTTGATGTTGGCTACTGGTCTGCTGTATATTGCTTTTAATATGTTTAGGTATGGGCCTTCAATTTCTGGACTTTCTAAGTCTTTTTTTTTTTTTCTTTTTAAATATTTTTATTAGGTATTTTCTTCATTTACATTTCCAATGCTATCCCAAAACTCCCCGTTACCCTCCCCCCACTCCCCTACCCTCCCACTCCTACTTTTTGGCCCTGCCGTTCCGCTGTACTGAGGCATATAAAGTTTGCACGACCAATGGGCCTCTCTTTCCACTGATGGCTGACTAGGCCATCTTTTGATACATATGCAGCTAGAGACAAGAGCTCCGGGGTACTGGTTAGTTCATATTGTTGTCCACCTATAGGGTTGCAGATCCCTTTAGCTCCTTGGGTACTTTCTCTTGGGTAGCTCCTCCATTGGGGGCCCTGTGATCCATCCAATAGCTGAATGTGAGCATCCACTTCTGTGTTTGCTAGGCCCCGGCCTAGTCTCACAAGAGACAGCTATTTCAGGGTCCTTTCAGCAAAATCTTGCTAGTGTATGCAATGGTGTCAGCATTTGGAGGCTGATTATGGGATGGATCCCTGGATATGGCAGTCTCTAGATGGTCCATCTTTTTGACATGAAGGAGTATTGAGTTTTGTCAAATGCTTTTTCAGCATCTAATGAGATGAATATGTGTTTTTTACTTTGAGGTTGCTTATATAATGGATTATGTTGATGGATTTCCATATATTGTACTATCCCTGCATCCTTGGAATGCAATGAGTTTTTTTGCATTAATATTCATAAGGGAAATTGGTCTGCAGTTCTCTTTCTTTGTTGGGTCTTTGTGTGTTTTAGGTATTAGAGTAATTTTGGTTCCATAAAATAAATTAGGTAGTTCTCCTTCTGTTTCTATTTTGTGGAACAGTTTGATGAGTATTATATTAGCTTTTCTTTGAAGGTCTGATAGAATTCTGCCCTAAACCCATCTGATCCTGGGCTTTTATTTTGGTTGGGAGACTTTTAATGACTGCTTCTATTTCTTTAGGGTTTATTTGACTATTTAGATGGTTTACCTGACCCTGATTTAATTTTGCTACCTGGTATCTGTATAGAAAATTATTCATTTCATCCAGATTTTCCAGTTTTGTTGATTAATACAAGCCCCCAAGGGAACAAAAATGCCAGTCTAGGCTAACATACCCAGTAAAACTCTCAGTTACCATAGATGGAGAAACCAAGTCATTCCAAGAAAAAAAAACAAATTTAAACAATACCTTTCCACTAATCAAGACCTATAAAGAATAATAAAAGTAAAAGTCCGATACAAACCCAAGAGAACCACAGAAACATAATTCCACCTTTAACAACAAAAATAACAGGAAGCGACAATCAATTGTCCTTAATATCTCTCCTTATCAATGGACTCAATTCCCAATTAAAAAGACAGAGGCTAACAGACTGGATACATAAACAGGACACAGCATTTTGCTACATACAGGAAATTTCAGTGACAAAGAAAGACACTATCTCAGAGTAAAAGGGTGGAATAAAAGTTTTCAAGTATATGGTCCAAAGAAACAAGCTGGATTATCCATTCTAATACCCAATAAAATAGACTTTCAACTAAAAGTTATCAAAAAAGATGGGGAAGGATACAACATACTCATCAAAGGTAAAATCAAATGAGATGAACTGTTAATTCTGAACATCTATGCTCCAAATGCAAGTGCATCTACATTTGTAAAAGAAACATTACTAAAGCTCAAAGCACACATCACACATTGAACAATAATAGTGGGGGACCTCAACACCCACTCTCAAAAATGGAAAGAGAATGGAAACAGAAACTAAACAGAGACACAGTGAAACTAACAGGAGTTATGAACCTAATGGATTTAACAGATATCTACAGAACATTTCCTTTTATTTTTCTATTTTCTTTTTTATTAGATATTTTCTTTATTTATGTTTCAAATGTTATCCCCTTTCCTAGTTTCCCCTCCAAAATTCCCCTATCCCCTCCCTCCTCCCTCTGCTCCCCAACCTACCCACTCCCATTTCTGGTCCTGGCATTCCCCTATACTGGGGCATCGTGCATTCACAGGACCAAGGGCCTCTCCTCCCATTGATGGCCCACTAGGCTGTTCTCTGCTACAAATAAATCTAAAGTCACAAATGTGACACAAAACAAGAATTTACTAAGTTACAACCACATTGAATTAATCCCATGTATTCTATCAGACTACCACAGACTAAGACTGGTTTTTAATAAAATCAAAAGCAACAGAAAGCCTACCTACATATGGGAACTGAACAACTGTCTACTCCTTGATAAATAGGACAAGGAAGAAATAAAGAAAGAAATTAAAGACTTTTTAGAATTTAACAAAATCAAAAGGTAAAACATGCTCAAACTTGTGGGACACAATAAAAGCAGTGCAAAGAGGGAAAGTAATAGCTCTGAGTGACTCAGTAAAAGATATTGGAAAGATCATACACTGTCAGCTTAAGAGCACATCTGAAAGTTTTAGAACAAAAGAAAGCAAATACACTAAATAGCCATACATTCCAGGTAATAATCTGTAGCTGTCTTAGGCCATGTGAACTGGGTTCCCCTGAAAGGTGGGCTGGGGCTGAAAGAGATCAGATGGCTAGAAAAGAATGAGGCCAAGACAAAACTTTTTGTTCAAAGCCTCTGAAGTTTACTGAGAGTCCATGCTTATAAAGAGGGTAAGCCCACCCCCTGCCAGCCCATACTTGGTGCCTGGAGCCAGCCCGTAGGCGATCTACAGTGTGTGTCTCCAGAACGTCTCAAGGACCTCTCAGCAGGAAGCAGAGTCTTGGAGAAGAGCAAATAGAGCCATCAAGGTCAGAACGCTCTACTCTAGGTAATCTCCTTCTTAGTGGCAGCAAGGCCAAAGTCTGGATCAGCCTGCTTCAAGGTTTAGGGAGGCTACAATTCCTCCCTAAATATATAATAAAAATTAGCTGGACTGAGGCATAAAATTTATTTATGCTCCATAATCCTGCCTGGGAGTTATGGTGGCTGGCAGCCGTGCCTGGCTTCGGGACTCAGATTTTCCCAAACTATTCTTATCCATCAAGGAGAACATATGCAGTTTGTTTGTGTTTATTTTGCACAAACATGGCTCTGTGGTGTATTAGTAATAAACTATGGCCTCTTGGCATATACCTCTGTCTTAGGTAGAATTTCTTTTGGATACCCGTTCTTGCCTAAGGTAATTTCCTCCATATGCTTCTCTTGAACCTGAATGACAGGTGTTTACAGGATAACTTATTAACACTTTAATATTCTTCTCACAGGCAGAGGAGATGGTTCAGCTTATAAAGATTTTAAAGCTAAGCCTGATGACTTGAGTTTGAGTTCTAGTAACTGTATGTTATATGGAAAGAACTAGCTCCTTGAAGCTATTCTCTGAAAACTACATGTTTGACATGGTACACACAACCATACAACCCCATACCCCACAAAATGTAATTTAAAAAAAACTATCTTTCAACTGTCGGTCTTCAAAGACCCAAGATCTGCAATACTGATTGTTTATTTTATTCTAAGTAAAATAATAAGGCAATGTGTTTCACTGTACATTTTTCATATACTTGTATTATTTTGGTAGTATTCTCTCCTATATTACTTTCTCTTTTCCTTATTTTCCTACCACATTCCTCAGAATCCTTTTCCTTCATGATCTATTTTCTTCGTTTTGAGTTTTATTTAGGATAAAATAATCTATGATTTTGTAAGCAACATGATTTGTTCTCATGACCAGTTCTGCCATGTGAATGCCATATGAGTTCAAATGTCCCAACATACCCAAAGAACAACCAAAAGAAAGGCAAAGCTCCAAGTGTACCAATCAGAGATAACATGATCATACTTCAGGGCACAAGGTGTCCTGATATTTCCCCCTCTACTCATAATCCATCTACATATTGATACATCTTTAGCATGTATATCTTCATATAACATATTTTACTTTTCAGTCTGTTTGTTGATGGGAACTTAGGGTGACTGTATAACTTGGGTTTTGCAAACAGTGCTGATAAACTGAGGTTCAGGTATGTCTTTTGGATGCTGTCTTTAAAGCAACTTCCATTCTGTTTTCCATAATGGGTATAGAAATTTACATTCCACAACAAGGTTCCTCTTTCTTCATATTTCTTCCTGAATTTGTTGTTCATTGTTTACTTCATGATAGGTACTTAAGATGCTATGGAATGTTAGTATAGTTTGGATTTGCTTTTCTAAAATGGACAATAATGAATACTTTTTAATGTATTTATGGATTACTTGCAATTCTTCATTAAAAAATGTTTGCTTAGTTAAATTTCTCACTTACTAGCTTGCTGGGCTATTATTTTCCCAGTACTCTCACTGTCATGTATATTATTAATACCTGTCAAAGGAATAGTTGGCAAAGGCACAGTTCTGACAAGTTCAGATCATCTTTCAGAGCACACTGGAAGAAAAATAATGGGAAGGCTAGAAATTACTGGGAAGAATAGCATCTTGACCAATCTGCTTAGTTATATATACCTTTCACTTAAACCCCACTCACATTTATGTATTCCAAGGATGGATTTCTTATAAATGGGGATATTATGGATATATTCTCATATGGTCCCATGGATATCTTTCTCCTGCCTTTACTATTATATTTTAAATCAAAATACTGAGGATGGGGTGGCTGAGTGGCCAAGGCTTATATCCCATAGACTTTTATAACATTTTTAGTGATTCCAGTCATGATAAAGAAACATATTTTGTGTCAGTCAAGTTTACCCAGGTGATCTTGAGTAGGGAGGAAAGACTGATTAACTAATCCTGGTTAACATATGAAACTACTTTAGTCTAAGGAGTTTTTCCTTCTACCTTGAGTGAAGCAACAGAGTTAATATTTTATAAATTTTAACTAAAGTTTCCTAAACTTGGTGGAATGATGAGGCTGTTTCTTCACTTAATAATATACACTGATTCCATGTGATGATGGGTATGGAAATGCTTTGTAAATGATTCATCATTTAACTGATGGTTGTGCTAATTGCAAAACTGAAGAATCCACAACTCATTTTGACAGCTGGAATGTCTTGATCACTTCATTAATCAGAAATGAAGAAAAAGATTGTCTGCCATGTGTAAGCTCTGTAAATTTTGGGGATTCCAAGGTGAGGATTAAACAGGAGACACATTTGTCAAGAGGGCAGTTCTACTTATTCGTAATTGAGTGGGGCTGTCTGCACTGTGTTTGTGGTGCTGTGCTGTGCTCATACAAGGGAAACTCTTCATATGGATTATTTAAACATAAAAGAAAGCAAAACAGAACATGCATACAATCAAATCCACACTCAGTTCCTAATTCCAGGAAAGAAGATGAACCCTCCTATCTTTGTGATTCTCCTTTGATTCTATCTCCTCTATCAACATCCCTTCCCAAAGCAGTTTGACAGAGTGGAAAGAGCTCTCTTTGAGGATGCTCTATTTGGGTTATAGGGAAAGCTTAGCAAAGGTATCCCACCTAGTATGTGGAAGATGTTCAGCAGGCTGGTGCTCTTCTATACACCTTGTATCTCATGGGTCACATGGGTGACCACTTCCTCTATTTATCACACCCTGTGAAGTGCTATAATCCTTCAAAGTCCTTTGCTGCCTGGTTTCCTGAGTGCCTTGTAATCAAGTGGAGAGAAGAGCACATTTTTCAAAGTCATGTCTGAATTTGTAAGAATTTCCATATCCTATACAAACCATGCACCTTTCAGAAGACTAGACTCCTAAGATCCCCTTTCCAGAAGACTTCATTATCTCTTGTTCAAGGGAAAAATAAGTGACATTCCTATACAAAAATAGAAATTTCTGACTTTTGTCTGTATAATAGTCCTAAGGGCCAAAGTGAACAGCTATCTCTGGAACAAATTGGAAAGTGTATAACACAAATCAGCATCTCCTACATTTCTATTTTTAAACTGCTCCTCTGTATTTTGCATGTTCTCATTTGTAGTGCTCCTTATTTCCCATCTGTGCCAATGGCCAGCACTGACAGCCATCTCTCTTCTACCCACAGAGAGAGAAAAACATGAGAGCGCCATGAGCTACCTGATGGTGGGTCTTGACACAGGTGAAGATAATGAGCTGAGATTTGATGTATTTGTAGTCCTGATAAGCAAGATTTTGAGGAACAGGCACAAGGAGAACCGGAAGAATACTTCCTCACATGGCAGGGGCCATGGTCTAAGCTATGGGCCAAGTTTCAGAGGTGATGGCCATGGTTCCTTAAACAGTGACTAATCAGAAGAACCTTCTGAACTACAGACACAGGGTATAGCATATATCCTTGTTTGTAGAGTTGGAGGATGGGGCACAATAAAGTCTTTTTCCATGCCAGTACCCTCCATGATGGTTGATGTCCTAGACATTCCATTCCAAGTAAGTTGAGCTCTAGAGTGGCCTGCTCTTTTTTGCAGCCCAGGTCATAATGAAATGACTACCAACAACTTTTCTTCCGATTTGTACTGTTGGGATACCTGGGTTACCATGTCCCCATCTTGGAGTTGTGCCCTATTGTTGGAATGGGAGTTCACATGTTTAGCCTGTGAATTTGGCCCTGGTCACTGTAGAAACAAAAGCAGCTGGTCTCCACTCAACAGGCCATCCTTTTTCAATCAAAGCCCTGTCCATATTCACTGATCACTGACCACAAATTTCCCAAATCACACTCAATTCTTCTAAAAGTTTTCCTGAAATGGACCCACATATTACTATGTTTGGGTAGGAGACTTGAACTCTACCAGTGGGAACAATGGAGTGTGAATCACTACAAATCCATTTCAGGTACCATATTGCCTTTCTGTTTGATTCTTACAATGAATACTTACCCTAGAATATACTTATTTGTGAGGTAAGGTAGCAATGTTTCCCTTACCAAAAACACTGCAGAGCTGGGGATGGTGCTAACTAGGCAATATCTGTGAAAGTCTTTATATACTGCAGATCTAGATAGCTCTCAAATTGGAACGGAATTGTCACATAAGCTTCTATGCTCACTATGATATTCTATGGTCTAGGTCCCTTAAGTCAATGACTCAGAATTGTCCCCCCAGTCACGTCTGGAGAATTGTGGGTTTTGATTGTCTTAAACAATACAGGTAGGAAAACATTTGCCACCATGTTCACATTTAAACTCAATGAGGTCTCATTCTTTGAGGAGTATGGATAACTAAACAATAAACACATCCATGTCCAGAAACACCTGAAGACTATATGCTGCCTCAACCAACAGGAAAGTGGTTTGTTGGCTTCTTTACTTGTCTTGCATTCCTCTTTCAGCCTTGGATTGAAGACAATGTCCCTTCTCTAACATGTATAACATATTCCACTCTTGATCTTCCTTTTTTAGATTCCAAAATTTGCCCTTTAAAATTTAGAGGGTAGACTCTCCCTGGGAATGGAGCACTCCAACACTAGTTTCTCAAGAAGGAAGGGAAAACCAACATTCACCAACCAATATCAATGACCAAGATAAGCAATAAGGCTGACTGTGTCTAGAAGGACAAAAGGAATACACATGAAAGTTGTCCAGGGTTGAGGATACCTGAGAATACTCCTTGTAAATAAGGTCAGATTTAACCTCCCTAGTATAAAACTGGATCACCACACACTCATATGTCTCCTTTCTAATAGACACTCTCCAGATTGACTGACACCCTGAGGCTGGAGTTATCCTGGACTGAGTCCCTGACATCAAGTAATATCATTCCTGTGAAGATGGGTCTGCTCTACTTTTCTGAAAGTTGGGATTTCAGCTTACTTTCAACTATCTTACCCATTTTATTTCTACAAATCCTGAATTCTTAGAGAGAAATAAAAGATTATAATCCCAGGAAATAGTTTACTATGTGTCCTCATTAGGACTTCAGAACCTGGAGCCATAATGTTCATGAAACATCCATATGTTCCCAAATATTACACTGCCTTCTTGAAATTCCTTGCCATTTGGTCTTTAAATTTTTATTAGTTAGGAGTATTCTCTAGAGTAACAGGACTTAAAGTTTAAATATATACAAAGACAGGGAATTAGAATGACATATATGCTGCACTTTAGTCCAATCATGGACTGCTATGAACAGAAAGTCTAGAAATCGAGTAGTTGCTTAGTGCATGAGGCCAGATATGCCAGCTGGTCATCACTAGATGCTGGAATATCAAAGAAGTAGACTTTAATGCCAGTAAAGGATTGGATTTATTATAAAGGTGAATGTAATCAGGCAAAGAGCAAAAGCTTCCATCTCACATAGGCTTTCAGCAGGAAGTGCAGCACAGATTAAAAGTATGTTTTCCTGACTTAAGATCTGAATTTTAAAAAATGACCTGCTTTACTACACTAAATATTTAGATTAGAAATAGATCTTCCCAGCCATTCGGTATTCCTCAGGTGAGAACTCTTTGTTTAGCTCTGTACTCCATTTTTAATGGGGTTATTTGATTTTTCTGGAGTCCACCTTCTTGAGTATATATTGGATATTAGTCCCTTATCTCATTTAGGATTGGTAAAGATCCTTTCCCAATCTGTTGGTGGCCTTTTTGTCTTATTGACAGTATCTTTTGCCCTACAAAAGCTTTGAAATTTTATGAGGTACCATTGCTGTTACATTTAGGAATTTTTACCCTGTGCCCATATATTCGAGGGTTTCCCCCACATTCTCCTCTATAAATTTCAATGTCTCTGGTTTTGTGTGGAGTTCTTTGATCCACTTAGACTTGAGCTTTGTACAAGGAGATAAGACTGGATCAATTTGCATTCTTCTAAATGACAACCGCCATTTGTGCCAGCACCATTTGTTGAACATGCTGTCTTTTTTCCAGTGGATGGTTTTAGCTCCCTTGTCAAAGATCAAGTGACCATAGGTGTGTGGGTTCATTTCTGGGTCTTCAATTCTATTTCATTGATCTACTTGTTTGTCGTTATACCAGTACCATGCAGTTTTTATCACAATTGCTCTGTAGTACAGCTTTAGGTCAGGCATGGTGATTCCACCAGAGGTTCTTTTATCCTTGAGAAGAGTTTTTGCTATCCTAGGTTTTTTGTTATTCCAGATGAATTTGCAAATTGCCCTTTCTAATTTGTTGAAGAATTGTGTTGGAATTTTGATGGGCATTGCATTGAATCTGTAGATTGCTTTCGGCAAGATAGCCATTTTGACTATATTGATCCTGCCAATCCATGAGCATGGGAGATCTTTCCATCTTCTGAGATCTTCTTTAATTTCTTTCTTCAGAGACTTGAAGTTCTTATCATACAGATCTTTCACTTCCTTAGTTAGAGTCACGACAAGGTATTTTATACTATTTGTGACTATTGAGAAGGGTGTTGTTTCCCTAATTTCTTTCTCAGCCTGTTTATTCTTTGTGTAGAGAAAGGCCATTGACTTGTTTGAGTTAATTTTATATCCAGCTACTTCACCAAAGTTGTTTATCAGGGTTAGGAGTTCTCTGATGGACTCTTTAGGGTCACTTATATATAATATAATATCATCTGCAAAAAGTGATATCTTGACTTCATCTTTTCAAATTTGTATCCCCTTGATCTCCTTTTGCTGTCGAATTACTCTGGCTCGGACTTCAAGTACTATGTTGAAATGGTAGGGAGAAAGTGGGCAGCCTTGTCTAGTCCTTGATTTTAGTGGGGTTGCTTCCAGCTTCTCATCATTTATTTGATGTTGGCTACTGGTTTGCTGTAGATTGCTTTTATCATGTTTAGGTATGGGCCTTGAATTCCTGACCTTTCCAAGACTTTTATCATGAATGAGTGTTGGATCTTGTGAAATACTTTTTCTGCATCTAATGAGATGATCATGTGGTTGTCTTTGAGTTTGTTTATATAATGGATTACGTTGATGGATTTCCGTATATTAAACCATCCCTGCATCCCTGAAATAAAACCTACTTGGTCAGAATGGATGATTGCTTTAATATGTTCTTGAATTTAGTTAGCGATAATTTTGTTGAGTATTTTTGCATCTATATTCATAAGGGAAATTGGTCTGAAGTTCCCTATCTTTGTTGGATCTTTCTGTGGTTTATATATCAGAGTAATTGTGGCTTCAAAGAATGAGTTGGGTAGAATTCCTTCTACTTCTATTTTGTGAAATAGTTTGTGCATAACTGGAATTAGATCTTCTTTGAAGGTCTGGTAGAACTCTGCAATAAACCCATCTGGTCCTGGGCTTTTTTCTTTGGCTGGGAGAACATTAATGACTGCTTCTATTTCTTTAGGGGATATGGGACTGTTTAGATCATTAACTTGATCCTGATTTAACTTTGGTACCTGGTATCTGTCTAGATATTTGTCTATTTTGTCCAGGTTTTCCAGTTTTGTTGAGTATAGCCTTTTGTAGAAGGATCTTATGGTGTTTTGGATTTCTTCAGGATCTGTTGTTATGTCTCCCTTTTCATTTCTGATTTTGTTAATTAGGATGTTGTCCCTGTGCCCTCTAGTGTGTCTATCTAAGTGTTTTTCTATCTTGTTGATTTTCTCAAAGAACCAGTTCCTCGTTTGGTTGATTTTTTAAATAGTTCTTCTTGTTTCCACTTGGTTGATTTCACCCCAGAGTTTGATTATTTCCTGCCGTCTACTCCTCTTGGGTGAATTTTCTTCCTTTTTTTTCTAGAGCTTTTAGATGTGTTGTCAAGCTGCTAGTGTGTGTTATCTCCAGTTTCTTTTTGGAGGCACTCAGAGCTATGAGTTTCCCTCTTAGAAATGCTTTTATTGTGTCCCATAGGTTTGGGTATGTTTGGCTTCATTTTCAGTAAACTCTAAAAAGTCTTTAATTTCTTTCTTTATTCCTTCCTTGACCAAGGTATCATTGAGGAGAGTGTTGTTCAGTTTCCACGTGAATGTTGGCTTTCCATTATTTATGTTGTTATTGAAGATCAGCCTTAGTCCATGGTGGTCTGATAGGATGCATGGGGCAATTTCAATATTTTTGTATCTGTTGAGGCCTGTTTTGTGACCAATTATATGTTCAGTTTTGGAGAAGGTCCCGTGAGGTTCTGAGAAGAAGGTATAACTTTTTGTTTTAGGATAAAATGTTCTGTAGATATCTGTTAAGTCCATTTGTTTCATAACTTCTGTTAGTTTCACTGTGTCCCTGTTTAGTTTATGTTTCCACAATCTGTCCATTGATGAAAGTGGTGTGTTGAAGTCTCTCACTATTATTGTGTGAGTTGGAATGTGTGCTTTGAGCTTTACTAAAGTTTCTTTAATGAATGTGGCTGCCCTTGTATTTGGAGAATAGATATTCAGAATTGAGAGTTCCTATTGGAGGATTTTACCTTTGATGAATATGAAGTGTCCCTCCTTGTCTTTTTTGATAACTTTGGGTTGGAAGTCGATTTTATTCGATATTAGAATGGCTACTCCAGCTTGTTTCTTCAGACCATTTGCTTGGAAAAATATTTTCCAGCCTTTCACTCTGAGGTAATGTCCGTCTTTTTCCCTGAGATGGGTTTTATGTAAGCAGCAGAATGTTGGGTCCTGTTTGTGTAGCCAGTCCGTTAGTCTATGTCTTTTTATTGGGGAATTGAGTCCATTGATATTAAGAGATATTAAGGAAAAGTAATTGTTGCTTCCTTTCATTTTTGTTGTTAAGAGTTGGCATTCTGTTCTTGTGGCAGTCTTCTTTTTGGTTTGTTGAGGGATTACTTTCTTGGTTTTTATAGGGCATGATTTCAGTCCTTGTATTGGTTTTTTTCTGTTATTATGCTTTGAAGGGCTGGATTTGTGGAAAGATATTGTGTGAATTTGGTTTTGTCGTGGAATACTTTGGTTTCTCCATCTATGGTAATTGAGAGTTTGGTCGGGTATAGTAGCCTGGGCTGGCATTTGTGTTCTCTTAGTGTCTGTATAACATCTGTCCAGGCTCTTCTGGCTTTCATAGTCTCTGGTGAAAAGTCTGGTGTAATTCTGATAGGCCTGCCTGTATATGTTACTTGACCTTTCTCCCTTACTGCATTTAATATTCTATCTTTATTTAGTGCATTTGTTGTTCTGATAATTATGTGTCAGGAGGAAATTCTTTTCTGGTCCAGTGTATTTGGTGTACTGTAGGCTTCTTGTATGATCATGGGCATGTCTTTCTTTAGGTTTGGGAAGTTTTATTCTATAATTTTGTTGAAGATATTTGCTGGCCATTTAAGTTGAAAATCTTCATTCTAATCAACTCCTATTATCCTTAGGTTTTGTCTTCTCATTGTGTCCTGTATTTCCTGGATGTTTTGAGTTAGGACCCTTTTGTGTTTTGTATTTTCTTTGATTGTTGTGCTGATGTTCTCTATGGAATCTTCTGCTCCTGAGATTCTCTCTTCCATCTCTTGTATTCTGTTGCTGATGCTTGTATCTATGGTTCCAGATTTCTTTCCTGGGGTTTCTATCTCCAGCGTTGCCTCACTTTGGGTTTTCTTTATTGTGTCTACTTCCATTTTTAGGTGTAGTATAGTTTTGTTCATTTCCATCACCTGTTTGGATGTGTTTTCCTGTTTTTCTTTAAGGACTTCTACCTGTTTGGTTGTGTTTTCCTGTTTTTCTTTAAGGACTTGTAACTCTTTAGCAGTGTTCTCCTGTATTTCTTTAAGTGAGTTATTAAAGTCCTTCTTGATGTCCTCTACCATTATCATGAGATATGCTTTTAAATCCCGGTGTAGCTTTTCGGTTTTGTTGGGAGTGCTGCTTTCTGATGATGGTGAGTGGTCTTGATTTCTGTTAGTAGGATTTTTACACTTGCCTTTCGCCATCTGGTAATCTCTGGAGCTAGTTGTTATAGTTGTCTCTGTTTAGAGCTTGTTCCTCAGGTGATTATGTTAGTCTCTATCAGCAGACCTGGGAGATTAGCTCTCTCCTTAGTTTCAATGGTCAGAGTACTCTCTGCATGCAAGCTCTCCTCTTGAAGGGAAGGTGCCCAGATACCTGGTGTTCAAACAGGCCTCCTGGTAGAAGTTGTGTTCCACTAACCAGAGGTCTTAAGATCCCGTGTCCAGAAACTCCGCACAAAAGGAACCCCGGTGCTGGAGTGGACCAGAAGGGACTTGTGCCCCTGATCAGGCCGGGTTATCTACTTCCTTAATTAATGCAGTCTCAGGTCCCGTGCGATTGGATTGGAGCAGGTGCTGTGTTCCACTCACCAGAGGTCTTAGGATCCTGTGGGGGATCCTGTGTGGGTCCTTGCGGGTGTCCGGAGACTCCCTGGGCCAGGAACCCCAGTGCTGCAGTCGCTTAGAGATGTTTTAAAAGTGTTCAAAATATTTACCAATTAGAAAAATGGAAATTACAGTGCTTGAGATGTTATCTTATCCCAGTGGGAATGCCTAAGATAAAACACAATCTGCCTCTAAGAGAAAAACAACAATGTAAAAAACCAAAACAATACTAATGAATAGAAGCACATGCTCATCTGGATGTGGGAATGGGATGTGGAAGTGTATAGAGTTGCAACTACTACAAGAATCAGTGATTGTGTTTCCTGGAATCCTAGAAACAGATCTACTACCTGATCCAGCTATTCTACTCTTGGGCATGCAAACACCCAAATGATTATATATTCTGCTGCAGAGATACTCACTTGGCCATGTTTATTTCTACTCTTGTCAAAATAGCCAGGAAGTGAAAACAATCTGATAATGGAAATGAGGTACATTTTCACAAAATTATTCAGCGGTTAAGAAAAATGAAATTATGTATTTCAGAGGAAATGTATAGAGATGAGAACAGGTATGCTGAGTGAAGTAAACCAGACCCAGAAATACAACTTTACAAATTTTCTCCCATTTGTGGATGTTAGTTTTGACTGTTCACATATTTGTGTGCCATTGGAATACCATTGAGATCAAAAAGTTAATAATGCTCTCTCTCTTTCTGTCTGTCTGTCTGTCTGTCTGTCTGTCTGTCTGTCTCTGTCTGTCTCTGTCTGTCTCTGTCTCTCTGTCTCTCTCTTCTCTCTTTATCTCTCTCTGTCTCTGTCTCTCTCTCTGTGCACATTTTCAAGAGATAATGGGCTCAAAATGTAAAGAGGCATAATAGAACAAGAATGGTTGGTGAGAGTGTAGGGTAAAAGAAGGACCATGATAAGGGACAACCACAACTAAATACCTTTCACACAGAACATATGTAAGCCTGTTTTAAGATTCCTGAAATATCTATCCCTATATCACTAGTTCTCCCTCTCATCCTCAGTCCCTCCTATCCCTTCCCTCCCTCCCTCCCACCTCTCTCCCTTTCCCTCTCCCCTTCCTTCTTCCTCTCTTTCTTCCTTTCTTTCTTTCTTTCTTCCTTCCTCTCTCTCTCTCTCTCTCTCTCTCTCTCTCATTTAAGAAGTGTTACCTTAAAATGAGGCAACAATACTCCTTTTAAATTTCAGAGACTAACAAATAAATGGCCATTGCTAGTAATGGATGAATTACCTCTTTTGGAGTTCTTTGCTAGTGAGGTCTCACAGTACCCCAAACTTTGTTAACTGTTGCAATGTTCTTAATTACACTCCAGAATTTGAAGTTAAAACATTATTGGTAGAGACACCACAAACTGGAGTCACGGGACATGGAGAATTAAAGCTGATTCTGACCAGGAAGTTTCATATCTACTGAGTAGTTCTGGAAGACACTGGGCATGCTACCAGAGGATAAAATAATCATCAGCCTTAAAGAGCTGTGGACTCTGTGAAGTACATTAACATCTAACCTGGAAAGATATGTTCACTGGTGCATTAGTGTCATGGATACTGTGGGAGTAGGCAAGCATTTTAAGATTAGATTTAAAGCCCATTCACAAGGTTCAATTCATATCTGGCACTGAGAACTTGTGGCTTGACATGTTATATGCCTTAAGGGAGAAACTACTATTGTTACTGTGAAATGGACAGAATAGTAAAGTCATTCTTCATGACTTACTATGTTCACAGACTAATGCCTTTTAAAATCAAAACCACAGAACTTTTTTTTTTCAGTAGATGATGACTAACACAGAGATGCACAAATGGCCAGTGTGCAGAGAATAAGAGACTTTGGGTTTTTTCTCTCTCAGTTGTGTACTCAAGTGCTATCACTTGGGAACTATGAAACTAACCATACTGGAAATCATCCTCTAGAATAAAGTGTGTTGTGTCTTCAGTAATAGTGCCATTCACCCAGTCATGTCAGGTCTCCAAGGGCCATATTAACAGCCCGTATTTGCTTTTTAAAAATTTTTTAAGTTGGTAGACATAAGGATATCTGACTAATAACTCAGAGAGTTCTATGCAAAGGTAATAAATTTGGGGGATCAAGGAAACAAAGGAGGGTTAAATTGGTCAGCTTAAAAAAGAGTGTCTTGTTAAGGATATCCTAGTTACTTCCTTTTCGTGTGCTACTTGTAACCATCTTTTCACCTCTTACATTTGGTCTTTGAATTTAAACCAATCTGTCCAACTGGTGTCTTCTAGGTTTCAACATCTCCTCCAGAAAATGTTCAGACTAGATTTTCATATTCTGTCTGTGGAAACTTCACTTCTTATAAATTTCTTGACATAGTCACATGCATATTTTATAAAAACTACTTCTATAATTATTTTATTTTTAGACTATATGGAGATCCATCCAGAGTATATCACCATGCTCAGCTCAAAGCAATAACAATAAGAAACATGAAAGAAAAGACAAGAACCAGTATGCCTGACAGACTTTTCCTTTATTTGTTCATTTGGTTCACAATGATTCAAAGAGTGAGAAATTAAACAGCTTTAAGAGTCACGGATGAAACAAGGCATGGAGAACATCATCAAAACCTTCCACCAGCACTCTGGGAAGGAGGGAGACCCAGACACCCTGAGTCAGAAGGAATTCAAAGACCTAGTGAATAATGATATGCCAAATTCCCTTAAGGTAAGTCTTGGTTAGTAAGAGAGGGGGTTTAAGTCTACAACAATTAGAGATAAAATTCCTGCACCTTTCACATAGATACAGCAAAGGCTCTCTCACTGGAGGTATGAAAATTCAGTTACTGGTAATTAGGAACAAAATATATGTAATGTGTGAAGCTGTGTTCTGGGCACACAATTGTGTAGGAAAATCTGAAAGTGACAATATTGATGATGGAGACACAACATTCAGAACACAGACAAAACAGTGTCCTGGAAGTGCAGAGGAGGGTGAGATAGAGTCCTATGCGTGGTCTATGATGAGTGGAGCATTGGTGAGTGGACTAAAGAGAATTCCCACTTTAAGATGATGACATTTGAGCAGATACTTCAGTTCTGGTAATAGATTTGAGGCTAGTCCTTGACTGGAAGTTGAGGGATATTAAACATCTACAGGGATTCACAGTAGACCTGAGAATCAGGGTAGAAAACCCAGAACTTTAAGTCATGTGGAGAGAAACAAGAACAAAACTCACATGCAGGAATCAACGTCAAATATCAATAATTCCCTCTGCTCAAGAAATGACCAGTCAGTTCTTGGTAAAGGGATTTATTTGAAAAGTTTTTCTGTTCTCTATCAAAATGCAAGCCAACAGAGTTTTGGAAGGAAATGAATAAGATACATAAGACAAGTTCCAGTTTCAGTCTATAATACTTAGCCCAGTAGGCTGGTATCTAGGTCTCCTAGAGGTCCAGTTAAAGTGCAGAAATGTCATTGTAGGATATATTGCAGACACAGAGAGATACCCATACATGTGGATCTCAGGAAAACAAGGTGCTACCTTCAGGAAGACAGGGAGTACACAAGAGATTCTTGAGGCAAGTCTCTCCTCTCTGTGAATCCGATGTTAATTTGAACAGCTTTCTCAAATCCCAGTCCAAATCAGTATGATAGAAGAGGAAGCACTGATCTTGAAGATGGGCTAATTGGGTAATGGAAGGGATTTTAGCCAATGTATCTCAGCCAGTGAGTAGAAGACTTGCAGCTAACTGGTACTCTCTGCTACACTTGGATCATCCCACTTCACATTACTGTCTCTCAGTCTTTATTACATCCTTTGAGATAAGTAATACCTATACCTGCCCTACTCCATCAAGTGCTCATGCACCTGGTTTAATGACTGCTTCCTCTCTATTCAGAAGGGGTGCAGATTCCTATAAGTCAGGCTTGAATTTGTATGACTTCTATAGCCTATATACTTCATCCATCTTTCCAAAGTCCAGACTCCTAAAATCCTATTCACCGCAGATTTCATTCTCACATGTTCTAGGGACCAAAACAGAACATTTCTAGACATACATATAATTCTCTGACATTCTTTAGTACTATAGACCTAGGGTCTGATGTAGATTGCAGTCTCTGGAACAAATTAGAAACTGTTTAGCACAAACTTAGCATCAACTCCCCCATGAAGACTCAGTCTATCATTATTAATTTTAAATTGGTTCCCTGTATTTACCATATGATCACTCACATGACTCCCTAGTTCTCTTCTGTGCCCATAGCGAAGACTAATAATTATATATTTTCTTTTTTCCCTTTTTTGGAGAGGAAAACATTTATTTCACCTTATATCTAACAGTACATTATGAGTGGTAGTCAGGGCACGAAATCAAATATGAACTTGGAGACAGGCACTGAAGAAGAGGTAAGGAAGGAATAGAATTACTATCTTGTGAAGAATGATTTCTTATTCCAGCTGTTCAGGGATGGCACTTACAATAGTAAGTTATCAGTCAAGAAAAATAGTAAATCATCTTTTGCTCATTAGACAATCTGATGGAGAGATCTTCTCAACTGAACTTTCCTTTTTCAGTATGACTCCTGTTAGACTATATTTGACAAAAACAAAGAAAACAGAAGGAAAAAAGAAAGAAAGAAAGAAAGAACAAACAAAGAAGGAAAGAAAGATGGAAAGAAAGATTTTCTCAAAGAACCAACTCCTAGTTTTGTTGATTCTTTGTATAGTTCTTTTTGTTTCTACTTGGTTGACTTCAGCCTTGAGTTTGATTATTTCCTGCCCTGTACTCCTCTTGGGTGTATTTGCTTCTTTTTGTTCTAGAGCTTTCAGGTGTGCTGTTAAGTTGCTAGTGTATGCTTGATCAAGCTTCTTTTTGGAGGCACTCAGAGTTATGAGTTCTCCTATTAGCACTGCTTTCATTTTATTGCATAAGTTTGAGTATGTTGTGGTTTTATTTTCATTAAATTCTAAAACATCTTTAATTTCTTTATTTCTTTTTTGACCAAGTTACCATCGAGTAGAGTGTTGTTTAGCTTCCATGTGTATGTATGCTTTCTGTTATTTTTGTTGTTATTGAAGGCCAGCCTTAGTGTGTGGTGGTCTGACAGGATGCATGTGAGTTTTTTCAATCTACTTGTCTTATTTGAGGACAGTTTTGTGACCAAGTATATGGTCAGTTTTGGAGAAGGTACCATGAGATGCTGAGAAGAATGTATATTCTTTTGTTTTAGGATGAAATGTTCTACAAATATCTGTTTAAAAATAAAACATTTTGTCCATCACTTCTGTTAGTTTCACTGTGTCTCTTTTTAGTTTCTGTTTCCATGATCTGTTCATTGTTGAGAGTGGGGTGTTGAGGTTTCACAGTATTATTGTGTGAGGTGCAATGTGTGCTTCGAGATTTAGTAAAATTTCTTTTATGAATGTGGGTGCCCTTGCATTTGGAGTGTAGATGTTCACAATTGAGGATTCTTCTGGATATAATTTTCCTTTGATGTATATGAAGTGTCATTCCTTATCTTTTTTGATAACTTTTATTTGAAAGTCGATTTTATTTGATATTACAATGTCTACTCAAGCTTGTTGCTTGGGGGGCATTGGCTTGAAAAATTGTTTTCCAGTCCTTTGCTCTGAGTTAGTGTCTGTCTTTGTCACTGTGGTGCATTTCCTGTATGCAGCAAAATGCTTGGTCCTGTTTACATATCCAGTCTGTTAGTCTATGTCTTTTTATTGGGAAATTGAGTCCATTGATGTTAAGAGATATTAAGGAATAGTGATTGTTGCTTCCTGTTATTTTTGTTGTTAGAGGTAGAATTATGTTTGAGTGGCTATCTTGTTTTAGGTTTGTTGAAAAAAGATCAATTACTTTTTTGATTTTTCTGGGGTCTAGTTTCCCTCCTTGTATTGGAGTTTTCCATGAATTATCTTTTGTAGGGATGGATTTGTGGAAATATATTGTATAAAGTTGGTTTTATTATGGAATATCTTGTTTTTTTCCATCTAAGGTAATAGAGTTTTGCTGGGTTGCCATCTGTGTTCTCTTAGGGTCTGTATGATATCTGCCCAGGATCTTTTAGCTTTCATAGTCTCTGGTGAGAAGTCTGGTGTAATTCTGATAGATCTGCCTTTATATGTTACTTGACCCTTTTCCCTTACTGCTTTTAATATTCTTTCTTTCTTTTGTGCATTTGGTGTATTGACTTTTATGTGACAGGAGAAATTTCTTCTCTGGTCCAATCTATTTGGAATTCTATAGGCTTCTTGTATGGATGTTTATGGGCATCTCACTCTTTGGTTAGGGAAGTTTTCTTCTATAATTTTATTTAATATATTTACTGCCCTTTTAAATTGGGAATCAACATTCTCTTCTGTTCCTATTATCCTTAGGTTTGGTCTTCTCATTGTGTCCTGGATTTCCTGTATTGATTGGGTTTGGAGATTTTTGCATTTTTCATTTTCTTTGAGTGTCAATGTTTTCTATGGTATCTTCTGCACCTGAGATTCTCTTTCTATCTCTTGTTGTCTGTCACTGATGCTTGCATCTATGACTCCTGATCTCTTTCCTAGGTTTTCTATCTCCAGAGTTGTCTCCCTTCATGATTTCCTTATTGATTCTATTTCTCATTTTTAGATTCTGGATTTTTTTTTCAATTCTTTCACTTGTTTGGTTGTGTGTCCTTTTAATTCTTTAATGGATATTTGTGTTTCCTCTTTAAGGTCTTCTGCCTGTTTACCTGTGCTTTCCTATATTTCTTTAAGGGAATTATTTTTGTACTTCATAAAATCCTCTATCATCATCATCATCATGAGATGTGACTTTAAACCAGAGTCTTGCTTCTCTGGTGTGTTGGGGTATCCAGTGCTCATTGTAGTGGGAGAACTGGGTTCTGATGATATCAATTATCTTTGATTTCTGTTGCTTATGTTCTTGCCCTTGTCTCTTGACATCTGGATATCTCTGGTGCTAGCTGGTCTTGATGTCTCTGACTGTGGCTTTTCCCTTCTGCAAGCCTGTGTATCAGTATTCCTAGGAGACCGTTTTTCTACTGGATTAATTTGGATATGGACAGCTATGGCACAGGGTCAGCTCTGGGGTACAGAAAGAAACCAAAAGGATTCTATTCCTGGCTGTTCCTTGGCTCTTGTGTCCTTATGACTCTGGAATGGTCCCTCTTGGGCCAGCAATTTGAGCAAATGTGGTGGTCTTACCTGTGCTGACATGGATGTCAGCACTCCTGGGAGACCAGCTCTCTCCTGGCGGTATTTGGGTATGGAGGACTGTGGCACAGGATCAGTTCTGGATGCAGATGGAAGCTGAAAGGATCCTGTCCCGGATGCTCCTCTGTTTCTGTGTCCTGAGGTCTCTGGAAGGATCCCTTGTAGCAGAAGTGATGATCTTACTTGTGCTCACAGGTGTGCCAGCACTCCTGGGATACTAGCTCTCTCCTGGTGGTATTTGGATATGGAGCACTGTGGCACAGGATTAGCTCTGGGCACAGATGGCAACCAGAAGGCCAATTAAATATTTTCTGCTTATAGAAAGAGAAAAAGTATCAGAAAGCCATGAAATACATGATGGATGATCTTGACATAAATGAAGATGGTGAGGTGAGCTTTGATGAACTTGTAGACCCTGTGAACAAAGTCTCGAGGGATGAATATAAGGAATACCATGAGCAAGCATCCTTAAGTGGCCATGGACATAGTTCCAGGCATAGTACAGGCATCAGAAAAGATGACAATGTCCATTGCATTGATATCCAGATGTCAAGAGGCAAGGGCAAGAACATAAGCGACAGAAACCAAGGGTAATTGATATTATCAGAACCCAGTTCTGCCACTACAGCTAGCACTGGATACCCCAACACACTAGAGAAGCAAGACTCTGATTTAAAGTCACATCTCATGATAATGATAGGGGACATTATGAAGTACATAAATAACTGCCTTAAAGAAATACAGGAGAACACAGGTAAACAGGTAGAAACCCTTAAACTAATCAGAAGCCCAAACCGCTTTGCACTTGCCCAATGAAAGATGAAAGTAATATCATGTTTTAAAACCTTATTTTTGCCTCTGGAGAGATGGCTCAGCAGTTAAAAGCACTGACTACTCTTCTGAAGGTCCTGAGTTCAAATCCCTGCAACCATATGTTGGCTCACAACCATCTGTAATGAGATATGATGCCCTCTTTTGGGTATCTGAAGAGTGCTGCAGTGTACTTACATATAAATAAATAAATAAATCTTTAAAAGAATGTATTTGTGGGTTTTTGGATGGGAAAAAAATAAAGTCTTCCTGCATGCTGGTATCATACATGGTGTTTCTCTCTCATATACTTGTCCTTCTCAGTGACCCGAGCCCTAGACATGCTTCCTGCTGTTTGAAGCCCAAACCCCACAGTTCATCATAATGAAATAACCATCAGTAAGTCCTTTCTGTTCTTTGATTTTTCTAGTGTACACCTGTCACCATATCCCTATCTAATATACCCTACTTTTTGTGTGGGGATTCCCATGATTAGTCTATTAATTGGAACCATATAAATGCAGAGAAAAGCAGCTGGTCTCCCCTCAAAATGACATCCATTTTCAACCTTGGTACAGCCCATTTTCACTGAGTTCTGCCCACAAATTCTTTTACTAGAACTATATTCAACCAAAAGTTTTCCTGGCACTTTTCTACATCTAGGGAGTAATACTGGAACTGTAACAGTGTAAATAATGGAGTTTATGTGCCTACCAATCCATTTCTGATTTCATACTGCATTTCTGTTTAATTCTTGCTCTAAGTAGTTACCTTGAAATATGGTATTCTTATCTTTATAGCAAGATTATAATAATTCCCTTTCCAATAACTCTGGAAAGAAGGGGATGGGGATAGTTGGATAATGTCTGTGAAGATATTTATTAATTGTGCATCCATTGGATTACCAAAGGTGGTTGTAGCTGTTACATAGCCTTCTATGCTTCCTTTCATGTATCCCTTCAGTCAAGGATCCCTGAGTCAATGGCTCTAAATTATCTCTACCAATCATCTCTGGAGAACCGTGAACTTTGACTATTTTAGAAAAATAGGAGCAGGAGAAATTTCTCTACCATGTTTAGATTTCTACTTAATGGATCTAGCCCTTGGAGGGGAAAATATCTAATCAGTAAGGACATTCAAACCCAGAAACACCTGAGGATCCTGAGTTGGCCCAGCCAGCATATGAAAGCTTAGTTGCCTTGATCCCCATTGCCTGGCATTTCCCTAATTCAGCCTTGAATTTCAGGCTCTGATCCTCCTGAACAGGTGCTACTTTTCCCCATACTTTGCTTTTCCTGCTTTAGAACTAAAATTTTACCCTCTAAATTTAGAGTATAGATCATCCCTGGGAATATAGTGCTGTGTTGCTAGTTTCTCAAGAAAGCAGAGACATCAAGGGATCATCAACAAAGATCAATGGTCAAAATGTGTAGTTAAAGGTTGATGAACAATGGAAGAAACTCACAGAAAATGTAGAATAAGGCTGAGGATATCTGAGAAACTACCTTGTGAATAACACCCATTTCCTTCTCTGGATCTGGTGGGGAGCCATATTGCCATATATTCCTATAAGTTTTTTTCCTATATTGGCTCTCTAGAAGCCTGGAGCTAGAGTGGTCTCTGGAGTGTGTACCTGACATCAAAGTGGAGATGTGTCTGCTCCACTTATCTCAGGTCTGTGGTGTCAGATCACTCTCAAGTACTGTCACAATTTTTTTTTCTGTCTACATTGACTGAACTGAGCAAGAAACAAAAGCTTATAATCCCAGGAAATAGTTCACTGTGTTCTCTTAACTGAACTTTAAGTGCTGTATCCATTAGGTTCATTTGCCATTCATAATTTCCCAACTATCACATTGATTCCTTGATATTTCATGGATGCAGTTCTTCAGAGCTTCATTGATGAGGCTTCTCTGGAGTAACAGAACTTAAAGAATGAATTCAAGTAAGATATGAGGTTTATTTGAATGACTTACATTTGTGGTCCAGCTAGTCCAAAAATAGCTGTCTATGAGCTAAAAGTCTACGAACTTAGTATTTGTTAAGCTCATGAACCTAGATATCTCTTCTGGTTGAGAGCAGAAGCTGGACTCTCAATGAAGTAGTATCTAATGGCAGTAAAGAATTGTACTTATTAGGAAGGAAAAGGCAAAGAGGCAAAGAAACAAAGCTTTCCCCCCCCCCATATCCTTATAAAAGCTTCCTGCAGAAAACATAGTCCAGATCAAAGGTGTTTTTCTGGCACAAGATGCAGATTAAAGACTTGATTTCCTAATTCAAAGATCTGGATTAGAAGTGGGTCTTCATTCTTCCAATTAGGAAGAAATGTTCACAGGCGTGCCCTCTTTTGAAGTTCAATTACATCTAGATGTAGTAAGTTTACAATCAAGAATACCCATCACAAGTTCTATCCCATATCTATTTTTTACTTCTTTGGGGGAGTTTTACACATAAAACCTCTCTTTAGATGAACCCATAGCCAAACTAACTAAAGGGCATAGAGACAGTATCCAAATTAATAAGATCAGAAATGAAAAGTGAGACATAATATCAGACACTGAGGAAATTCAATACATCGTAAGATTCTACTACAAAGCCTATATCAAGAAAGCTAGAAAATCTAGATGAAATGGATGATTTTCTAGACAGATGCCAGGTACCAAAGTTAAATAAGAGCAGATAAACTATCTAAACAGTCCTATATCCATTAAGAATATGGAAGAACTCATTAAAAACCTCCCAACCAAAAAAAAAAAAAAAAAAAAAAGCCCAGGGCCAGATGGTATCTTTAGTGCAGAATTCTATCGGACCCTCAGAGAAGAGCTAATACCAACACTCACTAAATGATTCCATAAAATAGAAACAGAAAGAACACTACCTAATCCATTCTATGAATTCACAATTTCTCTGATACCAAAACCACACAAGGACACAACAAGAAAGAGAACTTCAGACCAGTTTTGCTTATGAACATCGATGGAAAAATACTCAATAAAATTCAAGCAAACCGAATCTAAGAACACAACAAAACCATCATTAACCCTGATCAAGTAGACTTTATCCCAGGAATGCAAGGTTGGTTCAATATACGAAAATCCACACACATAATCCATGTTATAAACAAATTCAAAGAAAAAAATCACGTGATCATCTCATTAGCTGTAAAGAAATTCGGACAAAATACAGCACCCTTTATGTTAAAAATATTGGATAGATAAGTAATTCAAGGCATATACCTACCAACAGCCAAAATCAAATTAAATGGAGAGATACTTGAAGTAATCCCACTAAAGTCAGGGACAAGACAAGTCTGACCACTCTTCCCCTATCTAATCAATATAGTACTCGAAGTACTAGCTAGAGCAATGAGAAAACAAAACAAGATCAAGTGGATACAAATTGGCAGAGAATATGTCAAGATATCATTCCTTGCAGATGATATGATAGTATACATAAGAAATCCCCAAAATTCTACCAAAGAACTTCTACAGCTGATAAACAACTTCAGCAAGGTGTAGGATACAAATTTAACTCAAACAAATCATTACTCTTCCTTTATAAAATGATAAACAAGCTGAGAAAGAAGTTAGGGAAACAACACCCTTCCAAATAGTCACAAATGATATAAAATATCATTATATTTTAACTCTAGCCAAACAAAGTGAAAGATTTGTACAGCATTAACTTTGAGTATCTTCAGAAAGAAATTGAAGAAGACTTCAGAAAATGGAGAGCTCTCCCATGCTCATAGATCGGTAGACTTAACATAGTAAAAATGGCCATCCAATTAAAAGCAATGTACAAATTCAATGCAATCCCCATCAAAATCCCAACACAATTCATCAAAGATATGGAAAGAGGAATACTCAATTTCATATGGGAAAACAACAAACCCAGGATAGGAAAAACAATTCTTAACAATAAAAGAACTTCTGGGGGGGGGGGAGTCACCATCCCTGACCTCAAGGTATACTACAGAGCAATAGTGATAAACAAAAAAAGTGCATGGTATTGGTACAGAGGCAGACAGGTCAATCAGTGGAAGAGAATTGAAGACCCAGAATAAAACCAGACACTTATGGACACATTTTTTAATTATTATTTTTAAATAGCTATTTTCTTCATTTACATTTCCAATGCTATCCCAAATGTCCCCAAAACCCTCCCCCCCCCCAACTCCCACTTCTTGGCCCTGGCGTTCCCCTGTACTGAGGCATATAAAGTTTGCAAGACTAATGGGCTTCTCTTTCCACTGATGGCCGATTAGGCCATCTTCTGATACATATGCAGCTAGAGACATGAGCTCCGGGAGGTACTGGTTAGTTCATATTGTTGTTCCAACTATAGGGTTGCAGATCACTTTAACTCCTTGGGTACTTCCTCTAGCTCCTCCATTGGGGGCCCTGTGATCCATCCAATAGCTGACTGTGAGCATCCACTTCTGTTTGCTAGGCCCCGACATAGTCTCACAAGAGACAGCTATATCAGGGTCCTTTCAGCAAAATCTTGCTAGTGTGTGCCATGGTGTCAGCGTTTGGGGGCTGATTATAGGATGGATCCCCAGGTATGGCAGTCTCTAGATGGTCCATCCTTTTGTCTCAGCTCCAATCTTTGACACTGTAACTCCTTTCATGGGTGTTTTGTTCCCAATTCTAAGAAGGAGCAAAGTGTCCACACTTTCGTCTTCATTCTTCTTGAGTTTCATGTGTTTTACAAATTGTATCTTGTATCTTGGGTATTCTAAGTTTCTGGGCTAATATCCATTTATCAGTGAGTACATATCATGTCAGTTCTTTTGTGATTGGGTTACCTCACTCAGGATGATGCCCTCCAGGTCCATCAATTTGCCTAGGAATTTCATAAATTCATTCTTTTTAATAGCTGAGTACTACTTCATTGTGTAAATGTACCACATTTTCTGTATTCATTCCTCTGTTGAGGGACATCTGGGTTCTTCTGAGCTTCTGGCTATTATAAATAAGACTACTATGAACATAGTGGAGCAGTGTCCTTCTTACCAGTTTGAACATTTTCTGGATATATGCCCAGTAGAGGTATTGTGGGACCCTCCATTAGTACCATGTCCAATTTTCTGAGGAACCAACATACCGATTTCCAAAGTGGTTGTACAAGCTTGCAATCCCACCAGCAATGGAGGAGTGTTCCTCTTTCTCCACATCCTCGCCAGCATCTACTCTCACCTGAATTTTTGATCTTAGAATTCTGACTGGTGTGAGGTGGAATCTCAAGTTTGTTTTGATTTGCATTTCCCTGATGATTAAGAATGCTGAACATTTTTCCAGGTGCTTCTCAGCCATTCGGTATTCCTCAGGTGAGAGTTCTTTGTTTAGCTCTAAGCCCCATTTTTTAATGGGGTTAATTGATTTTCTGAGGTCCACCTTCTTGAGTTCTTTATATATATTGGATATTAGTCCCCTATCTGATTTAGGATAGGTAAAGATCCTTTCCCAATCTGTTGGTGGCATTTTTGTCTTATTGATGGTTTCTTTTGTCTTACAGAAGCTTTGCAATTTTATGAGGTCCCATTTGTCGATTCTTGATCTTACAGCACAAGCCATTGCTGTTCTATTCATGAATTTTTCCCCTGTGCCCATTTCTTCGAGGCTTTTCCCCACTTTCTCCTCTATAAGTTTCACTCTCTCTGGTTTTATGTGGTGTTCCTTTATCCACTTAGATTTGACCTTAGTAAATGGAGATAGGAATGGATCCATTTGCAATCTTCTACATGATAACCTCCAGTTGTGCCAGCTCCATTTGTTTAAAATGCTGTCTTTTTTCCACTGGATGGTTTTAGTTCACTTGCCAAAGATCTAGTGACCATAGGTGTGTGTGTTAATTTCTGGGTCTTCAATTCTATTCCATTGGTCTACTTGTCTGTCGCTATACCAGTACCATGCAGTTTTTATCACTATTGCTCTGTAGTATAGCTTTAGATCAGGCATGGTGAATCCACCAGAGGTTCTTTTATCCTTGAGAAGAGTTTTTGCTATCCTAGGTTTTTTGTTATTCCAGATGAATTTGCAGATTGCTCTTTCTAATTCGTTGAAGAATTGAGTTGGAATTTTGATGGGGATTGCATTGAATCTGTAGATTGCTTTTGGCAAGATAGCCATTTTTACAATGTTGATCCTGCCAATCCATGAGCATGGGAGATCTTTCCATCATCTGAGATCTTCTTTAATTTCTTTCTTCAGAGCCTTGAAGTTCTTATCATACAGATCTTTCACTTCCTTAGTTAGAGTTACACCAAGGTATTTTATATTATTTGTGACAATTGAGAAGAGTGTTTTTTCCCTAATTTCTCTCTCAGTCTGTTTATCCTTTGTGTAGAGAAAGGCCGTTGACTTGGTTGAGTTAATTTTATATTCAGCTACTTCACTGAAGCTGTTTATCAGGTTTAGGAGTTCTCTGGTTGAATTCCCAGGGTCATTTACATATACTATCAGGTCATCTGCAAAAAGTGATATTTTGATTTCTTCCTTTCCAATATGTATCCCCTTTATCTCCTTTTGTTGTCGAATTGCTCTGAGTAGGATTCAAGTACAATGTTGAATAGGTAGGGAGAAAGTGGACAGCCTTGTCTAGTCCCGGATTTTAGTGGGATTGCTTCCAGCTTCTCACCATTTACTTTGATGTTGGCTACTTGTTTGCTGTAGATTGCTTTTATCATGTTTAGGTATGGTCCTTGAAATCTTGATCTTTCCAAGACTTTTTTCATGAATGGGTGTTGAATTTTGTCAAATGCTTTCTCTGCATCTAAGGAGATGAACATGTCGTTTTTGTATCCTAGTACATATCCAAGTACAGGCAATAGCTTTAGGGACAGACCATAGATAAAGTTGTTTGGAACTCACATGAATAGCAAGCTGTATATCTGCTACATGCGTGGGAAGGTTTAGGTCTAGCCCATGTATGTTATTTGGTTAGTGGTTCAGATTCTGTGCGCCCCAGGTTAATTGATTCTTTTGGTCTTCCAATGGAGTTCCTATCCCCTTCAGACTCCACAATCCTTCCTCCTATTCTTCCATAAGATTTTCCAGCTTCATCCATTGTTTGGCTTTGACTGCCTATATCTGTCTGAGTCATCTGCTGGGTGAAACCTCACAGAGGACAACTTGTTATTTTCTGAAAACATAACAGAGTAACATTAATAGTGTTAGAGATTGGTGCTCACCCATGGGATGGCTCTCTAGTTGGGCCAGTTATTTGTTTACTATTCCCTCAGTCTCTGCTCCATCCCCCATGGTCTGTATTTCTTGTAGATAAGATAAATTTTGTATTGAAAGATTTGTGGGTGGGTTGATGTTTCTATCACTTTACTGAGTACAGGAGGTGGCCTCTTCACGTTCCATAACCCCACTGTAGTGAGTCACAGCTAAGATCACCCCCATTGTTTCTTGAGTGCCTCTCTTATCCCAGATCTCTGATTGACTATTTTTAAATGTCTTCTTTGAGAAATTATAAAGGGTAAGAGAGTGGGTAAATAGGATACCAGGGCATTGTACATATGACATGTTACAATGAAATACATTACTTTGTACAGTTAATGCATCCCAACAACAATACTTTATAAGCAAAATAGTAGTAGTCTTGTGGGTTGTAAGCTTCTTGAGAGCTGGGTGCAAATTGGGTCCAGATCAGGAAGAGTGATTCCAAGAGTTCTGGAACCATATTTTTTCTGAGAATTCTCATTCACTTCACAACAGAGAAGAGATGCTCAGAATTTCACTTAAGTAACAACTTGAATATTTGAGTTATGTTCCCATTGTGTAACCTACCAATTATGTGGCCCTGTGTATGTCTCTTTCTGGGCAACAAATTCTTTATCTGTAATATAAGTATTTGTCACCTCCCACAATTCTTTTAACCTTGATCAACAAACCTACCAATAAACTTATCCTCCTACAAACTATAACAAACCCAGGCAAACATGAGGTAGGAATCATTCCTTAAGCAGGTAAGACTGCATGGAATGTGAGGGAGGCAAATTGTATCATTTCCAATAGATGCCCAGTCAGCCTCTGATGGTTATAGAATGGAATGACAGGCAGGCTGTCATGCTTATGAAAATGAAGATGAGATATGGGGCAGTGGACTGTACCAGAAAACTTCGTAAGGTTGCATGTGTTTGGAAGCCTTGGAATCTCATACTAGAGGATGGTAGGTGCTTCCCTGCTCCCCAACCAGGCCTCTGTCACCTGATCACAGCACATCATGGAGAGAATCCTGACAAGTCAGTCAGGTAGGTGAAGCAGCCCAATACCCTCCACACCTGCAAGCATTTGTTGTCAGATCCCAATTCACACCAAAATATATAATATCCTATTCAGAAGGATTAAAGTTATGAGAAATACCATCATGGATCATCTGAGAGCTTCTGTCACATAAGAGCTGTAACCCTTCCAGGGGAAGAGGGCTCTCTCCTGATGCTGTCACCACTGGAAGCTGCCCAGGCCCTGACCTAGTCCAACCCCCAGCTGGCTCTGTTCAGTGGGGCTCCCTGCTCCCATTCAGAGAGTGCAACTCATTGACCACTCCTTCTGGGCTAGATCCCCAGCAGATCTTTGTGAATAGCAACTGGTATACATGGTATACAAGACTGGTAAGGAGGGGTAGAAATGAAAGACCTCACAGTCCACTTCCAATCCAGAACCCAGTTCATGTTGAAAATTACAAATAAGGAGACAGGGCAAGGTAGTAAGCAAGGGAAGGCAGGAAAGAGAAGGGGGTAAGAGAGGAGGTAGGGACAGAAGATAGAGAGAAGAGTTTCATTTTTGCCAGAGTCACCACATTATTCTCTTTTGATTTCATCTTTCCCAAAGAGTCATGTGTTCAGCCAGGGACTGCCTATAAATGCCTGTACAAAGTCTGCCAAACATTCTGGGTGGCTGGCTCCTAAGCTTTGGTAAGTAAGATCCAGATTTCCCTGGCTGGAGACTGCTGGTTATCTCTCTGTCTCTGTCTCTCCTTTTTCTCCTCCCTCCCTCCCTCCCTCCCTCCCTCCCTCCCTCCCTCCCTCCCTCCCTCCCTCCCTCCCTCCCTCCCTTCTTCCCTTCCTCACTCCCTCTTCATAGAAATCTTCCAAATGTTTCTAGAAGGCCTTTTTGTTGACTTGTCCTGGAGCGTTGTTTTCTTTTTTTTTCTCTTTTTCTTTTTTCTTTTTCTTTATTTTTATTTTTTTATTAGATATTTTCTTTATTTGCATTTCAAATATTATCCATTTTCCTGGTTTCTCCTCTGAAAATCCCCTATCTCCTCCCCACTCCCCCTGCTCACTAGCCCACCCACTCTTGCTTCCTGTCCCTGGCATCCCCTATATTAGGGAATAGAACCTTCACAGGAACAAGGGCCTTTCCTTCCATTGATGACTGAATAGGCTCTGCTACATATGCAGCTAGAACCATGAGTTCCATCATGTGTACCCTTTGATTGGTGGTTTAGTCCCTGGGATCTCTAGGGGTACTGGTTAGCTCATATTGTTGTTCCTCCTATGGGGCTGCAATATCCTTCAGCTCCTTGGGTACTTTCTCTAGCTCCTTCATTGGGTACCCTGTCTTCAGTCCCATGGATGGCTGTGAACATTCACTTCTGTATTTGTCAGGCACTGGTAGAGCCCCTCAGGAGACAGCTATATCAGGCTCCTGTCAGCAAGCTTTGTTGGCATCCACAATAGTGTCTGGGTTTGGTGGCTGCATATGGGATGGGTCCCCATGTGGGCCAGTCTCAGGATGGTCATTCTTTCTGTCTCTGATCAACACTTTGTCTCTGTAACTCCATCCATGGGTACTTTGTTCCCCCTTCTAAGAAGGATCAAAGTATCCACACATTGATCTTCCTTCTTCTTGAGTTTCATGAGTTTTGCAAATTGTATCTTGGGTATTCTGACCTTCTGGTCTAATATCCACTTATCAGTGATTGCATACTATGTGTGTTGGGATTAGGTTACCTCACTCAAAATGATATCCTACAGATCCATCCATTTGCCTAAGACTTTCATAAGTTCATTGTTTTTAATAGCTGCATAGTACTCCATTGTGTAAACGTACCACATTTTCTGTATCTATTCCTCTGTTGAGTGACATCTTGGTTCTTTCCGCTTCTGGCTATTATAATTAAGGCTGCTATGAACATAGTGGAGCATATGTCCTTGTTACAAGTTGGAGCATCTTCTGTGTATATTCCCAGGAGTCGTACTGCTGTATCCTGGGGTAGTACTATGTCCAATTTTCTGAGGAACCACCAGACTGATTTCCAGCATGGTTATACCAGCTTGCAATGCCACCAACAATGGAGGAGTGTTCCTTTTTCTCCACATCCTCGCCAGCATCTACTGTTACCTGAGTTTTTGATCTTAGCCATTCTGACTGGTGTGAGATGGAATCTCAGGGTTGTTTGATTTGCATGTTCCTGATGACTAAGGATGTTGAACATTTTTTTTTTTAGGTACTTCTAAGCCTTTCTGTACTCCTCAGTTGAGAATTCTTTGTTTAGCTCTGTAACCCATTTTTAAATAGGGCTATTTGGTTCTCTGAATCTAACTTCTTTGTACATATTTTATATTAGCCCTTTTTCAGATGTAGGATTGGTAAAGATCTTTTTCCAATTTTTTGGTTACCTTTCTGTCTTGTTGACAGTGTCCTTTGCCTTACAGAAGCTTTGCTGTATGAAGTCCCATTTGTCAATTCTTGATCTTACTGCAGAAGCCATTGGTGTTTTGTTTAGAAATTTTTTTCCTCTTTCTCCTCTACAAGTGTCAGCATCTCTGGCTTTGTGTTAAAGTCCTTTATCCACTTGGACTTGAACTTTGTACAAGGAGATAAGAATGGATCAATTTGCATCCATTCTTTTTTTTTTTTTTTTTTTTTTGGTTTTTCGAGACAGGGTTTCTCTGTATAGCTCTGGCTGTCCTGGAACTCACTCTGTAGACCAGGCTGGCCTCGAACTCAGAAATCCACCTGCCTCTGCCTCCCGAGTGCTGGGATTAAAGGCGTGTGCCACCACGCCCGGCTGGCATCCATTCTTGTCTTATCACAATTGCTCTGTAGTACAGCTTGAGGTCAAGGATGGTTATTTCCTGACCCTTTTCTTTTTCTTTATCTTCTACTAATATCTAACTGTAGCCTCCCCTTCCTTCACTGTTTCCAGTCTACCACATCTTTTAGTTTACCGAAGATTAATTACTCCTTACTTCCTTTTTAGAAAAGAGAAGGCCTCTAAAGTGATATCAAATGAACATAGTAAAACAAGATGTAATGAGATTAGGCCCAAATTCTCATATCAAGTCTGGACATGGAAACCAAGTAAGGAGAAGTTAATAATGCAAGCAAAAGAGCAAGAGATAACCCCATTCCCACTGTTAGGAGTCCCATAAAACTCAAACTAAGTAACCACAGCTTTTATGCAGAGGACCTAGTACAGACCCATGCAGGCTCCATGATTGCCACCTTAGTCTCTGTGAGTCCCCAAGGGCTCAGGATTGTTGATTTTTGCAGACTGTGTTCTCTTGTTTCTTTGACATCTCTGTCCCTGCAATCCTTCCCTCTCTCTTAGGCACAATTCCAAGAACTTTGGATGTCTTCATGATCTCATGATCTTCTCTCATTATCTGATGGACTATGCCTCTAATGACAATTGGGGAAATCTATGAGTATCTCAGAATATCATTAGGAATCACTTCATTGATGATTATTCTCTCTCTCTCTCTCTCTCTCTCTCTCTCTCTCTCTCTCTCTCTCTCTCTCTCTCTCTCTCTCTCTCTCTCTGTTTCTGTCTCTCTCTCTCTCTCTTCCTATCTTTTTTCTTTTTTCTTCCTAATGATATTGCTATCCTGGGTCCTGGCCAGCCAGTTTTTCCATGGGATCCCTCTTTTGGCTTGGGCCTCAAGTTAGACCACTCAATGGTTGGCCACTGCCACAAGGTATGAACCACCATTGCCCAGTATATTTTGAAGTTAGGATAGGTTGCATCTTCAAAAGAATGAGCTGTAATTTGTGTTATGATCTTATCCACTTTTTACAGGTTTAAGATGGAGTATCAAAGTAGTTTTGATTTACATTTCCGTGATGGTTAAGGATATTGAACATTTGTTCTCAGCCATTTTAGATCATTTTATTGAGGAATTTCTGTTTTCCAATTTTTAAAAATATTTTATTAGGTATTTTCCTCATTTACATTTCTAATGCTATCCCAAAAGTCCCCCAACCCCCCCCCCCACTCCCCTACACACCCACTCCAACTTTTTGACCCTAGCGTTCCCCTGTACTGGGGCATATAAAGTTTGCATGTCCAGTGGGCCTCACTTTCCAGTGATGGCCGACTAGGTCATCTTTTGATACATATGTAGCTAGAGTCAAGAGCTCTGAGGTACTGATAGTTCATAATGTTGTCCACCTATAGGGTTGCAGATCCCTTTAGCTCCCTGGATACTTTCTCTAGCTCCTCCATTGGGGGCCCTGTGATCCATCCAATAGCTGACTGTGAGCATCCACTACTGTGTTTGCTAGGTCTTGGCATTTTCTCACAAGAGAGAGCATATCAGGGTCCTTTCAGCAAAATCTTGTTAGTGTATGCAATGGTGTCAGCGTTTGGATGCTGATTATGGGATGGATCCCTGGATATGGCTGTCCCTAGATGGTCCATCCTTTTGCCTCAGCTCCAAATTATGTCTCTGTAAAACCTTCCATGGGTGATTTGTTCCCAATTCTAGGAAGAGGCAAAGTGTCCACACTTTGGTCTTCATTCTTCTTGAGTTTCATGTGTTTAACAAATTGTACCTTATATCTTGGGTATTCTAAGTTTCTGGGCTAATATCCACATATCAATGAGTACATATCATTTGAGTTCTTTTGTGATTGGTTTACCTTGCTCAGGATGATGCTCTCCAGGGCCATCCATTTGCCTAGGAATTTCATAAATTCATTGGTTTTAATAGCTGAGTAGTACTCCCTTGTGTAAATGTACCACATTTTTTTTGTATCCATTCCTCTGTTGAGGGGCATCTGGGTTCTTTCCAGCTTCTGGCTATTATAAATAAGGCTGCTATGAACATAGTGGAGCATGTGTCCTTCTTACCGGTTGGAACTTCTTCTAGATATATGCCCAGGAGAGATATTGCAGGATCCTCCGGTAGTACTATGTCCAATTTTCTGAGGAACCGCCAGACTGATTTCAAGAGTGGTTGTACCAGCTTGCAAACCCACCAATAATGGAGGAGTGTTCCTCTTTCTCTACATCCTCGCCAGCATCTGTGTTCATCTGAATTTTTGATCTTAGCCATTCTGACTGGTGTGATTTGGATTTGCATTTCCCTGATGATTAAGGATGTTGAACATTTTCAGGTGCTTCTCAGCCATTCGGTGTTCTTCAGGTGATAATTCTTTGTTTAGCTTTGAGCCCCATTTTTTAATGGGGTTATTTGATTTTCTCGAGTCCACCTTCTTGAGTTCTTTATATATATATTGGATATTAGTCCCCTATCTGATTTAGGATAGGTAAAGATCCTTTCCCAATCTGTTGGTGGCCCTATTGTCTTATTGAAGGCCCCTTTGCCTTACAGTAGCTTTGGAGTTTATGAGGTACCATTTGTCAATTCTTGATCTTACAGCACAAGCCATTGCTATTCTATTCAGGAATTTTTCCACTGTGCCCAATTCTTCGAGGCTTTCCCCCACGTTCTCCTCTATAAGTTTCAGAGTCTCTGGTTTTATGTGGAGTCCCTTGATCCACTTAGATTCGACCTGAGTACAAGGAGATAGGAATGGACCAATTCGCATTCTTCTACATGATAAACACCAGTTGTGCCAGCACCATTTGTTGAAAATGCTGTCTTTTTTCCACTGGTTGGTTTTAGCCTCCTTGTAGAAGATTAAGCGACCACAGGTGCATCGGTTCATTTCTGGGTCTTCAATTCTATTCCATTGGTCTACTTGTCTGTTGCTATACCAGTACCATGTGGTTTTTATCACAATAGCTCTGTAGTACAGCTTTAGGTCAGGAATGGTGATTCCACCAGAGGCTCTTTTATCCTTGAGAAGAGTTTTTTGCTATCCTAGGTTTTTTTGTTATTCCAGATGAATTTGCAGATTGCTCTTTCTAATTCTTTGAAGAATTGAGTTGGAATTTTGATGGGGATTGCATTGAATCTGTAGATTGCTTTTGGCAGTATATCCATTTTTACAATGTTGATCCTGCCAATCCATGAGCATGGGAGATCTTTCCACCATCTGAGATCTTCTTTAATTTCTTTCTTCAGAGCCTTGAAGTTCTTATCATACAGATCTTTCAGGTCCTTAGTTAGAGTCACGCCAAGGTATTTTATATTATTTGTGACTATTGAGGAGGGTGTTGTTTCCCTAATTTCTTTCTCAGCCTGTTTATCCTTTTTGTACAGAAAGGCCATTGACTTTTTTGTGTTAAATTTATATCCAGCTACTCAACCGAAACTGTTTTTCAGGTTTAGGAGTTCTCTAGTGGAATTTTTAGGGTCACTTATATATACTATCTTATCATCTGCAAACAGTGATATTTTGACTTCTTACTTTCCAATATGTATCCCCTTTATCTCCTTTTGTTTTTGAATTGCTGTGAGTAGGACTTCAAGCACAATGTTGAATAGGTAGGGAGACAGTAGACAGCTTTGTCTAGTCCCTGATTTTAGTGGGATTGGTTCCAGCTTCTCACCATTTGTTTTGATGTTGGCTACTGTTTTGCTGTAGATTGCTTTTATCATGTTTAGGTATGGTCCTTGAATTCCTGATCTTTCCAAGACTTTTATCATGAATGGGTGTTGGATTTTGTCAAATGTTTTCTCTGCATCTAAGGAGACGATCATGTGATTTTTTTTCTTTGAGTTTGTTTATATAATGGATTACGTTGATGGATTTCCATATATTAAACCATCTCTGCATCCGTGGAATAAAATCTACTTGGTCAGGGTGAATGATTGTTTTAATGTGTTCTTGTATTCGGTTAGTGAAAATTTTATTGAATATTTTTGGATAGATATTCATAAGGGAAATTGGTCTGAAGTTCTCTACCTTTGTTGGATCTTTCTGTAGTTTAGGTATCAGAGTAATTGTGGCTTCATAGAACGAGTTGGGTAGAGTACCTTCTACTTCTATTTTGTGGAATAGTTTGTGCAGAACTGGAATTAGATCTTCTTTGAAGGTCTGATAGAACTCTGCACTAAACCCATCTGGTCCTGGGCTTATGTTTTTGGTTGGGAGACTATTAATGACTGCTTCTATTTCTTTAGGGGATATGGGACTGTTTAGATCGTTAAATTGATCCTTATTTAACTTTGGTATCTGGTATTTGTCTAGAAATTTGTCTATTCTGTCCAGGTTTTCTAGTTTTGTTGACTATAGCCTATTGTAGAAGGATCTGATGGTATTTTGGCTTTCTTTAGGATCTGTTGTTATGTCTCCCTTTTCATTTCTGATTTTGTTAATTAGGATGGTTTCCCTGTGCCCTCTAGTGAGTCTGGCTAAGGGTTTATCTATCTTGTTGATTTTTTTCAAAGAACCAGCTCCTTGTTTTGTTGATTATTTGAATAGTTCTTCTTGTTTCTATTTGTTTGATTTCACCCCTGAGTTTGATTATTTCCTGCAGTCTACTACTCTTGGCTGAATTTGCTTCCTTTTGTTCTAGAGCTTTTAGGTGTGTTGTCAAGCTCCTAGGGTGTGCTCTCTCTAGTTTGTTTTTGGAGGCACTTAGAGCTATGAGTTTCCCTCTTAGAAATGCTTTCATTGTGTTCCACATGTTTGGGAATGTTGTGCCTTCATTTTCATTAAATTCTAAATGGTCTTTAATTTCTTTTTTTATTCCTTCCTTGACCAATGTATCATTGAGAAGAGTGTTGTTCATTTTCCACCTGAATGTTGGCTTTCCATTATTTATATTGTTATTGAAGATAAGCCTTAGTCCATGGTGGACTGATAGAATGCATGGGACAGTTTCAATTTTTTTTTTTTTTATCTGTTGAGGCCTGTTTTTTGACCAATTATATGGTCAATTTTGGAGAAGGTACCATGAGGTGCTGAGTAGAAGGTATATCCTTTTGTTTTAGGATAAAATGATCTGTAAATATCCGTTAAGTCCTTTTGTTTCATAACTTCTGTTAGTTTCACTGTGTCCCTGTTTAGTTTCTGTTTCCATGATCTGTCCAATGATGAAAGTGGTGTGTTGAAGTCTCTCACTATTATTGTGTGAGTTGGAATGTGTGCCTTGAGCTTTACTAAAGTTTCTTTAATGAATGTGGCTGCCCTTGCATTTGGTGCATAAATATTCAGAATTGAGAGTTCCTCTTGGAGGACTTTACCTTGGATGAGTATGAAGTTTCCCTCCTTGTCTTTGTTGATAATTTTGCGTTGGAAGTCGATTTTATTCGATATTAGAATGGCTGCTCCAGCTTGTTTCTTTAGAACATTTGGTTGGAAAATTGTTTTCCAGCCTTTCACTCTGAGGTAGTGTCTGCCCTTTTCCCTGAGATTGGTTTCCTGTAAGCAGCAGAATGTTGGGACCTGTTTGTGTAGCTAGTCTGTTAGTCTATGTATTTTTATTGGGGAATTGAGTCCATTGATATAAAGAGATATTAAGGAAAAGTAATTGTTGCTTCCTTTTATTTTTGTTGTTAGAGTTGGCATTCTGTTCTTGTGGCTGTCTTCTTTTTGGTTTGTTGAAGGATTACTTTCTTGCTTTTTCTAGGGCGTGGTATTCCGTCCTTGTATTGTTTTTTTTTTTTTTTCTGTTATTATCCTTTGAAAGGCTGGACTTGTGGAAAGATAATGTGTGAATTTGGTTTTGTTGTGTAATACTTTGGTTTCTCCATCTATGGAAATTGAGCGTTTGGCTGGGTATAGTAGCCTGGGCTGGCATTTGTGTTCTCTTAGTGTCCGTATAACATCTGTCCAGGCTCTTCTGTCTTTCATAGTCTCTGGTGAAAAGTCTCTTTGTAATTATGATAGGCTTGCCTTTATATGTTATTTGACCTTTTTCCCTTACTTCTTTTATTATTCTATCTTTATTTAGTGCATTTGTTTTTCTGATTATTATGTTGGGAGGGAGGAATTTCTTTTCTGGTCCAGTCTATTTGGAGTTTTGTAGGCTTCTTGTATGATCATGGGCATCTCTTTCTTTAGGTATGGGAAGTTGTCTTCTATAATTTTGTTGAGGATATTTGCTGGCCGTTTAAGTTGAAAATCTTCATTCTCATCTACTCCTATTATCCTTAGGTTTGGGCTTCTCATTGTGTCCTGGATTTCCTGGATGTTTTGAGTTAGGATCTTTTTGCATTTTGTATTTTCTTTGATTGTTGTGCCGATGTTCTCTATGGAATCTTCTGCACCTGAGATTTTCTCTTCCATCTCTTGTATGCTGTTGTTGATGCTTGCATCTATGGTTCCAGATTTCTTTCCTAGGTTTTCTATCTCCAGCGTTGCCTCACTTTGGGTTTTCTTTATTGTGTCTACTTCCCCTTTTAGATCTTGGATGGTTTTATTTAATTCCATCACCTGTTTGGTCATGTTTTCCTGCAATTCTTTAAGGGATTTTTGTGCTTCCTCTTTAATGTCTTCTACCTGTTTATCAGTGTTCTCCTATATTCCTTTACGTGAGTTATTAAAGTCCTTCTTGATGTTGTCTACCATCATCATGAGATATGCTTTTAAATCCAGGTCTATCTTTTAGGGTGTGTTGGGGCACCCAGGACTGAGTGGGGTGGGAGTGTTACGTTCTGATGATGGTGAGTAATCTTGGTTTCTGTTAGTAAGATTCTTTTTTTTTTTTTGATTTTTAATATTTTTATTACATATTTTCCTCAATTACATTTCCAATGCTATCCCAAAAGTCCCCCATAGCGCCCCCCAATTCCCTACCCACCCATTCCCATTCTTTTGGCCCTGGCATTCCCCTATATTGGGGCATATAAAGTTTGCAAGTCCAATGGGCCTCTCTTTCCATTGATGGCCGACTAGGCCATCTTTCGATACATATGCAGCTAGAGACAAGAGCTCCGGGGTTCCGGTTAGTACATCATGTTGTTCCAACAATAGGGTTGCAGATCCCTTTAGCTCCTTGGGTACTTTCTCTAGCTTCTCCATTGGGAGCCCTGTGATACATCCAATAGCTGACTGTGAACATCCACTCCTGTGTTTGCTAGGCCCCGGCATCATCTCACAAGAGACAGCTATATTTGGGTCCTTTCAGCAAAATCTTGCTAGTGTATGCAATGGTGTCAGCGTTTAGAAGCTGATTATGGGATGGATCCCTGGATACGGCAGTCTCTAAATGGTCCATCCTTTCATCACAGCTACGAACTTTGTCTCTGTAACTCCTTCCCTGGGTGTTTTGTTCCCAATTCTAAGAAGGTGCACAGTGTCCACACTTTGGTCTTCATTCTTCTTGAGTTTCATGCGTTTATCAAATTGTATCTTATATCTTGGGTATCCTAAGTTTTGGGCTAATATCCACTTATCAATGAATACATATTGTGTGAGTTCTTTTGTGATTGTGTTACTTCACTCAAGATGATGCCCTCCAGGTCCATCCATTTGGCTAGGAATTTCATAAATTCATTCTTTTTAATAGCTGAGTAGTACTCCATTGTGTAAATGTACCATAATTTCTGTATCCATTCCTCTGTTGAGGGACATCTGGGTTCTTTCCAGCTTCTGGCTATTATAAATAGGGCTGCTATGAACATAGTGGAGCATGTGTCCTTTTTACCGGTTGGGACATCTTCTGGATATATGCCCAGGAGAGGTATTGCTGGATCCTCCGGTAGTACTATGTCCAATTTTCTGAGGATGCGCCAGACTGATTTCCAGAGTGGTTGTACAAGCTTGCAATCCCACCAACAATGGAGGAGTGTTCCTCTTTCTCCACATCCTCGCCAGCATCTCCTGTCACCTGAATTTTTGATCTTAGCCATTCTGACTGGTGTGAGGTGGAATCTCAGGGTTGTTTTGATTTGCATTTCCCTGATGATTAAGGATGTTGAACATTTTTTCAGGTGTTTCTCTGCCATTCGGTATTCCTCAGGTGAGAATTCTTTGTTCAGTTCTGAGCCCCATTTTTTAATGGGGTTATTTGACTTTCTGGAGTCCACCTTCTTGAGTTCTTTATATATATTGGATATTAGTCCCTTATATGATTTAGGATAGGTGAAGATCCTTTCCCAATCTGTTGGTGGTTTTTTTGTCTTATTGATGGTGTCTTTAGCCTTGCAGAAGCTTTGTAGTTACATGAGGTCCCACTTGTCAATTCTCGATCTTACAGCACAAGCCATTACTGTTCTATTCAGGAATTTTTCCCCTGTGCCCATATCTTCAAGGCTTTTCCCCACTTTCTCCTCTATAAGTTTCAGTGTCTCTGGTTTTATGTGAAGTTCCTTGATCCACTTAGACTTGACCTTAGTACAAGGAGATAGGAATGGATCGATTCGCATTCTTCTACATATTAACAACCAGTTGTGCCAGCACCATTTGTTGAAAATGCTGTCTTTCTTCCACTGGATGGTTTTAGCTCCCTTGTCGAAGATCAAGTGACCATAGGTATGTGGGTTCATTTCTGGGTCTTCAATTCTATTCCATTGGTCTATTTGTCTGTCACTATACCAGTACCATGCAGTTTTTATCACAATTGCTCTGTAGTAGAGCTTTAGTTCCGGCATGGTGATTCCACCAGAGGTTCTTTTATCCTTGAGAAGAGTTTTTGCTATCCTAGGTTTTTTGTTATTCCAGATGAATTTGCAGATTGCACTTTCTAATTCGTTGAAGAATTGATTTGGAATTTTGATGGGGATTGCATTGAATCTGTAGATTGCTTTTGGCAAGATAGCCATTTTTACAATGTTGATCCTGCCAATACATGAGCATGGGAGATCTTTCCATCTTCTGAGATCTTCTATAATTTCTTTCTTCAGAGACTTGAAGTTTTTATTATACAGATCTTTCACTTCCTTAGTTAGAGTCACGCCAAGATATTTTATATTATTTGTGACTATTGAGAAGGGTGTTGTTTCCCTAATTTCTTTCTCAGCCTGTTTATTCTTTGTGTAGAGAAAGGCCATTGATTTGTTTGAGTTAATTTTATATCCAGCTACTTCACTGAAGCTTTTTATCAGGCTTAGGTGTTCTCTGGTGGAATTTTTAGGGTCACTTATATATACTATCATATCATCTGCAAAAAGTGATATTTTGACTTCATCTTTTCCAATTTGTATCCCTTTGATCTCCTTTTGTTGTCGAATTGCTCTGGCTAGGACTTCAAGTACAATGTTGAATAGGTATGGAGAAAGGGGACAGCCTTGTCTAGTCCCTGATTTTAGAGGGATTGCTTCAAGCTTCTCACCATTTACTTTGATGTTGGCTACTGGTTTGCTGTAGATTGCTTTTATCATGTTTAGGTATGGGCCTTGAATTCCTGATCTTTCCAAGACTTTTATCATGAATGGGTGTTGGATCTTGTCAAATGCTTTTTCCACATCTAACGAGATGACCATGTGGTTTTTGTCTTTGAGTTTGTTTATATACTGGATTACGTTGATGGATTTCTGTATATTGAACCATCCCTGCATCCCTGGGATGAAACCTACTTGGTCAGGATGGATGATTGTTTTGATGTGTTCTTGGATTCGGTTAGCAAGAACTTTATTGAGGATTTTTGCATCAATATTCATAAGGGATATTGGTCTGAAGTTTTCTATCTTTGTTGGGTCTTTTTGTGGTTTAGGTATCAGAGTAATTGTGGCTTCATAGAATGAGTTGGGTAGAGTACCTTCTATTTCTATTTTGTGGAATAGTTTGTGAAGAACTGGGATTAGATCTTCTTTGAAGGTCTGATAGAACTCTGCACTAAACCCATCTTGTCCTGGGCCTTTTTTAGTTGGGAGACTATTAATGACTGCTTCTATTTCTTTGGGGGATATAGGGCAGTTTAGATCATTAACCTGATCTTGATTCAACTTTGGTACCTGGTATCTGTCTAGGAACTTCTCCATTTCATCCAGGTTCTCCAGTTTTGTTGAGTATAGCCTTTGGTAGAAGGATCTGATGGTGTTTTGGATGTCTTCAGGATCTGTTGTTATGTCTCCTTTTTCATTTCTGATTTTGTTAATTAGGATGCTTTCCCTGTGCCCTCTAGTGAGTCTGGCTAAGGGTTTATCTATCTTGTTGATTTTCTCAAAGAACCAGCTCCTTGATTGGTTGATTCTTTGAATAGTTTTTCTTGTTTCCACTTGGTTGATTTCACCCCTGAGTTTGATTATTTCCTGCCGTCTACTCCTCTTGGGTGAATTTGCTTCCTTTTGTTCTAGTGCTTTTTGGTGTGTTGTCAAGCTGCTAATGTGTGCTCTCTCTAGTTTCCTTTTGGAGGCACTCAGAGCTATGAGTTTTCCTCTTAGAAATGCTTTCATTGCGTCCCATAAGTTTGGGTATGTTGTGGCTTCATTTTCATTGAACTCTAAAAAGTCCTTAATTTCTTTCTTTATTCCTTCCTTGACCAAGGTATCATTGAGAAGAGTGTTGTTCAGTTTCCACGTGAAGGTTGGCTTTCTATTATTTATTTTGTTATTGAAGATCAGCCTTAGTCCATGGTGATCTGATAGGATGCATGGGACAATTTCAATATTTTTGTATCTGTTGAGGCCTGTTTTGTGGCCAATTATGTGGTCAGTTTTGGAGAAGGTACCATGAGGTGCTGAGAAGAAGGTATATCCTTTTGTTTTAGGATAGAATGTTCTGTACATATCTGCCAGATCCATTTGATTCATAATTTCTCTTAGTTTCTCTGTGTCCCTGTTTAGTTTCTGTTTCCATGATCTGTCCATTGGTGAAAGTGGTGTGTTGAAGTCTCCCACTATTATTGTATGAGGTGCAATGTGTGCTTTGAGATTTACTAAAGTTTCTTTAATGAATGTGGCTGCCTTTGTATTTGGAGCATAGATATTCAGGAGTGATAGTTCCTCTTGGAGGATTTTACCTTTGATGAGTATGAAGTGTCCCTCCCTGTCTTTTTTAATGACTTTGGGTTGGAAGTCAATCTTATCAGATATTAGAATGGATACTCCAGCTTGTTTCTTCATGCCATTTGCTTGGAAAATTGTTTTCCAGCCTTTCATTCTGAGGTAGTGTCTATCCTTTTCTCTGAGATGAGTTTCCTGTAAGCAGCAAAATGTTGGGTCTTGTTTGTGTAGCCAGTTTGTTAGTCTATGTCTTTTTATCGGGGAGTTGAGTCCATTGATATTAAGAGATATTAAGGAAAAGTAATTGTTGTTTCCTGTTATTTTTGTTGTTAAAGTTGGCATTTTGTTCTTGTGGCTGTCTTCTTTTAGGTTTGTTGAGGGATTACCTTCTTGTTGTTTCTAGGGCGTGGTTCCTGTCCTTGTATTGGTTTTTTTTCTGTTATTATCCTTTGAAGGGCTGGATTCGTGGAGAGATAATGTGTGAATTTGGTTTTGTCGTGGAATACTTTGGTTTCTCCATCTATGTTAATTGAGAGTTTGGGTGGGTATAGTAGCCTGGGCTGGAATTTGTGTTCTTTTAGTGTCTGTATAACATCCGTCCAGGATCTTCTGGCTTTCATAGTCTCTGGTGAAAAATCTGGTGTAATTCTGATAGGCTTGCCTTTATATGTTACTTGGCCTTTTTCTCTTACTGCTTTTAGTATTCTATCTTTATTTAGAGCATTTGTTGTTCTGATTATTATGTGTCGGGAGGTATTTCTTTTCTGGTCCAGTCTATTTGGAGTTCTGTAGGCTTCTTGTATGTTCATGGGCATCTCTTTCTTTAGATTTGGGAAGTTTTCTTCTATAATTTTGTTGAAGATGTTTGCTGGTCCTTTGAGTTGAAAATCTTCATTCTCATCCACTCCTATTATCCGTAGGTTTGGTCTTCTCATTGTGTCCTGTATTTCTTGGATGTTTTGAGTTAGGATCTTTTTGCATTTTACATTTTCCTTGATTGTTGTGCCGATGTTCTCTATGGAATCTTCTGCACCTGAGATTCTCTCTTCCATCTCTTGTATTCTGTTGCTGATGCTCGTATCTATGGTTCCAGATTTCTTTCCTAGGGTTTCTATCTCCAGTGTTGCCTCATTTTGGGTTTTCTTTATTGTGTCTACTTCCCTTTTTAGGTCTAGTATGGTTTTGTTCATTTCCATCATCTGTTTGGATGTGTTTTCCTGTTTTTCTGTAAGGACTTCTACCTGTTTGATTATGTTATCCTGTTTTTCTTTAAGGATGTATAACTCTTTAGCAGTGTTCTCCTGCAATTCTTTAAGGGATTTTTGTGCTTCCTCTTTAGTGTCTTCTGCCTGTTTAGCAGTGTTCTTCTGTATTTCTTTAAGTGTGTTATTAAAGTCCTTCTTGAAGTCCTCTACCATCATCAGGAGATATGCTTTTAGATCCGTGTCTAGCTTTTCCGGTGTGTTGGGGTGCCCTGGACTGGGCGAAGTGGGGGTGCTGGGTTCTGATGATGGTGAGTGGTCTTGGTTTCTGTTAGTAAGATTATTACGTTTACCTTTCGCCATCTGGTAATCTCTGGAGTTAGTTGTTATCGTTGTCACTGTTTAAAGATTGGAGCAGAAGCTGTGTTCCACTCACCAGCAGTCTCTAAATCCTGCGGCGGGGGTCGTGGGTAGCTGACGGTACCCCGGTGCTGGTCCAGCCGGAAGAGGCCTGTGGTCCTATTCAGGCCGGTTTTCTGCTTCCCTAACTAATGCAGTCTCTGGTCCCGCGTGCAATTGCATTGGAGCAGAAGCTGTGCTCCACTCACCAGAAGTCTTAAGATCCTGTGGCGGGTGTTGTGGGTAGCTGGCGAGTGTCAGCCGACCCTGCGCCCCAGCTGCCCCGGTGCTTTTCTGACTGGAAGAGGCTTGTGGCCCTATGTAGGCCGGATTTCTCTCTCCCCAACCAGAGCAGTCTCAGGTCCCGCGTGATTGGACTGGAGCAGAAGCTGTGTTCCACTCACCAGCAGTCCCAAAATCCTGCAGCGGGGGTCGTGGGTAGCTGGTGTGTGTCAGGCAACCCTGCGCTCCAGCTACCCCGGCGCTGATCCGGCCGGATGAGGCCTGTGGCCCTACTCAGGCCGGTTTCTGTTTCCCTAACTAATGCAGTCTCAGGTCCCGCACGCAATTGGATTGGAGCAGAAGCTGTGCTCCACTCACCAGAAGTCTTAAGATCCTGTGGCGGGTGTTGTGGGTAGCTGGCGAGTGTCAGCCGACCCTGCGCCCCAGCTGCCCGGGTGCTTTTCTGACCGGAAGAGGCTTGTGGCCCTATGTAGGCCGGATTTCTCTCTCCCCAACCAGAGCAGTCTGAGAAAGAAATTAGGGAAACAACACCCTTCTCAATAGTCACAAATAATATAAAATATCTTGGCGTGACTCTAACTAAGGAAGTGAAAGATCTGTATAATAAAAACTTCAAGCCTCTGAAGAAAGAAATTATAGATCTCAGAATATGGAAAGATCTCCCATGCTCATGGATTGGCAGGATCAAAATTTAAAAATGGCTATCTTGCCAAAAGCAATCTACAGATTCAATGCAATCCCCATCAAAATTCCAACTCAATTCTTCAACGAATTAGAAAGTGCAATCTGCAAATTCATCTGGAATAACAAAAAACCTAGGATAGCAAAAACTCTTCTCAAGGATAAAAGAACCTCTGGTGGAGTCACCATGCCTGACCTAAAGCTGTACTACAGAGCAATTGTGATAAAAACTGCATGGTACTCGTATAACGACAGACAAGTAGACCAATGGAACAGAATTGAAGACCCTGAGATCAACCCACATACCTATGGTCACTTGATCTTTGAAAAGGGAGCAAAAACCATCCAGTGGAAAAAAGACAGCATTTTCAACAAATGGTGCTGGCACAACTGGCGGTTATCATGTAGAAGAATGCGAATTGATCCATTCCTATCTCCTTGTACCAAGGTCAAATCTAAGTGGATTAAGGAACTCCACATAAAACCAGAGACACTGAAACTTATAGAGGAGAAAGTTGGGAAAAGCCTCGAAGATATGGGTATAGGGGAAAAAGTCATGAATAGAACACCAATGGCTTGTGCTGTAAGATTGAGAATCGACAAATGGGACCTCATAAAATTACAAAGCTTCTGAAAGGCAAAAGACACTGTCAATAAGACAAAAAGGCCACCAACAGATTGGGAAGGATCTTTACCTATCCTAGGGGACTAATTTCCAATATATATAAAGAACGCAAGAAGATGGACTCCAGAAAATCAAATAACCCAATTAAAAAATGGGGCTCAGAGCTAAACAAAGAATTCTTACCTTAGGAATACCGAATGGCTGAGAAGCACCTGAAAAAAATGTTCAGTATCCTTAATCATCAGGGAAATGCAAATCAAAACATCCCTTAGATTCCACCTCACGCCAGTCAGAATGCCTAAGACCAACTATTCAGGTGACATCAGATGCTGGCAAGGATGTGGAGAAAGAGGAACACTCCTCCATTTTTGGTGGGATTGCAAGCTTGTACAACCACTCTGGAAATCGGTATGGTGGTTCCTCACAAACTGGACATGGTACTAATGGAGGATCCTGCAATACCTCTCCTGGGCATATATCCAGAAGTTGTTCCAACTGGTAAGAAGGACACATGCTCCACTATGTTCATAGCAGCCTTATTTATAATAGCCAGAAGCTGGACAGAACCCAGATGCCCCTCAACAGAGGAATGGATACAGAAAATGTGATACATTTACACAATGGAGTACTACTCAGCTATTAAAAAGAATGATTGTATGAAATTCCTAGGCAAATGGATGGACCTGGAGGGTATCATTCTGAGTGAGGTAACCCAATCACAAAAGAACTCACATTATATGTACTCACTGATAAGTGGATATTAGCCCAGAAACTTATAATACCCAAGGTACAAGTTGCAAAACACATGAAACTCAAGAAGAAAGAAGACCAAACGTGTGGACACTTTGCCCCTTCTGAGAATTGGGAACCAAACACCCATGGAAGGGGTTACAGAGACAAAGTTTGGAGCTGAGACGAAAGGATGAACCATCTAGAGACTGCCATATCCGGGGGTCCATCACATAATCAGCATCCAAACGCTGACACCATTGCATACACCAGCAAGATTTTGCTGAAAGGACCCAGATATAGCTCTCTCTTGTGAGGCTATGCTGTATTGCCCGCGCTTTTGTGTCCCCTGGTAAGAACACGCTCAGGGCAACCGGAATCTTCTGCAGCACAAACTTTATTGCTTACCCCATCAGGAGCCAGTGGAGAAGAGAGCCAGAGAGAGCGAGATATGGCGGAGCCCCCTCCCTTTTATGGAGGACTGTCCTTTGCCTCGGACGTGTCACTCCCTGATTGGCTGCAGCCCATCAGCCGGAGTTGTCGTCATGGGAAAGGCAGAGCACATGGCGTGGAAAGCTACCCCGGCACATGCGCAGCTTGCTTGTTTACTACTTAGAACACGGGTGTCAGTGCCATCAGCGCCATCTTGTAATGGCAAATGTGAAGGTGGCTCCTTACATCTCCCCCTTTTCTTTTATATAAGAGCAATAGGCCACCCATAATAATGAGAGTGGAGATAGAGGTCAAATCCCCAGTGTGTAAAATAGGGGCTTTACACAAAACCTCCTCCCAGGCTCATCACCCAAAGGGGTCTTGGTCCACTCCCGTGTCGTTTTTCCTGGGGGAAGGACACTTGGACACTCAACCTTCTTGAAAGATGACATGTCTCCCTAGAATAGGCTCATATATGCCACAGAGCCCTTCTACTGCAGTGCTTAGCCATGCAACTCTCTCGGGCTGCTGAAGCACACTCACTCTATCCCGTGCAATGAGACTAGCCTCGTGGGGTGCAAGAGCTGAGTGGCCAGCGACCTATTGCTTAAGCATAGATAACCATATATCAGGGGAAGCACCATGTTCTAGTGCTGCAAGCGCCTGGGAAGTAATCACCATGTCTCTCCTAGTTTGGGCCTTAAGCTTACAGACCAATCAAAGAAGCAACACTAATCCACAGCAAAGAACAGCTCCAAATAATTCCACCCCCACCCATTCTTTAAAGAAGGAAAATGTTGAAAAGATAGTCCTTAGGTCAGGGACAGGTCCAAGTGCGTGGGGCAAGTCTCAATTTTTGAAGGGTCTGTTCAAATTTAGCCGTCCAATTCTGTATCTCCCAATGCTGCTCTCCCTTTGTTGTTGTCACACTGGACATCACCAAGACGAGGGACATCAGTATTCCCTTGGTCAGTCTGGATTTTTCGGGTGAGTCTTTCTGGTATCCAAAATGGGTTGTCTTCATTCTGTGGAAAAACACAAACAGCTCCCCTGGATCTTATCAAAATAGGATCCGGGCCTTTCCATTTGTTATTTAAAACATCTTTCCATTTAACCATCTCTTTGGGCCTATCTGGCTCTGAACAATGTCGTTCAGCCGCGGTATGGCCATGAGAATCAAGATTTAAAAATTGAGTGTAAAAAGTGCTGTAGACACAGACACTCTTGGTACTCGGGGTAGAGCCTCCTCGACTCCCCCTTTCTGTTTTATTAGATGGAAGTCCAGTCAGGTGGATCACATCCATCTGACGGCAGAACTGTTGGAATTTTTGAGATGTATAAGCTGGTCCATTATCAGTCTTAAGGAGTTTGGGTTTTCCCCAAGCACTCCATGCCTCAAGGCAATGTTGAATCACATGTGAGGCCTTTTCTCCAGTTAAAGGAGAGGCAAACAAAACTAATTGTATCTACTGAAAAATATTGGCAACTTTACTGGAAGGCTTAATCACTCCAGCCACTTCTAAAAAATTGAGGGGTTCTAAAAAGGTTTTTAAAACTTCTAAAACCACTAAACATTCTACCACTTGAGGTGAATTTTCATTATATTGTTTGGATACTACTTTACCATTAGCCACATAGGCACCTATGCCAGTTTTTTATCCATCAGTATATACCACAATCCCATTTTTAAGTGGGTTTCTGACTGTTATTTGTGGAAACACAACAGATTGATTTTGGGCAAACTGTAAAACTGGATGTTTTGGATAATGGTTATCTATTTGTCCTGAAAAGGAGGTAACTAAAACTGCCCAATCATTAGATGTGGCTGCCAAGGTTTGAACCTGTCAAAAGTCCAATCTCTCTGCTCTGGAGTCAAAGCAGCAGCGTTTGCTCGGGCCTGCGTTTGTGCAGCCTCTTGCCATAGAGCTCTCCATTCCGTATATTTGCCCGTATTGGGGAGAGCGGCTTTTGCAATCATTTGCCAGTTGGCAGGAGTTAGTGCCATGCCAGCAAGCCTGTCTAACTGCACCAAGGTAAAATTAGCATTGGCTCCATATTTACGGACCGATTCAGCAAGCTCTTTAACCTGTGTATAATCTACCGGAGTGTGAACACGCCCACCCTCAGCTCCTTCAAAGACCGGAAATGCCTGTTGCATCTTCCTTTGTTCCTCTCTTGGAATGAACGAGTCTGCGCACTGCTGCTCTGCACACAGCCGACGCACTATGCAGGGCGGGGGCTCCGCATAGGACGGAGGTGCACTATGACCCTGAAGCCGACTGCCCTGAGGCCAAGCAGCAAGCTGGCCTTTGCCAGCCGCTTTTGGCTTTTTTCTTGACTTAAAAGCTCGAATTTCTCTCTCATAACGAGCTGCTCCCTCCTCCAAGTCTGTTTCCTCAGAAGGGCTAATTTCTTTATCTGATTCACAGCTACTAAGAACTGGCTCTTTAAACTCGTCTCTTTTCTCCTCTTTCCTTCTAATCTCTCCCCAGGTATTTTTCCCTGACATTAACTTTTCTTTTTTCCTTTGTTTTTTCTCCTCTTTCCTTCTAATCTCTCCCCAGGTATTCTTCCCTGACATTAACTTTTCCTCGGGTTCAAGACCCGTGGAAAGGCCTGTATACTTATTTCGCGCGCCATGCTTTCTCTTTTTCCCTGCTCTCTCTCCCCGCTTTACTTCTGATAGACTGTCTTGAATTTCGTTCAGAATTCTCCACCCTGTCTTAACCGCTTGTTGACATGTGAAAAGAAATAAAAGGGCTTTTAACACTAGAGAAAGTTCAAGACCAGACATACCTTGTAAAGCTGTAACGAACGCGCATCCGTTCCCCAGCTGAAGAGTTCTGAATCTACGTCGGATCCTTCTCAACAGTCTGTTTCCGGGAACACTTCATTAACCGCTCCTTCTCCGTGATGCAGTAGCTCGCGGGTTCCGGCACCATTTATTGCCCGCGCTTTTGTGTCCCCTGGTAAGAACACGCTCAGGGCAACCGGAATCTTCTGCAGCACAAACTTTATTGCTTACCCCATCAGGAGCCAGTGGAGAAGAGAGCCAGAGAGAGCGAGATATGGCGGAGCCCCCTCCCTTTTATGGAGGACTGTCCTCCGCCTCGGACGTGTCACTCCCTGATTGGCTGCAGCCCATCAGCCGGAGTTGTCGTCACGGGAAAGGCAGAGCACATGGCGTGGAAAGCTACCCCGGCACATGCGCAGCTTGCTTGTTTACTACTTAGAACACGGGTGTCAGTGCCATCAGCGCCATCTTGAAATGGCAAATGTGAAGGCGGCTCCTTACAATGCTGGGACCTGGCAAACACATAAGTGGATGCTCACAGCCAGCTATTGGATGGAACACAGGGTGCCCAATGGAAGAGCTAGAGAGAGTACCCAAGGATCTAAAGGTTTCTGCAACCCTATAGGTGGAACAACAATAGTAACTAACCAGTACCCCCTGGAGCTCGTGCCTCTAGCTGCATATGTAGCAGAAGATGGCCTAGTCGGCCATCATTGGGAAGAGAGGCCCCTTGGTCTTGCAAACTTTTTATGCCTCAGTACAGGGGAATGGCAGGGCCAAGAAGTGGGAGTGTGTGGGTAAGGATATGGGGAACTTCTGAGATAGCATTTGAAATGTAAATGAAGAAAATACCTAATTAAAATTTTTTAATTAAAAAAAAAAGATAACATACTGAGAGACCTATGGCTCTAGCTCTATATGTAGCTGAGGATGGCCTAGATGGTCATCAATGGGAGGAAAGGCCCTTGGTTCTGTGAAGGTTCTATGTCCCAGTATAGGGGAATGCCTGGCCCAGGAAGTGGGAGTCGATTGGTTGGGGAGCAGGGGGAAGGGGAGAGGATAGGGTATTTTGCGAGGAGAATCAAGGAAAGGGGATAATATTTGAAATTTAAGTAAAGAAAATATCTAATTTTTTAAAAAATGGAAAATGAAAATATCACACTGAGTGAGGTAACCCTGACCCAAATGACATGTATGATATTACTCACTTTTAAGTGGATATTAGCCAAAATGTATAAGGCACACATCTTATAATCTACAAACCCAAAGAAGCTAAATGAGAAGGAAGACCCAATCAAGGATGTTTGAATCTTTCTCGGAATGTAGAAATAGAATAGATGTTGGATATGGATGAAGGAAGGGAACTTTGTTGTAAGGATGAATGGGTTGGGAGTGAGGTGTAGAGAGAGCAGAAATTGTCAGAAAGCAAGGGGCATCTCTAAGACATGCCAGAGAGCTGGAATGGAGAAGGAAGGCCCTAAGGGGTCTATGAGGGTGACTCTAGCTGAGACTCCTAGCAGTGTTGGATGTGGAGCCTGAAGTGGCCACCTCCTTTAGCCATTTAGGACTTCTGCTGGAGGGATAAGGACAGCAACCCACCCACAAAACATTACACCAAAATGTGTCCTCCTACAGGATATGCAGCGACAAAGAAGAAGCAAAGACTAAGAGAATAGCCAACCAGTGACTGGCCCAAATTGAGACCCATTTCCATGAGCAAGAACCCATGACAAGACTATTCATGACTGACACTGTAAATGACACAGTTATACTTTCAGACAGGATCCTAGCATAACTGTGCTCTGAGAGGCTCTACCCAGCAGCCAATGGAAAGAGATAGAAAGACTCACAGCCAAATATTATATGGAGCTCTAGAGACTTGTGGAAGGATAAAGGGATGTGAAGAGAATGGAGACTCCACAGGAAGACCAACAAAATCAAGTGGTCTGGAAACTTTGGGACTCCCAGAGAGTTAACGAAAAAGCATAGGGCATACTTCAGCTGGAACTTGGCCACCTGCACATATTTCACAGATGTGCAGATTGGTTTTTATGCTGGTACTCCAATAACTGGAACTGGGGCTGTCCATGAATCTGTTGTCTATCTGTGGATTTGAATCCCCAAAGTGACATACATTGTCTGGCCTCAGTGGGAGAGGATGCACCTAGTCCTGTAGTAACTTGATATGCTAAACTGGAGTGATACACAGGAGGGCTCTGCCTTCTCAGAGGTGAAAGGGAGGGAGGAGTAGGGAAAATAGATGTGCAAAAAGGGACTGGGAGTAGAAGGACTGATATTGAGATGTAAATGGAATAAATGCATTAGTTAAAATATTTAAAAAAAAACAGCTTGCTACAAGAAAGCTGCAGGGTAGAAAGGAAATTAAAAATGCTACACAAGCTAGGGCAATGGGTTAATGGAGTGTCTATTTGAGAAAAGTCCTTTAAAGATAAGGGTGTGTGTTGTCTCTTGATTTTACCACCATATAATTCACACATGAAAGAGAAAAAATTCCTGATTGTCTGATACACAATTTCTGTGGCTAGCATTATTTATTTTGAATGTAAATTATCTTTATACAATCTCCTCTACCTTGCAAGTTTGTTTGAGGAAACCAGGGACATGAAGGTAGTGCTACTTGACTAAAATGGAGTCAAGTTCAAAGGTTTCAATCACTGGAAGCCAGCAGTTGCTGAGTGAAGTCAATCAGGTTACAATATTTTGTACCTTATAATTTTGAATTTCTGGACCATATTGATGAAAATTCCTGAAAGGGATCAGTCACCATTTTCTAGTCTCTTTTTAATATCCTTCCAACCACAGAGGTATGTGAACACCTCCTGTCCTGCCACAATTCTCCACATTCATGCAGGGATGTCATATTGTTCATCTGTGATGTAGTCATTCCTGGGATGAGGAGAATATGTGTCAGTCATGAGCTGCCTTTAAATTCTGGGCCTGCTCTACTATGCCAAACACTGTGTTGCTTCCAAGCTTCAGTGAGTGAGTGCAGCTTTATTTCTTAGGAGCCTACCTTCCACTGCTTTCTTTCCCTCATCTGTGTGACTTTTCCCCAAACCATTCTACTGGTCCCTTCTTCCTGATTCTGGCAGCTTTGTAGCTTCCTTCAACTTCTTGAAGACTTCTTACTATAAAATAATAATACTTTAGTATTCTTTACATTGTCTAAACTTAATCTCTTATACATACATGACAAGATAGTTCCGGACTAAGTGACACCCTGTCCTTTTTTATTGTGAATGTCCCCTCCCTTTCTAGTCTGATAGAGGCCATAGACAAGAACAGGTATGCTTGACAGAACATTCCTTTATTATACATTTGCTTCTCCAGGATTCAAACAGAGTGAAGAAACAAAAGAAAGAAAAAATAACAGCCTTAAAAGTCACAGATGGAAGAATCCATGGACATCATCATCAACACCTTCCACAAGTACTCTCTAGTGGAGGGAAATCCTGACACCCTGAGCAAGAATGAATTCAAAAAGTTAATGAATAAGGAGATGCCAAACTCTTTCAAGGTAAGGACTGATTACTTTGGGAGGAGAGTCCAGTCTGCAACAGTTAGGGATAAAATTTTAGAACCTTCCATAGAGACAGAGCAAGGGCACAGTGACTGGTGGTATGCTAGGTTAGACACTGTCAGTCAGGAGTTGAATATCTGTAACGTGTAATATCATGTTCTGGGAAGACGCATGTAGTGGTGAATCTGCAACTGACAAATCCAGGTGATGGACACACAACATTAGGAACACAGACAAACCCAAATTCCTGGGAGTATCGAGAAAGATGAGATAGAGTCCTGTGTGTGGTTTGTTCTTGGTGCAGCAAAGATGAATGGACTAGAGGGAACACCCTTTTTGAGGTGGGATGTTTGAGTTGAGACTTCATCCCTGGTAATGAACACACTTGAGAAAAGATCTTAACAAGACAATGAAAGACACTAAGACTCAGCTAGGGACTTACGGTAGATTTGAGGGCCTAGTGTAAAAAATTCAGAAATCAACAGCATGTGGAGAACCAACTGCACAGAACTCACATGGAGAATCCCTGTCAAATGCCAGCAATACCCTCCCTTCAAGAAGTGACAAGTAAATTCTAGCTAAAGAGATTCATTCCAAAAGCATGTGTTTCACTTTTCAAATGCATAGAAGTACAAACCTGGAAGGAAATGGAAAAGACACTTGACATGGGTTCTAGTGTCAGTCCATTAGTAGGGCCAGTAAGTGGATCTTCAGCCTTCTTAGAGGTCCTGTAAAAATAGAAAAATGCCACTGTGGGAGATACAAGGGACATATAGAACTCACCATAAGTGAGGATCCCAGGCAAACAAATTATGCTTCCAGGAAGACAAGTAGTAGTAAAGAGCATGTGATCTACCATTGATTCTAGCACTTCTATCAACATCACTGGCTGAAGTTCTGTGGTAGAGCATGAAGTGATGAACTTGAGGATAGGCTAAGCAGATTAGAGGAGAAGGTTTAGCCAATATAACACAGCCAGTGTGTGGAAGACATTCAGATGGCTGGTGCTGATGCACTCTGCTACAACCTGACTTTCCAACTCCTTTTTATTATTTATTAAAATATTTTAATTAATTAATTTATTTAATTTTTCACTCCATATTTTATCCCCTGCCCATCCACTCTCATACTGTTCCATATCGCATACCTCCTCCACATACACCTGTCTCCATGTGGATGTCCTTACCCTCCCATCTCACCTGACCTCTAAAATCCCTGGGGCCTTCAGTCTCTTGAAGGTTAGGTACATCATCTCTAAATGAACACAAAGCCAGCCGTACTCTGCTGTATATATGTTGGGGACCTCATATCAACTGGTGCATGCTGCCTGTTTGGTTGTCCAGTGTTTGAGAGATCTTGAGGGTCCAGATTAATTGAGACTGCTGGTCCTCCTACAGGGTCACCCTGCTCCTCAGCTTCTTTCATCCTTTCCTAATTCAACAACAGGGGTCAGCTGCTTCTGTCCATTGGTTGGGTGCAAATATCTGCATCTGACTCTTCAGCTGCTTGTTCTAGTTTCCAGAGTGTGGTCATGAAAGATCACTTTTTGTGAGCACTCCATAGCCTCAGTAATAGTGCCAGGTCTTGGGGCCTCCCATTGAGCTGGATACCATTTTGGGCCTGTTGCTGGACCTTCTTTTCCTCAGCCTCCTCTCCACTGACAACCCTGCAGTTCTTTCAGACAAGAACAATTATGGGGTCAGAGATTTGACTATGAGATGGCAACCCCATTCATCAATTGATGGCCTGTCTTTCTGCTGAAGGTGGGCTCTATAAGTTCCCTCTCCCTACTGTTGGGCATTTTAATTAAGGTCCCTACCTTTGAATCCTAAGATTTTCTCACCTCCTAGGTCTCTGGTGCATTCTGGTGTCAGCCCCAACCTCCTAACTCCCAAGGTTGCTTGTTTCCATTCTTTCTCCTGACCCTCAGGGCTTCAGTCTTTTATCCTTAACCAATACCAGATCACTTTCCCTTCTAACCCCCAACTCCCTCCACACCTCAATACCTCCCTCCCTCCCCACTTGTGATTGCTTTATTCTCCCTCCCAAGTGGGACTCAGGTGTCTCCACTTGGGCACTTCAGCTTGTTGATCTTTTTGAGTTCTGTGGACTGTATCTTGGGTATTCTGTACTTATTTTTTATTAACATCCACTTATTAGTGAGTACATACCATGCATGTCTTTCTGGGTTTAAATGACCTCACTCAGGATATTTCCTAGTTCCATCCATTTGCCTGCAAAACTCAGGATGTCCTCCTTCTTAATAGCTGAATAGTATTCCATTGTGTAAATGAACCACATTTTCTGTATCCATGTTTTTGTCATGGAACAACAGGGTTGTTTCCAGCTTCTTGCTATCACAAATAAGGCTGCTATGAACACAGTAGTACTCATGTCCCTGAGCATGGTGGGGCATCTTTTGGGTATATTTCCAAGAGTGGTATAGCTAGGTCTTCAGGTAGATTTATTTTCAATTGTCTGAGGAATCTCTAGATTAATTTCCAGAGTGGTTGTACCAGTTTGCAATTCCACCAGCAATAGAGGAGTGTTCCTCTTTTTCCACATCCTTTCCAACATGTGTTGTAACCTGTGGTTTTATCTTAGCCATTCTGAATAGAATGAGGTGGAATCTCAGGGACGTTATGATTTGCATTTCTCTGATCACTAAGGACTTTGAACATCTCTTTAGGTTCCTCTCAGCCATTTCAAATTCCTGTGAAATCTCAGATTGGTTCTATACCCCATTTTTTGATTGGGTTGTTTGGTTTTGTGGCTATTAGCTTTTTCAGTTCTTTACATATTTTTCACGTTAGTACTCTATTGGATGTGCAGTTAGTGAAAATATTTTTCCCGGTCAGTAGTCTGCCAATTTGTCTTATCAACTATATTCTTTGCCTTACAGAAGCTTTCCAGTTTCATGAGGTCCCATTTATCAATTCTTGATATTTGAGGATGAGCCATTGGAGTTCTGTTTAGGAAATTTCCCCTGTGCCAATGAGTTCAAGGCTCTTTCCCACTTTCTCTTCTATTAGATTCTGTGGGCCTGAGTACCAGAGGTTTTCCAGGGAGATCTCTATCCAGGCCAGGTGGGAAAGCCCCAGTGAGGGGAAGTGAGTGCAGGCAGGGAGACAAAGTCTCTGCCAGGCCTTCCAGGTCCTTTGGCTGAGCCTCTCTGAACTGAGTCAGGTCAGGCTGGGTTGGTGAAAGCCAACAATCCAGTGAAGAATGCTGCGGGCCTCAGATGGCTCTTCAGGAGAGATCTCTTCCCAAGTGTTACAGCTCTTGGAACAAAAGGCTCAGACAAAGGAATAGTTCTCGCATACCTTTAATTCCCTGCATGGCTCTATATAGAGTTCTGGTGTTGATTTAGGGTTTGGCAGCAGGCCCCTCTCTTTGGCTTGGACTGAGAGTTTGGGGGAAACCTTATTTGCATGTGGAAGGGCTTGGTGCTATTCCTAAGTGGCTGATAACCAAACTTCTCCTGTGGGGGTTGTATGGGCGGTAACTCTGACTGGAGCCAGGGTCCAGGAGACATGAGAGAACTCCTTCTGTCCCATGTAAGTGAATTATCATTACCGGGTTCCAGGGTTCAAGATCTAGCCTCAACTGGGAACCAGTCTGTCTGCATGTAGCCCATTGCCCCACAAGATTCAGCGTATCTGATTTTATATTGAGGTCCTTGATCCACTTAGACTTAACCTTTGTACAAGGTTACAAATATGGGTCTATTTTCATTGTTCTACATACAGACAGCCATTTACACCAGCACCATTTATTGAATATGCTTTCTTTTTTCCATTGTATATTTTTGGCTTCATTGTCAAAGTTCAAGTGGCTATAAGTGTATGGTTTTATTTCTGGGTCTTCAATTCTATTCGATCAGTCAACGTGTCTGTCTCTGTACCAATACCATGCAGTTTTTATCACTATTGCTCTGTAGTAAAGCTTGAGGTCAGGTATGGTGACTCCCTCCAGATTTTCTTTTATTAAGAATAGTTTTTTATATTCTTTTTTCTCTGTTTTGTTTTGCTTAGTTTTGATTTGTGTCTCTCTCTCTCTCTCTCTCTCTCTCTCTCTCTCTCTCTCTCTCTCTCTCTCTGTGTGTGTGTGTTGCCTCTCCAGATGAATTTGAAAATTGCTCTTTCCATGTCTTTGAACAATTATGTTGGGATTTTGATGGGGATTGCATTGAATCTATAGATTGCCTTTGGTTGGATGGCCATTTTTATTCTGTTATTTGTGCCAATGCATGAACGTGGTAGATTTTTCCATTTTCTGAGATCTTTGTCTATTTCTTTCTTGAGAGACTTGAAGCTATTGTCATACAGATCTTTCACTTATTTGGTTAGAGTTACTCCAAGATATTTTATACTATTTGTGCCTATTGTGAAGGGAATTGTTTCCCTAATTTCTTTCTCAGCCTGTGTATCATTTGTATAAGGAAGGTTACTGATTTCTTTGAGTTAATTTTATATCTAAACACATTCTTGAAGTTGTTTATCAGCTGGAGAAGGTGCCTGGTAGAATTTTTTGGCTCGCTTATATATACTATGATATCATCAGAAAATAGTGATAACTTTATTTCTTTTTTGCCAATTTGTATCCCCTACATATTTTTGTTCTCTTATTGTTCTAGCCAGTACTTCGAGTACAATATTGAATAGATATGGAGAGAGTGGGTATCCTTGTCTTGTACCCGAATTCAGTGGGATTGCTTCAAGTGTATCTCTGTTTAATTTGATATTGGCTGTTGATTTTCAGTAAATTGCTTTTATTATTTTTAGGTATGGGCCTTGAACTCTTGATCTCTCCAATACTTTTAACATCAATGTATGTTTAATTTTGTCAAAAGCTTTTTCTGCATCTAGGGAAATGATTTTTTGTAAGGAAAATAATGTGATTTTTTTCTTTGAGTTTGTTTATATAGTGGATTACATTAATGGATTTTCATATATTAAACCAACCTTGCATCCCTGGGATGAAGCCTACTTGACCATGATGAATGATGGCTTTGATGTGTTCTTGGATTTAGTTTGCAAGGATTTTTATTGAGTATTTTGCATCAATATTTATAAGCAAGATTGGTCTTAAGTTTTCTTTTCTGGTTGGGTCCTTGTATGGTTTAGGTATCAGAGTACTGTGGTTTCATAGAACGAGTTAGGTAGTGTTCCTTCTCTTTTAATTTTATGGAATAGTTTGAAGAAAATTGGTATCAGATTTTCCTTGAAGGTCTGGTATAATTCTGCACTAAATCCATTTTGCCCTGGGCTCTTTTTGGTTGGCAGGTTTTTAATGACTTCTTCTATTTCCTTGTATGATATGGGCCTGTTTAGATAGTTTACCTGCTCTTGCTTTAACTTTGGTATGAGGTATCTGTCTAGAAAACCATGCATTTCATCTAGATTTTCCAGTTTTCTTGAGTATAGGCTTTTATAGTAGGATCTGATGGTTTTTTTTTTTTTTAATTTCCTCCATTTCTGTTGTTATGTATCCCTTTTCATTTCTGATTTTAATTTGGATACTGCATTTTGACCCTTTAGTTAGTTTGGCTAGAACTTTATCTATCTTGTTGATTCTCTCAAAGAAGGAGCTTTTGGATTTGTTCATTCTTTGTATTATTTTCTTTGTTTCTGTTTGGTTGGCTTCAGACTTGAGTTTGACTATATCCTGCCTTCTACTTGACTTAAGGAAAGTTGCTCCTTTTTGTTCTAAAAGTCTCAGACGTTCTGTTAAGTTGTTAGTGTAAGATCTCTCCAGTTTCTTTACCAGGGCACTTCATGCTATGAAATTTCCTCTTAGCGCTGCTTCCATTGTGTCCCATATATTTGGATATGATGTGTCAACATTTTCATTAAATTCCAGAAAGTCTTTAATTTCTTTCTTTATTCCTTGACCAAGTTATCATTGAGTGAAGGGTTGTTCAGTTTCCACATGTATGTGAGGTTTCTGTAGCTCTTGCTGTTATTGAAGCCTTAGGCCATGGTGATATGATAGGATGTATAGTCCACACTCTCTCCTGAGCAGACTAGTCTAGGCAGGGTCCGGGAACCAAGATGGCTCCCTCAGCTGCTCTGGTCCTGTATTTCTTTAAGGGAGTTATTTATGTCTATCTTAAAGTCCTCTATCAACATCATGAGAGAATGAGATGGAATTTTAGATCTGAATCTTGCTTTTCTGGTGTGATGGTGTATCCAGGACTTGCTATGTTGGGAGAATTGGGTTCTAATCATGACAAGTAACCTTGATTTCTGTTGCATATGTTTTTGCCCTTGCCTCCTGCCATCTGATTATCTCTAGTGCTATCTGACTTCACTATATCTGACTGGAGCTATAGCCTTCCTGTGAACCTGGTTGTTTCAGAACTCCTCAGAGTTCATCTGTCTCTGTAATCCTGTGATTCTGGAATCCTGTGATCCTAAGATCCTGGGTGTGTCAGAGCTCCTGGGAGTCAAGCTGCCTCTGGAACCCTGACATCCTGGTGTGACCAAGCTCCTGGGACCCTAGGATCCTAGAATCAAGTGGTCCTGGGCATGTTAGAATGCCTTGGAGTATTGCTTTTTTTTTTTTTTTTTTTTTTTTTTTTTTTTTTTTTTTTTTTTTGGCTGTAGTGGGAGTGACTGCACAGGTAGCACCCAAGCTCTTCTTAGAGCACCTCTGCTCCTGTGATCCTGGTATGTTAGAGTGCCTGGGAGTTGAGCTTCCTCTGGGTGTTGTAGGACTTGTTACAGAGTCCATGTTCAAGGTCTGCTCAGCACACCAGCTCAGACTGGAAGGAAACCATGCCATTGGTTGGGCAGAGTTCCTTGGAGCCTGGGTGTCGCTGGTCCCAGTTGAAGTGTATTTCTTGTATGCAGTAAAATGTTGGATACAGTATCTTACCTTATGTATTTTTATAGGTGAGTTGAGTCCACTTATATTGAGAGATATTAAAGAGAGATGACTGTGGGTTCCTAATATGTTTGCTTTTGTGGATAGCTTTATATGCTTGTGGTTCTCTCCTTTTGGCTTTGTTGTGAGATGCTTAATATCTTGTCCTTTCATTGGTGGAGGTACCTTCCTTGTGTTGAAATTTTCCTTCTATGATCCTCTGTAGAGCTGGATTGGTAGATATTGTTTGAATTTGGTTTTGTCCTGCAATATTTTAGTTTCTCCATCTATGTTGATTGAGAGTTTTGTTAAGTATAGGAGCCTGGGCTGATATTTGTGTCCTCTTAGAGTCTGAATGACCTCTGACCAGGTTCTTCTGACTTTCATAGTCTGTTGAGAAGTCTGGTGTAATTTTGATATGTCTACCATTGTATGTTACATGGCCCTTTTCCCTTTCAACTTTTAAGATTCTTTCTTCGTTATTTGTGTTTACTGTTTTGATTATTATGTGACTAGAGGAATTTCTTTTCTGGTCTCATTTATTTGGTGTTCTATAAGGATTATTGTACCTTTATGGCCATCTCTTTATTTGGGTTTGGGAAGTTTTCTTTTATGATTTTGTTGAATATATTTTCAGGTCCTTTGAGCTGGGAATCTTCATTCCCCTCTATTCCAATTTTTCGTAGATTTGGTCTTTTATTGTGTCCTGAATTTCTTGGATGCTTTGCGTTAGGAGTTTTTCATGTTTTGAATTTCATTGACAGCTGTGTCAATCTCTTCTATGGTGTCTTCTGCACCTGAGATTATCTCTTCTATCTCTTGTATTCTGTTTGTGATATGTATATCTGTAATTCATGACCTCTTTCCTAGGTTTTCCACTTCCAGGTTTGCCTCCATTTGTGTTTTCTTTATTGTTTCTAATTTCTGATCTCTCCAAGACTTTGGACACGAAGGGTTGTTGTATTTTGTCAAAGGCTTTGTCAGCATCTAATGAGATGATCATGTGATTTATATTCAGTTTGTTTATATAGTAGTGGATTATGTTGATGCATTTTCATATATTGAAACAACCATGCTTCCCTGGGATGAAGCCTACTTGATCTTGGTGAATTATGTTTTTGATGGGTTCTGAGATTGTTTGTGAGAATTTTATTGAGTATTTTTGCATCAATACTAATGAGCAAAATTGGTCTAAAGTTTTCTTTCTTTGTTGTGTCTTTGTGTGGTTTGTGTTTCAGAGTAACTACGGCTTCATTGAATGAATTAGGTGGTGTTCCTTCTATTTCTGTTTTGTGGAGTAATTTGAGGAGTGTTGGTATTAGCTCTTCTTTGAAGGTCTGATAGAATTCTTCAATGAACTCAACTGGCCCTGGGCTTTTTTTTTTTTTTTTTTTTTTGGTTGGGAGTATTTTAATAGATGCTTCTATTTCCTTAGAGGTTATTGGATTGCCTAGATAGTTTACTTGAACTTGATTTAACTTTGGTACATGATATCTTTCTAGAAAATTATCCACTTCATCTATCTTTGCCAGTCTTTTCAAGTAAAGACTTTTGTCTTAAGATCTGATAATTTTTGAACTTCTTCAGTTTCTGTAATGTCTCCCTTTCATTGTGAATAGTTTTGTTAACTTTTTTATTTATTTACATTCCAGTCTAAATACTCCCTCTAAGTACCCCCTTCCTCAATCCCTCATTCCATTCCTCCTACCTCTTACCTCTAAGAGAGTTCCACCCCACCACACTTCCCCCTTCCCTGGAGCCTCAAGTCTATGGAAGATTAAGTGCATCTTCTACTGCTTAGGCCAGACCAGGCAGGCCTCTGCAATAAATGTGCTAGGGGTCTTAGACTGGCCCATGTATACTCCTGCATATCTTCTGTGCTTCTTGTTAGGTTTTCTTTTCATTTCTAATTTTGTTATTTTGGATAATATCCTTGTGCCCTTTTGTTGGTTTGGCTAAGGTTTTATCTATCTTGTTGATTTTCACAAAACTCTTGGTTTTGTTGATACTTTGTATTGTTTTCTGTTTCTAATTGGTTGATTTCATTCCTGAGTTAGGCCATTTCATGTCATCTACTCATCTTCTATGTGTTTGCTTCTTTCTGTTCTACAGCTTTTGAGTATGCTGTTAAGTTGCTTGCATTGGATCTCTCCAATTTCTCTATGAAGGAATTTTGTGCTATGGAATTTTCTCTTTACACTGCTTTTATTGTGTCCAATAAGTTCCGGTATGCTTTGTCTTCACATTCATTAAACTCTATAGTCTTCTATTTCTTTTTTTATTTCTACCCAACAAGTTATCATTGAGTAGAGAATTGTTCAGTTTTCATGAGTTGGTCATCTTCGTATTGGTTTGTTGTTATTGAAGTCCAGCCTTAGTTCGTGGTGATCTGATAGAATGCATTGGATTATTTCAATATTCTTGTACCTATTGATGCTTGGTTTTGGTCTATTATATGGTCAATTTTGGAGAAGTTCAATAAGGTGCTGAGGAGAAGTTATGTTCTTTGATCTTGGGGAGAAATGTTCTGTAGATACCTGTTAAATACATTTGGTTCATAATGTCTGTTAGTTTCCCTGTTACTCTGTTTATTCTCTGTTTCAGTGACCTGTCCATTGGTAATAGTGGGATATTAAAGAACCCACAATTGTTGTGTGAGGGTCAATGTGTGTTCTCAGCTTTAGTAAATCATTTTTACAAATGTGGGTTCCCTTTCTATTCAAATTGAAATGTCAATTTTGGTGAATTTTTTCCTTTGATGAGTATGAAGTGTCCTTTCCCATCTCCTTTGATTACTTTTGGTTGAAAGTCTATTTTATCAGATGGTAGAATGACAACTCCAGCTAGTATCTTGGGACCATTTTCTTGGAAAACATTTTTCCAGCCAGCTGTTTACTTTGAAGTACTGTCTGTCTTTGTTATTGAAGTGTGTTTCTTGTATGAAGCAAAATGATAGGTCCTGCTTGCATATACAGTCTTATAGAACATTTCTTTTTATTAGAGATACAGTCCCTTGAAGTTCAGAAATATTAAAGACCAATGGTTGTTATTTTCTATTATTTTTATTGTTGGGGGTAATCTTATGTGTATGTGATTATCTTCTTTTTAGTTTCTTGTGAAAGGATTAATTTCTTGATTTTTCATGGGTGTAGTTACCTCATTGTGTTAGAATTCTGTGTCTAGTATCCTCTGTAGGGCTGGATTAGTAGAAAGATATTGTATAAATTTGGGTTTTGTCATAAAATATCTTGGTTACTCTGTCTATGGTAATTGAGAGTTTTGCTGGGTATAGTAGCCTGTGCTAGCATCTGTGATATCTGAGGGGGTTTGTATGGCATCTGTCTAAGATCTTCTAGCTTTAAGCATTTCCCTTGAGAAGTCTGGTGTAATTTTCATAGGTCTGCTTTCATATGTTATTTGGCCTTTTTGCCTTACAACTTTTAATGGTCTTTCTTTGTTCTGTACATTTAGGGCTTTTATTATTTTATGGCAGGAGAATTTTCTTTTCTGGCTCAATCTATTTGTTGTTCTGTAGGCTTCCTGAACATGTATGACCATCTCCTTCTTTAGGTTAGGGAAATTTTCTTCTATCATTTTGATGAAGATCTTTTCTGGCCCTTTGAAATGGGAATCTTCATTCTCTTCTATTCCTATTTTCCTTAGGTTTGGTCATACCACTGTGTCCCAAATTTCCTAGATGTTTGGGGTTATAAACATTTTGCCTCTTGAACTTTCTTTGACCAATATGTCAATATTTTCTATGGAATCTTCTACACCTGAGATACTCTCTTCTGCCTGCTATATTTTGTTGGTGATGCTTGAATCTCTTAATTGGGTTTTTCATATCCAGGGTTACCTCTATTTGTAATTTCTTTATTGTTTCTATTTCTGTTGTTAGGTCTTGGACCAATTTCTTCACCTCTTTAAGTGTATTTTCTTGCATTTGTTTAGGAATTTATTTGTTTCCTCTTTAAGGGCTTCTACTTGGTTGTCTGTGTTTTCTGTATTTAATTAAGGGAGTAATTTATATCATCCTTAAAGGTCTCTATCATTTTCATGAGATGTAATTTGAGGTTATAACTTGTTCTTCAAGTATATTGGAGTCTTCAGAGTTTGCAGTGGTAGGAGAACTAGTTTCTGATGGTACAAAATTACATTCACTTCTGTTGCTTATGATCTTGCACTTGCCTTTCTCCTGCTTATCTGTGGTGTCAACTGACCTGTGTTTCTCAGTCCTTAGAGGCAGGTAGAGTTTTGTGACCTGGGTTATATCAGGCCTACTGAGAGGCAGGCTCTTCTCTCTCTGGTTAGAGTAAGGCTCCTGTGTTCCTGTGTCTTTGTGTCCCTGGTTAGGGCAGACTTCCTGGGAGACAGCCTGTCTTTGGGGTCCAGGAGCAGGCACATCAATGAGTGTTCCTGGCTATGGCAGACCTCCTGAGAGACAGTTAATCTGTGGGGCCCTAGAGAGAGGATGGGCTCACTGAACGGCCATAGGTTCAGGTGGAAGTACAGACCGGAAGGGGGATGATGATAAGTCAGAGCAAGATAAATTCCATGTTGGCTAGATTCTGTGGAGGAGTGGATCCCCACTATGTTCCTGGCTATGATTCACCTTCTGGGAGACAGGTAAGCTGTGGGATCCAGAAGGGAGCAGACGACTGGTCTACTGCAGATTCAGGTGGGTATACAGACCATAAGGAAGATCCTCCCACATATGATGAGTATTCTTCACATTTTTATCATACCCTATGAGGATGGCAGAGTAGTTATCATGCTCTAATCCATCAACTTCTCATGATGTCTGGTTTCCAGACAGCCTCATTACTAAGTCAAAAAAGGTGCAGAGTCCTCCAAGTCACATCTGAATTTGTATGAATTCTATAACCTTTACAAACCACCCACTTTTCAAAAGACAAGAATCTTAAGACTTTAACTAATATCATTTTCACCTGTCTTGGAAACAAACAGAGAATATCTCTAGACATACATATAATATTTTGACCTTCTCCCATTCAACAGTCCAAGTGTTCAAGATAGAGAGCTGTCTCATCAACAAATTGGAAAGTTTTTAGCTCAAGCACAGCATCTACTCCACCATGAGTACTCAATCCACTGTTCATAATCTTATACTGATGACCAAGATTTGCCATGTTACCACTCACAGTGTTCCCTAGTTTTCTTCTCTGCAAAAGGACAGCACTAACAGCTATCTCTCTTCCACCCACAGAAAGAGGAAAAGGATGAGCAATCCATTAATGGCATGATGGAGAACCTTGACACAAATAAAGACAATCAGCTGGAATTCAATGAATATGTAGATCTGATAGGAAATAAATTGAAAACAATGCATAAGGAGAGCCATAAGAAGGCATCCCCCAGTGTCCATGGCCAGGGTTTCATCAATGGACCAAACCTCTGATACGATGGCAATTGCAGCTGTCTCAGCAGCTAATCAGAAGACCAAGATGCTTCAACCTGACCAAGCAAATATATGGGGAATACCATGTCATAAAGCATTACTTGTAAAACTACAAGATAAACAATAAAGTGTTTTGCCATTCCAGTGCCTTCATAGTTTTCCTGCTTCCTAGACTTGTCCTTCACAATGGCTTGAGAAATAAACACACATGCTCTTTCTTGTATCTAAAGACCCCTAATTCATCATACTGATATGATCAACAACATATATGTCTACTTTGAACGACTGAGATTCACCTATTCTCATGACCCCATTTTGTGCATATACCTAATGTTTGAGTAGGAGTTTCCATGTTTAGCCTGTCAATTTGTCTGTTGTCACTGCAAAAGCAACAGCAACTGGTCTCCATTCAATATGGCAGCAATTTCCAATCTAGGACCAATCCCTCTTCACTGATCACTGCACAAGAATTCTCCTAAAACAATGCAGCCCCTCTCAAGTTTTCTTGAAATGGTCCCAGTTAGTGCTCTACAGGGGAAGGAATAATTGAACTCTAACAGTGAAAGCAATGGAGCATGAGTGACTACAAACCTATGTCTGAATCTATACTACCCTTCTCTGTGATCTTATAATAAGTAGCTACCTTGGACTATGTACTCTAAGCCAATGCTAACTGGCCTAGGAACTCTAGAGATAGGCTTCTCTCTCCACTGTCCATATGGCCTACTAATTAAAGAGAGTACAGGTAAAAGTCATCATATTTTACTTTGTGTCAGATATCAGAAAAGACCACTATTCACTAGACTTTGGTGGAAAACTCACCTGGCTCTCTTACACACTCATGATCTTAATTATCTACTTATAAAAGAACATCACAGAAGAGAAGGTAATCAAGCCAAAGACCATTATAACTAGACAATGAAGAACATGAGAAAGGTCAATATCAGTTCTGAAAGAATAGGAAAGTGTTGCGGCCGGCCAGCAGCTCGCAACGTGAATGGTTCCACTGAGATGGCCACTTGAGCTAAGGGAGGAACTAGACGGAGAGAAAGAAGAAATGGAGCCAAGTCTCTGATCAAAGCTCAATTTTACTTGTTCAGACACTCAGTTATAAAGGAAGGGGGAGGGGACCCGATTCCCGCCAAATAACTCGGGGGTCCAGTAGCAGGGTGAACACGTGTGTGGCTCCAAGCAGCAAAGCAGCACGGTCCAGCAGTGGGCATGGCAGAACGAATGAGCAGGAAACTCCACCCTTGAGCAATCAGGTTCCAGGCTGGGGGTGGGGAGACTACATCTCCTCCCATTTGTTAACAAAAAATAAAAAAAAAAAAAAAGAAAAGGAAGGGCTGGCCTGATGCAAAAAATTTATTTATGCTCAATAGTTCTGCCTGAATTCTTAGGGCTAAAGAAAAAACCTGATTCTGTGGGATTCCCTAACTTTTCTTATGGTAAACTGTATCTGGCTAAGACTGTCCTTTCTATTCTAGTGAACAACAGAAAGGTCCTGAGCTGTAGGCTCTGACTTTATAATGCTAATTAGTGCTGAATAGGTAACTTCCTGGTTGCATTTTAAGTAGGGCGTTGGAACCCTGGCTAAGTTTGACTGAACAAATTTGAAATACACTTTATTAAGAATAACACTGAGTTGATATTCCTCCGCATTTTTGGATGACAGGCAGGAAACAGGGAGAAGGGGTATGACCGGCTCCGTAGTACAAGGCCAATTGGCTTTTTTATTTGGGTGGGAGGCAGTGAAGGGCTTGCCCTTCCAAAAGTACGGTCTCCGACCTCTCTCCCCTCTATTAATTAAGTTTAATAAGGCAATGCTAAACTGAGGTGATCAAATGATTTTCTCATCCGTAGATGAGTGGGCTTTTAACCTTGGCTTGGGTGGACATTGACCTGATTCCTCCCGTGGGTACAATCACGACCTACACCTGTGGCTCTTGGTATCTTTTGGGGAGGGGAAGGCAGAGCCTTAGGTATTTTTTGTTTTTTAGCTGGAATCAGATACCAACCTCCATTTTAAATCGAGTTTGTCGCACAGGGAACTCAGAAACAGTCAGTCTGGACCTTCCCCTGCAGTAATTCTCTTCACCAAGTGATACCCATACTGTATTCGTATGATCACGAACCAGTATGCACAGTTCTGAGTATTGTGCAGCTCCTAAAGGAGAATTGTCAACCTGAGATTTAGCAATGCCTAGACAAGAATTATGTCATTAGTAACACCACGATTTGCGGCTAAAATAGGAGTTGGAAGTCGTTCCTCCTCATTCCTGTTATTCCCATAGCCTGAGGAACTAAGGACACCTTGCAGTAACAGCAAGGGTGAAAAGCCAGAGGTCAGCTAAGGGACTAAGTCCGTCTATCAAAATAAAATCCAATCTCTCTAAATATTTGAAATTTCTACTTTTCTAGCCCTCTTGGTAAACCTAATTTCTAACTCAGGCTGAAAGCCACGTGCTGGAATGTCCTTGGATGGAAGATAGTAGTTGCCACCTGTGTGCTTTAGGGGGAGGGGAATGTACGCTTGCTGGTCCGGCTGGAGAATGAGGGACTGGGCACCGAGTTTGGGCCCAAGGTGGCTAGGTTGTGATATTTTCTAGTTTCATCAATTTGCCTGAAAATTCATGATGGTCTTGTTTTTAGCTAAATAGTATTCCATTGTGTAAATGAACCATATTTTCTTTATCTAGTCTTTAAATTAGGGGCATCTGAGTTGTTTCCACTTTCTTACTATTATGAATCTTGCTGAAATGAACATATATGAGCAAGTTTGTATTATAGTGGAGCATCTTTTGGGTATATGCCCAGCAATGGTATAGCTAAGTCTCCAGGTAGAGATATGCCCAATTTTCTGAGAAATTGCCTAATCAATTTCCAGAGTAGTCATACAAGTTTCACTCCCATTACCAATGGAGGAGTGTTTCCTTTGTATCCTTATGTGGCTGCCCATTGGGCTTTTGATCTTAGCCATTCTGATTGGTTTAAAGTGGAATTTCAGAGTTGTTTTGATTTGCAATTCCCTTATGACTTAGGACACTGAACATTTCTTTTTGTGTTTCTCAGCCATTTGAGATTTCTCTGTTGAGAATTCTCTGTTTAGTGCTTTATCTTATTTTAAAAATGGAGCTTTTGTGTTTTTTTTTTTTGTCTAGCTTCTTGAGTTCTTTATATAGTTTTGATATTAGTATTCTGCAAGATGTAGGGTTGGTGAATATCTTTTCCCAGTATGTAGGCTGTCATTGGTTCTATTCATGGTTTACTTTGACTTACAGAAGCTTTTTAGTTTTATGAGGTCCCATTTATTAGGTGTTGATCTTAGTGCCTGCAGTATGGGTGTTCTGTTCAGAAAGTTGTCTCTTGTACCAAAGAGTTCAAGGGTATTCCTACTCTCTGTTTTGTTTGTTTTAGTGTATGTAGTTCATGTTGAAATCTTTGATCTAGATCCTGATACATCTTAGAGGACCCGCTGCACTCAGAACAGTTGGTAAGAAACCCCCCACTGCCACCCGGAGTCCTTGAGCTGCTGCTGGGAGTCAGGTGGACTCTGGACCCATCACCCACCAAAACCCTGTCCTCCCAAATACTACTCTCCTTCCTTCCATCCTTCCCATTCCTTCTGCCTGGTTCTTGCTGCTGGGGCAGACCCCTAGTTGTTCTGATCCGCTGAAGACTCCATATCCCAATCCACCCTAGAGGACCAGCTGTACTCAGAGCAGTTTGTAAGACACTCTTGCTTCCAGTCCCTGAGCTGCTGTTCAGGACCCATCACCATCCAAAATCCCTGCCCTTCTGAATACCACTCCCCCTAGTTTCATCCCCTCCACCCCATCTGCCTGGTCTTTGCTTCTGGGGCAGACTCCTAGTTGGTCTGCTCTAGTAAAGACTCCATATCCCAATACATCATAGAGAATCCACTGCACTCAGAACAGTTAGACACACTGCACTTAGAGCAGTTGAGAAGTTGAGGACCCTCTGCAATCAGGGCAGTTGAGGATCCACTGCTCTCAAAGTAGTTGAGGATCAGCTGCAACCACTGCAGTTGGACAACAGCTTGACTGCTCCACAGAAGACCCAAAAGTCTGACAGTCTCCCAGGAGATCTACTGCAGCTAGGGTAACAGATCAGCAGTTTCTCTGCCCCTGTGAACAGCCCCCAGTTGGAAGGCTCCACAGGTGGTTTGCTACAGCCAAGGCTGCAGGCCTCCCATGAGACCTGAAGCAACCCAGGGACAAAAGAGGCCGACTCCAGACAGTCACTCAGACCAACAAATACCAGGTATATTCAGATGGAGAAAGGCAAGGGCAAGACCATAAGCAAATTCATCTGGAAAGGCAAAAAACTCAGAGTAGCGAAAACAATTCTTAATAATAAAAGAACAGCTGGAGGAATCACCATCCCTGAGCTCAAACTTTACTACAGAGCAATAGTGATAAAACCTGCATGGTATTGGTACAGAGACAGACATGTTGATCAATAGAATAGAATTGACAATCTAGAAATAAAATCACACACTATGGTCACTAAAAGCACAGAGTATAGAAAGAATATTAAAAACTGCAAGGGAAAAATGCCAAGTAACATATGAAGATTTCCTGGAATTTAATGAAAATGTTAACACATCATACCCAAACTTATGGGACACAAAGAAAGCAGTGCTGAGGAAAGTTCATAGCACTAAGTGCCCGGGTAAAGAAACTGGAGAGATCTTACACTAACAACTTAGCAGCATACCTGAGAGACCTAGAACAAATAGAAGCAAACTGACCAAAGAGGAGAAGAAGGCATGAAATAGTCAAACTCATGGCCGAAATTAACCTAATAGAAATAAATAAAACAATACAATGAATCAACAAAACCAAAAGCTGGTTCTTTTAAAGAATCAATCAGATAGATAAACCCCTAGCGAAATTAATTAAAGGGCTAAGAGGCAGTATCCAAATTAATAAAATCAGAAACGAAAAGGGAGGCATAACAACAGAAACAGAGGATATTCAAAAAAGTCATCAGATCCTACTATAAATGCCTATACTCGACAAAACTGGAAAATCTAGACGAAATGGATGGTTTTCTATACAGATGCCACATACCAAAGTTAAATCAAGAGCAGGTAAACTTACTAAACAGGTCCATATCACACAAGGAAATAGAAGAAGTCTTTAAAAAAAAAAAAAACTCCAAACCAAAAAGAGCTCAGAGCCAAATGGATTTAGTGCAGAATTCTACCAGACCTTCAAAGAAGATGTGATACCAATTTTCCTCAAACTATTCCATAAAATAGAAACAGAAGGAATACTACCTAACTCATCCTACAAAGCCACAATTACTCTGATACCTAAACCACACAAGGACCCAACCAAAAAAAGAGAACTTCAGACCAATCTAGCTTACGAGTATTGATGCAAAATACTCAATAAAATTCTTGCAAACTGAATCCAAGAACACATCAAAACCATCATTCATCACAATCAAGTAAACTTCATCCCAGGGAAGTAAGGTTGGTTTAATATAAGAAAATACATTAATGTAATCCACGATATTAACAAATTTAAAGAAAAATATAACATGATCATCTCCTTAGATACTAAAAAAGCATTTGACAACATACAACACCCCGTCATGTTAAAAGTATTAGAGAGATCAGGAATTCAAGGCCAATACCTAAACAATAAAAACAATTTACTTCAAACTAACAGCCAATATCAAATTGAACAGAGACACACTTGAAACAATCCCACTGAAATCAGGTACAAGACAAGGATGCCCACTCTCTCCATATCTATTCAATATAGTACTCAAAGTGTTAGCTAGAACAATAAGACAACACAAAGAGATCAAGGGGATACACATTGGTAATGAAGAAATGAAGGTATCACTATTTGCAGATGATATCATAGTATACACAAGTGACTCCAAAAATTCTACCAGAGAACTTCTTCAGCTGATACACAACTTCAGTAAAGTGGATATAAAATTAACTAAAAGAAATCAATAACCTTCTTTTATACAAATGATAAACAGGCTGAGAAAAAATTAGGGAAACAATTCCCTTCACAATAGCCACAAATAGTATAAAATATCTTGGGGTAACTCTAACCAAATGAGTGAAAGACCTGTATGACAAAAAACTTCAAGTATCTCAAGAAAGAAGTCAAAGAAAATCTCAGGAAATGGAGAAACTTCCCATGCTCATGGATTGGCACAATTAACATAGTAAAAATGACGATCCTGCCAAAGGCAATCTATAGATTCAATGCAATCCCCACCAAAATTCCAACACAATTCTTAAACGACATGGAAAGAGCAATTCTCAAATTCATCTGGAAAGGCAAACCAAACCAAACCAACCCAAACCAACCAACCAACCAACCAACCAACCAACCAACCAACCAACCAACCAACCAACCAACTAAAACCAGAATAGCAAAAACAGTTCTTAATAAAAGAACAGCTAGGGAATCACCATGCTCTACCTCAAGCAATAGTGATAGAAACTGCATGGTACTGGTACAGAGACAGACAGGTTGATCAATTAAATAGAATTGAAGACCCAGAAATAAAACCACATACTTACCATCACTTGATTTTTGACAAAGAAGCCAAAAATAAACAACGGAAAAAAGAAAGCATCAGTAAATTGTGCTGGTGTAACTGGCTGTCTGTATGTAGAAGAATGAATATAGAACCATATTTGTAGACTTTTACAAAGGTCAGGTCCAAGTGGATCAAGGTCCTCAACGTAAAATCAGATACACTGAATCTAATAGAAAAGAAAGTGGGAAAGAGCCTTGAACTCATTGGCACAGGGGGAAGTTCCCTAAACAGAACTCCAATGGCTCATGCTCTAAGACCAAGAATTGATAAATGGGACCTCATGAAACTGGAAAGCTTCTGTAAGGCAAAGGCATACTAAAAAAGACAAATCAGCAATGTACTGATTGGGCAGCTTCACTAACCCCACATCCGATAAAGGGCTAATATCCAAAATATATAAAGACCTCAAGAAGTTAATCACCGAAAAACCAAACAACCCAATCAAAAAGTGGGGTATAGAACTAAAATGAGAATTCACAACTGAGGAATCTGAAATGGCTGAGAAACACCCAAATAAATGTTCAAAATCCTTAGTGATCAGAGAAATGCAAATGAAAACATCCCTGAGATTTTACCTTATATCAGTCAGAATGGCTAAGTTCAAAACAGGTTATAACACATTGAAGAGGATATGGACAAGGAAGAACACTACTCCATTGCTGGTGGGATTGCAAACTGGTACAATGACTCTGGAAATCAATCTGGAGGTTCCTCAGAAAATTGGAAATAGATTTACCTGAAGACCCAGCTATACCACTCTTGGGAACATACCCCAAAGATGGCCCATCATGCCACAGGGGCATGAGTTCCACTATATTCATAGCAGCCTTATTTGTGATAACCAGAAGCTGGAAACAACCCAGATGTCCCATGACAGAAGAATGGATTAAAAAAAATGTGGTTCATTTACACAATGGAATACTACTCAGCTATTAAGAAGGAGGACATCCTGAGTTTTGCAGGCAAATAGATGGAACTAGAAAATATCATGCTGAGTGAGGTAACTCAAACTCAAAAGGACATGCCTAATATCCTTAATAAGTGGATATTAGTCAAAAGAAAAAAAAAAGAAAGGGAAAAGAAGAAACCTATACAGAATATACAACAAGCTGAAGTACCCAAGTGAGCATGCTTCAGTCCCATTTTGGCAAGAGAAGACTGCAATCACAAGTGGGGAGTGAGGGAGGGACTTGGGAGGGAAAGTGGATGGGGTAGGGGGCCAGTAGGGGCTAGAGGGGAACCTAGTCTGGTACTGGGTGAGGGAAAAGGACTGGAGCCATGAGGGCCAGGAGAAAGAATGTAAACAGGCAACCTCAGGAAATAGGAGGTTGGGGGACCCTGCCCCCCCAGAATGCACCAGAGACTTGGGATTTGAGAGACTTTGAGGACTCATACAGTGGAACCTTTGTTGAAATGCCTGACAGTAGGGAGAGGGACATTATAGAGCCTATCTCCAGCAGAAAGACAGGACATCAAGTGAGGGATGGGCTTGCCATCCCACAGTCATGCCTCTGACCCATAGTTGTTTCTGTCTGAAAGAATTACAGGGATGGCAATGGAGAGGAACCTGAGGAAAAGAAGGTCCAGTGACAGGCCCAAAGTGGGATCCAGCTCAAGTGGAAGTCCCAAGGCCTGACCCTATTACTGAGTCTATGGAACACTCACAAAAAGGGATCTATCATAACTGCCCTCTGTAAGACCCAACAAGCAGCTGAAAGAGTCAGATGCAGTTATTTGCACCTACCCAATGGACAGAAGCAGCTGACCATTGTTGAATTAGTGAAGGCTGAAAGAAGCTGAGAAGGGCAATTCTGTAGGAGGACCACCAGTCTTAATTAATCTGGACCCCGAGATCTTTCAAAAACTGAGCCACCAAACAGACAGCATACACCAGCTGATATTAAGCCTCCAACACACTTATAGTAGAGGACTTCCATGTCTGTGTTCATCCAGAGATGATGCACTTAACCCTTAAGAGACTGGAGGCTCCAGGGAGTTTAGAGGTCAGGTGGGGTGGTGGTTGGGGGCAACCACATGGAGTTGGGGTGAGGTGGGGAGGAGGTGTGGGATGTGGAGCAGTTGGAGGGTGAATGGGTAGGGGCGGGGAATGGAATATGGAGTGTAAACAATGAAATACAAATAAAATTAAATTTAAAAAGAAATCTTTGATCTACTTGGATTTGAGGTTTGTTCAGGGTGATAAATATGTATCTATGTGCATTTGTCTCATGCGGATATCCTTTTAGAAAGGTGCCATTCATTTAAGATATTCTCCCTTTTCCACTATGTCATTTTGGCTTCTTTGTCAAAAATCAAGTGTCAGTAGGTAGGTATGTGGCTTAATTTCTGGGTCTTCAATTTGATTCTGCTAAACACCCTGTCTGTTTCTATACCAGTACCATGCAGTTTTTATTACTATTGCTCTGTAATACAACTTTAGTTCAGGGATGGTGATATCTCCAGATGTTCTTTTAGTATACACGATCATTTTAGCTATCCTGGGTTTTTTGTTTTTCTATATGATGTTGAGAATTGCTTTTTCAAGATCTGTAAAAAAATTGGGTTGGAATTTTGATGGAATTTTCATTCATTATGTACATTGCTTTGGTAAGATGTTTATTTTCAATATGTTAATTCTACTGATCCATAGACATGGGAGATCTTTCCATCTTCTGATATCATTTTCAGTTTCTGTTTTCAGAGACTTGAAGTTCTTGCCATACAGGTCTTTCACTTGTTTGGTTAGAGTTGCACCAAGATACATTATATTATTTGTGGTTATTGCAAAGTTCTTGTCTCCTTTTCTTCTTTCCTAGCCTGCTTATTGCTACTGCTTTTTTGAGTTTATTTTGTATCTAGCCACTTTAATGAAGAGGTTTTTCTGCTGTAGGACTTCTCTTGAAGGACTTTTGTGGTTGCTTATTTATACTATCACTCATTTCCAAGTAGCAATACTTTGACTTTTTCCTTTCCAATTTGTATCCCTTTGATCTCTTTTAGTTGTCTTATTGCTCTTGCTAGAACTTCAAGTACTATATTGTAGAGATATGGAGAGCATGGACATTCTGATTTTAGTAGAATTACTATGAGTTTCTCTCCATTTAATCTGATGTTGGCTATTGGCTTGCTATATATTGTCTTTATTGTGTTTAGGTATATGTCTTGTATCTCTGATCACTCCATTACTATTACCATGAAGGCATGTTGGATTTTTTCAAAAGCATTTTCACCAAGTAATGAGATGTTCATGTGTTTTTTTTTCCTTTTAGTTTGTTTATATGGTGGATTACATCAAATTTTTGGTTATTGAACCATCTCTGCATCCCTGGCATGCAACCTAACTGATAATGGTGGATGATGTTTTTGATGTGTCCTGGGATTTATTTTGTGCATATTTTTTGAGTAATTTACATCAATGTTCATAAGTGAAATTGGTCTGAAATTATTTTTCTTTCTTCAGTGTTTGTATGGTTTATTTATCTGGGTGACTGGTCTCATTAAATGAGTGCGAGAATGTTCCTTTTTTTCCGTGTTATGGAATAGTTTGACAAGTGTTGGTATTAGCTCTTCTTTGAAAGTTTGGTAGAATTCTGTGCTAAAACCCTCTTCCTGTTGTCAATTTTTTTTGGAGTCTTATAATGACTACTTCTATGTCTTTAGGGGTTTTATAGCCATTTAAATAGTTTACTTATTCTTGATTTAAGTTTGGTAAGTGGTATCTGTTTCAACAATTATCCATTTCATTTAGGTTTTCCAATTTTTCTGGTACAGGCTTTTGAAGTAAGAACTACTGATTCTTTAGATTTCTTTAGTGTCCATTGTTATGTCTCTGTTTATTTCAAATTTTGTTAAATCAGATACTCTCTCTGCCTTTTATTAGATTTGGCTAAGGGTTTGTTTATCTTTGATTTTCTCAAAGAACCTCCTCTTGTGGTTTTTTTTTTTTTTTTGTTTGTTTTCTTTGTTTCTGACTGACTGATTTCAGTTCTGAGTCTGATTATTTTTTGCCATCTTCTGTTGGATATAATTCCTTTTTTTTCCTTTTCTTTTCTTTTCCTTCCCTTCCCTTCCCTTCCCTTCCCTTCCCTTCCCTTCCCTTCCCTTCCCTTCCCTTCCCTTCCCTTCCCTTCCCTTCCCTTCCCTTCCCTTCCCTTTCCTTTCCTTTCCTTTCCTTCCCTTCCCTTCCCTTCCCTTCCCTTCCCTTCCCTTCCCTTCCCTTCCCTTCCCTTCCCTTCCCTTCCCTTCCCTTCCCTTCCCTTCCCTTCCCTTCCCTTCCCTTCTTCCCTTCCCTTCCCTTCCCTTCCCTTCCCTTCCCTTCCCTTCCCTTCCCTTCCCTTCCCTTCCCTTCCCTTCCCTTCCCTTCCCTTCCCTTCCCTTCCCTTTCTCTTTCTTTCTTTCTTTCTTTCTTTCTTTCTTTCTTTCTTTCTTTCTTTCTTTCTTTCTTTCTTTCTTTCTTTCTTTCTTTCTTTCTTTCCTTTCCCTTCTCCTCCTCCTCCTCCTCCTCCTCCTCCTCCTCCTCCTCCTCCTTGCTTTCTGAAGCAGTGTTATATGGTTAGTTTAAAAATTTCCAATTTCTTCCTTTAGAGACTTGAAGTTCTTGTCATACAAAACTTTCATTTGCTTGGTTAGAGTCACACGAAGATAATTTATTTCTCAATCCATTTATCCTTTGAGTAGAGAAAGGCTACTGATTTGTTTGAGTTAATTTTATATCCAGCCACTTTGCTGAAGTTATTTATCAGATTTTTTAGTTTTCTGGTGGAATTTTGGGGGATCACGTAAGTACACTATCATATCTGCAAATAATGATATTTTGACTTCTTCACTTCCAATTTGTATCCTTTCGAACTCCTTTTGTTGTCTAATTTCTCAGGTTAGAACTTTGAGAACTATACTGAATACATAGGGAGAGAATGGACAGCTTTTTCTAGTCCCAGATTTTAGTGTTTGCTTCAAGTTTCTCTCCACTTAGTTTGATGTTGGCTACTGGTCTGCTGTATATTGCTTTTAATATGTTTAGGTATGGGCCTTCAATTTCTGGACTTTCTAAGTCTTTTTTTTTCTTTTTAAATATTTTTATTAGGTATTTTCCTCATTTACATTTCCAATGCTATCCCAAAAGTCCCCCTTACCCTCCCCCCACTCCCCTACCCTCCCACTCCCACTTTTTGGCCCTGCCGTTCCACTGTACTGAGGCATATAAAGTTTGCACGACCAATGGGCCTCTCTTTCCACTGATGGCTGACTAGGCCATCTTTTGATACATATGCAGCTAGAGACAAGAGCTCCGGGGTACTGGTTAGTTCATATTGTTTTCCACCTATAGGGTTGCAGATCCCTTTAGCTCCTTGGGTACTTTCTCTTGGGTAGCTCCTCCATTGGGGGCCCTGTGATCCATCCAATAGCTGACTGTGAGCATCCACTTCTGTGTTTGCTAGGCCCCGGACTAGTCTCACAAGAGACAGCTATTTCAGGGTCCTTTCAGCAAAATCTTGCTAGTGTATGCAATGGTGTCAGCATTTGGAGGCTGATTATGGGATGGATCCCTGGATATTGCAGTCTCTATATGGTCCATCTTTTTGACATGAAGGAGTATTGAGTTTTGTCAAATGCTTTTTCAGCATCTAATGAGATGAATATGTGTTTTTTTTACCCTGAGGTTGCTTATATAATGGATTATGTTGATGGATTTCCATATATTGTACTATCCCTGCATCCTTGGAATGCAATGAGTTTTTTTGCATTAATATTCATAAGGGAAATTGGTCTGAAGTTCTCTTTCTTTGTTGGGTCTTTGTGTGTCTTAGGTATTAGAGTAATTTTGGCTCCATAAAATAAATTAGGTAGTTCTCCTTCTGTTTCTATTTTGTGGAACAGTTTGATGAGTATTATATTAGCTTTTCTTTGAAGGTCTGATAGAATTCTGCCCTAAACCCATCTGATCCTGGGCTTTTATTTTGGTTGGGAGACTTTTAATGACTGCTTCTATTTCTTTAGGGTTTATTTGACTATTTAGATGGTTTACCTGACCCTGATTTAATTTTGCTACCTGATATCTGTATAGAAAATTATTCGTTTTATCCAAATTTTCCAGTTTTGTTGATTAATACAAGCCCCCAAGGGGACAAAAATGCCAGTCTAGGCTAACATACCCAGTAAAACTCTCAGTTACCATAGATGGAGAAACCAAGTCATTCCAAGAAAAAAAAAACAAATTTAAACAATACCTTTCCACTAATCAAGCCCTAAAAAGAATAATAAAAGTAAAAGTCCAATACAAACCCAAGAGAACCACAGAAACATAATTCCACCTTTAACAACAAAAATAACAGGAAGCGACAATCAATTGTCCTTAATATCTCTCCATATCAATGGACTCAATTCCCAAATAAAAAGACAGAGGCTAACAGACTGGATACATAAACAGGACACAGCATTTTGCTACATACAGGAAATTTCAGTGACAAAGAAAGATACTATCTCAGAGTAAAAGGGTGGAATAAAAGTTTTCAAGTATATGGTCCAAAGAAACAAGCTGGATTATCCATTCTAATACCCAGTAAAATAGACTTTCAACTAAAAGTTATCAAAAAAGACGGGGAAGGATACAACATAATCATCAAAGGTAAAATCAAATGAGATGAACTGTTAATTCTGAACATCTATGCTCCAAATGCAAGTGCATCTACATTTGTAAAAGAAACATTACTAAAGCTCAAAGCACACATCACACATTGAACAATAATAGTGGGGGACCTCAACACCCACTCTCAAAAATGGAAAGAGAATGGAAACAGAAACTAAACAGAGACACAGTGAAACTAACAGGAGTTATGAACCTAATGGATTTAACAGATATCTACAGAACATTTCCTTTTATTTTTCTATTTTCTTTTTTATTAGATATTTTCTTTATTTATGTTTCAAATGTTATCCCCTTTCCTAGTTTCCCCTCCAAAATTCCCCTATCCCCTCCCTCCTCCCTCTGCTTCCCAACCCACCCACTCCCATTTCTGGTCCTGGCATTCCCCTATACTGGGGCATCGTGCATTCACAGGACCAAGGGCCTCTCCTCCCATTGATTGCCCACTAGGCTGTTCTCTGCTACAAATAAATCTAAAGTCACAAATGTGACACAAAACAAGAAGTTACAAAGTTACAACCACATTGAATTAATCCCATGTATTCTATCAGACTACCACAGACTAAGACTGGTTTTTAATAAAATCAAAAGCAACAGAAAGCCTACCTACATATGGGAACTGAACGACTGTCTACTCCTTGATAAATAGGACAAGGAAGAAATAAAGAAAGAAATTAAAGACTTTTTAGAATTTAACAAAATCAAAAGGTAAAACATACTCAAACTTGTGGGACACAATAAAAGCAGTGCAAAGAGGGAAACTAATAGCTCTGAGTGACTCAGTAAAAGATATTGGAAAGATCATACACTGTCAGCTTAAGAGCACATCTGAAAGTTTTAGTACAAAAGAAAGCAAATACACCAAATAGCTATACATGCCAAGTAATAATCTGTAGCTGCCTTAGGCCATGTGAACTGGGTTCCCCTGAAAGGTGGGATGGGGCTGAAAGAGATCAGATGGCTAGAAAAGAACGAGGCCAAGACAAAACTTTTTGTTCAAAGCCTCTGACGTTTACTGAGAGTCCATGCTTATAAAGAGGGTAAGCCCACCCCCTGCCAGCCCATACTTGGTGCCTGGAGCCAGCCCGTAGGCGATCTACAGTGTGTGTCTCCAGAACGTCTCAAGGACCTCTCAGCAGGAAGCAGAGTCTTGGAGAAGAGCAAATAGAGCCATCAAGGTCAGAACGCTCTACTCTAGGTAATCTCCTTCTTAGTGGCAGCAAGGCCAAAGTCTGGATCAGCCTGCTTCAAGGTTTAGGGAGGCTACAATTCCTCCCTAAATATATAATAAAAATTAGCTGGACTGAGGCATAAAATTTATTTATGCTCCATAATCCTGCCTGGGAGTTATGGTGGCTGGCAGCCGTGCCTGGCTTCGGGACTCAGATTTTCCCAAACTATTCTTATCCATCAAGGAGAACATATGCAGTTTGTTTGTGTTTATTTTGCACAAACATGGCTCTGTGGTGTATTAGTAATAAACTATGGCCTCTTGGCATATACCTCTGTCTTAGGTGGAATTTCTTTTGGATACCTGTTCTTGCCTAAGGTAATTTCCTCCATATGCTTCTCTTGAACCTGAATGACAGGTGTTTACAGGATAACTTATTAACACTTTAATATTCTTCTCACAGGCAGAGGAGATGGTTCAGCTTATAAAGATTTTAAAGCTAAGCCTGATGACTTGAGTTTGAGTTCTAGTAACTGTATGTTATATGGAAAGAACTGGCTCCTTGAAGCTATTCTCTGAAAACTACATGTTTGACATGGTACACACAGCCACACAACCCCATACCCCACAAAATGTAATTTAAAAAAAACTATCTTTCAACTGTCGGTCTTCAAAGACCCACGATCGATCTGCAGTACTGATTGTTTATTTTATTCTAAGTAAAATACATAAGGCAATGTGTTTCACTGTACATTTTTCATATACTTGTATTATTTTGGTAGTATTCCCTCCTATATTACTTTCTCTTTTCCTTATTTTCCTACCACATTCCTCAGAATCCTTTTCCTTCATGATCTATTTTCTTTGTTTTGAGTTTTATTTAGGATAAAATAATCTATGATTTTGTAAGCAACATGATTTGTTCTCATGACCAGTTCTGCCATGTGAATGCCATATGAGTTCAAATGTCCCAACATAACCAAAGAACAACCAAAAGAAAGGCAAAGCTCCAAGTGCACCAATCAGAGATAACAGGATCATACTTCAGGGCACAAGGTGTCCTAATATTTCCCCCTCTACTCATAATCCATCTACATATTGATACATCTTTAGCATGTATATCTTCATATAATATATTTTACTTTTCAGTCTGTTTGTTGATGGGAACTTAGGGTGACTGTATAACTTGGGTTTTGCAAACAGTGCTGATAAACTGAGGTTCAAGTATGTCTTTTGGATGCTGTCTTTAAAGTAACTTCCATTCTGTTTTCCATAATGTGTATAGAAATTTACATTCCACAACAAGGTTCCTCTTTCTTCATATTTCTGCCTGAATTTGTTGTTCGTTGTTTACTTCATGATAGGTACTTAAGATGCTATGGAATGTTAGTATAGTTTGGATTTGCTTTTCTAAAATGGCCAATAATGAATACTTTTTAATGTATTTATGGATTACTTGCAATTCTTCATTAAAAAATATTTGCTTAGTTAAATTTCTCACTTACTAGCTTGCTGGGCTATTATTTTCCCAGTACTCTCACTGTCATGTATATTATTAATACCTGTCAAAGGAATAGTTGGTAAAGGCACAGTTCTGACAAGTTCAGATAATCTTTCATAGCACACTGGAAGAAAAATAATGGGAAGGCTAGAAATTACTGGGAAGAATAGCATCTTGACCAATCTGCTTAGTTATATATACCTTTCACTTAAACCCCACTCACATTTATGTATTCCAAGGATGGATTTCTTATAAATGGGGATATTATGGATCTATTCTCATATGGTCCCATGGATATCTTTCTCCTGCCTTTACTATTATATTTTAAATCAAAATACTGAGGATGGGGTGGCTGAGTGGCTAAGGCTTATATCCCATAGACTTTTATAACATTTTTAGTGATTCCAGCCATGATAAAGAAACATATTTTGTGTCAGTCACGTTTACCCAGGTGATCTTGAGTAGGGAGGAAAGACTGATTAACTAATCTTGGTTAACATCTGAAACTACTTTAGTCTAAGGAGTTTTTCCTTCTACCTTGAGTGAAGCAACAGAGTTAATATTTTATAAATTTTAACTCAAGTTTCCTAAACTTGGTGGAATGATGAGGCTGTTTCTTCACTTAAAACAATATACACTGATTCCATGTGATGATGGGTATGGAAATGCTTTGTAAATGATTCATCATTTAACTGATGGTTGTGCTAATTGCAAAACTGAAGAATCCACAACTTATTTTGACAGCTGGAATGTCTTGATCACTTCATTAATCAGAAATGAAGAAAAAGATTGTCTGCCATGTGTAAGCTCTGTAAATTTTGGGGATTCCAAGGTGAGGATTAAACAGGAGACACATTTGTCAAGAGGGCAGTTCTACTTATTCGTAATTGAATGGGGCTGTCTGCACTGTGTTTGTGGAGCTGTGCTGTGCTCATACGAGGGAAACTCTTCATATGTATTATTTAAATAAAAGAAAAGCAAAACAGAACATGCATACAATCAAATCCACACTCAGTTCCTAATTCCAGGAAAGAAGATGAACCCTCCTATCTTTGTGATTCTCCTTTGATTCTATCTCCTCTATCAACATCCCTTCCCAAAGCAGTTTGACAGAGTGGAAAGAGCTCTCTTTGAGGATGCTCTATTTGGGTTATAGGGAAAGCTTAGCAAAGGTATCCCACCTAGTATGTGGAAGATGTTCAGCAGGCTGGTGCTCTTCTATACACCTTGTATCTCATGGGTCACATGGGTGACCACTCCCTCTATTTATCACACCCTGTGAAGTGCTATAATCCTTCAAAGTCCTTTGCTGCCTGGTCTCCTGAGTGCCTTGTCATCAAGTGGAGAGAAGAGCACATTTTTCAAAGTCATGTCTGAATTTGTAAGAATTTCCATATCCTATACAAACCATTCACCTTTCAGAAGACTAGACTCCTAAGATCCCCTTTCCAGAAGACTTCATTATCTCTTGTTCAAGGGAAAAATAAGTGACATTCCTATACATAAATAGATTTTTCTGACTTTTGTCTGTATAATAGTCCTAAGGGCCAAAGTGAACAGCTATCCCTGGAACAAATTGGAAAGTGTATAACACAAATCAGCATCTCCTACATTTCTATTTTTAAACTGCTCCTCTGTATTTTGCATGTTCTCACTTGTAGTGCTCCTTATATCTCATCTGTGCCAATGGTCAGCACTGACAGCCATCTCACTTCTACCCACAGAGAGAGAAAAACATGAGAGCGCCATGAGCTACCTGATGGTGGGTCTTGACACAGATGAAGATAATCAGCTGAGATTTGATGTATTTGTAGTCCTGATAAGCAAGATTTTAAGGAACAGGCACAAGAAGAACCAGAAGAATACCTCCTCACATGGCAGGGGCCATGGTCTAAGCTATGGGCCAAGTTTCAGAGGTGATGGCCATGGTTCCTTAAACAGTGACTAATCAGAAGAACCTTCTGAACCACAGACACAGGGTATAGCATATATCCTTGTTTGTAGAGTTGGAGGATGGGGCACAATAAAGTCTTTTTCCATGCCAGTGCCCTCCATGATGGTTGATGTCCTAGACATTCCATTCCAAGTAAGTTGAGCTCTAGAGTGGCCTGCTCTTTTTTTTGCAGCCCAGGTCATAATGAAATGACTACCAACAACTTTTCTTCCGATTTGTACTGTTGGATACCTGGGTTACCATGTCCCCATCTTGGAGTTGTGCCCTAGTGTTGGAATGGGAGTTCACATGTTTAGCCTGTGAATTTGGCCCTGGTCACTGTAGAAACAAAAGCAGCTGGTCTCCACTCAACAGGCCATCCTTTTTCAATCAAAGCCCTGTCCATATTCACTGATCACTGACCACAAATTTCCCAAATCACACTTAATTCTTCTAAAAGTTTTCCTGAAATGGACCCACATATTACTATGTTTGGGTAGGAGACTTGAACTCTACCAGTGGGAACAATGGAGTGTGAATCACTACAAATCCGTTTCAGGTACCATATTGCCTTTCTGTTTGATTCTTACAATGAATACTTACCCTAGAATATACTTATTTGTGAGGTAAGGTAGCAACGTTTCCCTTACCAAAAACACTGCAGAGCTGGGGATGGTGCTAACTAGGCAATATCTGTGAAAGTCTTTATATACTGCAGATCTAGATAGCTCTCAAATTAGAACGGAATTGTCACATAAGCTTCTATGCTCACTATGATATTCTATGGTCTAGGTCCCTTAAGTCAATGACTCAGAATTGTCCCCCCAGTCATGTCTGGAGAATTGTGGGTTTTGATTGTCTTAAACAATACAGGTAGGAAAACATTTGCCACCATGTTCACATTTAAACTCAATGAGGTCTCATTCTTTGAGGAGTATGGATAACCAAACAATAAACACATCCATGTCCAGAAACACCTGAAGACTATATGCTGCCTCAACCAACAGGAAAGGGGTTTGTTGGCTTCTTTCCATGTCTTGCATTCCTCTTTCAGCCTTGGATTGAAGACAATGTCCCTTCTCTAACATGTACAACATATTCCACTCTTGATCTTCCTTCTTTAGATTCCAAAATTTGCCTTTTAAAATTTAGAGGGTAGACTCTCCCTGGGAATGGAGCACTCCAGCACTAGTTTCTCAAGAAGGAAGGGAAAACCAACATTCACCAACCAATATCAATGACCAAGATAAGCAATAAGGCTGACTGTGTCTAGAAGGGCAAAAGGAATACACATGAAAGTTGTCCAGGGTTGAGGATACCTGAGAATACTCCTTGTAAATAAGGTCAGATTTAACCTCCCTGGTATAAAACTGGATCACCACACACTCATATGTCTCCTTTCTAATAGACACTCTCCAGATTGACTGACACCCTGAGGCTGGAGTTATCCTGGACTGGGTCCCTGACATCAAGTAATATCATTCCTGTGAAGATGGGTCTGCTCTACTTTTCTGAAAGTTGGGATTTCAGCTTACTTTCAACTATCTTACCCATTTTATTTCTACAAATCCTGAATTCTGAGAGAGAAATAAAAGATTATAATCCCAGGAAATAGTTTACTATGTGTCCTCATTAGGACTTCAGAACCTGGAGACATAATGTTCATGAATTATCCATATGTTCCCAAATATTACACTGCCTTCTTGAAATTCCTTGCCATTTGGTCTTTAAATTTTTATTAGTTAGTAGTATTCTCTAGAGTAACAGGACTTAAAGTTTAAATATATACAAAGACAGGGAATTAGAATGACATATATGCTGCACTTTAGTCCAATCATGGACTGCTATGAACAGAAAGTCTAGAAATCGAGTAGTTGCTTAGTGCATGAGGCCAGATATGCCAGCTGGTCATCACTAGATGCTGGAATATCAAAGAAGTAGACTTTAATGCCAGTAAAGGATTGGATTTATTATAAAGGTGAATGTAATCAGGCAAAGAGCAAAAGCTTCCATCTCACATAGGCTTTCAGCAGGAAGTGCAGCACAGATTAAAAGTATGTTTTCCTGACTTAAGATCTGAATTTTAAAAAATGACCTGCTTTACTACACTAAATATTTAGATTAGAAATAGATCGTCCCAGCCATTCGGTATTCCTCAGGTGAGAACTCTTTGTTTAGCTCTGTACTCCATTTTTAATGGGGTTATTTGATTTTTCTGGAGTCCACCTTCTTGAGTATATATTGGATATTAGTCCCTTATCTCATTTAGGATTGGTAAAGATCCTTTCCCAATCTGTTGGTGGCCTTTTTGTCTTATTGACAGTATCTTTTGCCCTACAAAAGCTTTGAAATTTTATGAGGTACCATTGCTGTTACATTTAGGATTTTTACCCTGTGCCCATATATTCGAGGGTTTCCCCCACATTCTCCTCTATAAATTTCAATGTCTCTGGTTTTGTGTGGAGTTCTTTGATCCACTTAGACTTGAGCTTTGTACAAGGAGATAAGACTGGATCAATTTGCATTCTTCTAAATGACAACCGCCATTTGTGCCAGCACCATTTGTTGAAAATGCTGTCTTTTTTCCACTGGATGGTTTTAGCTCCCTTGTCAAAGATCAAGTGACCATAGGTGTGTGGGTTCATTTCTGGGTCTTCAATTCTATTTCATTGATCTACTTGTTTGTCGCTATACCAGTACCATGCAGTTTTTATCACAATTGCTCTGTAGTACAGCTTTAGGTCAGGCATGGTGATTCCACCAGAGGTTCTTTTATCATTGAGAAGAGTTTTTGCTATCCTAGGTTTTTTGTTATTCCAGATGAATTTGCAAATTGCCCTTTCTAATTTGTTGAAGAATTGAGTTGGAATTTTGATGGGGATTGCATTGAATCTGTAGATTGCTTTCGGCAAGATAGCCATTTTTACAATGTTGATCCTGCCAATCCATGAGCATGGGAGATCTTTCCATCTTCTGAGATCTTCTTTAATTTCTTTCTTCAGAGACTTGAAGTTCTTATCATACAGATCTTTCACTTCCTTAGTTAGAGTCACAACAAGGTATTTTATACTATTTGTGACTATTGAGAAGGGTGTTGTTTCCCTAATTTCTTTCTCAGCCTGTTTATTCTTTGTGTAGAGAAAGGCCATTGACTTGTTTGAGTTAATTTTATATCCAGCTACTTCACCGAAGCTGTTTATCAGGTTTAGGAGTTCTCTGATGGACTCTTTAGGGTCACTTATATATACTATAATATCATCTGCACAAAGTGATATTTTGACTTCATCTTTTCAAATTTGTATCCCCTTGATCTCCTTTTGTTGTCGAATTGCTCTGGCTAGGACTTCAAGTACTATGTTGAAATGGTAGGGAGAAAGTGGGCAGCCTTGTCTAGTCCTTGATTTTAGTGGGGTTGCTTCCAGCTTCTCACCATTTATTTGATGTTGGCTACTGGTTTGCTGTAGATTGCTTTTATCATGTTTAGGTATGGGCCTTGAATTCCTGACCTTTCCAAGACTTTTATCATGAATGGAACTGTAACAGTGTAAATAATGGAGTTTATGTGCCTACCAATCCATTTCTGATTTCATACTGCATTTCTGTTTAATTCTTGCTCTAAGTAGTTACCTTGAAATATGGTATTCTTATCTTTATAGCAAGATTATAATAATTCCCTTCCCAATAACTCTGGAAAGAAGGGGATGGGGATAGTTGGATAATGTCTGTGAAGATATTTATTAATTGTGCATCCATTGGATTACCAAAGGAGGTTGTAGCTGTTACATAGCCTTTTATGCTTTCTTTCATGTATCTCTTTAGTCAAGGATCCCTGAGTCAATGGCTCTGAATTATCTCTACCAATCATCTCTGGAGAACCGTGAACTTTGACTATTTTAGAAAAATAGGAGCAGAAGAAATTTCTCTACCATGTTTAGATTTCTACTTAATGGATCTAGCCCTTGGAGGGGAAAAGATCTAATCAGTAAGGACATTCAAACCCAGAAACACCTGAGGATCCTGAGTTGACCCAGCCAGCATATGAAAGCTTAGTTGCCTTGATCCCCCTTGCCTGGCATATTCCTAATTCAGCCTTGAATTTCAGGCTCTGATCCTCCTGAACAGGTGCTACTTTTCCCCATACTTTGCTTTTCCTGCTTTATTTTTTTCTTTTTTTTTTAATTTTTAATATTTTTATTACATATTTTCCTCAATTACATTTCCAATGTTATCCCAAAAGTCCCCCATAGCGCCCCCCACTTCCCTACCCACCCATTCCCATTCTTTTGGCCCTGGCATTCCCCTATATTGGGGCATATAAAGTTTGCAAGTCCAATGGGCCTCTCTTTCCATTGATGGCCGACTTGACCATCTTTCGATACATATGCAGCTAGAGACAAGAGCTCCGGGGTTCTGGTTAGTACATCATGTTGTTCCAACAATAGGGTTGCAGATCCCTTTAGCTCCTTGGGTACTTTCTCTAGCTTCTCCATTGGGAGCCCTGTGATACATCCAATAGCTGACTGTGAACATCCACTCCTGTGTTTGCTAGGCCCCGGCATCGTCTCACAAGAGACAGCTATATTTGGGTCCTTTCAGCAAAATCTTGCTAGTGTATGCAATGGTGTCAGCGTTTAGAAGCTGCTTATGGGATAAATTTTACCCTCTAAATTTAGAGTATAGATCATCCCTGGGAATATAGTGCTGTGTTGCTAGTTTCTCAAGAAAGCAGAGACATCAAGGGATCATCAACAAAGATCAATGGTCAAAATGTGTAGTTAAAGGTTGATGCTACTAAGAACAATGGAAGAAACTCACAGAAAATGTAGAATAAGGCTGAGGATATCTGAGAAACTACCTTGTGAATAACACCCATTTCCTTCTCTGGATCTAGTGTGGAGCCATATTGCCATATATTCCTATAAGTTTTTTCTTATATTGGCTCTCTAGACGCCTGGAGCTAGAGTGGTCTCTGGAGTGTGTCCCTGACATCAAAGTGGAGATGTGTCTGCTCCACTTATCTCAGGTCTGTCATGTCAGATCACTCTCAACTACTGTCACAATTTTTTTTCTGTCTACATTGACTGAACTGAGCAAGAAACAAAAGCTTATAATCCCAGGAAATAGTTCACTGTGTTCTCTTAACTGAACTTCAAGTGCTGTATCCATTAGGTTCATTTGCCATTCATAATTTCCCAACTATCACATTGAATCCTTGATATTTCATGGATGCAGTTCTTCAGAGCTTCATTGATGAGGCTTCTCTGGAGTAACAGAACTTAAAGAATGAATCTAAGTAAGATATGAGGTTTATTTCAATGACTTACATTTGTGGTCCAGCTAGTCCAAAAATAGCTGTCTATGAGCTAAAAGTCTACGAACTTAGTATTTGTTAAGCTCATGAACCTAGATATCTCTTCTGGTTGAGAGCAGAAGCTGGACTCTCAATGAAGTAGTGTCTAATGGCAGTAAAGAATTGTACTTATTAGGAAGGAAAAGGCAAAGAGGCAAAGAAGCAAAGCTTTTTTTCCCCATATCCTTATAAAAGCTTCCTGCAGAAAACATAGTCCATATCAAAGGTGTTTTTCTGGCACAAGATGCAGATTAAAGACTTGATTTCCTAATTCAAAGATCTGGATTAGAAGTGGGTCTTCATTCTTCCTATTAGAATTTCCTAATTCAAATATCTGGATTAGAAGTGGGTCTTCATTCTTCCAATTAGGAAGAAATGCTCACAGGTGTGCCCTCTTTTGAAGTTCAATTACATCTAGATGTAGTAAGTTTACAATCAAGAATACCCATCACAAGTCCTATCCCATATCTATTTTTTACTTCTTTGGGGGAGTCTTACACATAAAACCTCTCTTTAGATGAACCCATAGCCAAACTAACTAAAGGGCATAGAGAAAGTATCCAAATTAATAAGATCAGAAATGAAAAGTGAGACATAATATCAGACACTGAGGAAATTCAATACATCATAAGATTCTACTACAAAGCCTATACTCAAGAAAGCTAGAAAATCTAGATGAAATGGATAATTTTCTAGACAGATTCCAGGTACCAAAGTTAAATTAAGAGCAGAGAAACTAACTAAACAGTCCTATATCCATTAAGAATATGGAAGAACTCATTAAAAACCTCCCAACCAAAAAAAAAAAAAAAAAAAAAAAGCCCAGGGCCAGATGGTATCTTTAGTGCAGAATTCTATCGGACCCTCAGAGAAGAGCTAATACCAACACTCACTAAATGATTCCATAAAATAGAAACAGAAAGAACACTACCTAATCCATTCTATGAATTCACAATTTCTCTGATACCAAAACCACACAAGGACACAACAAGAAAGAGAACTTCAGACCAATTTTGCTTATGAACATCGATGGAAAAATACTCAATAAAATCCAAGCAAACCGAATCCAAGAACACACCAAAACCATCATTAACCCTGATCAAGTAGACTTCATCCCAGGAATGCAAGGTTGGTTCAATATACGAAAATCCACACACATAATCCATATTATAAACAAATTCAAAGAAAAAAAATCACGTGATCATCTCATTAGCTGTAAAAAAATTCGGACAAAATACAGCACCCTTTATGTTAAAAGTATTGGATAGATAAGTAATTCAAGGCACATACCTACCAACAGCCAAAATCAAATTAAATGGAGAGATACTTGAAGTAATCCCACTAAAGTCAGAGACAAGACAAGGCTGACCACTCTTCGCCTATCTAATCAATATAGTACTTGAAGTACTAGCTAGAGCAATAAGAAAACAAAACAAGATCAAGTGGATACAAATTGGCAGAGAATATGTCAAGATATCACTCCTTGCAGATGATATGATAGTATACATAAGAAATCCCCAAAATTCTACCAAAGAACTTCTACAGCTGATAAACAAGTCCAGCAAGGTGTTGGATACAAATTTAACTCAAACAAATCATTACTCTTCCTTTATAAAATGATAAACAAGCTGAGAAAGAAGTTAGGGAAACAACACCCTTCCAAACAGTCACAAATGATATAAAATATCATTATATTTTAACTCTAGCCAAACAAAGTGAAAGATTTGTACAACATTAACTTCGAGTATCTTCAGAAAGAAATTGAAGAAGACTTCAGAAAATGGAGAGCTCGCCCATGTTCATAGATTGGTAGACTTAACATAGTAAAAATGGCCATCCAATTAAAAGCAATGTACAAATTCAATGCAATCCCCATCAAAATCCCAACACAATTCAGCAAAGATATGGAAAGAGGAATACTCAATTTCATATGGGAAAACAACAAACCCAGGATAGGAAAAACAATTCTTAACAATAAAAGAACTTCTGGGGGGGAGTCACCATCCCTGACCTCAAGGTATACTACAGAGCAATAGTGATAAACAAAAAAAGTGCATGGTATTGGTACAGAGGCAGACAGGTCAATCAGTGGAAGAGAATTGAAGACCCAGAATAAAACCAGACACTTATGGACACATTTTTTTTAATTATTATTTTTAAATAGGTATTTTCTTCATTTATATTTCCAATGCTATCCCAAATGTCCCCCAAACCCTCCCCCACAACTCCCACTTCTTGGCCCTGGCGTTCCCCTGTACTGAGGCATATAAAGTTTGCAAGACTAATGGGCTTCTCTTTCCACTGATGGCCGATTAGGCCATCTTCTGATACATATGCAGCTAGAGACACGAGCTCCGGGAGGTACTGGTTAGTTCATATTGTTGTTCCAACTATAGGGTTGCAGATCACTTTAACTCCTTGGGTACTTCCTCTAGCTCCTCCATTGGGGGCCCTGTGATCCATCCAATATCTGACTGTGAGCATCCACTTCTCTGTTTGCTAGGCCCCGACATAGTCTCACAAGAGACAGCTATATCAGGGTCCTTTCAGCAAAATCTTGCTAGTGTGTGCCATGGTGTCAGCGTTTGGGGGCTGATTATAGGATGGATCCCCAGGTATGGCAGTCTCTAGATGGTCCATCCTTTTGTCTCAGCTCCAATCTTTGACGCTGTAACTCCTTTCATGGGTGTTTTGTTCCCAATTCTCAGAAGAAGCAAAGTGTCCACACTTTCGTCTTCATTCTTCTTGAGTTTCATGTGTTTTACAAATTGTATCTTGTATCTTGGGTATTCTAAGTTTCTGGGCTAATATCCATTTATCAGTGAGTACATATCATGTCAGTTCTTTTGTGATTGGGTTACCTCACTTCGGATGATGCCCTCCAGGTCCATCAATTTGCCTAGGAATTTCATTAATTCATTCTGTTTAATAGCTGAGTACTACTTCATTGTGTAAATGTACCACATTTTCTGTATTCATTCCTCTGTTGAGGGACTTCTGGGTTCTTCTGAGCTTCTGGCTATTATAAATAAGGCTGCTATGAACATAGTGGAGCATGTGTCCTTCTTACCAGTTTGAACATTTTCTGGATATATACCCAGGAGAGGTATTGTGGGACCCTCCATTAGTACCATGTCCAATTTTCTGAGGAACCAACATACCGATTTCCAAAGTGGTTATACAAGCTTGCAATCCCACCAGCAATGGAGGAGTGTTCCTCTTTCTCCACATCCTCGCCAGCATCTGCTCTCACCTGGATTTTTGATCTTAGAATTCTGACTGGTGTGAGGCGGAATCTCAAGTTTGTTTTGATTTGCATTTCCCTGATGATTAAGAATGCTGAACATTTTTCCAGGTGCTTCTCAGCCATTCGGTATTCCTCAGGTGAGAGTTCTTTGTTTAGCTCTGAGCCCCATTTTTTAATGGGGTTAATTGTTTTTCTGAGGTTCACCTTCTTGAGTTCTTTATATATATTGGATATTAGTCCCCTATCTGATTTAGGATAGGTAAAGATCCTTTCCCAATCTGTTGGTGGCCTTTTTGTCTTATTGATCGTTTCTTTTGCCTTACAGAAGCTTTGCAATTTTATGAGGTCCCATTTGTCAATTCTTGATCTTATAGCACAAGCCATTGCTGTTCTATTCATGAATTTTCCCCCTGTGCCCATTTCTTCGAGGCTTTTCCCCACTTTCTTCTCTATAAGTTTCACTCTCTCTGGTTTTATGTGGTGTTCCTTTATCCACTTAGATTTGACCTTAGTAAAAGGAGATAGGAATGGATCCATTTGCATTCTTCTACATGATAACCTCCAGTTGTGCCAGCTCCATTTGTTTAAAATGCTGTCTTTTTTTCCACTGGATGGTTTTAGTTCCCTTGCCAAAGATCTAGTGACCATAGGTGTGTGTGTTAATTTCTGGGTCTTCAATTCTATTCCATTGGTCTACTTGTCTGTCGCTATACCAGTACCATGCAGTTTTTATCACTATTGCTCTGTAGTATAGCTTTAGACAAGGCATGGTGAATCCACCAGAGGTTCTTTTATCCTTGAGAAGAGTTTTTGCTATCCTAGGTCTTTTGTCATTCCAGATGAATTTGCAGATTGCTCTTTCTAATTCGTTGAAGAATTGAGTTGGAATTTTGATGGGGATTGCATTGAATCTGTAGATTGCTTTTGGCAAGATAGCCATTTTTACAATGTTGATCCTGCCAATCCATGAGCATGGGAGATCTTTCCATCATCTGAGATCTTCTTTAATTTCTTTCTTCAGAGCCTTGAAGTTCTTATCATACAGATCTTTCAGGTCCTTAGTTAGAGTTACACCAAGGTACTTTATATTATTTGTGACAATTGAGAAGAGTGTTTTTTCCCTAATTTCTCTCTCAGTCTGTTTATCCTTTGTGTAGAGAAAGGCCGTTGACTTGTTTGAGTTAATTTTATATTCAGCTACTTCACTGAAGCTGTTTATCAGGTTTAGGAGTTCTCTGGTTGAATTCCCAGGGTCATTTACATATACTATCAGGTTATCTGCAAAAAGTGATATTTTGACTTCTACCTTTCCAATTTCTATCCTCTTGATCTCCTTTTGTTGTCGAATTGCTCTGGCTAGGACTTCAAGTACAATGTTGAATAGGTAAGGAGAAAGTGGGCAGCCTTGTCTAGTCCCTGATTTTAGTGGGATTGCTTCCAGCTTCTCACCATTTACTTTGATGTTGGCTACTGGTTTGCTGTAGATTGCTTTTATCATGTTTAGGTATGGTCCTTGAAGTCTTGATCTTTCCAAGACTTTTTTCATGAATGGGTGTTGAATTTTGTCAAATGCTTTCTCTGCATCTAAGGAGATGAACATGTCGTTTTTGTCTTCTAATACATATCCAAGTACAGGCAATAGCTTTAGGGACAGACCATAGATAAAGTTGTTTGGAACTCACATGAATAGCAAGCTGTATGTCTGCTACATGTGTGGGAAGGTTTAGGTCTAGCCCATGTATGTTATTTGGTTAGTGGTTCAGATTCTGTGCGCCCCAGGTTAATTGATTCTTTTGGTCTTCCAATGGAGTTCCTATCCCCTTCGGACCCCACAATCCTTCCTCCTATTCTTTCATAAGATTTTCCAAGCTTCATCCATTGTTTGGCTTTGACTGCCTATATCTGTCTGAGTCATCTGCTGGATGAAACCTCACAGAGGACAACTTGTTCTTTCCTGAAAACATAACAGAGTATCATTAATAGTGTTAGAGATTGGTGCTCATCCATGGGATAGCTCTCTAGTTGGGCCAGTTATTTGTTTACTATTCCCTCTGTCTGTGCTCCATCCCCCATGGTCTGTATTTCTTGTAGATAAGATAAATTTTGTATTGAAAGATTTGTGGGTGGGTTGATGTTTCTATCACTTTACTGAATACAGGAGGTGGCCTCTTCACGTTCCATATCCCCACTGTAGTGAGTCACAGCTAAGATCACCCCCATTGTTTCTTGAGTGCCTTTCTTATCCCAGATCTCTGACTGACCATTTTTAAATGTCTTCTTTGAGAAATTATAAAGGGTAATAGAGTGGGTAAATAGGATACCAGGGCATTGTACATATGACATGTTACAATGAAATCCATTACTATGTACAGTTAATGCATCCCAACAACAATACTTTATAAGCAAAATAGTAGTCTTGTGGGTTGTAAGCTCCTTGAGAGCTGGGTGCAAATTGGGTCCAGATCAGGAAGAGTGATTCCAAGAGTTCTGGAACCATATTTTTTTCTGAGAATTCTCATTCACTTCACAACAGAGAAGAGATGCTCAGAATTTCACTTAAGTAACAACTTGAATATTTGAGTTATGTTCCCATTGTGTAACCTACCAATTATGTGGCCCTGTGTATGTCTTTTTCTGGGCAACAAATTCTTCATCTGTAATATAAGTATTTGTCACCTCCCACAATTCTTTTAACCTTGATCAACAAACCTACCAATAAACTTATCCTCCTACAAACTATAACAAACCCAGGCAAACATGAGGTAGGAATCATCCCTTAAGCAGGCAAGACTGCATGGAATGTGAGGGAGGCAAATTGTATCATTTCCAATAGATGCCCAGTCAGCCTCTGATGGTTATAGAATGGAATGACAGGCAGGCTGCCTTGCTTATGAAAATGAAGATGAGATATGGGGCAGTGGACTGTACCAGAAAACTTCATAAGGTTGCATGTGTTTGGAAGCCTTGGAATCTCATACTAGAGGATGGTAGGTGCTTCCCTGCTCCACAACCGGGCCTCTGTCACCTGATCACAGCACATCATGGAGAGAATCCTGACAAGTCAGTCAGGTAGGTGAAGCAGCCCAATACCCTCCACACCTGCAAGCATTTGTTGTCAGATCCCAATTCATACCAAAATATATAATATCCTATTCAGAAGGATTAAAGTTATGAGAATTACCATCATGGATCATCTGAGATATTCTGTCACATAAGAGCTGTAACCCTTCCAGGGGAAGAGGGCTCTCTCCTGATGCTGTCACCACCTCGAAGCTGCCCAGGCCCTGACCTAGTCCAACCCCCAGCTGGCTCTGTTCAGTGGGGCTTCCTGCTCCCCTTCAGAGAGTGCAACTCATTGACCACTCCTTCTGGGCTAGATCCCCAGCAGATCTTTGTGAATAGCAACTGGTATACATGGTATACAAGACTGGTAAGGAGGGGTAGAAATGAAAGATCTCACAGTCCACTTCCAATCCAGAACCCAGTTCATGTTGAAAATTACAAATAAGGAGACAGAGCAAGGTAGTAAGCAAGGGAAGGCGGGAAAGAGAAGGTGGGGCAGAGAGGAGGTAGGGACAGAAGATAGAGAGAAGAGTTTCATTTTTGCCAGAGTCACCACATTATTCTCTTTGATTTCATCTTTCCCAAAGAGTCATGTGTTCAGCCAGGGACTGCCTATAAATGCCTGTACAAAGTCTGCCAAACATTCTGGGTGGCTGGCTCCTAAGCGTTGGTAAGTAAGATCCAGATTCCCCTGGCCGGAGATTGCTGGTTATCTCTCTGTCTCTGTCTCTCCTTTTTCTCCTCCCTCCCTCCCCCTCCCTCCCTCCCTCCCTTCTTCCCTTCCTCACTCCCTCTTCATAGAAATCTTCCAAATGTTTCTAGAAGGCCTTTTTGTTGACTTGTCCTGGAGCGTTGTTTTCTCTTTTTCTCTTTTTCTTTTTTCTTTTTCTTTATTTTTATTTTTTATTAGATATTTTCTTTATTTGCATTTCAAATATTATCCCTTTTCCTGGTTTCTCCTCTGAAAATCCCCTATCTCCTCCCCACTCCCCCTGCTCACTAGCCCACCCACTCCTGCTTCCTGTCCCTGGCATCCCCTATATTAGGGAATAGAACCTTCACAGGAACAAGGGCCTTTCCTTCCATTGATGACTGAATAGGCTCAGCTACATATGCAGCTAGAACTATGAGTTCCATCATGTGTACCCTTTGATTGGTGGTTTAGTCCCTGGGATCTCTAGGGGTACTGGTTAGTTCATATTGTTGTTCTTCCTATGGGGCTGCAATATCCTTCAGCTCCTTGGGTACTTTCTCTAGCTCCTTCATTGGGTACCCTGTCTTCAGTCCCATGGATGGCTGTGAGCATTCACTTCTGTATTTGTCAGGCACTGGTAGAGCCCCTCAGGAGACAGCTATATCAGGCTCCTGTCAGCAAGCTTTGTTGGCATCCACAATAGTGTCTGGGTTTGGTGGCTGCATATGGGATGGGTCCCCATGTGGGCCAGTCTCAGGATGGTCATTCTTTCAGTCTCTGATCAACACTTTGTCTCTGTAACTCTATCCATGGGTATTTTGTTCCCCCTTCTAAGGAGGATCAAAGTATCCACACATTGGTCTTCCTTCTTCTTGAGTTTCATGAGTTTTGCAAATTGTATCTTGGGTATTCTGACCTTCTGGTCTAATATCCACTTATCAGTGATTGCATACTATGTGTGTTGGGATTAGGTTACCTCACTCAAAATGATATCCTACAGATCCATCCATTTGCCTAAGACTTTCATAAGTTCATTGTTTTTAATAGCTGCATAGTACTCCATTGTGTAAACGTACCACATTTTCTGTATCTATTCCTCTGTTGAGTGACATCTTGGTTCTTTCCGCTTCTGGCTATTATAATTAAGGCTGCTATGAACATAGTGGAGCATATGTCCTTGTTACAAGTTGGAGCATCTTCTGTGTATATTCCCAGGAGTCGTACTGCTGTATCCTGGGGTAGTACTATGTCCAATTTTCTGAGGAACCACCAGACTGATTTCCAGCATGGTTATACCAGCTTGCAATCCCACCAGCAATGGAGGAGTGTTCCTTTTTCTCCACATCCTCGCCAGCATCTACTGTTACCTGAGTTTTTGATCTTAGCCATTCTGACTGGTGTGAGATGGAATCTCAGGGTTGTTTGATTTGCATGTTCCTGATGACTAAGGATGCTGAACATTTTTTTTTAGGTACTTCTAAGCCTTTCTGTACTCCTCAGTTGAGAATTCTTTGTTTAGCTCTGTAACCCATTTTTAAATAGGGTTATTTGGTTCTTTGAGTCTAACTTCTTTGTACATATTTTATATTAGCCCTTTTTCAGATGTAGGATTGGTAAAGATCTTTTTTCCAATTTTTTGGTTACCTTTTTGTCTTGTTGACAGTGTCCTTTGTCTTACAGAAGCTTTGCTGTATGAGGTCCCATTTGTCAATTCTTGATCTTACTGCAGAAGCCATTGGTGTTTTGTTTAGAAATTTTTTTCCTCTTTCTCCTCTACAAGTGTCAGCATCTCTGGCTTTGTGTTAAAGTCCTTTATCCACTTGGACTTGAACTTTGTACAAGGAGATAAGAATGGATCAATTTGCATCCATTATTGTCTTATCTTATCACAATTGCTCTGTAGTACAGCTTGAGGTCAAGGATGGTCATTTCCTGACCCTTTTCTTTTTCTTTATCTTCTACTAATATCTAACTGTAGTCTCCCCTTCCTTCACTTTTTCCAGTCTACCACATCTTTTAGTTTACCCAAGATTAATTACTCCTTACTTCCTTTTTAGAAAAGAGAAGGCCTCTAAAGTGATATCAAATGAACATAGTAAAACAAGATGTAATGAGATTAGGCCCAAATTCTCATATCAAGTCTGGACATGGAAACCAAGTAAGGAGAAGAAGTTAATAATGCAAGCAAAAGAGCAAGAGATAACCCCATTCCCACTGTTAGGAGTCCCATAAAACTCAAACTAAGTAACCACAGCTTTTATGCAGAGGACCTAGTACAGACCCATGCAGGCTCCATGATTGCCACCTTAGTCTCTGTGAGTCCCCAAGGGCCCAGGACTGTTGATTTTTGCAGACCGTGTTCTCTTGTTTCTTTGACATCACTGTCCCTGCAATCCTTCCCTCTCTCTTAGGCATAATTCCAAGAACTTTGGATGTCTTCATGATCTCATGATCTTCTCTCATTATCTGATGGACTATGCCTCTAATGACAATTGGGGAAATCTATGAGTATCTCAGAATATCATTAGGAATCACTTCATTGATGATTATTCTCTCTCTCTCTCTCTCTCTCTCTCTCTCTCTCTCTCTCTCTCTCTCTCTCCTACTCTCTCTCTCTCTCTCTCTCTCTCTCTCTCTGCCTCTCTCTTTCTTCCTATCTTTTTTCTTTTTTCTTGCTAATGATATTGCTATCCTGGGTCCTGGCCAGCCAATTTTTCCATGGGATCCCGCTTTTGGCTTGGGCCTCAAGTTAGATCACTCAATGGTTGGCCACTGCCACAAGGTATGAACCACCATTGCCCAGTATATTTTGAAGTTAGGATAGGTTGCATCTTCAGAAGAATGAGCTGTAATTTGTGTTATGATCTTATCCACTTTTTGCAGGTTTAAGATGGAGTATCAAAGTAGTTTTGATTTATATTTCCGTGATGGTTAAGGATATTGAACATTTGTTTCTCAGCCATTTTAGATCATTTTATTGAGGAATTTCTGTTTTCCAATTTTTAAAAATATTTTATTAGGTATTTTCCTCATTTACATTTCCAATGCTATCCCAAAAGTCCCCCATACCCTCCCCCCCACTCCCCTACACACCCACTCCCACTTTTTGACCCTAGCGTTCCCCTGTACTGGGGCATATAAAGTTTGCATGTCCAGTGGGCCTCACTTTCCAGTGATGGCCTACTAGGTCATCTTTTGATACATATGCAGCTAGAGTCAAGAGCTCCGGGGTACTGATAGTTCATAATGTTGTCCACCTATAGGGTTGCAGATCCCTTTAGCTCCCTGGATACTATCTCTAGCTCCTCCATTGGGGGCCCTGTGATCCATCCACTAGCTGACTGTGAGCATCCACTACTGTATTTGTTAGGTCTCGGCATTTTCTCACAAGAGAGAGCATATCAGGGTCCTTTCAGCAAAATCTTGTTAGTGTATGCAATGGTGTCAGCGTTTGGATGCTGATTATGGGATGGATCCCTGGATATGGCTGTCCCTAGATGGTCCATCCTTTTGTCTCAGCTCCAAATTTTGTCTCTGTAATACCTTCCATGGATGATTTGTTCCCAATTCTAAGAAGAGACAAAGTGTCCACACTTTGGTCTTCATTCTTCTTGAGTTTCATGTGTTTAACAAATTGTACCTTATATCTTGGGTATTCTAAGTTTCTGGGATAATATCCACATATCAGTGAGTACATATCATTTGAGTTCTTTTGTGATTGGGCTACCTTACTCAGGATGATGCTCTCCAGGGCCATCCATTTGCCTAGGAATTTCATAAATTCATTGGTTTTAATAGCTGAGTAGTACTCCCTTGTGTAAATGTACCACATTTTTTGTATCCATTCCTCTGTTGAGGGGCATCTGGGTTATTTTCACCTTCTGGCTATTATAAATAAGGCTGCTATGAACATAGTGGAGCATGTGTCCTACTTACCTGTTGGAACATCTTCTGGATATATGCCCAGGAGAGATATTGCAGGATCCTCCGGTAGTACTATGTCCAATTTTCTGAGGAACCGCCAGACTGATTTCAAGAGTGATTGTACCAGCTTGCAAACCCACCAATAATGGAGGAGTGTTCCTCTTTCTCTACATCCTCGCCAGCATCTGCGTTCATCTGAATTTTTCATCTTAGCCATTCTGACTGGTGTGATTTGGATTTGCATTTCCCTGATGATTAAGGATGTTGAACACTTTCAGGTGCTTATCAGCCATTCGGTGTTCTTCAGGTGATAATTCTTTGTTTAGCTCTGAGCCCCATTTTTTAATGGGGTTATTTGATTTTCTTGAGTCCACCTTCTTGAGTTCTTTATATATATTGGATATTAGTCACCTATCTGATTTAGGATAGGTAAAGATCCTTTCCCAATCTGTTGGTGGCCCTATTGTCTTATTGAAGGCCCTTTTGCCTTACAGAAGCTTTGCAGTTTACGAGGTACCATTTGTCAATTCTTTTTTTTTTAATTTTTAATATTTTTTATTGCATATTTTCCTCAATTACATTTCCAATGCTATCCCAAAAGTCCCCCATACCGCCCCCTACTTCCCTACCCACCCATTCCCATTCTTTTGGCCCTGGCATTCCCCTATATTGGGGCATATAAAGTTTGCAAGTCCAATGGGCCTCTCTTTCCAGTGATGGCCGACTAGGCCATCTTTCGATACACATGCAGCTAGAGACAAGAGCTCCAGGGTACTGGTTAGTTCATCATGTTGTTCCAACTATAGGGTTGCAGATCCCTTTAGCTCCTTGGGTACTTTCTCTAGCTTCTCCATTGGGAGCCCTGTGATACATCCAATAGCTGACTGTGAGCATCCACTCCTGTGTTTGCTAGGCCCCGGCATAGTCTCACAAGAGACAGCTATATTTGGGTCCTTTCAGCAAAATCTTGCTAGTGTATGCAATGGTGTCAGCATTTGGAAGCTGATTATGGGATGGATCCCTGGATATGGCAGTCTCTAGATGGTCCATCCTTTCATCACAGCTCCAAACTTTGTCTCTGTAACTCCTTCCATGGGTGTTTTGTTCCCAATTCTAAGAAGGGGCATATTGTCCACACTTTGGTCTTCATTCTTCTTGAGTTACATGCGTTTAGCAAATTGTATCTTATATCTTGGGTATCCTAAGTTTTGGGCTAATATCCACTTATCAGTGAATACATATTGTGTGAGTTCCTTTGTGATTGTGTTACCTCACTCAAGATGATGCCCTCCAGGTCCATCCATTTGGCTAGGAATTTCATAAATTCATTCTTTTTAATAGCTGAGTAGTACTCCATTGTGGAAATGTACCATAATTTCTGTATCCATTCCTCTGTTAAGGGGCATCTGGGTTCTTTCCAGCTTCTGGCTATTATAAATAAGGCTGCTATGAACATAGTGGAGCATGTGTCCTTCTTACTGGTTGGGACATCTTCTGGATATATGCGCAGGAGAGGTATTGCTGGATCCTCCGGTAGTACTATGTCCAGTTTTCTGAGGAACTGCTAGACTGATTTCCAGAGTGGTTGTACAAGCTTGCAATCCCACCAACAATGGAGGAGTGTTCCTCTTTCTCCACATCCTCGCCAGCATCTGCTGTCACTTGAATTTTTGATCTTAGCCATTCTGACTGGTGTGAGGTGGAATCTCAGGGTTGTTTTGATTTGCATTTCCCTGATGATTAAGGATGTTGAACATTTTTTCAGGTGCTTCTCTGCCATTCGGTATTCCTCAGGTAAGAATTCTTTGTTCAGTTCTGAGCCCCATTTTTTAATGGGGTTATTTAACTTTCTGGAGTCCACCTTCTTGAGTTCTTTATATATATTGAATATTAGTCCCTCATTTGATTTAGGATAGGTAAAGATCCTTTACCAATCTGTTGGTGGTTTTTTTGTCTTATTGATGGTGTCTTTTGCCTTGCAGAAGCTTTGCAGTTTCATGAGGTCCCACTTGTCAATTCTCGATCTTACAGCACAAGCCATTGCTGTTCTATTCAAGAATTTTTCCCCTGTGCCCATATCTTCAAGGCTTTTCCCCACTTTCTCCTCTATAAGTTTCAGTGTCTCTGGTTTTATGTGAAGTTCCTTGATCCACTTAGACTTGACCTTAGTACAAGGAGATAGGAATGGATCAATTCACATTCTTCTACATGATAATCACAAGTTGTGCCAGCACCATTTGTTGAAAATGCTGTCTTTTTTCCACTGGATGGTTTTAGCCTCCTTGTAGAAGATTAATCGACCACAGGTGCGTCGGTTCATTTCTGGGTCTTCAATTCTATTCCATTGGTCTACTTGTCCGTTGCTATTCCAGTACCATGCAGTTTTTATCACAATTGCTCTGTAGTACAGCTTTAGGTTAGGCATGGTGATTCCACCAGAGGCTCTTTTATCCTTGAGAAGAGTTTTTTGCTATCCTAGGTTTTTTGTTATTCCAGATGAATTTGCAGATTGCTCTTTCTAATTCTTTGAAGAATTGAGTTGGAATTTTGATGGGGATTGCATTGAATCTGTAGATTGCTTTTGGCAATATATCCATTTTTACAATGTTGATCCTGCCAATCTGTGAGCATGGGAGATCTTTCCATCTTCTGAGATCTTCTTTAATTTCTTTCTTCAGAGCCTTGAAGTTATCATACAGATCTTTCAGGTCCTTAGTTAGAGTCACGCCAAGTTATTTTATATTATTTGTGACTATTGAGGAGGGTGTTGTTTCCCTAATTTCTTTCTCAGCCTGTTTATCCTTTTTGTACAGAAAGGCCATTGGCTTTTTTGTGTTAATTTTATATCCAGCTACTCAACCGAAACTGTTTTTCAGGTTTAGGAGTTCTCTAGTGGAATTCTTAGGGTCACTTATATATACTATCTTATCATTTGTAAAAAGTGATATTTTGACTTCTTACTTTCCAATATGTATCCCCTTTATCTCCTTTTGTTTTTGAATTGCTCTGAGTAGGACTTCAAGCACAATGTTGAATAGGTATGGAGACAGTAGACAGCCTTGTCTAGTCCCTGATTTTAGTGGGATTGGTTCCAGCTTCTCACCATTTGCTTTGATGTTGGCTACTGTTTTGCTGTAGATTGCTTTTATCATGTTTAGGTATGGTCCTTGAATTCCTGATCTTTCCAAGACTTTTATCATGAATGGGTGTTGGATTTTGTCAAATGTTTTCTCTGCATCTAAGGAGATGATCATGTGATTTTTTTCTTTGAGTTTGTTTATATAATGGATTACGTTGATGGATTTCTGTATTAAACCATCTCTGCATCTGTGGAATAAAACCTACTTGGTCAGGGTGAATGATTATTTTAATGTGTTCTTGGATTCGGTTAGTGAAAATTTTATTGAGTATTTTTGGATAGATATTAATAAGGGAAATTGGTCTGAAGTTCTCTACCTTTGTTGGATCTTTCTGTAGTTCAGGTATCAGAGTAATTGTGGCTTCATAGAACGAGTTGGGTAGAGTACCTTCTACTTCTATTTTGTAGAATAGTTTGTGCAGAACTGGAATTAGATCTTCTTTGAAGGTCTGATAGAACTCTGCACTAAACCCATCTGGTCCTGGGCTTATGTTTTTGGTTGGGAGACTCTTAATGACTTCTTCTATTTCTTTAGGGGATATGGGACTGTTTAGATCGTTAAATTGATCCTTATTTAACTTTTGTATCTGGTATTTGTCTAGAAATTTTTCCGTTCTGTCCAGGTTTTCCAGTTTTGTTGAGTATAGCCTATTGTAGAAGGATCTAATGGTATTTTTGCTTTCTTTAGGATCTGTTGTTATGTCTCCCTTTTCATTTCTGATTTTGTTAATTAGGATGGTTTCTCTGTGCCCTCTAGTGAGTCTGGCTAAGGGTTTATCTATCTTGTTGATTTTCTCAAAGAACCAGCTCCTTGTTTTGTTGATTCTTTGAATAGTTCTTCTTGTTTCTATTTGGTTGATTTCGCCCCTGAGTTTGAATATTTCCTGCAGTCTAGTACTCTTGGCTGAATTTGCTTCCTTTTGTTCTAGACCTTTTAGGTGTGTTGTCAAGCTCCTAGGGTGTTCTCTCTCTAGTTTCTTTTTGGAGGCACTTAAAGCTATGAGTTTCCCTCTTAGAAATGCTTTCATTTTGTCCCATAAGTTTGGGAATGTTGTGCCTTCATTTTCATTAAATTCTAAAAGGTCTTTAATTTCTTTTTTTATTCCTTCCTTGACCAATGTATCATTGAGAAGAGTGTTGTTCATTTTCCACTTGAATGTTGGCTTTCCATTATTTATATTGTTATTGAAGATAAGCCTTAGTCCATGGTGGACTGATAGAATGCATGGGACAATTTCAATATTTTTTTATCTTTTGAGGCCTGTTTTTTGACCAATTATATGGTCAATTTTGGAGAAGGTACCATGAGGTGCTGAGTAGAAGGTATATCCTTTAGTTTTAGGATAAAATGATCTGTAAATATCCGTTAAGTCCTTTTGTTTCATAACTTCTGTTAGTTTCACTGTGTCCCTGTTTAGTTTCTGTTTCCATGATCTGTCCGTTGATGAAAGTGGTGTGTTGAAGTCTCTCACTATTATTGTCTGAGTTGGAATGTGTGCCTTGAGCTTTACTAAAGTTTATTTAATGAATGTGGCTGCCCTTGCATTTGGTGCATAGATATTCAGAATTGAGAGTTCCTCTTGGAGGACTTTACCTTGGATGAGTATGAAGTTTCCCTCCTTGTCTTTGTTGATAATTTTGCGTTGGAAGTCGATTTTATTCGATATTAGAATGGCTGCTCCAGCTTGTTTCTTTAGACCATTTGCTTGGAAAATTGTTTTCCAGTCTTTCACTCTGAGGTAGTGTCTGCCCTTTTCCCTGAGATTGGTTTCCTGTAAGCAGCAGAATGTTGGGACCTGTTTGTGTAGCTAGTCTGTAATTCTATGTATTTTTATTGGGGAATTGAGTCCATTGATATAAAGAGATATTAAGGAAATGTAATTGTTGCTTCCTATTATTTTTGTTGTTAGAGTTGGCATTCTGTTCTTGTGACTGTCTTCTTTTTGGTTTGTTGAAGGATTACTTTCTTGCTTTTTCTAGGGCGTGGTTTCCGTCCTTGTATTGGTTTTTTTTTTCTGTTATTATCCTTTGAAAGGCTGGATTTGTGGAAAGATAATGTGTGAATTTGTTTTTGTTGTGGAATACTTTGGTTTCTCCATCTATGGAAATTGAGAGTTTGGCTGGGTATAGTAGTCTGGGCTGGCATTTGTGTTCTCTTAGTGTCTGTATAACATCTGTCCAGGCTCTTCTGTCTTTCATAGTCTCTGGTGAAAAGTATCTTTGTAATTATGATAGGCCTGCCTTTATAAGTTATTTGACCTTTTTCCCTTACTACTTTTATTATTCTATCTTTTTTAGTGCATTTGTTTTTCTGATTATTATGTTGGGAGGGAGGAATTTCTTTTCTGGTCCAGTCTATTTGGAGTTCTGTAGGCTTCTTGTATGATCATGGGCATCTCTTTCTTTAGGTATGGGAAGTTGTCTTCTATAATTTTGTTGAGGATATTTGCTTGCCGTTTAAGTTGAAAATCTTCATTCTCATCTTCATTTGCTGGCCGTTTAAGTGGAAAATCTTCATTCTTATCTTCATTCTTCATTATCCTTAGGTTTGGGCTTCTCATTGTGTCCTGGATTTCCTGGATGTTTTGAGTTAGGATCTTTTTGCATTTTGTATTTTCTTTGATTGTTGTGCCGATGTTCTCTATGGAATTTTCTGCACCTGAGATTTTCTCTTCCATCTCTTGTATGCTGTTGCTGATGCTTGCATATATGGTTCCAGATTTCATTCCTAGGTTTTCTATCTCCAGCGTTGCCTCACTTTGGGTTTTCTTTATTGTGTCTACTTCCCCTTTTAGGTCTTGGATGGTTTTATTTAATTCTATCACCTGTTTGGTCATGTTTTCCTGCAATTCTTTAAGGGATTTTTGTGCTTCCTCTTTAATGTCTTCTACCTGTTTATCAGTGTTCTCTTATATTCCTTTATGTGAGTTATTAAAGTCCTTCTTGATGTTGTCTACCATCATCATGAGATATGCTTTTAAATCCAGGTCTATCTTTTAGGGTATGTTGGGGCGCCCAGGACTGGGTGGGGTGGGAGTGTTACGTTCTGATGATGGTGAGTAATCTTGGTTTCTGTTAGTAAGATTCTTAAGTTTGCCTTTTGCCAATTGGTAACCTCTGGAGTTAGTTGTTGTAGTTGTCTCTGGTTATAGAGTGTTCCTCAGGTGATTATGTTAGCCTCTATCAGCAGACCCGGGAGACTAGATCTCTCCTGAGTTTCAGTGTTCAGAGTACTCCCTGCAGGCGAACTCTCCTCTTGCAGGGAAGGTGCCCAGATATCTGGTGTTCGAACCTGCCTGCTGGCAGAAGTTGTGATCCAGTCACCAGAGGTACTAAGATCCCTTGGAGAGTCCTGTGGGAACCTTGGGGGTGTCCACAGACTCTGTACTCAAGGTGCCCAGGTGCTGGTGTGGACCAGAAGGGACTTGTGACCCTGGTCAGGCCAGATTTTCTGCTTCCCTAATTAATGCAGTCTCAGGTTCAGCGAGATTGTATTGGAGCAGAAGTTGTTGTCCACTCACCAGAGGTCTTTAGATCCCGTGGAGGGTCCTGTGGGGACCTTTTTGGTGTCCGCAGACTCTGGGGCCATGGTGCCCCAGTGCTGGACTGGAAGGGACCTGTTTTACAATTTTTAAATTGAATTGTTTGTTTTGTTAATTTCTACTTTTTTGAGATGTGCTTTTCTTTGATATTATCACTGTATAGGTTGTAGAGTTGGTAAAAAATCTTTTTCTATTTTGTAGGCTGCTGCTTTGTCCTATTATTATTATTATTATTATTATTATTATTATTATTATTATTATTATTATTATTATTTGTTTTTTGCCTTTCAGAAGCGTTTCAGTTCAGTGGTTTCTCTTATTAGTTGCTGATCTTAGTTCCTATGCTAAGGTTGTCCTGTTTAGGAACTGGTCTCCTATGTCAATGTGATCAAAGGTATTCTCTAGTCTTTTTATCAGGTTCACTGTGTCTGTTTTCTGTTGAGGTCTTTGATCCACTCAGACTTGAGTTTTCTGCAGAATTTTAGATATGGATGTAATCGTTCTTTCATTCTTCTACATTCAAACACCTAAGTTATTCCAGTGCCATTTTTTGATGATGATTTATTTACATTATGTATTTCTTGCCTTTTCATCAATAATCAGATGCCCATACATGTGTGAATTTATCTATGGATATTTGATTCAATTTCAATGATCAACATCTGTTTTTATGCCAATACCATGAAGTTTTTATTACTATAGCTCTATAGGACAGCTTGAAATCAGAGATGGTAATACTTCCAGAAGTTCTATTATTGTTCAGAATTGTTTTAGCTACTGCGGCCTTTTTGTTTGTTTTTCCATATAAAATTAAGTATTGCCCTTTTAGGTTATATAAAAGATATTGCATTGGAATTCTGATAGGAATTGCATGGAATCTGTAGATTTCTTGTGGTAGGATGGTCATTTTACTATGTTAATCCTACCAATCCATGAGCATGGGTGATCTCTCTCTCTCTCTCTCTCTCTCTCTCTCTCTCTCTCTCTCTCTCTCTCTCTCTCTCTCTCTCTCCAACTCTTTCAATTTCTTTCTTCAAAGATTTGAAGTTTTGTCATACATGTCTTTCACTTGTTTGGTTAGTGTTATCTCAAGACATTTTATATTACTTAAGGCTATTGTGAAGGGTGTTGTTTCCCCGATTTCTTTTTCAGTCTGTTTGGCATTTGTATATAGGAGGGCTACTGATTTTCTAGTATCAATCTTGTATTCAGCAATGAATGTGATTAATAGCTATAGAAGTTTTCTGGAAGTTTTGTGGTTGCTTATATATATTGTCATATCATCTCTGATCACCAATACTTTGACTTTTTACTTTCCAATTTGGATCCCCTTGATCTCCTTCTGTTGTCTTATTGCTCTAGCTAGAACTTCAAGTACTATATCCGATATACATGAAGAGAGAGGACAACTTTGTACTACATGGTACAGTGGCTGCTGGCAGATACTCACTCCTCCTGCCTAACCAGGATCTGCTCTTGGCCAACTTGCTCTTCACTTGCTTGTCGATGAATCCATGCTGTACACAGTACCCATGCATCTACGCATGCATACAGCATGCATGCACTCATGCACACAATGCACTGATTTAACAAATACTAGAACAGGTTATGTCCTGGACCTATTGCTCTGTCCCCAGATGTCTATGGTTGTATGTTTTCTATGTAGTATCATTAATACTGTGGAGAGCTGAAGAGAGGTCAGGGAAACTTTCTCCCAGATACTGAAACTTTCTTTCTCTTTTATGAAAAAACATCAAAACTTTTGTTAAAATTTTGACAAAGCCAATGGGTAAATGTACTGGCACCTAGCTCTACTGTTCTGCTTTTATGACTTCTCTTCTGTTCATCACTGTTGTGACTTCAGGCTGTTGTGTTCTGGGCTTTTGCCTCAACATAAGCAAGTGCTGTCTTTTTTGCAGCTCAGTCTTCTCTGCCTGACAGGACTGCTGTAGAGAATTCTGTGACATAGCTGCCTTTCCATGCCCTCTTGGTGTGCATACCAAAGTTTGGTGCTGCTAGTGGGAGAGAACTTCACTTTCCTAGATATCTCAGCTCTCTCTAGAGAAGTTTCTTCCAGTGGAGTCACCAGATTAAGGAGTAGAAATATATTTCTGGTTCTTAAAACCTAGGGTCAAACTAGTTTTCTCAAACCAAGTTCTGTGTCTCCAGGAGCCTGGGAGGGTGGCGTTCTTTCCTGTGTGCCCCGAGACTCAGCTCCACTTGGGACTGCATAACTGCCCCTCTTCTGTCAAGGCCAGGTTGGAAACCATGCTCATGGGACCTGGTTTACTCATCTCTGAGGGTGCCTGGGTTTAGAGGTTAAAGTCTTTGAAAGTGTTTACAGACAATGGGCAGGTGAAAAGGACTATTCTTCTACAGGTCTATGGGGGCAGGCAGTCCATCTTGTTTCCATAAATGAATTATTTGGGGGGTTGGCCATACCTGAGTGCCACAGAGGCATCTAAACAACAGTAAAATCTCTCCATACATAGGTGAAAGGCTCCAAATAGAGTCTGACTTTCTAGAAGCTGACCTGCTCATGATGGCCACAGGGGAATGGATCCACATGAGTCAACACCCTGAGCCTGCCCAGTTCTCTCCAACACCCCCATAGTACCCTATAGGAACTTGGTTGGAGAAGATCAGCTGAGGCAGGAAGGCTAAGGTGGGAGCTGCTGCGTCTGATGCAGGGAGCAGATGGGAGCTGGAAGTCCTTACCAGACTTCTTTTCTGTGCTGCTCAGTTTGGAGTTAACATTTTGGCTTTTTGAATTGCCTTTAGCACTTCCACAATGTCCAGCTATTTCTCTGTGGTTGTGACATCATCCAGACATATCTCAGAGGCTTGTACTTCAAACTGAGAGATTACCTTGGTCTGGTAGTCAGGGATGATGCTCAAAGGATTGTTCAGCAAGGCCACATGCTCCAGACACAGCAGGCTGCCTATGGTCTTGACCTCACTCAACTGTTCAATCCGTTTGACTCTGAGGCCCAGACTAACCAGAGTAAAGTTTGTGCAGACTGCTCAGATTCTCTAAGAAGTTTCCCTCCAGGTTTAGGGTTTTGGCATTGCCCAGTTTAGTGTGCATGCCTTTCAGGGAGGAGAGTTTGTTGTAGGACAGGTCATGGTGCACAGGGTTGTATAGGGGCTGCAGGTTGTCCACAACTCTTGCTCCACTGTGACTCAGGTTCAGGTACTCAATCTTTGGGATCAGTTTCAGATTCGTTGATCTCAGAGATGCTATTGTGGCTCAGGTCTAGAGTAGTCAGTGCTTGTCATGTTGGAGTCACAGCAGTCACAGGGCCTTTGAGGGCTGTGCCTTCAGGTTTCCACTCATCAAATTCTGAGGCTTCAGGAACAAGAACTTCCTTCATCTAGGATGTAGAGCATATAAAACTCATTGTGGCTAAGTTTGGCTTGGAGATGACCAGCCCTCAGATATGCTTGGGATCACAATGACTTATCTCCACCTGGTGAAGAGACTTGAATATTGAAAGATCAAAGGACAGGAGCTGCTCCTGAATCTTGATGGCCTCAAAACATCCTTCTGTGCCAGAAACCTTAAGGTACTTAAGTCTAGGATTTGTCCAAGGTCAGCCTTGGCATCACAGCTGGCACAAGTAGGCTTTTCCTGCTGCAGCTGTTCTGTGACAGCATAGAGCTGCAAGGGCCTGCCTGATGGCAGACCTCACTGGCTTCTAGAAGTTGTTCTACTTTTTCACTTTCTTTTTTTAATTTCATTTTTTAAAGATATTTTCTTCATTTACATTTCAAAAGCTATCCCAAAAGTCCCATATACCCTTCCCTTGCCCTGCTTCCCAACGCACCCACTTCTGCTTCCTGGTTCTGGCATTCCCCTGTACTGGGACATATGATCTTCGCAAGACCAAGGGCCTCTTCACTAATTGATAGCCGACTAGGCCATCCTATGCTACATATGCAACTAGATACATAGTTCTGGGAGAGAGGGTACTGGTTAGTTCATATTGTTGATCCTCCTATAGGGTTGCAGACCCCTTTAGCTCTTTGGGTACTTTCTATAGCTCCTTCATTAGGGGTCCTGTGTTCCATCCAATAGATGACAGTGAACATTCACTTCTGTATTTGCCAGGCACTGGCATAGCCTAACAAGAAACAACTATATCAGGGTTCTGTCAGCAAAATCTTGTTGGCATATGCAATAGTGTCTGGATTTGGTAGTTGTATATGGGATGGATCTCCAGCTGGAGCAGTCTCTGGATGGTTCTTTCTTCTGTCTCAGCTCCAAACTTTGACTCTGTAACTCCTTCCATGGGTATTTTTCCTCTCATTCTAAGAAGGAACAAAGTATCGAATCATTGGTCTTCCTTCTTCTAGAGTTTCATGTGTTTGGCAAATTGTATCTTGGGTATTCTACGTTTCTGGGCTAATATCCACTTATCAGTGAGGGCTTACCATGTGTGTTCTTTTGTGATTGGGTTACCTCACTCAGGATGATATACTTCAGATCCATCCACTTGCCTACAAATTTCATTGTTTTTAATAGCTGCATAGTACTCCAATGTGTAAATGTACCACATTTTCTGTATCCATTCCTCTGTTGAGGGACATCTTTTTTTTCCAGCTTCTGACTATTATAAATAAGGCTGTTATGAACATAGTGGAGCATGTGTCTTTATTACAAGTTGGGACATCTTCTGGGGATAGCCCAGGAGAGGTATTTCTGGATCTTCTGGTAGTACTATGTCCAATTTTCTGAGGAACTGCCAGACTGATTTCCAGAGTGGTTGTACCAGATTGCAATTCCACCAACAATGGAGGAGTTTTCCTCTTTCTCCACATCCTCACCCGGAATCTGCTGTCACCTGAAATTTTGATCTAAGTCATTCTTACTGGTGTGAGGTAGAATGTCAGGGTTGTTTTGATTTGCATTCCCTGGTGATTAAGGATGTTGAATATTTTTTGTGGTGCTTCTCAGCCATTCGGTATTCCTCAGTTGAGAATTCTTTGTTTAGCCCTGTACCCAATGATAGGATTAATTGACTTTCTGGAGTCCAGCTTCTTGAGTTCTTTATATATATTGGATATTACTCCCTTATCTGATTTAGGAATTGTAAAGATCCTTTCCAAATCTGTTGGTGGCCTTTTTGCCTCATTGACAGTGTCTTTTGCCTTACAGAAGTTTTGCAATTTTATGAGGTCTCATTTGTCAATTCTCAATCTTACAGCACAAACCATTACTGTTCTGTTCAGGAATATTTCCCCTGTGTCCATATCTTCGAGGCTTTTCCCCACTTTCTCCTCTATAAGTTTCAGTGTCTCTGATTTTATGTCGAATTTCTTGATCCACGTAGACTTGAACTTTATTTTTAAATTTTTAAAAATTTTTATTACATATTTTCCTCAATTACATTTCCAATGCTATCCCAAAAGTCCCTCATAACCCCCCCCCCACTTCCCTACCCACCCATTCCCATTCTTTTGGCCCTGGCATTCCCCTATATTGGGGCATATAAAGTTTGCAAGTCCAATGGGCCTCTCTTTCCAGTGATGGCCGACTAGGCCATCTTTCGATACATATGCAGCTAGAGACAAGAGCTCCGGGGTACTGGTTAGTTCATCATGTTGTTCCAACTATAGGGTTGCAGATCCCTTTAGCTCCTTGGGTATTTTCTCTAGCTTCTCCATTGGGAGCCCTGTGATACATCCAATAGCTGACTGTGAGCATCCACTCCTGTGTTTGCTAGGCCCCTGCATAGTCTCACAAGAGACAGCTATCTTTGGGGCCTTTCAGCAAAATCTTGCTAGTGTATTCAATGGTGTCAGCGTTTAGAAGCTGATTATGGGATGGATCCCTGGATACGGCAGTCTCTAGGTGGTCCATCCTTTCATCACAGCTCCAAACTTTGTCTCTGTAACTCCTTCCCTTGGTGTTTTGTTCCCAATTCTAAGAAGGGGCACAGTGTCCACATTTTGGTCTTCATTCTTCTTGAGTTTCATGCGTTTAGCAAATTGTATCTTATATCTTGGGTATCCTAAGTTTTGGGCTAATATCCACTTATCAGTGAATACATATTGTGTGAGTTCCTTTGTGATTGTGTTATCTCACTCAAGATGATGCCCTCCAGGTCCATCCATTTGGCTAGGAATTTCATAAATTCATTCTTTTTAATAGCTGATTAGTACTCAATTGTGGAAATGTAACATAATTTCTGTATCCATTCCTCTGTTGAGGGACATCTGGGTTCTTTCCAGCTTCTGGCTATTATAAATAGGGCTGCTATGAACATAGTGGAGCATGTGTCCTTCTTACCGGTTGGGACATCTACTGGGTATATGCCCAGAAGAGGTATTGCTGGATCCTCCGGTAGTACTATGTCCAATTTTCTGAGGAACCGCCAGACTGATTTCCAGAGTGGTTGTACAAGCTTGCAATCCCACCAACAATGGAGGAGTGTTCCTCTTTCTCCACATCCCCGCCAGCATCTGCTGTCACCTGAATTTTTGATCTTAGCCATTCTGACTGGTGTGAGGTGGAATCTCAGGGTTGTTTTGATTTGCATTTCCCTGATGATTAAGGATGTTGAACATTTTTTCAGGTGCTTCTCTGCCATTCGGTATTCCTCAGGTGAGAATTCTTTATTCAGTTCTGAGCCCCATTTTTTCATGGGGTTATTTGATTTTCTGGAGTCCACCTTCTTGAGTTCTTTATATATATTGGATATTAGTCCCTTATCTGATTTAGGATAGGTAAATATCCTTTCCCAATCTGTTGGTGTTTTTTTTTTTTTTGGTCTTATTGATGGTGTCTTTTGCCTTGCAGAAGCTTTGCAGTTTCATGTGGTCCCACTTGTCAATTCTCGATCTTACAGCACAAGCCATTGCTGTTCTATTCAAGAATTTTTCCCCTCTGCCCATATCTTCAAGGCTTTTCCCCACTTTCTCCTCTATAAGTTTCAGTGTCTCTGGTTTTATGTGAAGTTCCTTGATCCACTTAGACTTGACCTTAGTACAAGGAGATAGGAATGGATCGATTCGCATTCTTCTACATGTTAACAACCAGTTGTGCCAGCACCATTTGTTGAAAATGCTGTCTTTCTTCCACTGGATGGTTTTAGCTCCCTTGTCGAAGATCAAGTGACCATAGGTGTGTTGGTTCATTTCTGGGTCTTCAATTCTATTCCATTGGTCTACTTGTCTGTCACTACACCAGTACCACACAGTTTTTATCACAATTGCTTTGTAGTAAAGCTTTAGGTCCGGCATTCCACCAGAGGTTCTTTTATCCTTTAGAAGAGTTTTTGCTATCCTAGGTTTTTTGTTATTCCAGATGAATTTGCAGATTGCACTTTCTAATTCGTTGAAGAATTGAGTTGGAATTTTGATGGGGATTGCATTGAATCTGTAGATTGCTTTTGGCAAGATAGCCATTTTTAAATGTTGATCCTGCCAATCCATGAGCATGGGAGATCTTTCCATATTCTGAGATCTATAATTTCTTTCTTCAGAGGCTTGAAGTTTTTATTATACAGATCTTTCACTTCCTTAGTTAGAGTCACGCCAAGATATTTTATATTATTTGTGACTATTGAGGAGGGTGTTGTTTCCCTAATTTCTTTCTCAGCCTGTTTATTCTTTGTGTAGAGAAAGGCCATTGATTTGTTTGAGTTAATTTTATATCCAGCTACTTCACCGAAGCTGTTTATCAGGCTTAGGAGTTCTCTGGTGGAATTTTTAGGGTCACTTATATATACTATCATATCATCTGCAAAAAGTGATATTTTGACTTCATCTTTTCCAATTTGTATCCCTTTGATCTCCTTTTGTTGTTGAATTGCTCTGGCTAGGACTTCAAGTACAATGTTGAATAGGTATGGAGAAAGTGGACAGCCTTGTCTAGTCCCTGATTTTAGAGGGATTGCTTCAAGCTTCTGACCATTTACTTTGATGTTGGCTACTGGTTTGCTGTAGATTGCTTTTATCATGTTTAGGTATGGGCCTTGAATTCCTGATCTTTCCAAGACTTTTTTCATGAATGGGTGTTGGATCTTGTCAAATGCTTTTTCCGCATCTAACGAGATGACCATGTGGTTTTTGTCTTTGAGTTTGTTTATATACTGGATTACGTTGATGGATTTCTGTATATTGAACCATCCCTGCATCCCTGGGATGAAACCTACTTGGTCAGGATGGATGATTGTTTTGATGTGTTCTTGGATTCGGTTAGCAAGAACTTTATTGAGGATTTTTGCATCAATATTCATAAGGGATATTGGTCTGAAGTTTTCTATCTTTGTTGGGTCTTTTTGTGGTTTAGGTATCAGAGTATTTGTGGCTTCATAGAATGAGTTGGGTAGAGTATCTTCTGTTTCTATTTTGTGGAATAGTTTGTGAAGAACTGGGATTAGATCTTCTTTGAAGGTCTGATAGAACTCTGCACTAAACCCATCTGGTCCTGGGCTTTTTTTAGTTGGGAGACTATTAATGACTGCTTCTATTTCTTTGGGGGATATAGGGCTGTTTAGATCATTAACCTGATATTGATTCAACTTTGGTACCTGGTATCTGTCTAGGAACTTCTCCATTTCATCCAGGTTCTCCAGTTTTGTTGAGTATAGCCTTTGGTAGAAGGATCTGATGGTGTTTTGGATGTCTTCAGGATCTGTTGTTATGTCTCCTTTTTCATTTCTGATTTTGTTAATTAGGATGCTTTCCCTGTGCCCTCTAGTGAGTCTGGCTAAGGGTTTATCTATCTTGTTGATTTTCTCAAAGAACCAGCTCCTTGATTGGTTGATTCTTTGAATAGTTTTTCTTGTTTCCACTTGGTTGATTTCACCCCTGAGTTTGATTATTTCCTGCCGTCTACTCCTCTTGGGTGAATTTGCTTCCTTTTGTTCTAGTGCTTTTAGGTGTGTTGTCAAGCTGCTAATGTGTGCTCTCTCTAGTTTCCTTTTGGAGGCACTCAGAGCTATGAGTTTTCCTCTTAGAAATGCTTTCATTGCGTCCCATAAGTTTGGGTATGTTGTGGCTTCATTTTCATTGAACTCTAAAAGTCCTTAATTTCTTTCTTCATTCCTTCCTTGACCAAGGTATCATTGAGAAGAGTGTTGTTCAGTTTCCACGTGAAGGTTGGCTTTCTATTATTTATTTTGTTATTGAAGATCAGCCTTAGTCCATGGTGATCTGATAGGATGCATGGGACAATTTCAATATTTTTGTATCTGTTGAGGCCTGTTTTGTGACCAATTATGTGGTCAATTTTGGAGAAGGTACCATGAGGTGCTGAGAAGAAGGTATATCCTTTTGTTTTAGGATAGAATGTTCTGTAGATATCTGCCAGATCCATTTGATTCATAATTTCTCTTAGTTTCTCTGTGTCCCTGTTTAGTTTCTGTTTCCATGATCTGTCCATTGGTGAAAGTGGTGTGTTGAAGTCTCCCACTATTATTGTATGAGGTGCAATGTGTGCTTTGAGATTTACTAAAGTTTCTTTAATGAATGTGGCTGCCTTTGTATTTGGAGCATAGATATTCAGGAGTGATAGTTCCTCTTGGAGGATTTTACCTTTGATGAGTATGAAGTGTCCCTCCCTGTCTTTTTTAATGACTTTGGGTTGGAAGTCAATCTTATCAGATATTAGAATGGCTACTCCAGCTTGTTTCTTCATGCCATTTGCTTGGAAAATTGTTTTCCATCCTTTCATTCTGAGGTAGTGTCTATCCTTTTCTCTGAGATGAGTTTCCTGTAAGCAGCAAAATGTTGGGTCTTGTTTGTGTAGCCAGTTTGTTAGTCTATGTCTTTTTATCGGGGAGTTGAGTCCATTGATGTTAAGAGATATTAAGGAAAAGTAATTGTTGTTTCCTGTTATTTTTGTTGTTAAAGTTGGCATTTTGTTCTTGTGGCTGTCTTCTTTTAGGTTTGTTGTGGGATTACCTTCTTGTTGTTTCTAGGGCGTGGTTCCTGTCCTTGTATTGGTTTTTTTTCTGTTATTATCCTTTGAAGGGCTGGATTCGTGGAGAGATAATGTGTGAATTTGGTTTTGTCGTGGAATACTTTGGTTTCTCCATCTATGTTAATTGAGAGTTTGGCTGGGTATAGTAGCCTGGGCTGGAATTTGTTCTTTTAGTGTCTGTATAACATCCGTCCAGGATCTTCTGGCTTTCATAGTCTCTGGTGAAAAATCTGGTGTAATTCTGATAGGCTTGCCTTTATATGTGACTTGGCCTTTTTCTCTTACTGCTTTTAGTATTCTATCTTTATTTAGAGCATTTGTTGTTCTGATTATTATTTCTTTTCTGGTCCAGTCTATTTGGAGTTCTGTAGGCTTCTTGTATGTTCATGGGCATCTCTTTCTTTAGATTTGGGAAGTTTTCTTCTATAATTTTGTTGAAGATGTTTGCTGGTCCTTTGAGTTGAAAATCTTCATTCTCATCCACTCCTATTATCCGTAGGTTTGGTCTTCTCATTGTGTCCTGTATTTCTTGGATGTTTTGAGTTAGGATCTTTTTGCATTTTACATTTTCCTTGATTGTTGTGCCGATGTTCTCTATGGAATCTTCTGCACCTGAGATTCTCTCTTCCATCTCTTGTATTCTGTTGCTGATGCTGGTATCTATGGTTCCAGATTTCTTTCCTAGGGTTTCTATCTCCAGTGTTGCCTCATTTTGGGTTTTCTTTATTGTGTCTACTTCCCTTTTTAGGTCTAGTATGGTTTTGTTCATTTCCATCATCTGTTTGGATGTGTTTTCCTGTTTTTCATTAAGGACTTCTACCTGTTTGATTAGGTTATCCTGTTTTTCTTTAAGGATTTGTAACTCTTTAGCAGTGTTGTCCTGCAATTCTTTAAGGGATTTTTGTGTTTTCTTTTTATTGTCTTCTACCTGTTTACCAGTGTTCCTTTGTATTTCTTTAAGTGTGTTATTAAAGTCCTTCTTGAAGTCCTCTACCATCATCAGGAGATATGCTTTTAGATCTGTGTCTAGCTTTTCCGGTGTGTTGGGGTGCCCTGGACTGGGCGACGTGGGAGTGCTGGGTTCTGATGATGGTGAGTGGTCTTAGTTTCTGTTAGTAAGATTATTACGTTTACCTTTCGCCATCTGGTAATCTCTGGGGTTAGTTGTTGTCGTTGTCACTTTTTAAAGATTGGAGCAGAAGCTGTGTTCCACTCACCAGCAGTCTCAAAATCCTGTGGCGGGGGTCTTGGGTAGCTGGCAGTACCCCGGTGTTGGTCCAGCCGGAAGAGGCCTGTGGTCCTACTCAGGCCGGTTTTCTGCTTCCCTAACTAATGCAGTCTCTGGTCCCGCGTGCAATTGGATTGGAGCAGAAGCTGTGTTCCATTCACCAGAAATCTTAAGATCCTGTGGCGGGTGTTGTGGGTATCTGGCGAGTGTCAGCCGACTCTGCGCCCCAGCTGCCCCGGTGCTTTTCTGACCGGAAGAGGCTTGTGGCCCTATGTAGACCGGATTTCTCTCTCCCCAACCAGAGCAGTGTCACGTCCCGCGTGATTGGACTGGAGCAGAAGCTGTGTTCCACTCACCAGCAGTCCCGAAATCCTGCGGCGGGGGTCGTGGGTAGCTGGCGGGTGTCAGGCAACCCTGCGCTCCAGCTACCCCGGCGCTGATCCGGCCAGATGAGGCCTGTGGCCCTACTCAGGCCGGTTTCTGCTTCCCTAACTAATGCAGTCTCAGGTCCCGCGCGCAATTGGATTGGAGCAGAAGCTGTGCTCCACTCACCAGAAGTCTTAAGATCCTGTGGCGGGTGTTGTGGGTAGCTAGTGAGTGTCAGCCGTCCCTGCGCCCCAGCTGCCCCGGTGCTTTTCTGACCGGAAGAGGCTTGTGGCCCTATGTAGACCGGATTTCCTAGATATCTGTTAAAAACCTTTTTCTCATAACTTCTGTTAGTTTCAATGTGTTTCTGTTTAGTTTCTATGTCCAGGATCTGTCTATTGATGAGAGTGGGATGTTGAAGTCTCCCACTATTATTGTGTGAAGTGCAATGTGTGCTTTAAGCTTTACTATAGTTTAGTGAATGTGGCTGCCCTTGCATTTGGAGTATATAGATATTCAGAATTGAGAGTTCATCTTGGAGGATTTTACCTTTGATGAGTATGAAGTGCTCCTTCTTGTCTTTTTTGATAACTTGGTGTTGAAAGTGGATTTTATTCGATATTAGAATGGCTACTCCAGCTTGTTTCTTGGGACCATTTCCTTGGAAAATTGTTTTCCAGCCTTTCACTCTGAGGTAGTGTCTGTCTTTTCCCCTGAGGTCGGTTTCCTGTAAGCAGTAAAATGTTGGGTTCTGTTTGTGTAGCCAGTCTGTTAGTCTATGTCTTTTTATTGGGTAATTGAGCCCATTGATATTAAGAGATCTTAAGGAAAAGTAAGTGTTGTTTCCTGTTATTTTTGTTGCTAGAGTTTGGATTTGATTCTTGTGGCTGTCTTCTTTTAGGTTTGTTGAAGGATTACTTTCTTGGTTTTTCTAGGGTGTAATTTATATCCTTGTGTTGGTTTTTCCCCTTTATTATCCTTTGAAGGGCTGAATTTGTGGAAAGATATGGTGTGAATTTGGTCTTGTCATGGTATCCTTTGATTTTTCCATCTATTGTAATTGAGAGTTTTGCTGTGTATAGTAGCCTGGGCTGGCATTTGTGTTCTCTTTGGGTCTGTATAACATCTGTCCAGGATCTTCTGGCTTTCATAATCTCTGGTGAGAAGTCTGGTGTAATTCTAATAGGTCTGCCTTTATATGTTTCTTGACCTTTTTCCCTTATTGCTTTTAATATTCTATCTTTATTTAGTGCATTTGTTGTTCTGATTATTATGTGTAGGGAGGAATTTCTTTTCTGGTCCAGTCTGTTTGGAGTTCTGTAGGCTTTTTGTATGTTCATGGGCATCTCTTTCTTTAGGTGTGGGAAGTTTTCTTCTATAATTTTGTTGAAGATATTTGCTCACCCTTTAAGTTGAATATCATCATTCTCATCTACACCTATTATCCATAGGTTTGGTCTTTTCATTGTGTCCTGGGTTTTGAGAATGTTTTGAGTTAGGATCTTTTTGCATTTCACATTTTCTTTATTGTTGTGTCCATGTTCTCTATGGAATCTTCTGCACCTGAGATTCTCTCTTCCATCTCTTGTATTCTGTTGCTGATGCTCACATCTCTGGTTCCTGATTTCTTTCCTAGGGTTTCTATCTCCAGAGTTGTCTCCCTTTGGCTTTTCTTTATTGTTTCTACTTCCATTATTAGATCTTGGATGATTTTAATTCCATCACCTGTGTGGTTTTGGTTTCCTGTAATTCTTTAAGGGATTTTTGTGTTTCTTCGTAAAGGACTTCTTCCTCTTTAGCAGTGTTTTCCTGTATTTCTTAAAGTGAGTTTTTAATGTCCTTCTTAAAATCCTCTACCAGCATCATGAGATATGATTTTAAATCTTAGTCTTTCTTCCTGGGTGTGTTGGGGTATCCAGAACTCGCTGTGGTGCAAGTGCTGGGTTCTGATTTTGCTGAGTGGTCTTGGTTTCTGTTAGTAAGATTGCTACATTTGCCTTTCACCATCTGGTAATCTCTGGTGTTAGTTGTTACAGTTGTGTATGGCTGGAGTTTGTTCTTCCTGGGATTCTGTTAGCCTCTGTTAGCACTCCTGGGAGTCCAACTCTCTCCTGATTGTCAGTTGTCAGAGTACTCTCTGTAGGCAAGTACACAGAGTACTGGAACTCAGCCCTGCCTCCTGGCTGAAGATGAAGGGGGGAAAGGGACCCTGTTCCAGAAGCTTTGTTGTTTCTGCTGCCAATGCATTCTCCTGCTCAGACTGGTCTCTTTGGACCCGGGATACAAGATGGCATTCTCACCTTGTCCCATGGACAGAACTCTCCCTGGAGGCCTCCTCTCCTCTGGTGGGGATAGTGCACAGAGGTCTGGTGTTCTCCTTTTTCAAAGGGTTCTTTAGCCAGTGCCACAGTGATAACATTTATTTCATAGAGGTGAAATGCCAGAAGTGGGCCAGAACTCTGGGAGCCACATCAGAGAAAGTCATCAGGAGCGTCTGGAATTACACCTCCAGGCCTTTCTCCCTCTTTTCTACCAAGGCTTTCGAGTTCTTTCCAATTATCTTTTGGGGTTGAAGTAGAGTTTTGTCAAATTTTCTCTCTGCAACAAGCTTTTCATGTAGGTCATGAAAATCACTATAAAGGTGTTTGATCATCCATTCCTGGTTGACACTGGTAACCTGTATGACATAAATCATATACATGTATGTGATCTCAGAACCCACAATGTGTCCCTCTTTGGCAAACTCAGCCTCTTGTTCAGGGTAGAAGCTCAATGTCACAGATGCCATGTTGCTGGCTCCATCACTGCAGAAGCCTGGTACAGGGTGGCAGCAGCAGGGAGCAGATTCAGCGCCCCACTGACCCACAGCCTCTTCTGCCCCCTTGCCTGCACCCGTCGTGCCATTTTGGCCCCTCCTGAATTCAGTTTTCAAGTATTTTGTTTATTCTTTCATCTATGTTCATAGAGAGAATTGGTCTCCAATTCTCATTTTGTCTTGAATGTTTGAGTTGTTTTAGTATCAGGGTGATGTTGGTCTCATAAAATGAATTTGGCAATGTTTCTTCTTTTTCTGTTTTGCAGAATAATTTGACGAGTATTAGTAAGAAATGTTTTTGAAGGTTGGGAAAATTCTGGGTTAAATCTATCTAGCTCTATTTTTTTTTTCTGCTATGGTTGGGGGTCTTTTAATGATGGCTTCTATTTCCTTAGGAGCTATTGGTTCATTTAAATTGTTTACCCAAATTTATTTAACTTTAGTAAGTGCTGCCTATTGAGAAAATTATCCATTTGTTTTATCCATTTTTGAATATGGTGGAATAAGACTTTTGAAGTATTACCTAAAGAATTTTTGAATTTCCTTTATGTCTGTTATATCTCATCTTAATTTTTGATTTTGCTAATTTATATATTATTTCTTTGTCTTTTAGTTAGTTGGATAAGCATGTGTTTATCTTGTTGATTTTCTCAAAAAACCAACTTTTGTTTTATTTTTTGTATTGTTCTCCTTTTTTTTCTATTTTTTTGATTTTAGCCATCAGCCTGATTATTTCTTGCTGTCTTTTCTTTTTTGGGTGTACTTACTTGCTTCTTTTTAGTCTAGAGCTTTCATGTATGCTGTTAAGTTGCTATTATGAGATCTCCCAATTATTCTACATAAGCACGTCATGACATAGACTGTACTCTTAATATTTCTTTCATTGTTTCCCATAAGTTTGGTTATGTTGTGCATTCTTTGAATTCTAGGAAGTCTCTAGTTTCTTTCTTGACCCATTTTACTTTTCTTTTCTTTTCTTCTCTTTATTTTATTTTAATTTTTATTGGATATTTTATTTATTTACATTTCAAAAGTTATCCCCTTTCTCAATTTCTCCCCCATAAACTCTGTATTCCATACCCCTTCCTCCTGGTTCTATGAGGATATACCCCCACCCACCTACCCACCCACTTCTGCCTCGCTGCCCTCTCATTCGCTTTTCTACACTGGGGCATTGAGCCTTTACAGGACCAAGGGCCTCTTCTGCCATTGATGCCCTTCAGTACTTTCTCTAACTCTTTCATTGGGGACCTCATGATGAGTTCAATGGTTGGCTGCGGGCATCCACCTCTGTATATGTCAGGCTCTGGCAGGAGACATATGTATTAGGCTCCTGTCAACATGCACTTCTTAGCATTCACAATAATGTCTGTGTTTGGTGACTGTATATGGAATGAATCCCCAGGTAGGACAGTCTCTGATGGCCTTTTCTTCAGTCTCTGATGTACACTTTATCTTCATATTTGCTCCTGTATTTTGTTTTCCTTCTAATAAGGACTGAAGAACCCACACTTTGGTCTTCTTTCTTTTTGAGTTTCATGAAGTCTGTGAAGTGTATCTTGAGTATTTGGAGCTTTTGGGCTAATAATCACTTATCAGTGAGTGTATACCATGTGTGTTCTTTTGTGATTGGGTTAACTCACTCAAGATGATATTTTCTAGTTCCATCCATTTGCCTAAGAAATTCATGAAGTCATTCTTTTTAATAGCTGAGTAGTATTCCATTGTGTATATGTATCACATTTTCTGTATCCATTCCTTTGTTGAAGGACATCTGGGTTCTTTCTGGCTTCTGGCTATTGTAAATAAGGCTGCTAAGAACATAGTGGAGCATAGTGGAAAATACGTTGGAGCATTTTTGGGTATTTGCCCAGGTGTGATATAGCTGGATCCACAGGTAATATTATATCAAATTTTCTGAGGAACTGCCAGACAGATTTCCAGAGTGATTGTAGCAGCTTGTAATCCCACCAACAATGGAGAAGTGTTCCTCTTCCTCCAAATCCTTGCCAACATGCTGTTGGCAAGTTTTTTATCTTAGCCATTCTGACTGGTGTGAGGTGGAATCTCTTCAGAGTTGTTTTGATTTGCATTTCTCTGATGATTAAGGATGCTGAACATCTCTTTAGTTGCTTCTCGATCATTCAGGTTTCCTAGGTTAAGAATTCCTTGTTTAGCTTTGTACCCCAAGGTTATTTGATTGCCTGGAGTCTTCTATTAGTTTCAGTGTATCTGGTTTTATGTGGAGTTATTTGATTCACTGGGACTTGAGCTTTGTACAAGAAAATAAGAATAGATCGATTTGCATTCTTCTACATGCTGACCTCCAGCTGAACAAGCACAATTTGTTGAACATGTTGTCTTTTTATCCACTGGATGATTTTAGCTCCTTTTTCAAAGACCACATGACCATAGGTGTGTGGGTTCGTTTCTGGGTCTTCAATTCTATCTCATTGATCTTCCTGCATCTCTCTGTACCAATACCATGCAGTTTTTTTTTTTTAATCACTATTGCTCTGTAGTATATCTTGAGGTTGGGGATGGTGATTCCCTCAGAAGTTCTTTTATTGTTGAGAACAATTTTTATTATCCTTGGTTTTTTGTTATTCCAAATGAATTTGCAAATTGCTCTTTCTAACTCTATGAAGAATGGAGTTGGAATTCAGATTGTGAATGTATTGACTCTGTTGATGCTTTTGGCAAGATATCCATTTTTACTATATTAATCTTGCCAATCCATGAGAATTGGAGATATTTCCATCTTAAGAGGTCTTCTTAAATTTCTTTCTTCAGAGACTTGAAGTTCTTATCATACAGATCTTTCACTTCCTTACTTAGAGTCACACCAAACTTTTAAAAATATTATTTGGACTATTGTGAAAGGTGTTGTTTCCCTAATTTCTTTCTCATCCTGTCTTATTCTTTGATTAGAGTAAGGCTACTGATTTGCTTGAGTTAATTTTATATCCAGTCAGTTTGCTGAAGTTGTTTATCAGGTTTAGGTGTTATCTGGTGAAATTTTGGGGGTCATTTAAGTATATGATCATATAATCTGCCAATAGTAATATTTTTTTTTACTTCTTCTTTTCCAATTTGTATCCCTTTGACCTCCTTTTGTTGTCTAATTGCTCTGGCTAGGACTTGAATTATTGATTAGGTAGGGAGAGAGTGAGCAGCCTCATCTTGTCCCTGATTTTGGTGAGATTGCTCTAAGTTTCTATCCATTTAGTTTGATATTGGCTGCTGGTTTTCTGTATATTGATTTTACTATGTTTAGGTATGGGCCTTGAATTCCTGATCTTTCCAAGACTTTTACCACGAAGAGGTGTTGAATTCTGACAGATGCTTTCTCAGCATCTAATGAGATGATCATGTGGTTTTTTTTCTTTAAGTTTGTTTATATAGTGGATTACATTGATATTTTTCTGTATATTGAACCATCCTTGCATTCCTGGGATAAAGTCTACTTGATCATGATGGGTGATTGTTTTGATGTGTTCTTGGATTCAGTTTTTGAAAATTTTATTGAGTATTTTTGCAGAGATATTCATAAGGGCAATTGGTCTTTTTTCATTCATAAGACAGTTCAGTTTCCATGTTTTCAGCTGCTATTGAAATCCAGCTGGTATTCATGGTGGCCTGATAAGATTTGGGAGGTTATTTCAATTTTCTTCTATCTCCTGAGACTTGCTTTGTGACAGAGTAACTGCTTAATTTTGGAGAAAATTTGCTGTATATTATTTTTGTTTTGTATTTGGGTGAAATATTCTGTTGGTATCTGTTAGTTTAGTTAGTTTCATTTGGAATATGAAATCTGTTGTGTCCATCATTTTTCTTTTAGTTTTTATCTGAATGACCTGTTTGTTGATAGAGTGGTCTTTTGAAGTCTCCTGTCAATGTGTAAGGGTATATGTGTTATTTTAGGGTTAGTAATATTTCACAAGCATTGGCTTCCTCCTGTTTGAGGCCTAGATGTTAAGATTTGAAACACCATCTTGGTGATTTTTTTTTCTTTTGATGGATGTCCAGTGTTCATGTCCATCTCTTTTGATTAATTTTGGGTTTGAAGTCTATTTTATTTGATATTAGAACAGTGACACCAACGTCCTGCTTAAGTCCATTTGCTTGCACATTATTTTCCAACTCTTTACTTTGACTAAAATCAATGTTTGAGGTGTATTTGTTAAATGCAGCACAAGGATGTATTCTGTTTTTTGATTCATTCTGTTCATGTCTTTTTTATTAAGGAATTGAATTCATTGATATTGAGATATAACACTGATATTATAACTGTTCGTTTTTGATATTTTTGTTGTTGGTGGTGGTGGTGATTGCATGTGTTTAGGTATCTCTCTCTCTCTCTCTCTCTCTGTGCGAATGTGCATGCATGCATTTTCTTTCTTGAGGTTTTGCTGGTATGAGATTATTATTTCCTGTATTTTCATGTGTGTAGTTTACCTCCTTGATTTGAAGTTTTCTTTACTATTTCTAAGAGCTATGTACTACAAAATACTTTAAAAAATATTCTTTAGAACAATGGTTCTCAACCAATGGATTGTGATGCTTTGGTGTCAAATGATCAAAAGGGTTTCATATCACATATTCTGCATATCAAATATTTACATTATAATCCTTACTACTGTTAACATATTTACATTAAAATTCTTAACAGTAGTAAGGATTATAATGCAAATAGTAGTAAAACAATTATGCAGTAGAAACAAAAATAATTTTATGGTTGGGGTCATTACACATGAGGAACTGTATTAAGTGGTTGTCATATTGAAAATGTTGAGAATCACTATTCTAAACGGTCAAAATTCATTTTTGACATATGACTGATAAGTTTTCTCCCAAACTAAGTGAACCCTGGATTTTATTTCTCTTTGTTGCCATTTTTCTTTTTTCTATCCATTTAGTTGCCAGAAGACAGGTCCATGCAAGTATGGCATGTATTCTTCTTGTAACCTTTACTTTTCCTTTCTCCAATAGTGTAAGATGGCTCAGGAGTTGTTTCCATTGGAATGGAGCATACTGAAAATAACGGACACCTTTATATTATATTCTGAAAGTATGCTACATAAGTTGACTGAGGAGGTATTGACCCAGTTGGAGGAAAGGAAACACCCAATTTCATCAAAGTAGGAATTCTACTAAGGAAGGAAGGTACAACCAGGAGGAAAAATCAAGCCCTTTCTGTAAAGGGTAAGCCAGCACTTAGTCCCTAGAGAGGCTCATAGTTAGATACTGATCCTCAAGAAAGTGTGCTACAGGACTGCATTGTGTATGTTACCTGTCCTGGACAGTGGGAAATAGCACATGCACAAAATTAAGACATGCACAAAATTATGAACACAGTTATATACAATTTCTAAAAATAGAGTTGGCATAGGATGGAATATAGTTCAGTGGCTATGGACAAAGATAGAACATTTGAGCGGAGGTCAGATATCCATTAAAGGATACATCCCAAGATGGTTCTTGAGTGGGCAGCAGAGGGATGCAAAGTCTCAGATGAAGATGTGAGGTCTGACCAAGTCTTGGTTCCTAGGGTAAAAATGCAGGAAAAGGAAAATGTAGAAAGACATTCCAACATAGTTAGCATTCTCTTTTCAAACATGGACAAATAGGTAGAGACAGGTGGAAAAAAACTGGTCCTAGTCTCCATTTCATCTCCAAGGACTGACATCTAGGAAAAAGACTTTAGTGTTCTTTGGACTCAAATAAAATGGATATTTTTAAAATTCTGGACAGTGTTTGAAACATGAATAGCGTCTCTATTTTAAAATATGTATTTTATTATTTATTTAATGTGTATGAGTGTTTTATGTGTTTTATACACACACACACACACACACACACACACACACACACACACACATATATTTGTGTGTATGCCTGCTGCATGCAGAGGCCAGAATAGGGCAATAGATACTTTCCATTGGAATACACATGCTTGTGAGGCAGCATGAAAATGGAAACCATGTTTTAAGCAAGAGCAGTTAGTGTTTTCAACATTTCAACAATCTTTTTAGCTCCAGTGGACAGCTTGTTATAATCAGGGATCGGAATGTTGGGTCAAGGCAGACAGACAGGTTGCACAGGAAGAAACAGAGTTCTTTCTCTCTTTTTTCTTTCATGATCCCTCCACAAATTCTGCCCCCTATTCATAAACCTCAATTCTGGACTACTCAGGTACTAGGACAGGCTTTTACAGGGTGATCCAATCAGCGAGTAGAAGATCTGCAGCTGGTTGTACTCTCAGACACACTAAGATCTTTCACTTCATGTGTGTCTACTCACTGGGCCAGCTTTGTTACACATTTGCCATGTAGTGACCCTGTGGTCCTCTTCTGTGAACATATTCAATGCTAATAGCCTTCTCTCTTTTACCCCAGGAGAAAATTGAAAAGAATCTCAAGAATAACATCAGAGAGGATGGGAACAAAAAGCAAAAAAGGAACTGAGCTTTGAGGAGTTTTTGGTCCTGCTAGGAAGAATGGGGCAAAAATACCATGTGAAGATGCTTAGCAGTGCCCTCCAGCAGAATGATTACCACTCTCATGCTCAATGCAGTGGGGAAGTACCCATGGCTAAGGCCTCAGCTACTAATCAGAAGTTCAAGCTATCTTTGACTTGCCAAAACAATGCTACATAGAATGAAATGTTATAGTCCTTGGTTGTGAACCAGAGTTCAGGTTAAATAAAGTCTGTCTCCACATCAGTGTTCTCATTGTGGCTCCTTTCTCTCTGTAGACTTGTCCTTCCCAGACATCTGAGCATCAGTTGTTCTGAACTCTTTTACAGTGGCTTAAACTTTCTATTTGGTCACAAAGAAATGAGCAACAGCAACCCGTGGTTCTGTTTTTAGCCAGTTTTGCTCATCTCCATAATCATGTCACATATCTGACATTAGTTCTGATTAGACTGTCCAAGTATGAGTCCTGTGTAACCCATCTTTCCTTGCTTTGGGTAACTTGTAACATTCTTTGGTACTTCTCCTACTTGTTAAGCAGGAAGGGGATGGCTGAGTCTGGGATGGGGTGAAAGAATACCATTTGATTCTGTGTGGGTGCAGAAAGTACAGAGGGGCTGGAAGAGATGCACTCTCTGGGAGATTTAGGCATGACTCTTTACAACAAAGGCCTTCCCCTGCTTCAATCCTTGATGAAGGAGATAGCCCTTGCTTGTCAAAACTGTTTTATTCATGGAAGATGTAAACACATATGACTTATTCAGGGTGAAACAGGGATTAAATACCTTTTTTTCAAGAAGGGATACCTCAGAAGAGAAATTCATTGGCTAAATACTTGAGACTTATCTAGATACTTCATTAGCATAGAGAGCTCTAGGCTTTTATGCTACATGACTGGTTGTCATGATCTTCTTAGTGGGGGTGTCATGGGTATGTGTCCCAGGACAGGTAGGTAATATCTGGCAAGAGCTGGTTCTAATGGTTCCTGTTCTCAATTATGAAATATGCCTGTTTTTTCAAACCTGCTTTAATTTTACCAGTTCCTCTGTCTGGTGGTATGGATCACTTGCCTCACAAGACCCTCTAAGGGAGACCCATTAGGCTCCTTATCTAGGAGCTATAGAACTCATAGGAAACTCCCTGAAAAAGGGTGTAAGTGTATCTTTACCAGATGCAGAATTGCCCAGGGTAGATGTATGAGAGACCCTCACAGTAATGTGAATTATTGAATCTTCTATTTCTCTTAAGAATTCTAGGAGCTCTCATACAAACATGGCAACTCGATTCTCAAATCCCCAAAATGCCCACAATTGTGCCACCGGAGAATGAGTTGTGAGATGAAGTAAACAGATCCAGAATCTTTGCAAAGCTTCCTCAGACTTAGGCTTCATCTCAGGTCAATTATGGTATTGTTCTTAAAAGGAACACTGGTGCTGGTTCTGGGAGAACATGCACCAAGTATGCTGAGTGACACATGCCGTTCATACACACCACATAGTCCAGAGCCTTGGATACTAAAGTCCCCTTGTATTCTTCAGCAAAAATGGAAGAGAACAACAGATATCTCTGGTGTCAGCCTCCCACATTTTCACTAATGAATCCTTCATCATCCCTGCTCTACTCCAATCTACCACCATCACTATGCCTTCCTCTTCTTTGATTAAAACAATACTACCTCTCTTGAGTCACCTGCATACCTACTAATACATCTTTGAGCACATTATAATGTCACATACTGAGATGGTGTCATCATTTTGAACAAATGTTCAATACATGTATTAATCACATACGGATGCAAAATAAAGTTGTTGAAACAGAAATATGAACTCATTGTGACTCAGAGAGCATAACTGATTTCTCTCACAGGGCCAGCATTCTAATCTGTTTGCCATGATTTTGACCAGACTCCCTGATCCTTGCCCTTGGGTTAAAAAAATAAAAAACCACTATCCTCTTAATTTTCTTAGACATTTTGGAAAAATGTTTGAAAGACATATCTTCAACAGAGGTAGTGGCTCTGTCCATATGAAAAGTCACTGTGGGTAGCATGATAGCCATTTTTATCTGTTCTTTGAACACATGTGTTCCTGACCCTGGGACTCAGGTGTACAGGACAGCAGGAAAGATTTGTAAGGGGAAGAGTACCAGATCACAGGCTAGAGGCAAATCCCAACTTACTGCATCACATGGATGACAAAGTTACTTCTTCAGACTTTAGTTTTGCCACTCACAAAAATGGAGGGATCAGTAGTGCATTGTCTGATCTGTGCATTTCTCCAATGTTAACTCCATGTGATTCTATTTACATGACTACCTAAAAGGCACGTGGCAGAGAGATAGCTAAGATATCTTTTCCTATCCAGATAGTAATTATATACACCAACCAACATATAATCACATTCAGTATTTAAGATCTATATTTAAGATCTATTAAGCTTGAGACACTGGAGAGATAGTTCCATGATTAAGAGCAGATAGTGCTTTTGTGGAGAGATGGCTCAAATTTCTAAGTTAAGTTCTCAGCATTCTGCATCAGTGAACTTACAAAACTGTAACTCTAGCTCCGGGGGGGGGGTGGTCGGGGGGAGTGTCATGTGCTTCTTGCCTGTAGATTACCTGCACTCACACACATTTAACACACACACGTGCTCGCGCACACACACACACATACACACACACACACACTCATGCGTGCACTTGCATACACACACACACACACACAGTGTAAAAAAATAAGTGTTTTAAAATAGTATTTCAAAGCTCAAGTTCATTTAGTTCAACAGGTTTTATTCACTGAGCATTTGTTACATATTATAAACTGATAAAATGTATTTTGCTGTTGTAAAGTCATCATGACTCTGGATGGATTGACATTAATTTATAAATATAACTCCTATACTGAGTTTAGCTATTATCCAGAGAATTATGATGATAAAATGTGGAGATAATTAAATCTGAGCAACATATCAGTTGCCATTTATTATATGGATAATTTTCTAAATATTGTGTATTTGGTATATAAGATGGCTAATCTTTATTTTCAATTTAAATGAATTTAGAACCCCTAAACATAAAGTTCTATGAGGAATCATCTAGATTAGGTATACTGGACAGCTTATTCCTGTGCTAAGAAATTTGTTAAATAAAAAAATCTACCTGATCACTAACATTCCTTTGTATCTTCTTCCTGTTTACCGACAAAGAAACCAAACATTTCATGTTCCTGAAACTCTGGTCTCTTTGACATAATAGACTGTTCCCTAGAACCATGAAGAAAAACAAATTATTTTTAAGTAGCATTTTAATGTTTAAATTTATTTCTTTTACAACCCAATTGCAGTTTTCCTTTCTTCCTCTCCTTCCAGTCTCTCCTCTTTATCTGTTTCTGACAATCTCTCCATATACTCCTTAGCTTCTCTTCAGAAAAGGGCTGGACTCATGGAAGGTACACTAGCAATGGCAAATCAAGCTTCAGTTAAACTAGTCATCTACTCTTTTACTAAGGTCAGACCCAGTATGGGGAAAAGATTTACAAAGGCAAACAACAGAGTCCTAGACCGCTCCTGCACCAAATCTTTGGAGTTCCATAAGATGATCAAGCTACACAACTGTTGCTACAGACGAACCTCTATTGGGTCTCCAATCTGCAGGGAACAGGTTTCTGGTTGCAGGTGAGCAAGGGTCAGCAAGAAATGACAGACAGATACAAACACAAGGGAGTGCTGAATCTGAATGTAATTTTTTCCAAGCAAACACCAGGCTTTTAATATAGAAGAAAAACAAGAAAGCCAGGCGAACATATCTGCCAAGTTACACTGACACAAAACAAAAAAGAATGCATACATTAAAAGATGGTGGGAGCCAGGCTCTGTTTACAAATGAGAATAGGAACAACCCTAATTAGGACCAGCTAAACACAGGAGTCAGGTGAATGTTCTGATACAATGCTAGTCTATTGTTAAACCCACCACCAGGGGTTCTTTAGGAAATACCTGATTATGCTATTCCCCTGGGCCTAGTGAAAAACATGCATAAGGGGAATTCCCTTCTACTAACCCTTTCATACTACAACCCACCTATTTTCCTAGGCCATTGTGTATTCCTGTATTTGGGTGGGACTCGGCTATTGTCCTATGTAATTACTATGTAGACTAGCCCTGAGCTTTTCTGGCTCTGTTCAAGTAAATTATAATGCCTAATTAGTTTTACTCTCTCTACTAGAAGTGAATTTGAATGTTACTGAATAGGTAACATTCTTACTGAATTCCAAGCTCAGGTTCAGCTTCAAGGACTGCCCAGGACATTGGAACAGTGGCAAAGGCTATATGTCAAAATCAGTCCTTAAAGCCACTTATAATAAAACAGTACTGAAAGAGAGAACATGGACCCATACACCAGACTAACGCAGGGAAAGGGTTTGAATATATGGGCTATTGGAATGCCAATGTTTCAGGAGGCTGTTTCTATGAAACTCTTTGCCTTGTGACTGCTTCCAGGCTTTTAGGCATACCAAGCAGACTTCACTGGAGTGGATGTAGCAAACTGTGATATATGTGCTGAGTGGGTCACTTCAATACAGGCTCCATGGTTGGAGGTTCAATATCTGTAGGACACTATGGGCTCAGGTTATTTGCTTCTGTGGGTTTTCTTGCAGAGTCTTTGACACCTATGGCTTATGCAATCCTTGTTAACTACCAAGTCTTGGTGCTCCTGCCTCACTTTTGAAGTGCTGGAATTGCAAGTGTGTGTGATAAGGACAAAGGGAGGCCTATGGAGGTTGGTAGGGGTACCAGTACAATAGTTTTGGAGTATTCCACACTGCCAAGTAACCAATAGAGTATGAAGGGAAATCAGCCCCCACCCTCACCCCGTGTCTTTGTTAGTGTTTTCATTTCTGTGAGCAGACACCATGACCAAGTCATCTATTATAAGCACAACATTTAATTGGGGCTGGTGTACAGGTTCAGAGGTTCAGTTCATTATCATAAAAGCAGAGAGAGAGAAAGGGAGAGAGAGGGAGAGAGAGAGAGAGAGAGAGAGAGAGAGAGAGAGAGAGAGAGAGAGAGAGAGAGAGAGAGAGAGAGAGAGAGAGAGAGATAGATCATTGGCTGCCTAGGCTATTCAGATTGGAAGGTTACAATATTATTGAAGCCACAGACTCCTCCAAATTCCCTAACAAAGGTGCAAAAGTTTGATTATTATAGAAAAATGCCAATGTGTAAGGAGCTTTTCCCAGGCTTCCTGGAAATATTTTCAATCAAGATACCACAATTATGAGCATAATTTCAGTTAAGGTACAAACAATAATATCATCTCCATTCAAATTAAAGGTCACTCTCAGCACCAAAACCCCATTAAGTTGCCTTGGTGCAGTTTATTGATGTAACATGTCCTTTGAAGGCAACCATTTCTCATTGGAGCACTGTTTGTGCCAGTTGGGGCCAAACACTGGGGAATCTTGATTACTAATATAACTGGTACTCTTTTACTAAGAAGCAGAGATCTTTTTTGATAGGGGACTGTCACTAATATCATTTTGACATTTTTTGGTAGGAAAAGTTCACCAAATCAAAGGATTATAGAGAAAATTTGGAATTACTGAATCAGTGTTATTTCATCTAGACTGATAACTGGCATTCCTCCATCTGTTTATTTATAACTTATATTTACATAAGTGTTTAATTTCTTTCTCATTTTATATGACCCGTGGTAACACTGGGGTGATTGTAGTAATACTCTATGATAACAGGATTTCCCAAGTTGTCCCTCCCATGAAAGCAACCTGCAGGGCACAGGCAGCATTAACTGGTTTAGCATCAATCAGGGCCATCACTCTCTACTACAAGGACAAAGGATGAGCATGTGTTGCAAGTGACAAAAGATTTGCTCATCTTACTGAGGAATCTTCTCCCAAGGGATCTTATATTTCATAGCAGATTTTCATTCTGTCCCAAGGAATCTAAAATGTATTTCTTGCTTCTGGGATGACACAAACAAAACCTTTACCCCATAGTTTAACATGTCCCTTCTCAAATCTAGAGAGATGAGATGAGACCTCAAGACAGGAGTTAGCAATGACATCAGGTTCTTTGATTACTAGAATATCAAATATCTGTCAGAGAAAGTTAAATATTATGTAACAATTCAAATTTTAATGTGTATTTTACTCTAGATACATACAGTTGTGGCATCCTATAGCCCTCTATTCCCCCTCTGTTTGTTTTTGTAAATAACACCTAATGTTTTAGTGTTTGTGTTCTACAATGCCTTCTCCTGTAAAATTACATGAGGTGGTACATTGAATAAGAATGGCCCCCAAAGGCTCATAGATTTGAATGCTTGGGCATTAGAGATTAGTACTACGTGAGAGGGATTAAGAGATGTAGCCATTTTGTTACTGAAGATGGGCTTTGGGGTTCCAAAAGCCCAAACCAATCACAGTGGCTCTTTTTTCTTTCTGCCTGTGGATCCAGATGTAGAACTGTTAGCTACTTCACTAACACCATGACTGCCTGTGTGCTGACATGCTTCCTGCCATGATGATAATGGACAAACCCTCTGAAACTATAAGCAAGTCTCAATTAAAATTTTTTTAAAATAAGAATTGCCATGGTCAACGGTTTTTCTATAGAACACAGTCTAAGACACAGTGTCTCTGGTTTTATACATAACATAAAAATACTGTAAAACAGGTTGGAAATTATGAGATCTATATGCTGGGCCACTATCAGTGTTGATTATCTTAGGAATGTCCACAGAGGCAAAGCATGCATTAAAGTGTGATATCACATGAAAAGTTTGCTCTCCATGTTGAACTGTGGTCTGTGTCATATTGAAGAAGTATCTACAAACACATGGGCATAGTTTTGCTTAGCAAATTCCAGACTGTAGTAATTGTCATTTTTCAAAGGTCACTTGGTTCTATACCTCAGCAGTGTAGTATCCAATTTAGAACTGGGGTATTGTAGAACTATGATTTTTGCCTGATTCTTGGGTAGGAAAAATTTTTCTTGGAGAAATTGAGAAAGATTTTGATTTAGAGTTTGCGCAGTTAGTGGCCATTTGGACAGGTGTAAGTAGAGACAGAGGGTAGATTAGTGTATCTGCCTATGAATTGATTGTGTTAAGGGCTTAGGCAATTTCAAATGAGTACTTTTGTGGATGATGCAGAGTTGCAAGACCTAGAAGAAATTACTTACAGAGCTTGGGGAGGGGGATTATGGGTAATTTTATCAGCTTGTGGTGTACAGCTGTTTCCAGAATAGGGGTGATGATGTCCATAAAGGCAGAACCAACGATAATGTGAAATGGAAAGGCAGAGGCTTTAGGAGCTTTATGGCTGTCTAATTTATTCTGTTGAACTGAGCAATAATAACTATGAAAAACAGTTTGATTAGCCTTAATAAAGTCTTTAAATACTTTGTTCTATCTGTGAAATAAATACAGGCATTAATAATTAGTGAAGTGGAAAGGTAAGAAGGGACAATCCATAGATGATGTTTTGAAGACAAAAGCAACTTTCCCCAGGGATAATGATAATCAAGTTTACCAAGACAAACTGAAAGTAGACATTGTCATTGAAAATGTTTTTTTTTTTTTTTCGTAAAGCAATTTTATTTTCTAGTAGCATATATTGCTTGAACAAAATAACATGTTTTGGGTTCTGGGACTTCGCCAAAGTAGTCTGCACAGGTGAGAGTGTGGAATACAGAAGCTAACAGCTTCTGGGACAGGCGGGAGACACAGAGCTTCTGAGGCAGCACCCTTTATGAGCTCCAGACATACGTCCACCTTCCTGGCCAAAGGAGAGGTGATCGCCCGGCCCAGGAGGCCTTTGCCTCAGCATCGGTGGGAGCCATCTTGGTTCCAGGACTCTGCCGAATAGTCTGCACAGGTGAGAGTGTGGAATACAGAAGCTAACAGCTTCTATGACAGGCTAAAGCAACACAGCTTCTGGAAAAGGTCCGGTTTTGGGCCTTCATACTCGGCCAGGAGAGAGGTCCAAACACCAGATATCTGTGCACCTTCCCTGTAAGAGGAGAGCTTCCTGCAGAGAGTGCTCTGACCACTGAAACTCAGAGAAGAGAGCTAGTCTCCCAGGTCTGCTGATAGAGGGTTACAGAATCACCAGAGGAACAATCTCTAAACAGAGACAACTATAACAAGTAACTCCAGAGATTACCAGATGGCGAAAGGTAAACTTACTAACAGAAACCAAGACCACTCACCACCATCAGAACCTAGCATTCCCACTTCACCCAGTCCAGGGCACCCAAACACACCTGAAAAGCTAGACCTGGATTTAAAAGCATATCTCATGATGATGATAGAGGACATCAAGAAGGACTTTAATAACTCACTTAAAGAAATACAGGAGAGCAGTTCTAAACAGGTAGAAGACATTAAAGAGGAAGCACAAAAATCCCATAAAGAATTGCAGGAAAACACAACCAAACAGGTGATGGAATTGAATAAAACCATCCAAGACCTAAAAAGGGAAGTAGACACAATAAAGAAAACTCAAAGTGAGGCAACGATGGAGATAGAAACCCTAGGAAAGAAATCTGGAACCATAGACGTGAGCATCAGCAACAGAATACAAGAGAGGGAAGAGAGAATCTCAGGTGCAGAATATTCCATAGAGAACATTGGCACAACAATCAAAGAAAATGGAAAATGCAAAAAGATCCTAACTCAAAACATCCAGGAAATCCAGGACACAATGAGAAGAACAAACCTACAAATAATAGGAGTAGATGAGAATGAAGATTTTCAACAAAAAGGACAGGCAAATATCTTCAACAAAATTATAGAAGAAAACTTCCCAAATCTAAAGAAAGAGATGCTCATGAACATACAAGAAGTCTACAGAACTCGAAATAGACTGGACCAGAAAAGAAATTCCTCCTGACATATAATAATCAGAACAACAAATGCACTAAATAAACATAGAATATTAAAAACATTAAGGGAAAAAGGTCAAGTAACATATAAAGGCAAGCCTATCAGAATTACACCAGATTTTTCACCAGAGACTATGAAAGCCAGAAGAACCGGGACAGATCTTATACAGACAATAAGAGAACAAAAATGCCAGCCCAGGCTACTATACCCAGCCATACTCTCAATTCACATAGATGGAGAAACCAAAGTATTCCATGGTAAAACCAAATTCACACATTATCTTGCCACAAATCCAGCCCTTCAAAGGACAATAACAGAAAAAAATCCAGCCCTTCAAAGGACAATAACAGAAAAAAAAAATACAAGGACGGAAACCACATCCTAGAAAAAGCAAGAAGGCAATCCCTCAACAAACCTAAAAGAAGACTGCCACAAGAACAGAATACCAACTTTAACAACAAAAATAGTAGGAAGTAACAATTACTTTTCCTTAATATCTCTTCATATCAATGGACTCAACTCTCCAATAAAAAGACATAGACTAACAGACTGGCTACACAAACAGGACCCAACATTTTGCTGCTTACAGGAAACTCATCTCAGAGAAAGAGATAGGCACTACCTCAGAATGAAAGGCTGGAAAACAATTTTCCAAGCAAATGGTCTGAAGAAAGAAGCTGGAGTAGCCATTGTAATATCTAATAAAATTGATGTCCGACCCAAAGTCATCAAAAAAGACAAGGAGGGGCACTTCACACTCATCAAAGGTAAAATTTTCCAAGAGGAACTCTCAATTCTGAATATTTATGCTCCAAATGAAAGAGAAACCACATTCATTAAAGATAATTTAGTAAAGCTCAAAGCACACATTGCACCTCACACAATAATAGTGGGAGACTTCAACACACCACTTTCACAAATTGACAGATCATGGAAACAGAAACTAAACAGGGACACAGTGAAACTAACAGAAGTTATGAAACAAATGGATCTAACAGATATCTACAGAACATTTTATCCTAAAACAAAAGGATATACCTTCTTCTCAGTACCTCATGGTACCTTTTCCAAAATTGACCATATAATTGGTCACAAAACAGGCCCCAACATATACAAAAATATTGAAATTGTCCCAAGCATCCTATAAGATCACCATGGACTAAGGCTGGTCTTCAATAACAAAATAAATGATAGAAAGCCAACATTCAGGTGGAAAATGAACAACACTCTTCTTAATGATAACTTGGTCAAGGAAGGAATAAAGAAAGAAATTAAAGACTTTTTCGAATTTAATGAAAATGAAGTCACAACATACCCAAACTTGTGGGACACAATGAAAGCATTTCTAAGAGGAAAACACATAGTTCTGAGTGCCTCCAAAAAGAAACTAGAGAGAGAGCACACATTAGCAGCTTTACAACACTCCTAAAAGCTCTAGATTGAAAGGAAGCAAATTCACCCAAAAGGAGTAGATGGCAGGAAATAATCAAACTCAGGGGTGAAATCAACCTAGTGGAAACAAGAAGAACTGTTTAAAGTATCAATCAGAGGAGGACGTGGTTCTTTGAGAAAATCAACAAGATAGATCAACCCTTAGCCAGACTCACTAGAGGGCACAGGGAAAGCATCTTAATTAACAACATCAGAAATGAAAAGGGAGACATAACATCAGATCCTGAAGAAATCCAAAACACCATCAGATTCTTTTACAAAATGCTACAGTCAAGAAAACTGGAGAACCTGGATGAAATGGACAAGTTTCTAACCAGATACCAGGTACAAAAGTTCAATCAAGACCAGATTAATGATCTAAACAGTCCTCTATCCCCTAAAGAAATAGAAGCAGTCTTTAATAGTCTCCCAACCAAAAAAAGCCCAGGACCAGATGGGTTAAGTGCAGAGTTCTATCAGACCTTCAAAGAAGATCTAATCCCAGTTCTTCACAAACTATCCCACAAAATAGAAACAGAATGTACTCTACCCAACTCATTCTATGAAGCCACAATTACTCTGATACCTAAACCACAAAAAGACCCAAAAAAGATAGAGAACTTCAGACCAATTTCCCTTAAGAATATCGATGCAAAAATCCTCAATCCCAGAACACATCAAAACAATCATCCATCCTGACCAAGAAGGTTTCATCCCAGGGATGCAGGGATGGTTCAATATATGGAAATCCATCAACGTAATCCAGTATATAAACAAACTCAAAGACAAAAACCACATGACCATCTCATTAGATGCTTAGAAAGCATTTGACAAAATCCAACATTCATAATAAAAGTCTTGGAAAGATCAGGAATTCAAGGCCCATAACTAACCATGATAAAAGCAATCTACAGCAAACCAGTAGCCCACATCAAATTAAATGGTCAGAAGCTGGAAGCAATCCCCCCAAAACAGGGACTAGACAAGGCTGTCCACTCTCTCCCTACCTATTCAACATTGTACTTGAAGTCCTAGCCAGAGCAATTAGACAACAAAAGGAGATCAAGGGGATACATATTGGAAAAGAAGAAGTCAAAATTTTACTTTTTGCAGATGATATGATAGTATATATAAGTGACCCTAAAAATTCCACCACAGAACTCCTAAGCCTCATAAACAGTTTCATTGAAGTAGCTGGATATAAAATTAACTCAAACAATTCAATGGCCTTTCTGTACACAAAGGATAAAGAGGCTGAGAAAGATATTAGGGAAACAACACCCTTCTCAATAGTCACAAATAATATAAAATACCTTGGCGTGACTCTAAGTAAGGAAGTGAAAGATCTGTATGATAAGAACTTCAAGTCTCTGAAGAAAGAAATTAAAGAAGATCTCAGAAGATGGAAAGATCTCCCATGGTCATGGATTGGCAGGATCAATATAGTAAAAATGGTTATCTTGCCAAAAGCAATCTCCAGATTCAATGCAATTCCCATCAAAATTCCAACTCAATTCTTCAACGAATTAGAAAGGGCAATCCGCAGATTCATCTGGAATAGCAAAAAACCTAGGATAGCAAAAACTCTTCTCAAGGATAAAAGAACCTCTGGTGGAATCACCATGCTTGACCTAAAGCTGTACTACAGAGCAATTGTGATAAAAACTGCATGGTACTAGTATAGTGACAGAAAAGTAGACCAGTGGAACAGAATTGAAGACCCAGAGATGAACCCACACATCTATGGTCACTTGATCTTTGACAAGGGAGCTAAAACAATCCAGTGGAAAAAAGACAGCATTTTCAACAAATGGTGCTGGCACAACTGGTGGTTATCATGTAGAAGAATGCGAATTGATCCATTCCTATCTCCTTGTACTAAGGTCAAATCTAAGTGGATTAAGGAACTCCACATAAAACCAGAGACACTGAAACTTATAGAGGAGAAAGTAGGGAAAAGCCTCCATTATATGGGTACAGGGGAAAAATTCCTGAATAGAACAGATAAGGCTTGTGCTGTAAGATCGAGAATTGATAAATGGGACCTCATAAAGTTGCAAGCTTCTGCAAGGCAAAAGACACCGTCAATAAGACAAAAAGACCACCAACAGATTGGGAAAGAATCTTTACCTATCCTAAATCAGATAGGGGACTAATATCCAATATATATAAAGAACTCAAGAAGGTGGACTCCAGAAAATCAAATAACCCCGTTAAAAAATGGGGCTCAAAACTGAACAAAGAATTCTCTCCTGAGGAATACCGAATGGCAGAGAAGCACCTGAAAAAATGTTCAACATCCTTAATCATCAGGGAAATGCAACTCAAAACAACCCTGAGATTCCACCTCACACCAGTCAGAATGGCTAAGATCAAAAATTCAGGTGACAGCAGATGCTGGCGAGGATGTGGAGAAAGAGGAACACTCCTTCATTGTTGGTGGGATTGCAAGCTGGTACAACCACTCTGGAAAATAGTTTGGTGGTTCCTCAGAAAATTGGACATAATACTGAAAGACCCCCGGAGGGCAGACCCTCACTCAAGCCTCGGGACAGCCGTGTACCCAGGAAGACACTGAGACCGAACTTAAGATGTAGAGAGTAAGATTTAATAAAGCAACAACAAGAAAGCACATAAAAAGCACATAAACCAGAGCTCTGGGGTCGAAACTCATACACCCGGCATGGTGCAGAGGAGATTCGACGACGAGCCAAGTTTTTCTCAGGCTTTTATAGAAAAAAACCAAGGGGAGGAGTGGGGCAGGAAAAGTACAAATTTACGTCACCAAGGGGTTTTGCCAAGAGTTTTTTCAAGGGGCTTTCCATAACCTAGGGGTCGTGTCCTATATTTTGGCAATGTACCCGATCTATTGGAACATTCTGGGGTAGTACCAGGAGGCCCTTATCTCAAAAATGTTCTTGGAACAGTCCTCAGTTAGGAGGGGTAGGACTAGGTTTGTTCCAGGAGACCCTTATCTAAAAAATGTTCTTGGAACAGTTTTCAATTGGGAGGGGGTTGGACTCTGGGGTGAAGAGTTCAGGAATGTACTCTGGGGTAAAAAGTTCAGGTGTCCAGTAATTTTCCTCTTTCATTCCCCACTCCTTCTAGTAAATAGCTCTAATCTTAGAGCGAGTTTTCGGTCTCTTGGAGGACCCGATATTGTTGCATTTATTTTTTTTTCTAACATGGGAACAAAAACAGAATAAGAAGGATTAGTAAACAGAACTAGGCAGGAGCCCTTTTAGCGAGGCTTGAGGGTCTGGGCATGATGCAGGTGCACGTAGATCAGATCTCTGGCTGGAACCGGTGAGATGTCCTTGGGGTACCCAGCTCGTTCACTGTAGCCAGTTGTGACCAGACTTTTTTCTGTACCACCTGCAAGCCTTTTAACTTAGCAAACAACATAGGTTTAAACACATCATTTAAGACTATGATGGGCATAGGAGTCTCATAAAGGATCTTAAACAGAGTAAAGCTGAATCAAGAGGGAGTATTTCTAGTACGTTTAAATAGGGTATAGGGAAGGAACACCAAGTCTGTGCCAGTCTCCACGATTAATTTTGTCAAGGTCTGTTTTAGAGTTTTAAACTATTTTTTTTTATCTGTCCTTAGCTCTGAGGTCTGTACACACAATGTAATTTTTATTTGACCTCTAAATACTTGGCCACACCCTGACTTACCTGGGCAACAAAGGCAGGGCCATTATCTGACACTATTGCTTTTGGCACTCTGAACCTTGGAAAAAAATTTTTTAATAATTTTCTTGATGACTATGTGAGCAGTCTCATTTTTACAGGGAAAAGCTTTTATCCATTTTGAGAACGTTCACAAAAACCAGAAGGTATTTATACACATATTTTTTCTCAGTAAAGTCTATTTTTCAGTTGATGTCAGGTCTGTCTTTTCGAGGGAGGACTAGTTTTCTTCTTTTAGTTTAGTCTTTAGACTGCCAGGATTATTGCTCTTTGGGATGCCTGTTTGGCGGTTAGATCTGCCATCTGATTTCTTTTAGCCACATCATTTTAAGTCTTTTTCTGCAGATGTCAACAGCTTTTTTTGTCTGTATATTGTTCCATACAGTGGCAAAAGCATACCTGCTGTCAGTGTAGACTTTTCTGGGCTGAAGTCCCTTTAGGGAGGCTGCTGGCCTAGATCACTTGCTTTTTGTCCACCGCTGCACTACTGTCCCCGCCTTCCGCCTACCTTCAACCGTGAGGCTACTGCCATTCGTGTACCAGTTCAAACTTTCAGGCCAAGGCTGATCTGATCCTTCAGATCATTTCCAGTATCAGTTCCTTCTGCCAGAATGTCAGAGCAGTGATGAGTAGGTGAAGACTCAGCAGGTTAGCAGGGGAAGCGAAGGTCACTTGTTCAGTCAACAAAAAGTTAATGTCTTTACCTGCCGAGGTAAGTAGCCCCCTCTGTTGGTAGATTGCCCCATGGATATGGGCTGTAGCGAAAGCATAGCGGCTGTCAGTGTAAATGTTGATCGCCTTACCTTCAGCCAACCGCAGGGCTTGGGTTAGCGCCAGGAGTTCAGCCTTCTGAGCCGAAGTTCCTTCTGGAAGACCACTCGCCCAAATTACCTGTTTTCCATCCACCACTGCCGCTCCTGCTCTTCTTTTTCTTTTCACCACAAAGCTGCTGCCATCTGTGTACCAGGCAGGCACACCTAGCCAAGGCTGATCAGTCAGATCCCTCCTCGTTCCAGTTTTTTCAGCCAGGACATCAGCACATTGATGTACAGGAGTGGAGTCATCCGCCAAGGGGAACGATTGGATAATGTTTTTCAGAGCGTTAGTCAGCCATCGGTCTTTTTCAGGGTCCCAATCTCTGAGTAAGAACCTCTTTGGCAATACCTTTGTTCTCAGTCACATCTAGGAGTCCCAAAGTTGGGGACAACATTAGGGCAGTCTCAATAGCATCTAAGGCCATCCAAGGTTGTTCTTAATTCAGCAAAACCTGGAATCCACAGTCTGCAAAGGCCCGCAGTGTCCAGGAACTTTTTAAACTTGCTTTGCACTGGTCAGTGGAGGAATATGAAACACAGTCTCTTTTAGCTGCTTCAACAGGTAGGCCACCGGTCTCTTTTAAGGACTCAGCTTCTGTGTTAGCACCCCCTTCTGCTATCTCTTTACTTTTAGCCACAAACAGGTGAAGGGTTTGGTCATGAGGGGGGCTCCTCTTCTTTTTGTTAGGACAGTCTCTCACCCAATGCTTTTTTTTTAACAGTAAACACTTTGATCTTTAGCCAAAAGCTTTCTTTTGTTGCCAGGTACTAAGTTTTCTAGTTTCTCTGACTTTTGTGGCCAGCATTTTATTTCTCTTATCTTTTTTTTAAAAATTTTCTGGCTCCCTATTTCTCACAGATTATTTCTAAGTGCTAGCATTATTAGCAAGTGTCACTTTGCTAGGTTCTAGTCTTTGTCATTTATCTCTCTCTGCTCCTGTTTCCTAACTGTAATAGAGATCTCATATAATGTCTCTCTCTCTCTCTCTCTCTCTCTCTCTATATATATATATATATATATATATATATATATATATATATATATTTGTTCCTCTTCCTTGTCTTTGCTTCCTTTGAATGTTATCTAATTATTACATCTATATTTTGTCAGTTAACTTTTTTCATAGTTTACTTCTTTTCACTGTTAACCTATCTCTTCTGAGTCTGCTGAAGCTTTGCTCTCAGCTCTTCTTTGCAGACCTCTATCCTTTTTTTTAACTTTTGTAACTTTTTATTACCTTGGTCAGATTGTTGGGGCACTTTCTAGTCCCACAGAGACGAGACCCTCATCAGAGCCTGGCAGTTAGACTCGCAGGTGCTCCTTACCTTGGACAGAAGAAGCCCCAAGTGGGTGGATGTCTCCCTCACTGGAGCTTGGAACAGACTCACTGCCAGCAGCTCAGGGCGGTGCCTGAGAAGAGAAAACACGTGGGGCAGAGAAGGGAGTGCAGCTCTCACATCTGGCTGCACGAGACCACTGATATCTCAAAATGAACGCAATTTTTTCTGTTAACAAGAGACAGGATACAGGGGACAGGGGAATGAGAAGCAACCAGGGAACCGGCACAAACTCCTGGGAGTGGCAAACAAACACTGGCAGGGAGGGGGGAAGGTGGCAGAGGCAGCAATTTAACCACTTAATAGACACCCGGTGCTCTCTGCACTGTCTTCCCGCATGGCTTGAGCCCTTGGAGGCGGCGGCGGGCCAGGCGGACACAAGGGAGTGCAGGCATGCACCTGTGCACCCCGTGCTCCCTGCACTGTCCCCGGCGAGGGAGCAAGTAGCCAGGCAGACACAAGGGAGTGCGGGCAGACTCGGGGTGGGGGGAAGCCAAAGGAGGGACTGCGGCCGCAGTCGGCCCCTCCCCAGCTGTGGCAGGCTTCACGGCCACTCCAGGGTGCCAGGCGGGACCGGCAGGCCGCCGCACTCGCCACCAGCATCTCACAAATCGCTCGCGGGGCACAGACAGCCCCTGTTGTTGCTGCTGTACCTGCAGAACCAGAACCTCAGCGCCACTGCTGCTATCAAAGCCCTAACTGTGCCGCCAAAGCCGGAAGTTTTTAGCCCAGCTCTGCATCTCAGAGCTCTTTTGAGCAGCCCGTTTTTTTTTTTTCTTTTTTTTTTTTAAAAACCATTGTTGACAAATTCTGTCCTGACGTCAGTCCAAGTCTACAGTCGACAAAGGGTTAACACACACACACAGTCTGTCACGTGACAAAAACCTCAAACAAGCACACTCGTCTACGCCTGGACTTATACAACCAGCCAAACGCTATTTTCTGACGGGGTCGGATTCTACATTGACTCTTTTTCCTGACGGGGGTGGGATTCCAAATCCACTCCCGTTCTGGCAGATTGTCCCATTTCTAGAATAATAGCAGACACAACAAGAGCGGACACGAGACTGTGACAAAAAAGAAACCAAAAACAGCAGCGACTTCGCGTCGCCCACAGGCAACTTCCAGAATCAGATGGCCTTTCAAAGGCCTACAGATTGAGACCTACCTGGCCTCCAGAGGGGTCCACCAGGCGTCCCTGTTCCTCCCCTGTTCCTCCTGGGACATCTCCCAGGGCGAGCGGACGGTGGACACCTGGACACGTCTATCTTTATCCACCCCGCGCTCCCTCCCGGAGCGCGGTCTCAGGTGCTCGTACAGAGCACTGAGCGTCGCGCAAAACCGAAACTGCGATCGCACCAGATACAGATTCAGATGGCCTCTCAAAGGCCTACAGATACAGATTCAGATGGCCTCTCCAAGGCCTACAGATCGAGACCCTCCTGGCCTCCAGAAGCAGAACACAGACACCAGACCAAGACAAAATAGAAAATCTTACCTCTGAGTGGGTCCAGGACTTCTGGGTGGTCGCGCTGATTCCCGGCCAATGCACCAAATGAAAGACCCCCGGAGGGCAGACCCTCACTCAAGCCTCGGGACAGCCGTGTACCCAGGAAGACACTGAGACCGAACTTAAGATGTAGAGAGTAAGATTTAATAAAGCAACAACAAGAAAGCACATAAAAAGCACATAAACCAGAGCTCTGGGGTCGAAACTCATACACCCGGCATGGTGCAGAGGAGATTCGACGACGAGCCAAGTTTTTCTCAGGCTTTTATAGAAAAAAACCAAGGGGAGGAGTGGGGCAGGAAAAGTACAAATTTACGTCACCAAGGGGTTTTGCCAAGAGTTTTTTCAAGGGGCTTTCCATAACCTAGGGGTCGTGTCCTATATTTTGGCAATGTACCCGATCTATTGGAACATTCTGGGGTAGTACCAGGAGGCCCTTATCTCAAAAATGTTCTTGGAACAGTCCTCAGTTAGGAGGGGTAGGACTAGGTTTGTTCCAGGAGACCCTTATCTAAAAAATGTTCTTGGAACAGTTTTCAATTGGGAGGGGGTCGGACTCTGGGGTGAAGAGTTCAGGAATGTACTCTGGGGTAAAAAGTTCAGGTGTCCAGTAATTTTCCTCTTTCAATACTACCAGAGGATCCAGCAATACCTCTCCTGGGCATATATCCAGAAGATGTTCCAACCGGTAAGAAGGACACATGCTCCACTATGTTCATAGCAGCCTTATTTATAATAGCCAGAAGCTGGAAAGAACCCAGATGCCCCTCAACAGAGGAATGGATACAGAAAATGTGGTACATTTACACAATGGAGTACTACTCAGCTATTAAAAGGAATGAATTTATGAAATTCCTAGGCCAATGGATTTATCTGGAGGTCATCATCCTGAGTGTGGTAACATATTCACAAAGGAACTCACACAATATGTACTCACTGATAAGTGGATATTAGCCCAAAAACTTAGGATACCCAAGATATAAGATACAATTTGTTAAACGCATGAAACTCAAGAAGAACAAAGACCAAAGTGTGGACACTGTGCCCCTTCTTGGAATTGGGAACAAAACACCCATGGAAAGAGTTATAGAGATAAAGTTTGGAGCTGTGAAGAAAGGATGGACCATCTAAAGACTGCCATATCCAGGGATCCATCCCATAATCAGCTTCCAAACGCTGACACCATTGCATACACTAGCAAGATTTTGCTGAAAGGACCCAGATATTGCTGTATCTTGTGAGACAATGCTGGGGCCTAGCAAACACAGAAGTGGATGCTTACAGTCAGCTATTGGGTGGATCACAGGGCCCCCCAATGGAGGAGCTAGAGAAAGTACCCAAGGAGCTAAAGGGAACTGCAACCCCATAAGTGGAACATTATTATGAACTAAGCAGTACCCAAGAGCTCTTGACTCTAGCTGCATTTGTATCAAAAGATGGCCTAGTGGGCCATCACTGGAAAGAGAGGCCCATTGGACTTGCCAACTTTATATGCCCCAGTATAGGGGAATGCCAGGGCCAATGGGTGCAGGTGGGTGGGTGGGGGAATGTGGGGGGGGAGTGTATTGGGGACTTTTTGGATAGCATTGGAAATGTAATTGAGGAAAATACCTAATTTAAAAAAACAAAAAGGAACTCCACATAAAGCCAGAGACACTGAAACTCATAGAGGAGAAAGTAGGGAAAAGCCTCAAAGATATGGGTACTGTGGAAAATTTCCTGAATAGAAGAGCAATGGCTTATGGTGTAAGATCGAGAATAGATAAATGGGACCTCATAAAGTTGCAAAGCTTCTGCAAGGCAAAAGACATTGTCAATAAGACAAAAAGACCCGAACAGTTTGGGAAAGGATCTTTACCTATCCTAAATCAGATAGGGGACTAACATTCAATATATATAAAGAACTCAAGAAGGGGAACACAGAAAATCAAATAACCCCATTAAAAATGGGGCTCAGAGCTGAACAAAGAATTCTCACCTCAAGAATACCGAATGGCAGAGAAGCACCTGAAAAAATGTTCAACAACCTTAATCATCAGGGAAATGCAACTCAAAACAACCCTGAGATTCCACCTCACACCAGTCAGAATGGCTAAGATCAAAAATTCAGGTGACAGCAGATGCTGGCAAGGATGTGTAGAAAGAGGAACACTCCTCCATTGTTGGTGGGATTGCAAGCTTGTACAACCACTCTGGAAATCAGTCTGGCAATCCCTCAGAAAATTGGACATAGTACTATCAGAGTATCCTGCAATACCTCTCCTGGGCATATATCCAGAAGATTTTCCAACTGGTCAGGAGGACACATGCTCCACTATGTTCATAGCATTCTTATTTATAATAGCCAGAAGCTGGAAAGAACCCAGATGCCCCTCAACAGAGGAATGGATACAGAAAATGTGGTACATTTACACAACGGAGTACTACTCAGCTATTAAATAGAATGAATTTATGAAATTCCTAGGCAAATGGATGGACCTGGAGTGCAGCATCCTGAGTGAGGTAACCCAGTCACAAAGGATCCCACACAATATGTACTCACTGATAAGTGGATATTATCCCAGAAACTTAGGATACCCAAGATATAAGATACAATTTGCTAAACACTTGAAACTCAAGAAGAATGACGACCAAAGTGTGGACACTTTGCCCATTCTTAGAATTGGGAACAAAACACCCATGGAAGGAGTTAGAGACACAAAGTTTGGAGTTGTGAAGAAAGGATGGACCATCTAGAGATTGCCATATCCAGGGATCCATCCCATAATCACCTTCCAAACGCTGACACCATTGCATACACTAACAAGATTTTTCTGAAAGGACCCAGATATAGCTGTCTCTTGTGAGACTATGCTGAGGCATCCGAAGTGGATGCTCACAGTCAGCTATTGGATTGATCACAGGGCCCCCAATGGAGGAGCTAGAGTAAGTACCCAAGGAGCTAAAGGGATCTGCAACCCTATAGGTGGAACAACATTATGAACTAACCAGTGCCCCGGAGCTCTTGACTCTAGCTGCATATGTATCAAAAGATGGCCTATTCGGCCATCAATGGAATGAGAGGCCCATTGGAGTTGCAAACTTTATATGCCCTACTGCAGGGGAAAGCCAGGGCTAAAAAGTGGGAGTGGGTGGGTAGGGGATTGGTGGGGAGTGTATGGGGGAGTTTTGGTATAGCATTGGAAATGTAAATGAGGAAATACCCAATAAAAAAGTTACTTTAAAAATAAAGAATTCCCAAAGTCATTTTTACATGTCAGCTTCTTCAAATTTCCCAAATATTCCAGGGAAGCATGGTAACACTTAAGAATATTTTATTATGTGTATTGTGTACATGCTTTTTAACATGATTTGACTCATGTAAAAAAAATCTTTGTATCCTTAGAATACAGAATAAAATCATTATTTATGGCTATTGGTCTTATTTAAAACAGTCTGTTGAGCAATGTTATAGTTAACCAATTCCTTTCCAATGAGCCATGATTGCTTCAGAGTAACCACACTGAAGCTTCCCTGTGATTTAACCTTGCCAAATAATCACAGTTACCCTGATTCCAGCTATTTCCTGACTGAGTGAAACTCATCCTAGTAACTTAGAACATAAAATTATAACTATGTGTATTCTGAGAGAAAAGTAACATTTTTATACTCACATGTAATTCAGAGTTAAAGGGGAAGATTACATTTAAGTAATTTAAAAGTTCATATAAGAAGAGTAAAAGTATCAAGTAATTGCCACTACCTGCCCCTTTGCTATCTATCAACTTTCTGTTTTTCTTCAAGGCATTCCCAATGATCTAAAATGCTCATTATTAATTATTAATTAATTAATTAAATCCTTTTTATAGTCCAGTCTTCATCCCCCATTCCTCATCCTCCAAGAGGAAGTACCTATCCCTACACCCCCAACCCACTAGATCTCTCTACTTCCAGGGACCCCAAGTCTATCAAGGGTTAGGTGCATCTTCCCTTACTGAGCACACTAATCACATTAAAGTTTCCCTGTGATTTAACCTGAGCAAATAATCACAGTTACCCCTACTCCAGATATTCCTTGACTGAGTAAATTTCATCCTTATAACTTAGAATACAAAATTATAACTACGTGTGAGAGAAAAGTAACATTTTCATACTCACATAGGAGTTAAAGCAGAGGTAAATGTTATAGTTAAGCAATTCTTCTCCAATGAGCCATGATTGTTTCAGACTAACCACACTAAAGCTTCCCCATGACTTAACCTGGACAAATAATCACAGTTAGCCCGATCCAGCAGTCCTCTGCTGTATATGTGTCAGGGGCCTTATATCAGCTGATGTATACTTCCTGGTTGGTGGCTCAATGTATGAGAGATCTCAGGGGTCCAGGTCAGTTGAGACTGCTAGTTAAAATGATCTAAATTATAAAGTGAAAAGCTTGGTTAGATCATTTTTCTAAATCACCTCAAAATCATAAAGTATCTTAAGGTTTACATTCAAAATGTTGGGACATAGGCATTACCTTGATTTTCAGTATTTGATTTAAAAATTTAAAACAAGGAATATGTCAAGTACCTGGGATATATATATATATATATATATATATATATATATATATATATATATGACTGATTCTATAATGAAAGTGTAACCATGGCAATTCATCTGAGCTCAGAACTTTTTCCACAAGAAAGAATATTCACCTAGAGATAACTATATCAGATGTGTGATTTGTCATACAATATGGATGTTTATAAGACTGGGAAGATGAGGTTCACTGGGATTTAAGCAGGAGGATGGATAGGTAGAGTAATGCAGTAAGACTACTGGGGAGGAGGATAAACACCTGAGAATTCTGAGACTATGCCTCAGGCATTCTCCTGCAGTGTTCCCAAGGTTTGAATCATGATGGAAATGGCCATCATTGATCAATGACCCCATCAGAAAGGTTTTTCCCATTATTTGTTGTGAGCATAGTTCCCATTGTTATATCAGATCTCGCCCTCATAACTTTATTAGACCCTAAATGTAAAAGGCTTAAAACAACTAATTTGTTTTGTCCAATCCAAGGTATCTAAGAGTTTCCATCCTTTGCCATATTTGAGAAGCAGACCCTATATCAGAGACCTAAATGGACTCTTTCACTTTGGTCCTATTAGTAGCCCAGAGTTTAAAGGCAATGACAGATATGAAAGTCCCAGAATTCAGTAACCTCCAGAATTGATATCCCCTTATCCACACTATACAATCAGGCCTCTCTTCAGCAATGGACCTATAATACCAGATTTGATCGTTAGTTGATTTGTTAGTTAGACAATGTCAGCAGTCCAGAACTATAATGTTAGAAATCACATAAGGCAGTAGAAGCAGTTGTAAAATTCTTTCTCGAGCCTATAGATGAAGCAGTTTTTCTTCTAATGCTACAAACTTGTGTGTGAATATTTAACCCTGAAGAGTCTAGCTGCTTCTTCATAATAGGTGCCATATAGAAACTGTTGGGGAAGGACAAAAGGTACCAGTTTGTAAAATTTGGATGTGTTGATTGAGACCTAAAAAATAACCTTCTTTCATCTTTATTTCAGCAACCGCATTACCACGAGTAGCCACAACATGCCCTTATTTATTTATTTATTTATTTATTTATTTATCAATCATTTTATTCATTTACATTTCAAATGGTATCCCCCTTTCAGGCTACCCCTCCACAAGCCTCCCATTCTATTCCCCCTTTCCCTCTCCTCTTTTCCTCTATGAGGGTGCTCCTCCATCCACTTTCCCACTCCCAACTCACCGCTCTAGCATCCCCCTATGCTGGGGCATAAAGCTGCCACAGGACAAAAGGCCTATGCTCTCACTGATGTCAGATAAGGCCATCCTCTACTACATATGTATTTGGAGCCATGGCTCCATCCATGTATAATTTTGGTTGGTGGTTTAGTCCCTGGGAGCACTGGGTGGTCCAGTTAGTTGATATTGTTCTTCCTATGGTGTTGCAATTCCCTTCAACTCCTTCAGTCCTTTCCCTAGCATTTCCATTGGGGTCCCCAGGCTCAGTCTGATGGTTGACTGTGAGTATCTGTATCTGCATCTGTATTGGTCAGGTGCTGGTTGAGCCTCTCAGGGAACAGTCATACCAGGCTCTTGTCAGCAAGCATTTCTTGGAGCCAGCAGTAATGTGGGGGATAGATCCCTAGGTGGGGTAGTCTCTGGGTAGGCTTCTCTTCAGTCTCTGTTCCATTTTTGTCCCTGTCTTTCCTCTGAACAGGAACATTTATGGGTTAAAAATTAAAAATTTCTTAACTGGGGACTGTTCCTATCTACTGGAGGTGGTCTCTACAGGTTGTATCTCCCCTTTGTTGGGTATTTCATCTAGAATAACAAAAGAAAACCAAACAGGATAACAAAAGCCATTCTAAATAAAACAACTTCTGGTGTAATGACCATCTGTGACCTAAAGCTGTACAATAGAGCGATAGTGATAAAAACCTACTTGGTATTGGCTCATAGGCAGGTAGATCCATGGAATACAATTGAAGGCCCAGAAATAAACCCACACACTTGATCTTTGACAAAAAGGCTAAAACCATTCAGTGAAAGAACAATCACATTTTCAACAACTGGTGCTGGTTCAAGTGGCAATTGGCATGTAGAAGAATGCAAATTGCACTATTGCAGGATCAGGTATTAGAAAGGACAGGAGAGAAGTACAGAGGGTCAGAAAATTGAATAAAAACATGCAGTAGTGGAGAATGGGGAACTGGGAATAGTCACTAGAAAGTCCCAGACTCCAGGGAAGTTAGAGGCTCCCAGCACCTAATGGTGATGACTTTAGTGAATGTCTCCATTTTCATTCTGTTGATTTCCCAGCTTTGTTGGGCAAGGCTCAGGGGAGATGACCCAAAGCTGAGTTTCTCAAATCATTCAGACGATTGCCAAGTTGAACAAATTTGGACCCACACTAAGTAGCCCAATACCTTTTTTCCCCCATTGGTCCCATAATACAGGTGCCTATTTCATGTTGTGCATTTTCTTTTTCTTTTCTGTTTTTTTCCTCCATTCCTTTTTTATTTGACACATGTTGTCACAAGTAAAATATTTGTTTTCACTTTTGGTTCATGGAGACAGCTAGAGCAGTGACATTATAAGTGAGGGAGGCTGTGGGGTAAGTGGACTATGTCACTGGACAGAAGAACTAGTAAGGCTGAGCAGGCTTAAAACCCCCAGGGAATCTCAGAATTGAGACTGCTGGGTGTGGGGCCAGCTTCCTGCCAACTACTTGATCAGGAACATGTAACAATGACACCCTACTGAAAGGACCATAATAGTGTCCTGTAGCATAAAATTCTGGAGTTCGCCATACTAATGACGTATCTAGATGGGCATTAAGTGTTCAGCCAATGAGCTTCCTTCCCTTCCTGGGCATTCTTCTGGCAAAACGTATTTAATCCCTGGTTTATCCTTAGCAAGATAAAACAATTTGGACAATGACCATCTCCTTCATCAAGGATCCCTGCGGGGGCACAAAGGAGGACTTTATCATAACATGTAACACCTAAATCTCCCAGAGAAGGCCTTCAGTCTTCCAGCCCCTCCATACTCTTGGCACTCACTCAGAACCAACCAGATTCTGCCCAATTCCTCTGGTCAGCCTTCTGTTTACTTCCTGTTGTATAGGCACCCTGAGGGAAAGCACAGACATGCTGACACCCCCTCCACAAACCTCACCCCACCCCCGGTTCCAGACTCAACAGTATGCCAGTGGTATCTGGGTACATAAGAGACTAGGAACCACAGCATATTCCTTTGACTCCACTGCTGTTTCTCACCTGGGGAAACACGGACTGTGATCCCTATTACAGATTGTGTTCTGTCTCATCTGAGCAGATTGCCTTGCAGTGCTGGGGGATCCTAAGGGTAAAGCAGACACACAGCACAGCAGAAAGACACATCTAGGCAGGCTCTGAAATAATCTTTCAAAGATATTGTGTATCTTGTCATGGGATATAACCCTCTGACATTCTTAACTGGCATTACCAAAGACAGAATCTGTGCAAGTATATCCCTGAGATCAGCTTGGAGTATAGTTTCCATAGATTGGTATTTCCCTACCTTCCTAATGCTATGGCCCTTTAACATAGTTTATCATGTTGTGGTGGCTCCCATTCACAAAGTTATTTTTGTTTCTACTTCATAACTGTAAGTTTTGCTAGTGTTATGAATTATAATGTAAATACCTTAGTTTTACAAGTTTGTAGGCCACCCTGTGAAAGGGTACATAATTCTAAGGTTGGGAATCTGTTGCCTTAGATTGTCCTGTAGTTTAGCCACAAAATCTACATAATCATTTGAATTGCTCTCACAAATCTTCCAAAAGTAAGTGGTGGTCATCCATAGTGCAGAAATATTTTTCTCTAGTTTTAGTGCAACAAAAACTAGACTTGATTTATAGCTAAGTCATTACTCCTGAGCTTCCACTCTATCCCTATCTAGTCTCCTTGCCACATTTATTCAAAAAACCAAGTCCATGTCTCATAAATCCTCTAAAGTAGTGCTACTTCTTGATGACCAAGCATTACAATATATAAACTTATGGGGACCGCTTTTATTTAAACTACCACACCATGTGACCCTACACAACATGTACTGTGAAGAAGACAAACACTGTGCCATTAAGTGTTATTTATAACAATAAAAAGAAGAAATTGAGGGATTAGACTATAGGATAATGCAACCATGATTATCTAAAACAGTTTCCCAACATGTGGCTAACAACCCCTTTGAGGATTACATATTAGATACCCTAAATATAAGACATTTTCATTATGATTTGTAACAGTAGAAAATTACAGTTGTAAAGTATCACCAAATAATTTTAGGGGTGCATCTACTCTGTCCTCATTCTGCATGACCAAGAGGTGAAGGCCATGAAAGATGAAATAAATGCCCTCATTAAAAATGCTGATTTCAATGTTGAATCTTTCTGGCCTGGTTTGTTTTCAAAGGCCCTGGCCAATATCAAGATTGAGAGGTTCATCTGTCATTTAGGGGCTGGTGCATCTGGTCCAGCAGCTGGTAGTCCTGACTCATCCACCACTAATGCTCCAGTTGAGGAAAGGAAAGTAGAAGCAAAGAATGAATAAGTTGATGACATAGGATGTCTTAGTTAGGGTTGTATTGCTGTGAAAAGACACCATCACCAAGGTAACTCTAATAATGACAACATTTTATTTTGACTGGCTTACAGGTTCAGAGGTTCAATCCATTATTATCAAGACATGAACATGGCAGCATCTAGGCAGACATGGTGCAAGAGGAGCTGAGAGTTCTACATCTTCATATGAAGGCTGCTAGCAGCATACTGGCTTCCAGGCAACTAGGATGAGTGTCTTAAAGCCCACACGCACAGTGACACACTTTCTCCTATAAGGCCACACTTACTCCAATAGGGCTGCACCCTCTAATAGTGACACTACCTGGGCCAAGCACATGGGCTTTGGTATTTTTGACTAAACTGCTTATGTTAACATGTCCAATAAAGAGCTGAAATTGTAAAAGAGGTGATTCAGTAGCAACAGATTATTTACTTATAAAAAGAACATGTTGACTGTAAACAAATTACTTGACAGATAATACTTCAAAATTTGAACATTTTTACATAACACACAAAATCTGTTAGATTTTGTATATAAGGAATTAGTTAAAAATCTGTAACCTATGTATTGGTTACAATGCTTCAGGTGGATTGTGACTTCTGTTAGTCCTCTGATAGCACCATTAATAATTATGCACTAACCAACAATTGCCCAATGTATACAAAATTGTGTGCTAAAGCTAACTCAGGCTATGCTTGCTTATATTTTGTTCTCTGACATTCTGCAAAACCAAAAGGGGTACTTGTGGGAATCTGTGAATGAAGACTGTGAACTATGTATGGGACAGAATGCAGAATACTCTTCCTAAAATGTGACCTTCTAAAAAGAATTTCATAAATGGTGATAAGTGAATGGACTTGAAAGCCAGGACATGAAGAGAATCTCTTACATGTCCACATTATTTCTGGGGAAAGGTAGAGGACTGGGAGGAATATTCTTGGCTCTTTTCACATATCCAAAGATGATACAATATAACAGCAGGTGTATTCCCTCACTGTACTTGCACTAATTTAAGCTAAGTTTAAACATCACTCATGATTTGATTGCTTTCAAAATATAAGCAAGAAGTGCTTTGTTCACACTACTCTTGAGCTCAGTTGCTTGGACTCCACTTATTTCTCCAGGCAGATCTTTGACAGTTTTTTTGATCTACAAGAACTTAGCCTCACTGACTGGGATGTGTAAACACTGGAAACACTTAAACTAAAATAATGCTAGAAATGAAGAATCTAATTCATTAAATAGAAATTGAATTGGAGAACCTCCTCGATATGGAGAACAGTATGTCAAGGTAGAAGATGAAGTAGAGGACTTGTTCTAAATTAAAAATGAAACACAATCAGAACATTGGGAGTTTAGTCACACTTTCCTTAAACCAAACCAAAACAGAACAAAACAAAACTCATAAACATTAGAATTCTCCTTCTTCTGCAGTTCATTTATGGGACAGATGTTGCAATGTGTCAATTCAAAACCCCAGATCTGCGCTAGGAGCTGGTCAGTCCACCAGTTATCCTGCACCCACACCAGTGTCGAAAGCTTCTCAGTAGTGCTCAGGCTACTTCATCCAATGCCATAGTCAGTAAGGGGAAAGAGGTAACTCTTCTGCCCTTATGCTCTCAGTGTCTGTTCACTTGTACCCACATCATCAGAGCCTGCTTTTCAGTAATGCACAGGCATGGTACAGATCCTGCTTTCCCACGTGCTCCAACCCAGACAGGGAGCAAGGCCAGCCCTTTCATTCTCAGAAAGTTTGGCTTGCCTGCCTTCCTGCTATAAGTGGTGAGGGACAAATTGGGGAGGAGCGCATTCTCTCCCTTGCCCATGCCACTGCCCCGCAGACAAGTTGCAGGGCCTACTCTCACATCCTTGAGGATGGCAAACCTATAACCATACCTCTAGGGCCTATTCTTCTATGCTGCTAAGGCAAGGTATAGGTATGGCTTTGCTGAGCACTGCAGGAGTTGAGGGGCAGGGCTAGCCCTTCTGTCTGTCAGAGGTTGCAAGGGGCCTGGGAGACAGCATCTTTTTCTTACCCCATGTTACAGGAGGGTAGACATGTTCACATCTTCAGGCAGTTCATCCAGGTCCCCATTCTCCCACCCCTAACCTCCCACCACTGCCTTCAGGATCAGCTCTACTATACTGTTCAGACAGGGTGTGGGACCTACTCTCTTAGTGCTCCAGCTGGTGATGGTCAGGACCAGCTCTTTCACTCTCATGACCCCAGATTCAGCTCTCCTATAATGCCTAGGCAAGGGGTGTGTTCAGTTTTGCATAGCCCTCAGACTTCAATGTCAATATGACCCTGAGTGGCAGCCCAGCCCAGGGTCATTTGCCTAGCCTTTGGTGGTAATAGACTCCCTGCTGCTGCAGGGCCACAGACCCAGAAATGACTCTTGATGGCAGCACAGGCCACAATCTCACCATATCTTTAGGTGGCATCAATAGTATTTACATCAGTAAATACTGTTCCTCATTACCCTCAAGTCTCCAGCTCTACTTCTCTTCAATGTGCACACATTCTTCTGTTTCTCTTTCTCTTTTATTTCTTCAATACTTTATCTTCTTAGTGGTGCCTAGGATCTCTGAGTGTCTGGAGTCATCTCAAAAATGGTTCCATGCCCTACTCCTGCAGTGTGGCACTAGGCAGGGGTCATCTTGGGAGTGGTCTTCCCACCTGGGCCTGTGTGGTGGCAGACTGGAGGTCAATTCAGGTTTCTTTCCTACATTGACCCTGTAGACTAGTTTCACACCTAGTTGTGTAGAACCTGGTGAGGGTTGTCTTTGGCATGGTCTGCCCGCCCAGGCCTGAGCAGTGCAGTACTGGTGGTCTTCTCAGGCTAGCTCTTCATCAGGGATCTGGGACACCACACTAGAGTCCACCTCTTGCTCTTTCTCTGCCCAGGACATGTGGCTCCAGGCAGGAGTTGTTTCCTCTCTGACTCACTTCCCATAAAGGCCATCTGGCCACAGGCAGGGGTAGGGTCATCAGTTCTGGCCAGGAACACATGGCACAAGACTAGAGGCCATCTCTGGCTTGCTCCCAATACAGGTCTCATGGTACCAGATGCAGTTCAGGAAGGGGTCATCATTTCAATAAAATTATATCAGGAAAGTTTCCTTGTGGATCTGAGTTCTGTCCCTCCTATTGGAAGAGGTGTCTAAGTATCCCAGACACACTGGCTTGGAGAGGACAGGATGAAGTAAAAAACAGGTGCAGTCTTCCCTTTGGGGCTTTCAAATGGTGCTGCCTTCCAGCCCAGGAGAGGGTGAAGTGGGGTCCTGGACAAGCAGGATCCTGGTCCAGTTGGGAGTGGATGGGGTATATAGCAGGGTGAAGGAGGCCTTCTCTGAGAATCTTTAATGAAGCAGCTTTCTGAGATGATCTTAGTTTATTCATATTTCTTCATTCAGGGTGAGTTGGAATGCATATGCTTTATTCAAGATGAAACAAGGGTCAAATAGTTTGGGGGTAAGAATAACCAGGGAGGGAAAAGATCATTGACTGAAAGCTTAGGCAATGGAGATGCCTCATTAACATGAAGAAGCATTCCAGGTGCTGGGTACATGACTACCTATCTGTTGGGGTTCCCCTAGTTATGAGCTCTAAGACAGACTTAGAAACAGGGAGGAAGCTAGTTCCACTCCCACAAGTCTGGGAGTTTGAACATGCTCTACTTCATCAGTTCAGTGCCAATTTCTCTTGTGGCATGGTCCACGTGTCCCCACACTTCCTAACCTAATAAAAGAAATGCCCATCCAGGTAACCTCTAAACATCTTCAAAATGGCACAGGAAAAAAAAAAAAAAAACAGGGATGAAGATTATGGGCCACTGGCCAGAGTTGGTGAGGAGGCAATTTTTTTGGGCTGAATTTAGAATAAATGAAAAAATAGACATGGGACAGAAGTAACAGTGATAACATGGTGAGCTGGGTCCTGGGAACAGTTTTCTACTTTTTTTCTTCCTCCTCTCCTCTCTTGAATACTCTAGTGGAGGTATTAAGAAGGTAGCTACCTGAACCCTCAGCCCTCAGATTCCTGAAGCAGATCTGACTCTAGAGCCACAGTTCATCAAATCCTCAGGGAACACAATTCAGGGGCATGTTGAAGGTTCCTATTAGGAAAGAATTCTAGCAAGTTGGGCTTCCTAAGGGATAAAGCATTTGGGATTAATCAGAGGACTAGAGTCCAGTCTGATTTCATCTAACTTCCTCTGCCTTCATCTGCACATCAGACATCTCTGTCCTGTCATTTTTGTTAGGGATTTCTAGCTACCCTCTTCTTTTGGGGGAATGCAGAGCCTGAACCCTACATTTCCAGGTAGTGAGTTCCATCCTAGGCCAGCAAAAGTAATATCTGGAGAAGGGGACACTGTTTAAACTTGTCCTTAGTCTTGAAGGGCTCAGTTTCTTAAAAAGAGAAAAAGATGAAAGGGAATCTCTGAGAAAAATAAGAGAGAAAACCAGGTAGGGCAGACTCTTGCCCACTCAAAAACTCTCAGGGTGAAAATAAAGATGTCCTATTTTTCAGAGGGCTTCTAGGCTTCTTAAGAGAAAGGAAACCATCAAGGGTCACATTCTGGTGGAGGCGTATCACACTTCAATGGTGGAAATATTCTACTTATTAAAGAGACACTTTTTCCTATATTCATGGAGCTTCCTGTGATTGCTGTGGCCTTTACCTCTTTATTTGTTGAGGTTAAAGGATCACCCTTCAGAGGGTCCCCAGTGTAAGACCAAAGGCAGGTAGAGACTCAATGTAAAAAACAATGAGAGAGGCAGAGCCTTGGGTAGATTTTTTTTATATGCCATTCTGTGATCTCTCATGCAACACTACTATCAATTTTTGTTCATAAAAGGGCAAAGGGAAATTCCACTCAACAGCAGAGCTCTGCTGAAGCCATCTGTAGCCTGGCTCATCAATGAGAGTTTGCTAAGATATAATAGCAGAAAGTGAACACTTCTAGCCAGTTCTGAAAATTCTTATTTATAGTTCCACTCTGTCTACAGCATAACATCATGTAATGCAGCTTTTCATTAGGAGAATGGTCAGGTACCGTATCCTCATACACAAGTTTCCCCTATTAGGGTGCTTCCCACATGTTTTCATTTCATTATTTCACTCTTTGGATTTCTCAGGCCCTGATATATGAAGAAACAAGTTTTAAGAAGAAATCAAGACAACTACATCATTTTACAGAGGTCATGAGAATGAAAAACTCTGAGTCATTTCCTCAATTGGTCTTTACTCAGAGGGCTTCTGAAAGGAAGTGCAGAAAGTTATGAAACAACTGCAACCTCCCCTGTAAGTTCTTCAGCATGACAGCTCAAAAAGCTCTTCGTGGACATTACTGACATTGACCCATCTCCACTTCCGCAATGCAGTTTGTTGGGGAAGAGTCAAAACTTTTACCACACAAATAAGGATGCTACAGTCTAAAGTATCTAAAAAGTGTTACTCAAAGCAAGGAAATATGTGTTTCAGGGGACTTAGAAATGGGTTTATGGGCAATTATATCCCATTTGTCTCTGTTCCCACTGCTATATCTCCAGCATTCCTCTTCAGATGTAGGTTCTTTATAGAAAGACTCATAGGAATAGACATGCTGCTGGAGATGGAAATGAGAGTTTTATATATTGATTTATAAACAGTGAGAATAGAGACACGGAGCCTAACCTGTACTTCTGAACCCATAAAGATGACTCCCAGTGACACAGTTCCTCTGAAAAGGCCAGCCCTACTCCAACAAGGCAATATCTCTTAATTCTATCCAAGTACCGCCATTCTCTGATGACTAAGCCTTTAAATCTACTATCCTATGGGGCTCATTATTATTCAAACCAACCCAGTCTACTTCCTGTTTCGTATAGTCTTGCAGGCACATCATAATGCAAAACCACACTTACTCTAATTTCAAAAGTACCTATATTCTTTAGCAGTCTCAACATTGTTTAAAGGTCCAAGGTTCAGAGTCTCTCCTGACACTCATACTTTCTCTTAACTATAATCCTCTGTAATTTGAAAATCTAAATGCATACTACATACTTGCAACATATAATGGGACAGGATATACAGTACCATTTTAAAAGTGAGGAGAAAACATAGTGATAAAATACTGAACTAAAGCAAGACCAAAACCAGACTGAGGTGAGAGTTTTGGTATATTTAAAAACCCACTATGCTTGGTGAATGTGTTTTTGTTTTAATCCCAGGTGTAGGATAAAAGGATGCTTCACATCATATGATTATGATTTGCCTCTTGCAGGGCACAATCTTTGTCAGCTGTAAATAGCTATATTCTGAGGACTATGGAAAGGGTATAATTGGGAAAGCCCCTGGAGGGGCTGTGAAAGATGCTGCTCACCATGCTGCTCCTGATTGCTGTTGTTGTGGTTTAATGAGAAGTAGAAGTTGTAGATCTCTGGATGACAAGGATTGGACTTGCCCCAAGGAACCCAGTGGTCCTAATAAGCAGGAACTAGTCATTTTTAAGGCTAAAAGAGGTCTCCTTCCCCTTTTCCTATAACCTTCTTTATCTCCTGCATAATGTTGAGGGATTAAATGGGATCAGGTTGGGATTAAGGTTGGAAGGAAGGTAGAAGTATAAAAACCCAATAAAATAATAAAACAAATATGCCAAAAGAAGGCAAACTCCAAATTCTGTGTCTCCGTGTCTGACATTGAAGCTCACTTCAGATCTCCAACTCACGTCAACTTTGTTGATTACAAGACACTTCTCTCACTTGGACTGGTTCCACATCTTGTAAGTAGCTCTCCTTGGCAAGTATCCCATGGAAATGAGATCTCTGACATGTAGAATCTTCATCATAATTCAGGCTTTTCCATTACAACTTCATACAATGGCCTCTCTGGGACTCTGTTCAGGGACACCTCTGAACATCCCTGTACTCAGAAGTTTTCCTTAGTCTTAGAGAGATTCAGTAACTTTCTTTTATCATTGAGTCTAAAGCCAAAACCACATGGATGAATCCTCCAAGTTCTGCTGCATTCTATGGCTGAAACTTGGCCCCTCCTCCAAGTGCACCTCAACATGATGATTTCCTTCATGGTTCAATATTTTCTTTAATTGCTTTTTACAAGTTGGAAGCTTAGTTGGGGAGGTCTTGCTCTGAAGACACCACTTCCTTTATACCATTTAGCATTGGGAGTTTCTTTAAAAATTTTATCTCCTTGATCACTGGACCTATAGGTCTATTGCAACTCCTGCTGCTCCTTTTCTTATACAACACATTTTTTGCATAAGACTCGCCACTAATAACCACATGGCACAGGTAATACTAAGCTGTTCTGAAATCTCTTCTGCCGATGTCATTAATCCAAAACTCTTCAATTTTGCCCCAGAGAGGTTTTTAGAACAAGGGCAATAAAACCAGCCACATTCACATTCCTACAACAAGTATCATGGTCAACCCTGAAACAGCAATACCTTATTTCCTAGTACAAAACTCAATCTAAGTCAGTGTTCTATTACTGTGAAGAGACACCATGAGCACAGCAACCCTTACAGAAGGAAACATTAAATTTAGGCTTGATTACATTTTGAGAGGTTTAGTCCATTGTCATCATGGCAGGGAGCATGAGGGCATGCAGGCAGACATAGTGCTGGAAAAGCAGTTGAGAGATCCACAGCTGGATCTTCAGGGGTCAAGGAGAGAGAGAACTGCTGGGTCCGGCTTATGCATCTGAAACCTCAGTGTCCACTTCCTAATGCCATACTTCATTAAATACAACCACACCTACTCTAATAAGGCCATACCTTCTAATCCCCTCAAGGAGAACCACTCTCAGAAGACTAATCATTGCTTATGTTAATTCAACTGTCAAGATCCCAGCTACAATGAGAAAATAGGCTTATGAATGGAATTGAATGTTTTCAAATAAGAAATACAAAACAGACAATCTACACTTTAAAAATTCTTAGCATCCTAAGCCATTAGAAAAATTGAAAATAGAACTATTTTTTTAATATATTTTATTACGTATTTTCCTCAATTACACTTCCAATGCTATCCCAAAAGTACCCTATACCCCCCCCCACCTCCCCCATTTCCCTACCCACCCATTCCCATTTTTTTTTTTTTTTTGGCCCTGGCGTTCCCCTGTACTGGGGCATATAAAGTTTGTGTGTCCAATGGGCCTCTCTTTCCAGTGATGGCTGACTAGGCCATCTTTTGATACATATGCAGCTAGAGTCAAGAGCTCCGGGGTACTGGTTAGTTCATAATGTTGTACCACCTGGTTAGTTCATAATGTTGTTGCAGGTCCCTTTAGCTCCTTGGGTACTTTCTCCAGCTCCTCCATTGGGAGCCCTGTGATCCATCCACTAGCTGACTGTGAGCATCCACTTCTGTGTTTTCTAGGCCCCGCCATAGAATCACAAGAGACAGCTATATCAGGGTCCTTTCAGCAAAATCTTGCTAGTGTATGCAATGGTGTAAGCGTTTGGAAGCTGATTATGGGATGGATCCCTGGGTATGGCAGTCTCTAGATGGTCCAATCTTTGTTTCTGTAACTCCTTCCATGGATGTTTTGTTCCCAATTCTAAGAAGGGGTACAGTGACCCCACTTTGGTCTTCATTCTTCTTGAGTTTCATGTGTCTAGCAGATTGTATTATATATCTTGGATATCCTAAGTTTTGGGCTAATATCCACTTATCAGTGAGTACATATTGTGTTAGTTCCCCACAACAGAGGAATGGATACAGAAAATGTGGTACATTTACACAATGGAGTACTACTCAGCTATTAAAAAGAATGAATTTATGAAATGTCTTAGTTAGGGTTTTACTGCTGTGAACAGACACCATGACCAAGGCAAGTCTTTTAAAAAAACAACATTTAATTGGGGCTGGCTTACAGGTTCAGAGGTTCAGTCCATTATCATCTAGGTGGGAGCATGGCAGTATCCAGACAGGCATGGCACAGGAGGAGCTGAGAGTTCTATGTCTTCATCCAAAGGCTGCTAGTGGAAGACTGACTTCCAGGCAACTAGGGTGAGGATCTTATACCCACACTCACAGTGACACACCCATTCCAACCAGGTCACACCTATTCCAACAAGGCCACACCTTCAGATGGTGCCACTCCCTGATCCAAGGATATACAAACCATCACATTCCACTCCCTGGTCCCCATAGACTTGTTCAAAAACATGAGTCTATGGGGACCATACTTAAACATAGCATAATGCAAAATGCATTTAGTCCAACTTTCAAAGTCCTCATAGTCTATAGCGGTCGCAACAATGTTTAAAGTCCAAAGTTCAAGGTCTCTTCTGAGATTCATTCAACTTAATTAACTGTAATCTCCAAAGCAAGGCAGGAAACCAGCTGGGCAAACTCCAAACTGCATCTCCATGGCTGATGTCAAAGCGGTCTTCAGATCTCCACTCCTTGTTCATGTTTTTTTGACTGCAACAAACTGCTTTCTCCTGGGCTGGTTCCACTTCCTGTTAGCAGCTTTCCTCAGCATGTATCCCATGGCTCTGGCATCTTTAACATCTTTGAGTCTCCAAGGAAATTTCAATGTTACAGCTTCTTGTTTCAGTGTCTGGGATTCCACTTGATCTTTTGGACTCCTCCTAAGGGCTGGCATCACTTTTCCATCTCTGTGCTCTGTAGCACTCTATGCTCAGGTTGATCCACTCCACTACGGCTGCTGTTCTTGGTGATCATCCCATGGTACTGACATCTCCAATACACTGGGGTGTTCCACTCCAACTAAGCTTCACCAATAGCCTCTCATAGGCTCTCTTCAGGGTGCCAAGCCTCAAATTCTTTGCATGACCCCTTCAGTCCTGGGCCATCAACTACAGCTGAGGCTTCAACTTCTCCAATGGCCTTCTCTGGCCTCTCACAGTGCTAAGCCTCAGCTTCTCTCCATGATCCCTTCATTCCTTCACGAGCAGTACCACCTGAGTGACTCTTACACATTACCAAGTCCAGCCGCAGCATGAAGTACAACCTTGGGTATCTCTGGAACACAGCTTCTTTGTGCTCCCAGAAAACAATTTCCAGAAGATTTCACCTCAGTAATGCTGGTCTCTTCTTAATCACTGCTAATTCCTTAGCTCCAGCTAACCAGCATCAATTTTCCCAGTAGTTCCTTCCATTCTTAACTCTAGAGCCAGAGCCACAAGGCTGAAGCTGCCGAGTTCTGCTGCATACGGGAACTAGAACATGATCCCCTTGTCCTATTACATTATCACTAGCTTTATATTTTCTAAATCCTTCACTGCCTAAGCTTGGCTATCCTGGTTCTTGCTCTGTAGATTGACCTTGAATGCAGAGATCAGCATGCCTGTCTCCTGAGATTAAAGGTGTGTACCACCATGCCTGGATTTAATTTAGCTAGGTAGGATCTTGCCCCAAGGTCCCACTCCCTTAATCTGTTATCTCCTAGAACACAGGAATTTGTTCCATTTCACTTCCTGGTACCCCTTTAATACTCAAACCATATATTTTATATTTTTCCTTTCTAAGCTTGCTATGCTTGTTCAAACTTCTCTTCATAAGACTTAACCAGAGAACAAAGTCTCTGCTGGGCTTTTTTGAAACTTCCTTTGTCAATGCAATTAATCCAAGTCTCTTCACCTTAGCCTCAGGCAAACTTTTCAGACAAGGGCAAAAAGTAGCCACATTCTTCACCAAAGTACCACAAAACCAGTCTTTATGCCACATTCTGAAATTCTTCTCCTTTGAAATCTCCTGGGCCAGGTCAACACAGTTCAAATTACTCCCAGCAACTAAGTCTTCCATATTCCTACTAGGATGACCCATTAAGCCCCATTTAAAGCATTCCATTGCTTTCCAAATGCAAAGTCCCAAAATCCACATTCTGTCAAATAAAAGCATGGTCAGGCCTATCACAGCAATACCCCACTCCCAGTACCAACTTCTGTCTTAGTTAGGGTTTTACTGCTGTGAACAGACACCATGACCAAGGCAAGTCTTTTAAAAAAACAACATTTAATTGGGGCTGGCTTACAGGTTCAGAGGTTCAGTCCATTATCATCTAGGTGGGAGCATGGCAGTATCCAGACAGGCATGGCACAGGAGGAGCTGAGAGTTCTATGTCTTCATCCAAAGGCTGCTAGTGGAAGACTGACTTCCAGGCAACTAGGGTGAGGATCTTATACCCACACTCACAGTGACACACCCATTCCAACCAGGTCACACCTATTCCAACAAGGCCACACCTTCAGATGGTGCCACTCCCTGATCCAAGGATATACAAACCATCACATGAAATTCCTAGGCAAATGGATGGACCTGGAGGGCATCATCCTGAGTGAGGTAACACAATTACAAAGAAAATAAAACTATATTGAGAGGATCCGCCAGAGCCATCTTGATTCCGGGACTCTGCAAAAAGTAGTCTGCACAGGTGAGAATGTGGAATACAGAAGCTAACAGCTTCTGGGACAGGCGAGAGCTACAGAGCTTCTGAGGCAGTGCTGTTTTCAGGCTCCAGACATCCGGCCACCTTCCTGGCCAGAGGACAGGTGTCCACCAGGACTGGGAGGCTTTTGCATCAGGATCCATGGTAGCCATCTTGGTTCCGGGACTCCATAGAAAGTAGTCTGCACAGGTGAGAGAGTGGACTACTGAAAAAACAGCTTCTGGGACAGGCCAAAGCAACACAGCTTCTGGGAAAGGTCCTGTTTTGGGCCTTCATCTTCAGCCAGGAGGAGGTCCAAATGCCAGATAACTGTGCATTTTCCCTGTAAGAGGAGAGCTTGCCTGCATAGATTGCTCTGACCACTGAAACTCAGAGGAGAGAGCTAGTCTCCCAGGTCTGCTGATAGAGGGTTACAGAATCACCAGAGGAACAATCTCTAAACAGAGACACCTATAACAACTAAATCCAGAGATTACCAGATGGTGAAAAGTAAACGTAAGAATCTTACTAACAGAAACCAAGACCACTCACCATCATCAGAACCCAGCACTCCCACTTCGCCCAGTCCAGGGCACCCCAACACACCCGAAAAGCTAGACCCGGATTTAAAACAATCACAAAGGAACTCACACAATATGTACTCACTGATTAGTGGCTATTAGCCCAGAAACTTAGGATACCCAACATATAAGATACAATTTGCTAAATGCATAAAACTCAAGAAGAACAAAGACCAAAGTGTGGACACTTAGCCCCTTCTTAGAAATGGGAACAAAAACCCATGGAAGGAGTTACAGAGACAAAATTTGTAGCTGTGATGAAAGGATGGACCATCTAGTGATTGCCATATCCAGGGATCCATCCTACAATCAGCTTCCAAACGCTAACACCACTGCATACACTAGCAAGATTTTGCTGAAAGGACCCAAATATAGATGTCTCTTGTGAGACTATACCGGGGCCTAGCAAACACAGAAGAGGATGCTCACAGTCAGCTATTGGATGGATCACACGGTCCCCAATGGAGGAGCTAGAGAAAGTATCCAAGGAGCTAAAGGGAACTGCAACCCTATAGTTGGAACAACAATATGAACTAACCAGTACCCCGGTGCTCTTGTCTCTACCTGCATATGTATCAAAAGATGGCCTAGTCGGCCATCACTGGAAAGAGAGGCCCATTGGACTTGCAAACTTTATATGCCCCAGTACAGGGGAACGCCAGGGCCAAAAAGGGGGAGTGGGTGGGTAGGGAAGTGGGGGGGTGTGGGTATGGGGTACTTTTGGTATAGCACTGGAAATGTAAACGAGGAAAATATCTAATAAAAAATTAAAAAAAAGAGTATATATTGACATTTCATCCCAATTCAAATCACAATGGCTATCATTAAGAAGATAATAAAAGATGAGAGGGTTGGGAAAGAAGACTTCTTCAGAATTGGTAAGGGTATGAAGTAGAATAACATCTATGAAGATCTGTGTGGAATGAAGAATTTAACTATCATATGATCCAGATATATCACTCCTGTGTATTTACTCAATTGATTCATATGCTATTAAACGGATACATCTATGTATGTTTTTATCATTATTCTGTGCATCATAGCAAGGGAATGAGATGATCTTAGTCATCCACTGATAAATGAGTAATGAAAATGAGCTGTAGGTTTAAGGAAGACTTCATTCTGCCATAAAGAAAACAAATTATAAAATTTTCAAAAAATTTATTGCTTTGTGAAATATTATACTGTGAAGTAACCCAGACTTACAAAGTACTTCATGTTCTCTCTAACATTGTGAACTGGGAGAAAAATATTTATTTTTAAGTTGACAGAGACTAGAATCCTATAGATATCAAGTTTCTAGTCAAAATTGTGGAGAGTTATTTTTATGAGATCAAACTTCTGTTTTTCCTGTGAGGCATTACATTGTTTAGGCTAATTCAACTAGGAGGAGCCAAGCTGAACTGCACAAAAAGAAAGCCTAGTGGTCTGTCCTTGACTCCTCTGGTTGCTCCACATTTACTTATTCTCCCTCCTCAGCAGGACTCCCCAAACTCCACTTAATTTTTGGTTGTGGTACACTGCATCTGATCCCATAAGTTGCTGGGTGAAGTCTAGTATATTTGATGAGGATTCTGCTATGCTCTGATCACTCTCTGCATCTCCATCACACTCTGCATGCATAACAAACTGAGGTCAAAAGTTTTGTGGCTGGATTGGTGTTTCAGTTCCTGCACATGAGACTTTGCCTCATTAGTGAAGATGGCCCTGTGTCCCTCATTACTAGGAGTCTTTGCTAGGCTTACTTTCATAGATTCAATGGAGTGTCCATTGCAGTAGGTTTCTATATGACTCTGAAGTGCTGCCCAATTCCAGTCATTTATGCCAGTAATCCTCCCTGACACCTGATTCCTACTCTTTCCATTGATAAATCCACCTGGGAAATCTATTCTTTGCATCTCCCATTAAGTCTTCCTTTCTACTTAGCCACTCTAGGTCTGTGGACTGTAGCACGACTGTCTTTTATTTTACAGTTAATATCCACTGCCAATAGAATTAGCTAACCTGGGTTCATGAGAACATGAGAGATCAGGGAGTCAGTAGGGGTCTAATCTAGGTCCTCTATGTATGTACTATACCTGAATAATTTGCTGTTCTTGTGGAAATCCTAACAGAGTGGGAGCTGTCCCTGACTCTTTTTCTTATGTGTGGCATCCTTTGCACTCTACTGGGTTGCCTTGGCCAGCCTTGATGTAATAGTATTTGCTGGTGTATTGTAGCTTCTAATGATGTGTTTGGTTGATGTGCCTGAACTTGAGATGAATTTGGACGAGAGTTCATCCAAGGAATCTTTTAGATTCTATCAAAGATACCACCCCTCACTAAAAGTGTCTCTGTATTTGCTGCAGGATAAGAGCTGCTTACAGGGCAAAGAGATTAGATGGAGATGCAGAGGCAATTCTGGTATGATCAGTTAGCTATATACATCAAGCCCTTGTTTGTTGAACTAATGATTGGGAAAAACTACTCCACCATGAATACTGTCCCTTCCTTCAGCAGGGCAAATTAGAATTTTGTGTGGAATTTGTTGCTCAACTACAGGAAAATCTACAGAAAACTATACTACAGAATGACATATCCTCAGCGATATGATTGCATAAATTATGGCTTTTAATAACAGCAGTTCATAATGTCAGAGAGTTATAGCCCACTAGGAAATACATGAGATATTTGGAAGATTATATCATACCTGTATTGATACGGGCCCTCTCTCTTATAATGCTTCTGTTTCAGCTTTCACCCTTCCACAAGATGAGATGTTTTAGTTGTGACAAAATGGGTCGCATATAAAGGGATTGTGAAGAAGCAGAATCAGAAGAAACAAAATGAAAGGATGAAGAAGAAGAACATGAACAAGAGTAAGAAGAAGATGAGAAGGAGGAGGTGCAGGAGCAGGAAGAGCAAAAAGATGAAGACTGGGGAATAGTGACAAGGTCATGTACAAAGAGGAAGAAGATAGGAAGAGGAGGAGAAGAAGGAAGAGGAGGAAGAGAAGAGGAAGAAAGAAGAGGAGGAGGAGAAGGAGGAGGAGGAGGAGAAGGAGAAGGAGAAGAAGAAGAAGAAGAAGAAGACGACGACGACAACGAAGAAGAAGAAGAAGAAGAAGAAGAAGAAGAAGAAGAAGAAGAAGAAGAAGAAGAAGAAGAAGAAGAAGAAGAAGAAGAAGAAGAAACAAACAAACAAAAAAGTTCATAACATGAAAAAAGTACTCAGAGTGTGCCACAAATACAAAAGACAAACACAGTGAGTTTATTAGTGTTGGTCAAATTTGAAAAACTTGTCAACTGATGAATGAAAAACATCCAACTGATTATGGAAACTCAGCTATGGGCCTCTTCCCTGGTCCTTGGCCAACAATCCAGGAAAATGAACACAATTAAAATGGGGACATCTTGTGGCTACTCCTGGCAATGCAGTAGCCACAAGATTAGAGATGAAGCAAGATTATTTTTTAACTCCCTATCAAATAACCAGATTTTATCAACTGGGATGCTTTGTCCTTTTTCAGCAGGATCCACTGGAGCACCTAATGGGAAAACTAACTAGTTGGCCCTTTAAAAGAATTAAGTGTTCATCCACGAATTTATGATTCAAATTATACAGGTCAACTGCCTATCATGGCATAAGTAGAACATATGCTCCATCTGCAGGCTGGAAAAAGAATTTCACAGCTGCTTCCACTACCTTATGTAATTTCTATCCCTATGGACTTTGGCAGCACTAACTGCCTTTATGGTTTTGGCAGTAGTACAACTCAGAATAGGTATAACACTTTAATTGCTGAAGAGAGACCTGACTGTATGTTGTGAGGCATCTGATATGAGGGCATCAGTATTTGGGTTAATTGAAAACTGGTGCTGACATGTTACTCTTTGAAAACACTGGTCTACTAATTCACCAGGGCGAAGAAAACCATTCAAGTCTCTGATATAGAGACTGCTTTTCAAATATGGCAGAGGATAGAAATTCTTCAATGCCTTGGACAGGAAAAACAATGAGCTGTTTTAAAGCTTTTGTATTTAATGTGTCATAATCTTCCAGGGATGAGATTTGATGTGCTCATTGGACTTAGGCTCACAGTAAGTAATGGAAGAAAACTTTTTAATGGGGCCATTGGTCCAGGATGGCCAATTCCCACATGCTTGAAAGCCCAGGCAAGTTCTTAGAATTCTCCTTGTACTTACTAAGAAGTCATTGGATTAATCTTTATATCCATCCTCTTGCTTAACTCCTGGTTATGACATTGATTTTTTTTCAAGACAGGGTTTCTCTGTATAGCCCTAGCTGTCCTGGAACTCACTTTGTAGAACAGGCTGGAGTCGAACTCAGAAATTTGCCTGCCTCTGCCTCCCAAGTACTGGGATTAAAGGCATGTGCCACCATGTGCAGCATTACATTGATTCTGACCCTCATCTTCCCAGTCTTGTGAACCTTCACATGGCATAATAAAACATATTTGCTACAGGTATCTCTGGGTAAATTTTCTTCCCTGTGATTAAAGTTCTGAGTTCAGATTAATGGCACGAATTAACTTCCGTTATACAATCGTTCCACTATAAAAATTTCAGTTAGTTGAAGTATTTCTTGATTCAAATTCAAATCCAAGACAATATGTGTGTGTGTGTATGTAATATATATATATATATATATATATATATATATATATATGTATATATATATACGTATGTATATATATGTATGTATATATATATAACAATATATATTACAATGTATATATAGTATATTACAATGTATATATATTTCCAGAAATGTCCCAGGGATGTTTCAAATGTCTTTTTTTTTTATTTTCAAATTCTAATTTTAATACAGACTGAACAAACAAACAAGCAGAAGTGGGAAAACTAAGTGTATAAGCAGACACAGATGTACCAAATGTAAAACAATGAGTTATTAACACAACTATTTACATGCATATTTACAAGCAACCCTTTTATATGTTTATTTTTAGTTAGTTGGAAAAAGATTTGACATTAGATAAAAACATTACTTAAATAGGGCCAAGATGGTACATTATAGTAAAAGTATTAGAAAAGTGGTCCTCACAGTATAGCAATTATAAAGCAGATGAAAACTTGAGTGACAAATACCTAGTAAAACTGTCTAGTAAAAAGTCGATGCAACCCATGCAATGAAATAAAAATGAGTAAGCCATATGAAGATCGCAGAGTAATACTGTAGGATGGTGGGAATGAAGTTAGTTGGGCAAAGCACACAAAAAACAAATCTTGAGTTGGAATAAATCCTCAATGAAGAGTCTTGGTTCCTTAGCTGGTGTTCTAAGCCCCACCCACCCCACATTAATGGCATTTTAAAAGCCCTTGGTATCAAATAGCATCTACATAAGTAAATAAGTTGTTTATATACTCCGAGACTTTGGTGCTAAAGATTTTCATGATTGTGATTAGTGCTTGAAACTCAATATATAGAGAATCAAATGCTAAACTAAAATAAAAGCTCTAATAGTCATATCTAAAAAAGAATGCTACATTTTTTGCAGTCATATGTATTTCCAGACTAAGACTTTTTAACCTCAAGAAAAAGAAGTTGAACGATAAGCATCTAACCAGCTAGCAAAATTTTCTTTCAACATTTCATTTATTTCAAAATCGATTTTATTGCAGCCAAAACAGTAGAATTAACTGTACATAATAAAACTATTATATATATATATACATTTTAAGTTACAGGGAATAAAGTTTATTTTGGCAGGTAGTGTTAAACAAAATTAAAGTTGCATACATTAGTAACATAACTCAAAATCCTTAATTTGGTATAAGTCTGACACAGTTTCTTGCTTTCCTGTGTTCTTCTAAATCACCATACCTAAACTTAAAAAAAAAAAAAAAAACAACAAAAAAAACTGATATCCTCAAATTTAACTTTACTGTTTTCGCTTGCGCTCTGATTCCAAACAAAACTTTTCATAAGCTTCTTCAATTTCTGGGTCCATCTCATCATCGATATCATCCAAATATGGGTCACCAGCCCCTGATAAATCTGTTCCATTTTCTTCATAATCTGGAAAAAAGTCCTCTCTTTCAAGTAACTCTTGATACTTTTCTTGGTAATCTGGGTCCGCTGCAGTGAAAGGAACACCATCAGATGTATAAAATGTTGGTTCATTCATGAAGTAGTTAGGGTCATTTTCAGGGGTAGCTTCTCTGTATGTTGAAGTTGCATGGACCCTACCCCAGTTACTTGATCGAAGTTCAACAAGCTTCAAGAGCATTTGTTTTACATCTCTGCTGCAGTTTGCATCTAGGACAACATTTTCAATTCTCTGAATTATTTCTTCCATATCAGTTTTCCCCTTTTCCTTCCAAGTATCTTCTAAAACTGATCCTGTCAACTTTAGCAATTTTACTGCACAAATTAAGTTGTCATCCATAGGATTAGAGAACAGAGCATTCAGCAGTTCCCGAAGACCAACCTGAAGAATATCTGCTCTTGTAACTTGTCCATTTGTTCTTTTAATCTCCAGGTTAAGATATAGTTCTCCCAGAAACAGAACAAATGCATGAAATCGTTTTCGAGTCACTTCATCCCCTTTTGCAGCTTGGTCTTTAGCTTCATACTCCGTCCTGCACCTTTGAAGTAGCAATTGGTGGAAGTTGCCACTCTGTGGACTAATTGTCAGATGATGGGACAGGTAATTACACAGGCGAGCTCCCATGTAAGAGAAATTTGGGATAGACGTGGCCTGTTGGTAGATAAGTTCCACAAGTTCTTGCAAAGCATCGTCTGTTGTGACCCATCCATTCAGGGTTTCTGCAAACTGTTCAATTTCTGTTTCAAAACTACCAGGCTGTTCTGTCAGATGATTCAGAAAATCCTGAACATACTCTGATAGAATGGGGTAATCCTCACAACCATCCTCATAGGATTCTGTATAATTAGAAGAATAACCTGATGGGTAAAATTCGGGGGCGTTCGCAGACAGCTTAGACATTAACACAGGAGCCACAACCACCTGGGGCTTAGCCATTGCTGAGTTCTGCTGTGGGATTTTATCCTGTGAACTAGGTGGAGCTCTCTGGGGCTTCGTTTGGTCTGGGAGCGCCCCAGGCCGGGGAGGCCGCGCGGAGCCGGCGGGGGCCTCGCTCTGGGCCCCTGGCGGCGGGGCGGTCCTGGGCTGGCGCAGCGGCGGCGGCTGCAGGAAGCCCGGGGCTTTGGGCTGCGGCGGCGGCGGCGGCGACTGGTGCTGCGACCGCTCCGCAGGCCCCGCTCCGTTCGGGAACCCGCCGCCCTCAGGCCCGCCCCCTCCGCGGCCCAGGAACAGGCCCGGGCTCCGGCCCCGACCAGCACCTGGAGCCCGATCGAAACTGTCCGACATGCTCCTTGCTCTCCAACCAGGGGTGCCGCCGCCGCCGCCGCCGCCGCTGCTCTGACTAGGACTCGCGGGAGGCGCCGCGGGCCGCCTGTCACCGCCGCGCCTCACTCAGGCCTCATGGAGGAGGCCGGCGGGCCCTGCTCGGTCCTCCGCGCTCCGGGCCCCCGCCGACGCGCCGCAGCACAGCGCCCGACTCCCTTCGGCTGCCGGACGCTCTCCCTCTCAAATGTCTTTAACACAGAAGAATGGTGACATTTGATCATCAGTCTGCATAATCAAAATTTCTACTACAGGATGCTTTCAATATATATCTAATATATTTAATAATTTGAAGTAATTATGACAATGATCTGACAAAGTTCTTAATTTTAAACTGCAGATAATTTGGGATGTTCTGAATGTTATTGAATGGCAAAAATAAAGGGCTTTAGTATAAGTACTTGATATTTCAATTCTTCATATATGAACTTTTTTGATTACATATAGGTAATCCTCCTCTAACTCCAAAGTACTTGTGAGTATAAGAATGTTCCTTTTCTCACTAGAACTCACATTTTTATAATTTAATTTTCTAAATTAGAGTAAGTATCACTCAATCAAGGCATAGGTGGAATTAGGGTAACTGTGCTTACTTGTCTAGGTTAATTCACAGGAAAGCTTTAATCTGGGGTTGCAATCATAGTTTATTGAGAGAAATTGCTGAATTATAAAGTTTCTCAACATGCTGTTTTGATTCAATGAGCTGTGAATAATGGTTTTTCTCCATATTTTGAGACTACATAGGTTTTTATACATGAGTTAAGAAAACTCCTGCACCAAGACATATAGTAAAATATTCCTTACTATTAGCATGCTTCTCTGACATATTAGGAAATGTCATGAAGCTGACCTGTAAAAATGTTTTGGGAACACTTTATATACATAGATGAAAATGAAACTGTTATATTTTTCAAGTAAAATATGATAATGAGAAATAAAATTTTTCCAAGAAAAATTATATTCTATTATATGTGAGGCATTGGGCTATACACAGACAGTCTGGTTTCCAGTTGAGGCTAGATGGTGAACCCTGGGACCCGGTGGTGATAATTCACCTACAAAGGATGGAAAGAGTTCTCTCATGTCTCCCAGAACCCTGGCTCCTGTCAAAGTTACCACCCCCTCACCCCTCCCCCCCCACAAAAGAAACATGGTTAGTAGTCATGTAGACAATGTCCCAAGCTTCTGAACTTCAGGCTAAACTCCTCCCCAGTTACCTAGCAACAGTAAGATAAAGCAGCCCAGTATATGAGGGGCTGTTTGGCCCCTCCTCACTCTCGCACTCTCTTGCTCTTACTGCTCTCCTCTTACTTTTTCACTCTTTCTTTCTAGCTTTTCTTTTCTCTCTCCCTTTCCCCTTTGTCTCCTCTTGGCCATGGCCAGTCTCTCTCTCTCTTTCTACCTTTTCTCTTTCCCCCTGCCTTTCTATAATAAAGCTCTAAAACCATAGACTATCTCTGCTTATCAAGGCCTGCTGTGCAGACTTTTGCCTCTGTGGGAGCCCCTCTCCCTCAGCCTTCTCTCCCATAATCCCAGGGCCCCTTGTTTTGGGGGCTGTCCCTTGTCCACCCCTTGTCAAGTGGGGTCAGTGGCTTAGATGCCTACCTGGGGCCGAGTAGAAAGCTTCTGGCAGCCCTCTTGCATCTGCCTGCCCAGAGCATAGGAGAAACTCTGTCCAGACGTGGGCTATCCTCCCTCCCCCTCTTCCCCTGGCCCATTTTAGTTCCCACAGCTACACATTTAATATGCAGTTTATCTTGGTGTGTTTAATTTTCACCCTTCTGGAAAAATGTTTCAAATTTTGAAAAACACTTAATGGATTCCTTCATCTAACCTCACCATGTCCCATATTATTTTTTAAAAATGTTTTTACTAATCATTTTATTCGTTTATATTTCAAATCTTACCCCCTTCCTGGTATCCCCCACCCATGAACTCCCGACCTCATCCCCCTGCCCTTTGCCTCTAAGAAGGTGATCACCCACTCATTCCCACATCACCCTATAGCACCCTCTTCTCTGGGGCAACAAGCCTCCACAGGAACAAGAGCCTCCCCTCTCACTGATTGGCAGTCCTCTACTATATATGTGTCCAGAGCTGTGGACTGACCCATGTATATCTTTGATTGGTGGTTTAGGCCCTGAGAATGCTGAGGTGTCTGGTCAGTTGATACTGTTGTTTTTCAAGGGGTTACAATCCTTCTGCTCCTTCATCCCTTCCCCTAACTCTTCCATAGGGTTCAGTCCAATGATTGGCTGTGAGTGTCTGCATCTGTGTTAGTCAGGTGCTGGCTGAGCCTCTTAAAGGATAGACATACCAGGTTCTTGTCTGCAAGCAAATCTTGGCATCAGCAATAGTGTCAGGTTTTGATGTCTATAGATGCAATGGATTGAGTGGTATTATGGGCTCTGGGTAGCCTTTCATTTAGTCTCTGATCCTTTTTATCCATGCATTGACTTTAGATAGGGACAATTCTAGGTTAAAAAGTTTGAGATGGGTGCTGGTCTCCTGCTGCAACTCAGGACTCTGTTTATCTACTGGAGCTGGTCTCTTCAGGTTCTATCTCCCTGCTGTTGGATATTTCGGCTTTCATCTCCATTGGGTCCTGAGAGCCTCTTGCATCCTTGGTGTCTAGGACTTTCTAGTGGTTCCCCAAATTCCACATCTCTACATTGCTACTTATTTCTATTTATTCTCCTGTCTGTCTGGACTTCTTGCCTGTCTTTTCCCACACCTGTCCCTGTCCCTCTTTTTGTCCTCCATATCCCCTATCCCACAAAGGTCCTTTCCTTCTTCTCCCTCCTGTGATTATTTTGTTCCCCCTTCTAAGTGGGTTTGGAGCATTCATAGTTTGCCCTTCCTTCTTGTTAAGCTTCATAATGTCTTTGAGTTATATCATGGGCATTCTGAGCTTTAGGGCTAATATCCATTTATTAGTGAGTACATAAAATGTATATATCCTTTGGGGTCTTGGTTATATCACTCAGGATGATACTTTCTACTTCCATCCATTTGCCTGTGAATTTCATGAAGTCATTGTTTTTAATAGCTGAGTAGGGCTCCATTGTGTAAATGTGCCACATTTTCTGTATTCATTCTTCCATTGAAGGACATCTGGGTTGTTTCCAGCTTCTGGTTCTTATAAATAAGGCTTCTATGAACATAGTGGAGCATGTGTCCTTGTTATATGTTCGGGCATCTTTTGGATAAATGAAGAGTAGTGATATAGCTGGGTCTTTAGGTAGAACTATTTACAATTTTCTGAAAAACTGCCACATCGAGTTCCACAGTGTACACACTTGCAATTCCACCAGCAATGGAGGAGTGTTCCTTTTTCTCCACATCCTCACCAGCATCTGCTGTCACCTGAGTTTTTGATCTTAGCCATTCTGACTGGTGTTAGATGGAATCTCAAGTTTGTTTTGATTTGCATTTCCCTGATGACTAAGGATGTTGAACAGGTTTTAGGTGCTTCTCAACCATTTGGTATTCCTCAGCTGAGATTTCTTTGTTTAGCTTGGGTACCCCATTTTTAATAGGGTTATTTGGTTCTCTGAAGTCTAACTTCTTGATTTCTTTATATATATTGGATATTAGCCCTTTATAGTATTTAGGGTTGGTAAAGATCTTTTTGTAATCTATTGGGTGCCATTTTGTCTTACTGACTGTGTTCTTTGCCTTAGAGAAGCTTTGCAATTTTATGAGTACCCATTTGTCGATTTTTTGATCTTATAGCACAAGCCATTGGTGTTATGTTCAGGAATCTTTCCTCTGTGCCCATATCTTCGAGGCTCTTCCCCACTTGCTCCTCTGTAAGTTTAAGTGTCTCTTGTTTTATGTGGAGTTATGTGGATATATTTGAGTCTCTTTCCCACTTTCTCTCCTATTAGTTTCAGTGTGGAGGTTTTTGATCTACTTGGACTTGAACTTTGTACATGGAGATAAGAATGAATCAGAGCACCAGACATCCTGCCACCTCCTGGCCAGAGGACAGGGTCCGCCTGGCCTGGGAGGTTTTTGCCTCAGGATCTGTGGAAGCCATCTTGGCTCCGGGACTCCACAGAAAGTTGTCTGCACAGGCGAGAGTGTGGACTACAGAAGCTAACAGCTTCTGGGACAGGCAAGAGCCACAGAGCTTCTGAGGCAGTGCCATTTTTGGGCTTCAGACATACGGCCACCTTCCCGGCCAGAGGTCAGGTGTCCGCCCGGCCCAGGAGGCCCTGGCCTCAGGATCTGCGGGAGCCAGTTTGGTTCCGGGACTCTGCAGAAATTAGTCTGCACAGGTGAGAGTATGGACTACTGAAATTAACAGCTTCTGGAACAGGCCAAAGCAACACAGCTTCTGGGAAAGGTCCTGTTTTGGCCCTTCATCTTTAGCCAGGAGGAGGTCCAAACGCCAGATAACTGTGCACCTTCCCTGTAGGAGGTGAGCTTGCCTGCAGAGACTGCTCTGACCACTGAAACTCAGAGGAGAGAGCTAGTCTCCCAGGTCTGCTGATAGAGGGTAACAAAATCACCAGAGGAACAATCTCTAAACAGAGACAACTATAATAACTAACTCCAGAGATTACCAGATGGCAAAAGGTAAACATAAGAATCTTACTAACAGAAACCAAGACCACTCACCATCATCAGAACCCAGAACTCCCACTTTGCCCAGTCCAGGGCACCCCAACATACCCGAAAAGCTAGACCAGGATTTAAAAGCATATCTCATGATGATGGTAGAGGACAACAAGAAGGACTTTAATAACTCACTTAAAGAAATACAGGAGAACACTGCTAAAGAGTTACAAGTCCTTAAAGAAAAACAGGAAAACACAACCAAACAGGTAGAAGTCCTTAAACAAAAACAGGTAAAAACATCTAAACAGGTGATGGAAATGAACAAAACCATACTAGACCTAAAAAGGGAAGTAGACACAATAAAGAAAACTCAAAGTGAGGCAACGCTGGAGATAGAAATCCTAGGAAAGAAATCTGGAACCATAGATGCTAGCATCAGCAACAGAATACAAGAGATGGAAGAGAGAATCTCAGGTGGGGAAGATTCCATAGAGAACATCAGCACAACAATCAAAGAAAATGGAAAATGCAAAAAGATCCTAACTCAAAACATCCAGGATATCCAGGTCACAATGAGAAGACCAAAACTACAGATAATAGGAGTGGATGAGAATGAAGATTTTCAACTCAAAGGACCAGCAAATATCTTCAACAAAATTATAGAAAAAAACTTCCCAAATCTAAAGAAAGGGATGCCCATGAACATAGAAGAAGCCTACAGAACTCGAAATAGACTAGACCAGAAAAGAAATTCCTCCCGACACATAATAATCAGAACAACAAGGGCACTAAATAAAGATAGAATACTAAAAGCAGTAAGGAAAAAAGGTCAAGTAACATATAAAGGCAAGTCTATCAGAATTACACCAGATTTTCCACCAGAGACTATGAGAGTCAGAAGAACCTGGACATATATTATACAGAAACTAAGAGAACACAAATTCCAGCCCAGGCTAATATACCCAGCCAAACTCTCAATTACCATAGATGGAGAAACCAAAGTATTCCACGACAAAACCAAATTCACGCATTATCTTTCCACGAACCCAGCCCTTCAAAGGATAAAAACAAACAAACAAAAAAAACCAATACAAGGACGGGAACACGCCCTAGAAAAAACAAGAAGGTAATCCCTCAACAAACCTAAAAGAAGAAAGCCAGAAGAACAGAATGCAAACTTTAACAACAAAAATAACAGGAAGCAACAATTATTTTCCTTGATATCTCTTAATATCAATGGACTCAACTCCCTAATAAAATGACATAGACTAACAAACTGGTTACACAAAGAAGACCCAACATTTTGCTGCTTACAGGAAACTCATCTCAGAGAAAAAGATAGACACTACCTCAGAATGAAAGGCTAGAAACCAATTTTCTAAGCAAATGTTACAAAGAAACAACCTGGAGTAGCCATTCTAATATCTAATAAAATTGACTTCCAACCCAAAGTCATCAAAAAAGACAAGGAGGGGCACTTCATACTCATCAAAGTTAAAATCCTCCAAGAGGAACTATCAATTCTGAATATCTATGCTCCAAGTACAAGGGCAGCCACATTCATTAAAGAAAATTTAGTAAAGCTCAAAGCACACATTGAACTTCACACAATAATAGTGGGAGACTTCAACACACCACTTTCACCAATGGACAGATCATGGAAACAGAAACTAAACAGGGACACAGTGAAACTAACAGAAGTTATGAAACAAATGGGCTTAACAGATATCTACAGAACATTTTATCCTAAAACAGAAAGGATATAACTTCTTCTCAGCACCTCATGGTATCTTCTCCAAAACTGACCATATAATTTGTCACAAAACGGGCCTCAACAGATACAAAAATATTGAAATTGTCCCAAGCATCCTATCAGACCACCTTGGAATTAAGGCTGATCTTCAATAACAACATAAATAATAGAAAGCCAACGTTCACATGGAAACTGAACAACACTCTTCTAAATGATAACTTGGTCAAGGAGGGAATAAAGAAAGAAATTAAGGACTTTTTTCAATGAGTTCAATGAAAATGAAGCCACAACATACCCAAACTTATGGAACACAATGAAAGCATTTCTAAGAGGAAATCTCATAGCTCTGAGTGCCTCCAAAAAGAAACTAGAGAGAGCACACATTAGCAGCTTGACAACACACTTAAAAGCTCTAGAACAAAGGGAAGCAAATTCACCCAAGAGGAGTAGACTGCAGGAAATAATCAAACTCAGGGGCGAAATCAACCAAGTGGAAACAAGAACTATTCAAAGAATCAGCCAAATGAGAATCTGGTTCTTTGAGATAATCAACAAGATAGACACATCCTTAGCCAGACTCACTAGAGGGCACAGGGAAAGCATCCTATTTAACAAAATCAGAAATGAAAATGGAGACATAACAACAGATCCTGAAGAAATCCAAAACACCATCAGATCCTTCTACAAAAGGCTATACTCAACAAAACTGGAGAACCTGGATGAAATGGATAAGTTTCTAGACAGATACCAGGTACCAAAGTTAAATCAAGATCAGTTAATGATCTAACCAGCCCTATATCCCCTAAAGAAATAGAAGCAGTCATTAATAGTCTCCCAACCAAAAAAAAAAAAAATAGCCAAGGACCAGATGGGTTTAGTCCAGAGTTCTATCAGACCTTCAAAGAAGATCTAATCCCAGTTCTTCACAAACTATTCCACAAAATAGAAACAGAAGGTACTCTACCCAACTCATTCTATGAAGCCACAATTACTCTGATACCTTAACCACAAAAAGACCCAACGAAGAGTACTTCAGACCAATTTCCCTTATGAATATTAATGCAAAAATCCTCAATAAAGTTCTTGCTAATCGAACCCAAGAACACATCAAAACAATCATCCATCCTGACCAAGTAGGTTTCATCCCAGGCATGCAGGGATGGTTCAATATACGGAAATCCATCAATGTAATCCAGTATATAAACAAACTCAAAGACAAAAACCACATGATTATCTAGTTAGATGGGGAGAAAACATTTGACAAAATCCAACACCCATTCATGATAAAAGTCTTGGAAAGATCAGGAATTCAAGGCCCATACCTAAACATGATAAAAGCAATCTACAGCAACCAGTAGGCAATATCAAAGTAAATGGTGAGAAGCTGGAAGCAATCCCATTAAAATCAGGGACTAGAAAAGGCTGTCCACTCTCTCCCTACCTATTCAACATTGTACTTGAAGTCCTAGCCAGAGCATTTCGACAACAAAAGGAGGTCAAGGGGATACAAATTGGAAAGGAAGAAGTCAAAATATCACTGTTTGCAGATGATATGATAGTGTATATATGTGACCTTAAAATTTCCACCAGAGAACTCCTAAGCCTCATAAACAGCTTCAGTGAAGTAGCTGAATATAAAATTAACTCAATCAAGTCAATGGCATTTCTGTACACAAAGGATGAACAGGCTGAGAGGGAAATTAGGGAAACAACACCCTTCTCAATAGTCACAAATAATATAAAATACCTTGGCGTGACTCTAACTAAGGAAGTGAAAGATCTGTATGATAAGAACTTCATGTCTCTGAAGAAAGAAATTAAAGAAGACCTCAGAAGATGAAGAGATCTCCTATGCTCATGGATTGGCAAGATCAATATAGTAAAAATGGCTATCTTGCCAAAAGCAATCTACAGATTCAATGCAATCCCCATCAAAATTCCAACTCAATTCTTCAACGAATTAGAAAGGGCAATTTCCCTGGTTTCCCCTCCACACACCCCCTTCCCATTCCCCTGCTGCTGCTCACCAACCTTCCCACTTCCAATTCCCTGTCCTGGCATTCCCCTACACTGGGTCTCTCTTCCTATTGATGTCCAAAGAGGACATCCTCTGCTACATATGTGTCTGGAGCCATGGGTCCCTCCATGTGTACTCTTTGTTTGGTGGTTTAGTCCCTGGGTGCTGTGGGGGTACTACTTGGTACATATTGTTATTCTTCCTATGGGTCTCAAAACCCCTTCAGCTCCTTAGGTCCTTTATCTAGCTCTTCCATTAGGGACCCTTTGCTCATTCACCTCTGTATTTGTCAGTCACAGGCAGAGCCTCTCAGGAGATAGCTATATCAGGCTCCTGTTAGAAAGCACTTGTTGGTAACCACAATAATGTCTGGATTTGGTAACTGTATATGGGGTTGATTCCCAGGTGGGGCAGTCTCTGGAGTACCTTTCTTTTGGTCTCTGCTCCACACTTTTTCTCTGTATCTCCTCCCATGGGTATTTTTCTTTCCTTCTAGGAAAGACTGAAGTATCCATACTTTGTTCTTCCTTTTTCTTCAGCTTCATGTGGTCTGTGATTGTATCTTGGGTAATCAAAGTTTCTGGGCTAATATACACTTATCAGTAAGTGCATATCATGTGTGTTCTTTTGTGTTTGGGTTATCATTGAGGATTATATTTTCTAGTTCTATCCATTTGCCTAAGATATTCATGGACTCATTGTTTTTAATATCTGAATAGTACTCCATTGTGTAAATGTACTAAATTTTCTGTATCTATTCTTCTGTTGAGAGACATAAAGAATTCCCAGCAACTCAAACCCAGTTAGTGATGTACACACAAACCAAAATCTATACCCACAGTACAACATTTATGTAGCCTTTGTTCAACACACAATAAAGACAGCTTTTACACCAAATAAATCTCTTCTGGTGTATGCTCTTTTCCTGCAGCAATGCAAACCAAGATCCTGTCTATCTTACCCACCCAGCTAAACTTCATATTTTTCTAGTCTAGCCTGGTGTGCAAAGGGTCTTGTATATTTTGAAGGGAAAGGGCAGATATAGGCCACTTTCCTCTTCCTGGTAACCTCTCCACAAAGCCACTCTCTCATGCCCCTCCCCATTGACTGTAAAACAGTGCTCCCCTACCCACACACCTTCTTCCTTCTCACTCCTCTTAAAAACCTGTTTCCTGGGACAATAAGCCTTCCCTGCCCTTGATAAAAGATAAAAGAATACTCTGCTACATATGTAGTGGGTGTCATGGACCTAGCCTAGTACAATTTTGGTTGGAGGTTTAGTCTCTGGGAGCTCTGAGTGAAAAGGTTAATTGATATTGTTCTTCATAATCTCCTTCAGCCCCTTCAGTCCTTTCCCTACCACACGGGTCTTCTACAAATTTCTATGACAGAGCAATAGTGATAAAAATCACATGGTATTGGTACAGAGACAGGCAGATAGATCAATGGAATGTTTATTGTTGAGAATTGTTTTTGATATCCTGGGGGTTTTGTTATTCCAGATGAAGTTGAGAATAGTTTTTTCTTCATAGCTGAGGAATCAAGTTGGAATTTTGATAGGGATTGCATTGACTGTGTAGATTACTTTTGGTAAATGGCAATTCTTTTACTATGTTAATCCTGCCAAACCATGAACATGGATCTCCCATTTTCTGAGATCTCCTTTCTTTGAAGAGTCGAAGTTCTTGCCATAGAGATCTTTCACTTGCTTGTAGAGTTACAGTGAGATATTTTATATTATTTGGGACTATTATGAAGGGTGTTGCTTCCCTAATTTCTTTCACAGCCCATTTATCATTTGTGTAGTGGAAGTCTATTGAACTTTTTTTGAGTTAATTTTATATCCAGCTATTTTGCTGAAGTTTGTTACCAGCTGTAGTAGTTCTCTGGTAGAATTTCTGGAGTTGCCAATGTAGAATATTATATCATCCACAAATAGTGACTTCCTCTTTTCTAGTTTGCATCCCTTTCATCTCCTTTTGTTGTCAAATTGACCTACACATAACCTGGAGTAGTGCACTAAATAAATAGGGAGAGAGTTGGCATCTTTGTCTTTCCCTGATTTTAGAGGGATAGCTTTAATTTTCTATCTCTTTAATTTGATGATGTGTATTGGATTGCTGTATATTTATTTTATTATGTTTACATATCAACCTTGAATTCATGATCTTTCAAAGACTCTTAACATTAAGGGGTGTTGTATTTTGTCAAAGGCTTTTTCAGCTTCTAATGAGATAGATGATCATGTGACTTTTTTCTTTGAACTTGTTTATATAGTGGATTACATTGATATATTTATGGATATTGAGCGATCACTGAATAACTGAGATGAAGCCTACTTGATTATAAAAATTGGTTGTTTTGATGTCTTTTTGAATTCAATTTTCAAGAATTTTGTTGAGTATTTTTGCATCAATATTCATCAGTAAATTTTGTCTGAAGTTCTCTTTCTTTGTTAGGGCTTTTTGAGGCTTAGGAATAAGTGAAATTTTGTTGTCATTGAACAAATTATGTAGTGTTTCTTCTCTTTCTATTTTATAGAATAGTTTGAGACATATTGGTATTAGCTCTTCATTGAAGGTCTGATAGAATTCTATACAGATTGCTGTCTGTAAGCAAGTAAGGGCAGGTTAAAGATAAGGCGAGAGGCTGTGATTGAGCAGTGGAAAATGAAGGCCTGCTGAGAGTTTTAGAGATGGTAGAGAGAGACAGAGACAAAGAGAGGGAGACAGAGATAAGGAGACAAAAATGTCACCAATAGGACAGAAAGACAAACCAGATCTATGTGGCCAAAGGTAGCTATCACAAAAGGTAGCTATCACAAAAGAACAATACAGTATTATAGCGCAATGTGTCCAATCTAGGTAGGCAGCATGTATCAATATCAACTGAGTTTTGAAGTCTTTGTGTGGGCATTTGTGGGATTAAGAATTTATTTTATAAATATATGAGTGATAAATTACAAGCTTCTATAGCTTCATTTATTTGGGGTTTAGAGCCTGACCTTGCAGACTAGCCACAGGGAAAGGATAACTGAAAATATAAGCAGTTCAGCAGCTAGAGAACCTTGGGAAACTGGGTAGATGACCATATGGGGATAGCTATGGAGGTGGGAGATCACCATGGCCAGAGAGTAGTCAGTGATAGATTGGATTGTTAGTAACTACACACTACAATTCTACCCTAAAATCATCAGGCCCTGGGCTTTCTTGTGTGGTGTGTTTTTAATAACTGCTTCTATTTCCCTTAGAAGATATGGGACTCTAGTTTATCTGATCCTCATTTAGCTTTGGTACCTGATATCTGTCTAGAAAACCAGTTATTTCATTTAGATTTTCCAGATTTGTTGAGTATAGTTTTTGTAGTAGGATCTGTTGATTTTATGAATTTCCTCAGTTTTTGTCATATATCCCTTTCAGATATGATTTTGTAAACTTGGATACCGTCTTTGTGTCCTTTATTTAGTTTGGGTAAGGGTTTATCTACCTTGTTGATTTTCTCAAAGAAGCAGGTCTTAGTTTTATTTTTTCTTTATTTAGTTCTTTTATTTTTAATTGGTTGATTTTTAGCCTGTAGTTTGATTATTCCCTGCCACATACTCATCTTGGGCATACTGGATTGTTTTGTTCTAGATCTTTGAGATATGCTGTTAAGTTGCTAGTATAGAATCTCTACAATATTTTCTGATAAGGACACTCAATGGTATGAGTTTTTCTTTTACTACTGCTTTCATTGTGTCGCATGAGTTTCAGTATGCTGTGCCTTCATTTACATTAAATTCTAGAAAGTCTTTAGTTTCCCTCTTTGTTTCTTCCCTAACCAAGTTATCATTGAGTAGAGCGTTGTTCAACTTCCAAAATTATGTGGGCTTTCTGTTTTCTTGCTGTTATTAAAGACAAGACCTAGTCTGTGGTTACCTGATAGAATACATGGGATTAATTTAAACTTATATCTGTTTAGGCTTTAATTTGTACAATTATATGGTTAATTTTGGAGAAGGTAGCATGAGGTGCTGAGAAGAATGTATATGCTTTTGTTTTAGTCTGAAATGTCCTTTATTTAAATGTTAAATCCATTTGGTTCATAACTTCTGCTAGTTTCATAATGTTTCTGTTTAGTTGCTGTTTCTATGATATGTCCATTGGTGACAGTGGGGTGCTTAAGTCTGCCACTATTATTGTGCATGTTTCAATATTTATTTTGAGCTTTAATAAAGTTTCTTTTGTAAATGTAGTTCCCTTGCATTTGGTGTGTAGATTTTCAGAATTGAGAGTTCATCTTGGAGGGTTATTTCTTTGATGACTATGAAGTGTCCTTCCCCATCTTTTTTGACAACTTTTGTTTGAAAGTCTATTTTATAGTATACTAGAATTGCTCTTCCTGCTTTTTTCTTGAGACTATTTGCTTGGAAATGTTTTTTGTAGCCTTTTCCTCTGAGTTAGTGTCTGTCTTTGTCATTGAGGTATGTTTGCTCTGTGCAGTAAAATCCTGGGCCTTATTTGTGTATCCAGTCTATTAGCCTGTGTCTTTTTATTGGGGAATTGATTCCATTGATGTTGAAAGATAACAAAGACCAAAGGTTGTTCATTCCTGTTAATTTTGTTGCTATTGTGTTTGTATGGTTCCCTTCTTTTGGGCTTGTTGTAAAAGGATTAATTCCTTGCTTTTTCTTGGGTGCACTTTCCTTCCTGTTTTTTGGAATTTTCATTCTATTATCCTCTGTAGGGTTGGATTATTGGAAAGATATTGTTTAAATTAGGTTTTTCCATGGAATATTTGGGTTTCCCCATGTATGGTGATTGAGAGTTTTCTTAGGTATAGTAATGTGGGCTGGCTTAGGGTCTGCATGACATATGTCTAAGATCTTCTGGATTTTAATGTCTCTATTGATAAATCTGGTGTGATTCAGATAGGTCTGTCTTTATATGTTACTTGACATTTTTCCAGTACTTCTTTTAAATTTCTTTCTTTGTTCTGGGTATTTGGTGTTTTGATAGTTATGTGATGGGACAAATTTCTTTTCTACCAATGTATTTGGCATTCTGTAGGCTTCTTGTACATTTAGGGCCATCTCTTTCTTTAGTTTAGGGAAGGTTTCTTCTATGATTTTGTTGAAGGTATCTTCTGGCCCCTTGAATTGAGAATCTTCACTCTCTTCTGTACCTAGTGTTCTTAGGTTTGGTCTTTACATTTTATTCTGAATTTCCTGAATGTTTTGGGTTAGGAGCTTTTTACACTTTGTGTTTTGTTGACTGTTGTCGTAATATCTTTTTCAGTATGTTCTATGCCTAAAGTTCCCTCTATTTCTTGTATTCCAGTATTTCATTGGTGGCACTTGCATCTTTGACTCTTTCCTAGTTTTTCCCTCTCCAGAGTTTCCTCTCTTTGTGATTTCCTTATTGTTTCTACTTCCATTTTTATATGCTGGATGGTTATGTTCAGTTGTTTCACCTGTTTGATTGTGGTTTTGTGTTTCCTCCTCAAGGGCTTCCACCTGATTATCTGTGTTCTCCAGTATTCTTTAAAAGAGTTATATCCTCCTTAAGTCCCTCTATCATCTCCATGAGATGAGGTTTTAGGTCAGAATCTTGCTTTGCAGGTAGGTTAGAGTATCCAGGGCTTGCTGTGGTGGCAGAATTGTTTTCTGATGGTGCTAAGTGGCATTGGTTTCTGTGGCTTATGTTCTTACACTTGCCTTTTGCCATCTCATTATCTCTGGTGTTAACTGGCCTTGATGTCTCTGCCTGGAGTCCATCCCTGCTTGAGACTGGTTTTGATGGACCTCCTTGGATCAGGCTGTCTCTAGGTGTGGGAGGGTGTCATATCTGTAAATCTGGCTATGGTGGACATCCTGGGGTCAATATGACTCAGGGTGTGAATGCACAGACATGGGGTGGAGGGAGCACACAATCTGCCTCAGGGCAAATTTACAGACTTGAAGGAAGATATATCTCTGGCAGGGCTTGATGTCCTGTATCCTCTGGGGTCTTTGTGGGGGGTCCCGTGTTTGTCCAGGTATTGGGGTGGGGGTCTCACCTATGAGCCTGGATTTGAGGGTCCTCCAGTGAGTCAAACATATATTTTTATTTTCAAACAGTAATTATGTAGTCAATCTTAAGGTCTAGTTAATTGTTACTTGTATATTCTTTCAGTTTGTTCTCTTACTAATAGTATGAGGAAATTTTACATATGTGGTTGATAACATTATTAGGAAGTTCTCTTATGTCTTATGCCCTGGGAAGCCAATCATATTAGAAGTCAAAGAATTGCAGGAAAGTTCCCTTTACATACATCAGCATTTCACAGAAAAGTTAGATGCTGGGGGAGGTTAACACAAATTGCTAGATCTGAGTCTTGATGGTAATGAGTTGTTGAGCCCTCTAGCAGATCTCTTGAATCTGTCTCACCATGGTGTCTATTGCTTTTTCCAGATGAACTGGATGAACAGTGGGATAGCTATTCTGCCTGTATCTACTGGTTTGGGTGAGTCTAGCTTTCTCATACTTACGTCATCATGGCTTACTTTCTTAGTCTCATGACCACAGGCCAGCTCTCCCAAGATACAGGCAGGCAATGCAAAGAGCTTCATCCCTTAGTGCTTCAGCCAGCAATGGACAGGGCCAGATGTCCTCTACCACACTGGTGAGGTGTTTGTCCAGCTCTCCAGAATGCTGAAGCTACCTACATCTTATTCAAGTCCCTCTTTCTCATGCCCTTAGAAACAACATCTCCCAAAATCTAGGGAAGATTCAGGTGAAACTCTTCATAATGTCTCAGCCTGTACTGAGTGGGTGCATCTGTCCTGAATCTCTGACATCAACATGACATCAGGCAACTCACAAAAGCAGTGTCATCTACATATCTTTTGGTGGTACATTTTCCATTTATGTAGACCCCTGCTGATGCAGAGCATTAGTGTGTCTTGGAGCACTGGTGTTTGAATTTCCTCAATGAATAGAGGAAAATTTCTTCTAGAAAATGTAGTATGGGAGACTGCTCTGGTTGGGGAGGCAGAAATCCGGCCTACATAGGGCCACAAGCCTCTTCCAGTCAGAAAAGTACCGGGGTAGCTAGGGTGCAGGGTCGGCTGACACTTGCCAGCTACCCACAACACCCGCCACAGGATCTTAAGACTTCTGGTGAGTGGAACACAGCTTCTGCTCCAATCCAATTGCGCACGGGACCTGAGACTGCATTAGTTGGGGAAGCAGAAACCGGCCTGAGTAGGGCCACAGGCCTCATCCGGCCGGATCAGCACCAGGGTAGCTAGAGCGCAGGGTCGGCTGACACCCGCCAGCTACCCACGACCCCCGCCACAGGATTTTGAGACTGCTGGTGAGTGGAACACAGCTTCTGCTCCAGTCCAATCACGCGGGACCTGAGACTGCTCTGGTTGGGGAGAGAGAAATCCGGCCTACATAGGGCCACAAGCCTCTTCCGGTCAGAAAAGCACCAGGGTAGCTAGGGCGCAGGGTCGGCTGACACTCGCCAGCTACCCACAACACACGCCACAGGATCTTAAGACTTCTGGAGAGTGGAACACAGCTTCTGCTCCAATCCAATTGCGCGCGACCTGAGACTGCATTAGTTAGGGAAGCAGAAAACCGGCCTGAGTAGGACCACAGGCCTCTTCTGGCTGGACCAGCACCGGGGTACCGCCAGCTACCCACGACCCCCGCCACAGGATTTTGAGACTGCTGGTGAGTGGAACACAGCTTCTGCTCCAATCTTTAAACCGTGACAACGACAACAACTAACCCCAGAGATTACCAGATGGCGAAAGGTAAACGTAATAATCTTACTAACAGAAACCAAGACCACTCACCATCATCAGAACCCAGCACTCCCACTTCGCCCAGTCCAGGGCACCCCAACACACCGGAAAAGCTAGACACGGATCTAAAAGCATATCTCATGATGATGGTAGAGGACTTCAAGAAGGACTTTAATAACACACTTAAAGAAATACAAAGGAACACTGGTAAACAGGTAGAAGACAGTAAAGAGGAAGCACAAAAATCCCTTAAAGAATTGCAGGAGAACACTGCTAAAGAGTTACAAATCCTTAAAGAAAAACAGGATAACATAATCAAACAGGTAGAAGTCCTTAATGAAAAACAGGAAAACACATCCAAACAGATGATGGAAATGAACAAAACCATATTAGACCTAAAAAGGGAAGTAGACACAATAAAGAAAACCCAAAATGAGGCAACACTGGAGATAGAAACCCTAGGAAAGAAATCTGGAACCATAGATACCAGCATCAGCAACAGAATACAAGAGATGGAAGAGAGAACCTCAGGTGCAGAAGATTCCATAGAGAACATCGGCACAACAATCAAGGAAAATGTAAAATGCAAAAAGATCCTAACTCAAAACATCCAAGAAATACAGGACACAATGAGAAGACCAAACCTACGGATAATAGGAGTGGATGAGAATGAAGATTTTCAACTCAAAAGGACCAGCAAACATCTTCAACAAAATTATAGAAGAAAACTTCCCAAATCTAAAGAAAGAGATGCCCATGAACATACAAGAAGCCTACAGAACTCCAAATAGACTGGACCAGAAAAGAAATACCTCCCGACACATAATAATCAGAACAACAAATGCTCTAAATAAAGATAGAATACTATAAGCAGTAAGAGAAAAAGGCCAAGTAACATATAAAGGCAAGCCTATCAGAATTACACCAGATTTTTCACCAGAGACTATAAAAGCCAGAAGATCCTGGACGGATGTTATACAGATACTAAAAGAACACAAATTCCAGCCCAGGCTACTATACCCAGCCAAACTCTCAATTAACATAGATGGAGAAACCAAAGTATTCCACGACAAAACCAAATTCACACATTATCTCTCCACGAATCCAGCCCTTCAAAGGATAATAACAGAAAAAAACCAATACAAGGACAGGAACCACGTCCTAGAAGCAACAAGAAGCTAATCCCTCAACAAACCTAAAAGAAGACAGCCACAAGAACAGAATGCCAACTTTAACAACAAAAATAACAGGAAACAACAATTACTTTTCCTTAATATCTCTTAATATCAATGGACTCAACTCCCCGATAAAAAGACATAGACTAACAAACTGGCTACACAAAGAAGACCCAACATTTTGCTGCTTACAGGAAACTCATCTCAGAGAAAAAGATAGACACTACCTCAGAATGAAAGGCTGGAAAACAATTTTCCAAGCAAATGGTATGAAGAAACAAGCTGGAGTAGCCATTCTAATATCTGATAAGATTGACTTCCAACCCAAAGTCATTAAAAAAGACAGGGAGGGACACTTCATACTCATCAAAGGTAAAATCCTCCAAGAGGAACTATCAATCCTGAATATCTATGCTCCAAATACAAAGGCAGCCACATTCATTAAAGAAACTTTAGTAAATCTCAAAGCACACATTGCACCTCATACAATAATAGTGGGAGACTTCAACACACCACTTTCACCAATGGACAGATCATAGAAACAGAAACTAAACAGGGACACAGAGAAACTAAGAGAAATTATGAATTAAATGGATCTGGCAGATATCTACAGAACATTCTATCCTAAAACAAAAGGATATACCTTCTTCTCAGCACCTCATGGTACCTTCTCCAAAATTGACCACATAATTGGTCACAAAACAGGCCTCAACAGATACAAAAATATTGAAATTGTCCCATGCATCCTATCAGATCACCATGGACTAAGGCTGATCTTCAATAACAAAATAAATAATAGAAAGCCAACCTTCACGTGGAAACTGAACAACACTCTTCTCAATGATACCTTGGTCAAGGAAGGAATAAAGAAAGAAATTAAGGACTTTTTAGAGTTCAATGAAAATGAAGCCACAACATACCCAAACTTATGGGACCCAATGAAAGCATTTCTAAGAGGAAAACTCATAGCTCTGAGTGCCTCCAAAAGCAAACTAGAGAGAGCACACATTAGCAGCTTGACAACATACCTAAAAGCACTAGAACAAAAGGAAGCAAATTCATCCAAGAGGAGTAGACGGCAGGAAATAATCAAACTCAGGGGCGAAATCAACCAAGTGGAAACAAGAAAAACTATTCAAAGAATCAACCAATCAAGGAGCTGGTTCTTTGAGAAAATCAACAAGATAGATAAACCCTTAGCCAGACTCACTAGAGGGCACAGGGAAAGCATCCTAATTAACAAAATCAGAAATGAAAAAGGAGACATAACAACAGATCCTGAAGACATCCAAAACACCATCAGATCCTTCTACCAAAGGCTATACTCAACAAAACTGGAGAACCTGGATGAAAAGGAGAAGTTCCTAGACAGATACCAGGTACCAAAGTTGAATCAAGATCAGGTTAATGATCAAAACAGCCCTATATCCCCCAAAGAAATAGAAGCAGTCATTAATAGTCTCCCAACTAAAAAAAGCCCAGGACCAGATGGGTTTACTGCAGAGTTCTATCAGACCTTCAAAGAAGATCTAATCCCAGTTCTTCACAAACTATTCCACAAAATAGAAACAGAAGCTACTCTACCCAACTCATTCTATGAAGCCACAATTACTCTGATACCTAAACCACAAAAAGACCCAACAAAGATAGAAAACGTCAGACCAATATCCCTTATGAATATTGATGCAAAAATCCTCAATAAAGTTCTTGCTAACCGAATCCAAGAACACATCAAAACAATCATCCATCCTGACCAAGTAGGTTTCATCCCAGGGATGCAGGGATGGTTCAATATACGGAAATCCATCAATGTAATCCAGTATATAAACAAACTCAAAGACAAAAACCACATGGTCATCTCGTTAGATGTGGAAAAAGCATTTGACAAGATCCAACATCCATTCATGATAAAAGTCTTGGAAAGATCAGGAATTCAAGGCCCATACCTAAACATGATAAAAGCAATCTACAGCAAACCAGTAGCCAACATCAAAGTAAATGGTGAGAAGCTTGAAGCAATCCCTCTAAAATCAGGGACTAGACAAGGCTGTCCACTTTCTCCATACCTATTCAACATTGTACTTGAAGTCCTAGCCAGAGCAATTCGACAACAAAAGGAGATCAAAGGGATACAAATTGGAAAAGATGAAGTCAAAATATCACTTTTTGCAGATGATATGATAGCATATATAAGTGACCCTAAAAATTCCACCAGAGAACTCCTAAGCCTGATAAACAGCTTCGGTGAAGTAGCTGGATATAAAATTAACTCAAACAAATCAATGGCCTTTCTCTACACAAAGAATAAACAGGCTGAGAAAGAAATTAGGGAAACAACACCCTTCTCAATAGTCACAAATAATATAAAATATCTTGGCGTGACTCTAACTAAGGAAGTGAAAGATCTGTATAATAAAAACTTCAAGTCTCTGAAGAAAGAAATTATAGAAGATCTCAGAAGATGGAAAGATCTCCCATGCTCATGGATTGTTAGGATCAACATTGTAAAAATGGCTATCTTGCCAAAAGCAATCTACAGATTCAATGCAATCCCCATCAAAATTCCAAATCAATTCTTCAACGAATTAGAAAGTGCAATCTGCAAATTCATCTGGAATAACAAAAAACCTAGGATAGCAAAAACTCTTCTCAAGGATAAAAGAACCTCTGGTGGAATCACCATGCCGGACCTAAAGCTCTACTACAGAGCAATTGTGTTAAAAACCTCATGGTACTGGTATAGTGACAGACAAATAGACCAATGGAATAGAATTTAAGAACCAGAAATGAACCCACACACCTACGGTCACTTGATCTTCGATAAGGGAGCTAAAAACATCCAGTGGAAGAAAGACAGCATTTTCAACAAATGGTGCTGGCACTACTGGTTGTTAACATGTAGAAGAATGCGAATCGATCCATTCCTATCTCCTTGTACTAAGGTCAAGTCTAAGTGGATCAAGGAACTTCACATAAAACCAGAGACACTGAAACTTATAGAGGAGAAAGTGGGGAAAAGCCTTGAAGATATGGGCACAGGGGAAAAATTCCTGAATAGAACAGTAATGGCTTGTGCTGTAAGATCAAGAATTGACAAGTGGGACCTCATGAAACTGCAAAGCTTCTGCAAGGCTAAAGACACCATCAATAAGACAAAAAAACCACCAACAGATTGGGAAAGGATCTTCAGCTATCCTAAATCATATAAGGGACTAATATCCAATATATATAAAGAACTCAAGAAGGAGGACTCCAGAAAGTCAAATAACCCCATTAAAAAATGGGGCTTAGAACTGAATAAAGAATTCTCACCTGAGGAATACCGAATGGCAGAGAAGCACCTGAAAAAAATGTTCAACATCCTTAATCATCAGGGAAATGCAAATCAAAACAACCCTGAGATTCCACCTCACACCAGTCAGAATGGCTAAGATCAAAAATTCAGGTGACAGCAGATGCTGGCGAGGATGTGGAGAAAGAGGAACACTCCTCCATTGTTGGTGGAATTGCAAGCTTGTACAACCACTCTGGGAATCAGTCTGGCGGTTCCTCAGAAAATTGGACATAGTACTACCGGAGGATCCAGCAATACCTCTCCTGGGCATATATCCAGAAGATGTCCCAACCGGTAAAGAGGACACATGCTCCACTATGTTCATAGCAGCCCTATTTATAATAGCCAGAAGCTGGAAAGAACCCAGATGCCCCTCAACAGAGGAATGGATACAGAAATTATGGTACATTTACACAATGGAGTACTACTCAGCTATTAAAAAGAATGAATTTATGAAATTCCTAGCCAAATGGATGGACCTTGAGGGCGTCATCTTGAGTGAGGTAACACAATCACAAAAGAACTCACACAATATGTATTCACTGATAAGTGGATATTAGCCCAAAACTTAGGATACCCAAGATATAAGATACAATTTGCTAAACGCATGAAACTCAAGAAGTATGAAGACCAAAGTGTTGACACTGTGCCCCTTCTTAGAATTGGGAACAAAACACCCAGGGAAGGAGTTACAGAGACAAAGTTCGTAGCTGTGATGAAAGGATGGACCATTTAGAGACTGCCGTATCCAGGGATCCATCCCATAATTAGCTTCTAAACGCTGACACCATTGCATACACTAGCAAGATTTTGCTGAAAAGACTCAAATATAGCTGTCCCTTGTGAGACGATGCCGGGGCCTAGCAAACACAGGAGTGGATGTTCACAGTCAGCTATTGGATGTATCACAGGGCTCCCAATGGAGAAGCTAGAGAAAGTACCCAAGGAGCTAAAGGGATCTGCAACCCTATTGTTGGAACAACATGATGTACTAACCAGAACCCCGGAGCTCTTGTCTCTAGCTGCATATGTATCGAAAGATGGCCTAGTCGGCCATCAATGGAAAGAGAGGCCCATTGGACTTGCAAACTTTATATGCCCCATTATAGGGGAATGCCAGGGCCAAAAGAATGGGAATGGGTGGGTAGGGAAGTGGGGGGCGCTATGGGGGACTTTTGTGATAGCATTGGAAATGTAATTGAGGAAAATATGTAATAAAAATATTAAAAATAAATAAATAAATAAATAAATAAATAAATAAAATAACCTTAATATCAAAAAAAAAAAAAAAAGAAACTGGCAAGGAAATATCACCTGTATAGTATCAAATTCAGGAGGCCTGAGTTGTACATCTGAATACTCAGACATTTTGGCTTCTATTCTCAGAGAAGAAGAGATGACTTCTGGAAGTTCACTGTACAATTGGCCATCACCCATCCCTTAACCAACCCCCCCACCCCCCACCGATCACGGAAATCCTTCCAAGCTGCTGCAGGAATTCGCTTTATCCTCCTCCAGGCCCATTTCCTAGTTGCTTCTGGAATGAACATTGAAAAAGGTGTCAGTCGGTTAAATGCTTTTCAGTGTTCTAAAAATAAAGAACATAGAATGGCCCTGAAAAAAAAAAAAAAAGAAAATGTAGTATGGCTGGAAAGAGAGGCCCATTGGACTTGCAAACTTTATATGCCCCAGTACAGGGGAATGCCAGGGCCAAAAAGTGGGAGTGGGTGGGTAGGGGAGTGGGTGGGAGGGTATGGGGGACTTTTGGGATAGCATTGGAAATGTAAATGGGGAAAATACCTAATAAAAAAATATATATAAAAGAAAATGTAGTATGGAAATCAAGGGCTATTTTCTTTATCAGGAATCAGAAGAATGATCTGTAAATAGGTTATTAAAAGTACATTCATTGATGCCAAGCTGCCTGAGCAGCTCTCTGTTCTTGGAAACTCCATTTTCTGCCCACCCCTCTGCCAATTTCTATTAGAAATAGTGCACTGGATGTACCTCATTGCAATGAGGTCCTGAAGGCACAGTTTCTCCTAAGCAACAGGTCCTGAAATACATTGAACATTATTGTAAACAAAAGATAAGACTGAATTAAAGCCAAACTTAAAAAGAAAAAAAAAAAAAAGAAAGAAAAGAAAACAAAAAACGGAAAGCAAAAGAAAAGAAAAATAGAAAGAAAAAGAAAAAGGAAATACTGCTCTGGAACCATACAGCTTAGGTGTTGCTGTAAGTCTCCAACACGAATAAGCCCATGCAATGAAAACTTGCCTCAATTATTATGAATACAATCTGCTCACCTAGATTGGGCAGATCTACTACTATACTACTATATTCTCCATCTTAGGAATTCCTTACAACTTGTGGTTTCTCTAGGCCTAGTGCTTCTGTTCCATTTTCCTTCCACCTCCTCTTCTCCTGTCTTCCTCTCTCTCCTTCCTCTCCTTTTCTTCATTCTTTTATCTTCCCCTCTCTCTTTCTAAGACTTTCGGCTCCACATTTCCATTCCATTGCCCAATCAACACCTCTAGGCTTTATTTTACAAGGTAAAATGGGAAGAAGGTTCACATGAAACCACCTGAGTATATGATTTACTCCTTGTCCAAGGAAGCTCCTCTTGGGGAAGCAGAATTAGCATCAAAAAACCAAAACCACACCAGGAAAATCCACGTTTCCCTCTTTTTGTTTAATTAAAAGGCTCTTTTTCTCTCAGATATAAATTGAGTCCAACTATTACTATTCTACAATTTATAAAGTAAAAGATACAATTAACAGTAAGTCCATCAATTTTGTCTATTAGAAAAAGTATTCTACCATTCATCCTTACTTAACAGGCTTATAATTCTATACCTGACTTATGTCCTGGTATTAGATTGTGTATCATCTGAAATCCAGCCTCTCAAATCTATATCATCTTTCTTAATGCTAAATATCTTAGGTAGGGTATGAGACTACAGCCAGTTTTCAACTCCATCATATTTCTGAGAATAACTAATATCACCTGAAAATATAAGTTGTATAAAGCATAACTTCTAAAACACAGCCAGTTTATCGTGACCACTGATCACCAGACAGTCCCTCATTCTTCAAAATGTTGGAGCCTCAGTCTTCAGCCTTCTGTCCCAGTATCATTTAACAGACCTCTGTAATTCAGAATTTTGAAGGACTGATTACCCTGTATTGACAGGAATTATAGTCAACTATTCTGCGTAGTGTGTCATTTTTTTGTGGACAGTATTTTGTCTGAAGATTAATTGAGGAAATTCTTGCCTAGTGGCTATTTCACTACTCCTGGAGCAAATCCATTGATGCTCAGTTTCTTTTTTGGGTCCAAGCAAGGGGTGATGTCTGGAGCATACATGTCTCTAATCAAATGACCCTCAATAAAGAAATGGCCATAAATGTGGTATTCTGTGTACTTCTGACTCCTTTGAAGACTATCTATCTATACAAGGCATTTCTGAACTGTTAAGCCTTGACTAATTGAAATATCTCAAAAATGTCCTTTTAATTAACTCAGAACCATGAGTTTGCTATCTGTCCCTTAACTCAAGTAGTTTAATCATCTAAAGTCTGTTTGTAATAGGAGCTATAGAAAGACTGAGTCTAATCCTTGCATTCTTAAATGTTGTATAGGCACAATGCCTATATGAGTAACAACACTAACCCCAATATTAATAAAGAAATTCATGCAAAATGAAAATCTTAAATTTGTATCAAACAAATTCTGTACTGATATAAGAGATTATAAATTCAACTTTGAATCAATTATAAAGATTTCTACCAATGTAATATATAGCTATGTAATGTTTTAAGAGTAAATTTAATAACCTACTCCCACTGTCTATTTCTCTAACTTCTATGGTATTACTGTATCTCCCATTTTCTTTTCCACCCCTTTCCCCTTTACCTAGAAGAAGAAAGGAAAGGTAGAATTCTCTGAGTTTAAATTCTCTAGTTCCCACCCTGTTCAAAACTACAATGTTTGTAAAGTACACTTAAAATGACAACGTATCTACAATTCATTAAATAAGCAGAATCATCTACCCCAAACTAAGGAACTGGGATGACAATCTGCTGAATTCGGGTGAAGAATTCCGTTATGGAGACCCAAAGGGAAATAGGAACATTGGCTTTGTCAAAGGAAAGCTAGCTGGCATTATTTGCTTTCCAGTCACTATGTGTTGACAAAGTTTATTGCTTAGCTGGCATCCTGATTATGCCAGTCTGAAAGAGTCAATAGGCAAGCTAGCTTTTCTGGAAAGTTCTGGATGCAAGTCTTTAAAAGAAGTAGCTTTGATCTACTTAAGGTAGAATCAAACATCAAGCTGGATTGGAAGGTCTCAGAACCTCAGCATCCCAGAGTGTGACTCTTTTTAGGGCTGTCTTCCATTTCTTTCATCTTGCAGTATCAAAAACTTACAACCAACCTATAGTTTTGTAAATACATTCACTTGGAGCGTGCATGGAGCACAGGTTGGTTAATGAAGATCAATAAAGAAAGAAGACTGCCTTTCTTCAGAGGTTAGTTTGATAACATAATCAAACTGCAATATAACTTTGAATACATGTCTTCTTAAAGGATGGTATGTAATAAAAGTCATGAGAGATTTGTATTCAATAATTGTTATTGGCTTTCTATTGACCTTTTTGTCTCAGTAGGTTCCAGAGCTGTCTGCATACTCAGAGACATAAGCATCACCACATATTTATCACCTATTTTGTTGATTGTGTTAGTCTCCCCTTTCTTCTTCCACTGTCAAGGTCTTCAGAAGATCTTCCTTTTTCATATCTGATTTTTATTAATTTGGAAGGAACCGGCAGCTGTTCTTTTCCTGTGGAAATATATACGTGACCCCTTCTCTAGCCTAACACTTTTCACATTTTCCATTCTGATGTCAGAATATCCTTAATATAAACAGGTTGGTTTAATTCAGTAGTTTTTTTTTCCACAACACAATGTTTTTCAGCAGCCATGGTATTTTGTTCATTAGCATTTAAAAATTTAAGGTTAATAAAGCACTATATAATCTATCTTTGGGGGAGATTTGTTGTCCCCTTTTGCATTTTAAGCATCTCCTTTAGACCTCGATTAGATCTCTCCACAATCAATAGGATTCTGTGATATGTCTGGAACATGTTTTATATTATATTATAAAAAAATCTACTTCCTCTTATTAGAGATATATTCTGTACCTTTGTCCATTTTAATTTGTATAGGTATTCCCATAATGTTCATAACCTCTAACAAATGTGTAGTTACAGAATTGGCCTTTTCTGATGTTAAGGCAGTTGCCAAATGAAATCCTTAATATGTGTCTATCGTATGATGCACACATTTCAATTTACCAAACTTTGTAAAATGGAAGACATTCATTTGCCAAATATCATTTCTTTTGGTACCTTTACTGTTAGTTCCTTTAGGTAATGTAGTTTGCTTATATAATGTGCAAGTAGGTCATTGCCTTACAATTTCTTTGGCTAGTTGCTAAGTGATAGAAAATTCTTTTTTAACCTTTGCTGTTAACATGTTTGTTTGTTTGTTTGTTTGTTTGTTTTTATGGAATTCAAAGCCTCTAGTACATTTTCCATTAATACCGGTCAATTTTATTATTATCTTGTGCCAGAGTTTCTGGAAGACATGTGTGGAATCTTATGTGTGTTATATATAGTGGATAACTCCTATTTCTAATCATTTGTTTTAGGTGAATAAATAGTGAAGTCAATTTAGAATCATCCTATATATGTTGAACCGTCTTTCTCTATGTGTAAAACAACCCTTTGTGTATATTGAGAATCAGTTACTATATTAAGAGACACTTGAAAATCTGACACTATGAGTATTGCATACAATTCAGATTTTTGAACTGACTTATAGAGACTCTCAGCCACCTTATTTCCATCTTCTGATTAATAACCTGCCTTTCTTGATTTACTGGCATCAGTGTAAAATGTTGGGGCTCCAGATACTGGAGTTCCCTTTATTATATGAGGGTGAATTCAATTAGTTCTTTTTATGAAATGAAGTCACTTGCTTTTTGGGTATCTGTTGTTAATCTCTCTCAAGAAAATAGTGTATGTTCTTTGTCAATGTTCATCTGGTGATCATAATGAGGGAATTTCTGTATTAGGAAAAAGTATTCCATCCCGTGGGATTCAGTTATTCGTGGGTGCGAGGGGGACCACAAACCTGGAAGAAAATGAGAGGAAGGGAAGGAGAAGCAGAGACCAAGAAGTGTGCCTATCAAGGTCTCCGTCTATTAGGCTGAGACGCCTGGTTTTAAAGCATACATCACGGGGAATAGGGGAGGGGTCGAGGGGGAATTAACAAAGAACAAAGAAGTAGGCATAAGGAGACATGAGGGCCGAAGTCAGGCGCCAGGCAGTGGGCACTCTGCGTCTTATCTCTGGAACATAGATCCTCCTTAACAGCCTTAGGGTGTCAGGCCGGGCTCATGTCCTAGGAAATCATAAGAGTCAGGAAGATATAGGGAAGAGGGGACTAGAATTCGGCTTTTACAGCCTCAGGTGCCAGGAAGGGAACAGGAAGGAGGAAATGACAACTGGCTCCTATCACAAGGCCATTTGACCTGTCAGGGTGGGAGACTGTGAAGGGCTCGCTTTCTCACGGTATGGTCTCTGACAGAAAAGTACCAAAATTTTAGCTGGACCCATTTGGATTAATTGTCTAAGTCCCATTCTTACTTTTAGTATCTATTCAGAGACCTTCTCAATGTAGGATTTTTAGTTTTTATTCTGTTTATGTTCTAAATATATCTATCCAAAGATATAATCTTCCCTCTGCAAAAGCATTCTTGTAGGAGAATGAGTAGAATGTAGGATGACTAAGATGTAGGCCATCTTTTGGTCAATATTATCTAGCTGTGTATCCTGTGATTTCCTTTCTACCATAGATAACTCATCTAAGCCTCAGCTGATAGTATCCTTGGGCTATTTAAATTTTTATCACCTTGTAAATTTTTATATAAATTGCTTAGGTCTTGAGTGTCCAAGCCAGGTGCAGGCTGCAGCCAGTTAATATCTCCCTGTAGCTTCTGAATATCATTGACGGTCCTTAATTGGTTTCTTCTGATTTGTATCCTTTGTGGCCTTACCTTCTGCAGACTTATTTTTATACACTACATAATTAATAGAATCCCCTCTTTTTATTTATTCAGGGGGCAATTTCCCATCCCCAGTTGTGCAAGAGTTTTTGTACTTCATCATACATTCTTTCCAGGATATTTATATCTGGATGAGCCAATAGGAAGGCATCCATGTAATGATAAATAATGGATTGTGAAAATTGTTTTTGATCATTCCCAATGGCTCTTGTACAAAATATTGGCACCAGGGAAGGCTATTTAAAATTTCTGGTTGCAGGACTTTTCAATGATATATTTTTATTGGGAAACCTGTATTAAAGGCAAGTACTGAGATGTTCATGTAGAGGAATTGTGAAAAAACAACATTTTAGATCAATCACTATGATAGACCATCCCTTAGAGAACAAGTAAGGCAATGGGACTCCAGGCTGCAAAGAAACTGTTAGCTGAATAATCTTACTAATTGCTCTGAGATCTGTCAAATTCCTTTATTTGCCAGATATTTTTTAAGTGACAAATACTGGAGAATTCCAAGGGGTTCTAGACTCTTCTATATGTTGCTCTTTGACTAGATGTTCTAATGTCTGTAGTTTTTCTTTTATCTTAGATAACTGATCAATCCAAATGGGTTGGTCTGTCAACCACCTTAGTGGTAAGGCCGTTGGTGTGTTAAAAGCACTGGCTGCTTGGGGTAGAGCTAAATTTTCAGCCTCTGCTGTAACTTGTTTATGGACGACTTGAAGAGTCTGTAACTGCCTTTGATAATATTCCCTAATTAATTTAAAATTTTTATTAGGAGCCTGACCAGTTTCATGACCAAACACTGAAACTGAGGGGATATTAATTTGTGTTTTCCAACTCTGTGAAATTGTATGTCTACTTCTTGAATGAGCCAACTTGCCAGCCAAGATTTTGGAGAGATGATGGGAGATAATCTGCTCCTCAATCTCAATATTGTTTTACTTGTATGCTTAGTTTTGGCCTTTGATCCTTTACAGAACTTTGCCAAAATATTCGTTTTTGGTTCACATTTAGGTTTTTGAATTGTCTATAAAACTTGATTAATTCTTGCTATCTGGTCTCAAAACATCTGTTTTTGAATCAGTAACATTCAATTGTCCTGAGAAAGAGAAGTTTCCCTGTATGGCTTTTGGGCCTGTGAGAGGCCCTGTCATTGTTTTTGGTAAGGTGTTGCCCCATTTGTCTGTTGTTCCTCTACATGCCCTAGTCAGATCTCAGCCTTTGCCACATCTTTGACATATTCCAGAAGGCATAGGCCATCTCTAGGTATTACTTTGATTTTTCCTGTAGTTATTTCTAAGATGACCCTGCTCACCACAATTAAAACATTTGAAATATTGGATAGTCTCTAGGTGTTGAGTATCAGCTTCTCCTATGACATTCATATCAGGTGAGCAAGATTCAACATCATCTGTATGTATAATCCACTCATCTGTTGATGCTGAACTTGCCCTCAGTGGTCTGATTATTTCCTTGCATTCAGCATTCATATCTTCAAAGGCTAAAGACTCAATTATTACCTTTCTTGTTGCTGAACCCCACAGATCTGGCTTTCCTTTGTAAAACATCAAGAAAGGTGTCTTTTGGACTGTGCATGATTTGAGTAAATGGATCAAGTCTTTTTGTGGTTCTTTGAATTTGTCTCAGGACTTTAAGGCTGACAATCGACACAATGTCAGAGTTTGTTCATTGTATGCAGCCTGCACCTTTCTATTATCCGTTGAATTTTCTCTACTCCTGGCTCTTTTTTTCATGTTATCTCCCCTGTTGCCTCTCTCTATGAGGAGAGCCATTGTAAATGTGTGGCAGGTTCTAATATTGCTTTTGCCATATCTTTCTAATCTTGGGAGATTACTCTATTTTTAATAGTACAAAAAGTCAGGATTTGTTTTAAAAATGGTAAATATATTCCAAAATTAGTGACATTTTCCTTAAAATTCCTCAATTCTAGCAAGTCTACAGGTTGTCATGCAAATCAAAACAACCCCGAGATTCCACCTCACACCAGTCAGAATGGCTAAGATCAAAAATTCAGGTGACAGCAGATGCTGGCGAGGATGTGGAGAAAGAGGAACACTCCTCCATTGTTGGTGGGATTGCAAGCTTGTACAACCACTCTGGAAATCAGTCTGGCGGTTCCTCAGAAAATTGGACATAGTACTACCGGAGGATCCAGCAATACCTCTCCTGGGCATATATCCAGAAGATGTCCCAACCGGTAAAAAGGACACATGCTCCACTATGTTCATAGCAGCCCTATTTATAATAGCCAGAAGCTGGAAAGAACCCAGATGTCCCTCAACAGAGGAATGGATACAGAAATTATGGTACATTTACACAATGGAGTACTACTCAGCTATTAAAAAGAATGAATTTATGAAATTCCTAGCCAAATGGATGGACCTTGAGGGCATCATCTTGAGTGAAGTAACACAATCACAAAAGAACTCACACAATATGTATTCACTGATAAGTGGATATTAGCCCAAAAGTTAGGATACCCAAGATATAAGATACAATTTACTAAACGCATGAAACTCAAGAAGAATGAAGACCAAAGTGTGGACACTGTGCCCCTTCTTAGAATTGGGAACAAAACACCCAGGGAAGGAGTTACAGAGATAAAGTTCATAGCTGTGATGAAAGGATGGACCATTTAGAGACTGCCGTATCCAGGGATCCTTCCCATAATCAGCTTCTAAACGCTGACACCATTGCATACACTAGCAAGATTTTGCTGAAAAGACCCAAATATAGCTGTCTCTTGTGAGACGATGCCGGGGCCTAGCAAACACAGGAGTGGATGTTCACAGTCAGCTATTGGATGTATCACAGGGCTCCCTATGCAGAAGCTAGAGAAAGTACCCAAGGAGCTAAAGGGATCTGCAACCCTATTGTTGGAACAACATGATGTACTAACCAGAACCCCGGAGCTCTTGTCTCTAGCTGCATATGTATCGAAAGATGGCCTAGTCGGCCATCATTGGAAAGAGAGGCCCATTGGACTTGCAAACTTTATATGCCCCAATATAGGGGAATGCCAGGGCCAAAAGAATGGGAATGGGTGGGTAGGGAATTGGGGGGCACTATGGGGGACTTTTGGGATAGCATTGGAAATGTAACTGAGGAAAATATGTAGTAAAAATATTAAAAATTAAAAAAAAATCAAATTCCTGATCATCCCATGGACGATCATTATATGGAGGTCTTCATTGTATATTAACAGGATAGACTAAATTTGTTTTCTAATAACCTTTGATTGACTTTCTTTTCTCTCTCTACCTGAGTATTTTCCTTAATTGGAATTTTAAATTTCTCCCTTAAGGTCTGTGGTCATAGTTCATATCCCTCCTTTTCTTGCTGCTCCTGTTCATCCTGTTCCTGTATTCTCTGTTCAAGATTCTGCCTCTTGATTTTTTTAATTACAAATATGTGTGAGTTAGAATCCCGAGTCTGTGATCTACCAGCAAACTGCATCCGTTGGAACACTGGTAGTTCAAGCACAATCTTCATGTTTATCTTGCAACACCAGCACACAACCGCAACTTTAGAAAGCAAAACTCAACCTTCAACAATCCAGTCTCTTGAAAAACACTAAGCATATCACCCCCATGCTACAAAGTTTGGGGAAAAAAGTGTGTCAATTCCTGCACACACACAAGACAGTGTTGCCTCCAATATCTCAAAAATTATGGAAAACTTCACAAATTTGTGTGTCATCCTTTTGCAGGGCCCATTCTAATTTTCTCTGCATCATTGCAATTTTACTTTATGTGCTGCCCAAGTGAACACCTGTAATAACTTTTAACTTATATGTAATCCTCCTGCCTCAACTCCAAACCACTTGTGAGTAAAGAATGTTCATTTTCTCTCTAAAACATAGTTATAATGTAATATTCTAAGTCAGGAGAATAAGTGTCACTCAATCAGGGCATAGCAGGACTCAGATTAATTGTGATTATTTGCCCAGGTTAAATAAAAGGAGAACTTTAGTGTGCTTGGGCTGAAGCAATCATAGCTTATTGAAGAGACATTGCTGAAATATAAAATTCCTCAATAAGCTAATTTGAATAAAAAAATCTCTATGAAAAAATAAATTTTCTTCTGTGTTCAGAGAGTGCATAGATTCTTATAAGTCATTTAAGAAAATACCTGTACTCAAGACACATAACAAAACCTTCTTAACTACCAATATGTGTTCCTAGCATATTTATCAAATGTCAAGAAATTGGCTGGTTAAAGTGTCTCTGAGAGTACTTTACATGTATGAATGAGAATGACATAATAAAACCTGTTATTCTATACAAATAAAACAAGCTGATAGAAAATAAATTTGTTTTAAGAAAAAAAAATCAGATTTTCTTTTTGAACCCAATGGAAGTCACAAAGGGCTCCAGAGTACTCTACACTCCTCAGGATCTTGGGATCACCTTGGGATCATAGGTGAGTGGAACACAGCATCAGCTCCAGAGAATTGTGGGGCTCCTGTGCCAGCAGGAACAAGGACAAAGGAACCCTGCCCAACCAGAGTCTGGGAACTGTTCAGCTTGGGGCCAGACCCTCCATCTTCTTCATGAACACATCTGAGGTCGTCTAGGGCCCCAGAGGACTCTCTATGCAGCAGGACCCCTAGCACATCCAGGAGCTCCTGATCACCTGAGAGCATGTGAGCTACAGAAGCAAAAGATCTTCTTGGATAGGGTTCAGTCTAATCTTCATTCTCAGCCAGGAGGCAGAGCTGAGACCCAGACCCCTGGGCACCTTCCTTGTCAGAGGAGAGTGGGCCTAAAGGGAGGGCTCTGACCCTTGGACTCAGGAAGTGGATCAGAGCTCCAGACTGCTGGACACCTGCCCTGAAAGAGGAGAGCTTGCCTGCAGAGAGTGCTCTGACAACTGGAACTCAGGTGAGAGTTGGGCACCCAGGAGTGCTGACAAAGGCTACCAGAATCACAGGAGGATTAAGCTCCAGCCAGCTAAAGTTTGAACGTTAACACCAGAGATTTCCAGATGGCAAAAGGCAAATGTAAGAATCATACTAACAGAAACCAAGGACACTGGGCATCATCAGAACCCATTATGCCCACCACAGCAAGTCCTGGATACCCCAACACACCCGAAAAGCAAGATGTGGATTTAAAATCATTTCTCATGACAGTGGCAGAAGATTTTAAGAAGGGCATTGATAACCCACTTAAAGAAATACAGGAGAACATTGCTAAACAGGTAGAGGCCCTTAAGGAGGAAGCAAAAAATCGCTCAAGGAATTACAGGAGAACATAGCTAAATAGGTAGAAGTCCTTAAAGAAGAAACACAAAAATCCCTTAAAGAATTATAGGAAAACATAACCAAACGGGGGATGGAATTGAACAAAACCAACAAAGATCTAAAAATGGAAGTAGAAAACATGAAGAAAACCCAAAGGGAGACAACTCTGGAGATAGAAATCCTAGGAAAGAAATTCAGGAATCATGTGTGAACATTAGCAATAGAATAAAAGAGATGGAAGAGAGAATCTCATGTGTAGAAGATTCCATAGAGAACATGGACACAACAAAATGTAAAATGCAAAAAGATCTTAACTCAAAACATCCAGAAAGTCCAGGACACAATGAGAAGACCAAACCTATGAATAATAGGAGTAGATGAGAATGGAGATTTTCAACTAAAAGGCCAGCAAATATCTTCAACAAAATTATAGAAGAAAACTTTCTATACCTAAAGAAATAGATGCCCATGAATATACAAGAAGCTTACAGAACTGTAAATAGACTGGACCAGAAAAAAATTCCCCCCACACATAATAATCAGGATAACAAATTCACTAAATAAAGACAGAATATTAAAAGCAGTAAGGGAAAAAGGTCAAGTAACATATAAAGGCAGGCTAGTTAGAATTAAACCATACTTCTCACCAGAGACTATTAAAGCCATAAGATCCTGGACAGATGGTATACAGACACTAAGAAAACACATAAGCCAGCCTAGGCTACTATACCCAGAAAAACTCTCAATTAGCATAGATGGAGAGACCAAAGTATTCCGTGATAAAACCAAATTCGCACAATATCTTTCCACGAATCCAGACCTTCCAAGGATAATAAAAGGAAAACACCAACACAAAGATGGAAACTGCACCCTAGAAAAAGCAAGAAAGTAATCTGTCAACAAACCTAAAAGAAGACAGCAGCAAGAACAGAATCCCAACTTTAACAACAAAAATGACAGGAAGCAACAATTACTTTTCTTTGATATTTCTTAACATCAATGGACTCAATTCCCCAATAAAAAGACATAGACTGGCTACACAAACAGGACCCAACATTTGGCTGCTTATAGGAAACCCAACTCAGGGACAAGGAGAGACACTAACTCAGAGTAAAAGTCTGGAAAGTAATTTTTTAAGCAAATGGTCTGAAGAAACAAGCTGGAATAGCCATTCTAATATCAAATAAAATAGACTTCCAAACCAAAGTTATTAAAAAAAGACAAGAAAGGGCACTTCATAGTCATCTAAGGTAATTTCTACCAAGATGAACTCTCAATTCTAAATATCTATGCTCCAAAAGCAAAAGCAGCCACATTCACTAAAGAAACTTTAGTAAAGCTCAAAGCACACATTACATCTCACGCAGTAATAGAGGGAGACTTCAACATCCCACTCTCACCAATGGACAGATCCTGGAAACAGAAAATAAACAGAGACACATGGATACTAACAGAAATTATGAAACAAATGGATTTAACAAATATCTATAGAACATTTTATCCTAAAACAAAAGGATATACCTTCTTCTCAGCACCTTATAGTACCTCCTACAAAATTGACCATATAATCAGTCACAAAACAGGACTTAACAGATACAAAAATACTGAAATTAATCCATGAATCCTATCATATCACTATGGACTATGGCTGAAATAAAGCCAACGTTCACATGGAAACTGAACAACACTCTATTCAATGATACCTTGCTCAAGGAAGAAATACAGAAAGAAATTAAAGACTTTTTAGAGTTTAATGAAAATGAAGCCACAACATATCCAAACTTATGGGACACAATGAAAGCAGTCCTAAGAGGAAAACTCATAGCCCTGAGTGCCTCCAAAAAGTAACTAGAGAGAGCATACACTACTACCTTGACAACACACCTAGAAGCTCTAGAAAGAAAGGGTGCAAATTTACCCAAGAGGAGTAGACTGCAGGAAATAATCAATCTTAGGGCTGAAATTAACCAAGTGGACACAAAAGAACTATTCAAAGGATCAACCAAACCAGGAGCTGGTTCTTTGAGAAAATCAACAAGATAGATAAACCCTTAGCCAGAATAACTAGAGGGCACAAGGACAGTATTCTAATTAACAAAATCAAAAATGAAAAAGGAGACATAACAACAGAACCAGAGGAAATCCAAAATATCATCAGATTCTACTACAAAAGGCTATACTCAACAAAACTAGAAAACCTGGATGAAATGGACAACTTCCTAGAAAGATGCCAGGTACCAAAGTTAAATCAGGATCAGATTAATGATCTTAAGAGTCCAATTTTCCCTAAGGAAATAAAAGCAGTATCTTTAGTCTCCCAACCAAAAAAAAAAAAAAAAAAAGCCCAGGATAAGATGGTTTAGTGCAGAGTTCTATCAGACCTTCAAAGAAGACCTAATTCCACCTCTCCTCAAACTATTCCACAAAATAGAAACAGAAGGTACTCTACCCAATATATTCTATGAAGCCACAATTACTCTGATACCTAAACAACACAAAGATCCAACAAAGAAAGAGAACTTTAGACCAATGAATATTGATGAAAAAATACTCAATAAAATCTTGGCAAATGAAATCCAAGAACATATCAAAATGATCATCCATTATGACCAAGTAGGCTTCATCCCAGGGATGCAGGGATGGTTTAATATATGGAAATCCATCAATGTAATCCACTATATAAACAAACTCAGACCAAAAATCCACATGATCATCTTGCTAGATGCGGAGAAAGCATTTGACAAAATCCATCACCCCTTCATGATAAAAGTCATGGAAAGATCAGGAAGTCAAAGCCCATACCTATACATAATAAAAGCAATCTACAGCAAACCAGTAGCCAACATCAAAGTAAATGGAGAGAAGTTGGAAACAATCCCACTAACATCAAGAACTAGACAAGGCTGCCTACTTTCTTCCTACCTATTCAATATAGTAATTGAAGTCATAACCAGAGCAATTTGACAACAAAAGTTGATCCAAGGGATACAAATTGGAAAGGAAGAAGTCAAAATATCACTATTTGCAGATGATATGATAGTATATATACATGATCTCAAAAATTCCACCAGAGAAATCCTAAACCTGATAAACAGCTTCAGTGCATAGCTGGATATAAAATTAACTCCAACAAATCAATGGCCTTTCTAAAAGAAAGGGTAAATGGACTGAGAAAGAAATTAGGGAAACAACACCCTTCACAATAGTCACAAATAAATAAAATTCCTTGGTGTAACTCTAACAAAGGAAGTGAAAGATCTGTATGATAAGAATTTCAAGTCTCTGAAGAAAGAAATTGAAGAAGACCTCAGAAGATGGAAAGATCTCACATACTCATGGATTGGCAGGATTAATATAGTAAAAATGGCTATCCTGCCAAAAGCAATCTACAGATTCAATGCAATCCCCATCAAAATTCTAACTCAATTCTTCACTGAGTTAGAAAGGACAATGTACAAATTCATCTGGAATAACAAAAAACCTAGGATAGCAAAAACTCTTCTCAACAATAAAAGAACCTCTGGTAGAATCACCATGCATGAAATTAAGCTGTACTACAGAGCAACTGTGATAAAAACTGCATGGTACTAGTACAGCGACAGACAGGTAGATCAATAGAATAGAATTGAAGGCCCAGAAATGAAGCCACACACCTACAGTTACTTGATCTTTGTCAAGGGAGCTAAAACCATCCAGTGGAAAAAAGACAGCATTTTCATCAAATGGCGCTGGCACAACTGGTGGATATCATGTAGAAGAATGTGAATTGATCCATTCTTATCTCCTTGAACAAAGCTCAAGTCTAAGTGGATCAAAGACCTCCACATAAAACCAGAGACACTGAAATTAATAGAGAAAGTGGGCACAGGGGAAAAATTCCTAAACAGAAACAGCAATGGCCCGTGCTGTAATCGACAAATAGGACCTCATAAAATACAAAGCTTCTGTAGGGCAAAGAATACTGCCTATAAGACAAAAAGGCCAACATGAGATTGGGAAAGAATTTTTACCAATCCTAAATCTGATCCGACAATAATATCCCATATATACAAAGAGCTCAAGAAGCTGACCTCCAGAAATTCAAATAGCCCCATTAAGAATGGGGTACAGAGCTAAACAAAAAATTCTCAACTTAGGAACACTGAAGGGCTGAGAAGCACTTGAAAAAATGTTCAACATCCTTAATCATCAGGGAAATGTAAATCAAAACAACCCTGAGATTCCATCCACCTTACACCAGTCAGAGTGGCTAGGATCAAAAATTCAGGTGACAGCAGATGCTGGCAAGGATGTGGAGAAAGAGGAACTCTCCTCCATTGCTGGTGGGATTGCAAGCCTGTACAACCAATCTGGAAATCAGTGTGGCGGTTCCTCAGAAAACTGGGCATAGTACTACCAGAAGATCCAGCAATACCTCTCCAGAGGATGTTCCAACTGGAAATAAGAACACATGCTCTACTATGTTCATAGCAGCCCTATTTATAACAGCCAGAAGCTGGAAAGAACCCAGATGTCCCTCAACAGAAGAATGGATACAAAAAATGTGGTACATTTACACAATGGAGTACTACTCAGGTATTAAAAACAATTAATTTATGAAATTCCTAGGCAAATGAATGGATCTGGAGGATATTATCCTGAGTGAGGTAATCCAATCACAAAAGAAGTCACTTGATATGCACTCACTGATACATGTATATTAGCCCAAAACCTAGAATATCCAAGATACAATTTGTAAAACACAAGAAAATCAAGAAGAAGGAAGACCTACACATGGATACTTCATTCCTCCCTAGAATAGGGAACAAAATACCCATAGAAGAAATTACAGACACAAAGTTTGGAGCTAAGACAAAAGGATGGACCATCCAGAGACTGCCCCACTTGGGGCCCATCTCATTATCAGCCACCAAACCCAGACACTATTGCATATGTCAGCAAAATTTTGCTGAAAGGACCCTGATGTAGCTGTCTCTTGGGCGGCCATGCTAGTGCCTGGCAAATACAGAGGTGGATGCTCTCAGTCATCTATAGGATGGAACACTTGGCCCCCAATGAAGGATCTAGAAAAAGTACCCAAGGAGCTGATAGGGTCTGAGACCCTAAGTGGCACAACAATATGAACTAACCAGTACCCCCAGAGCTCGTGTCGTGTCTCTAGCTGCATATGTATCAGAAGATGGCCTAGTCGGCCATCATTGGGAAGAGAGGCCCCTTGGTCTTGCAAACTTTTTATGCCTCAGTTCAGGGGAACACCAGGGCCAAGAAGTGGGAGAAGTTGGATAAGGGAGCAGGGTGTGGGGAGGTTATAGGGGACTTTTGGAATAGCATTTGAAATGTAAATGAAGAAAATATCTAATAATAAATTTTTTAAAAAAAGAAAAAAGAAATCAAAATAATTTAGGAAAGCTATGGGAAGCTGAAGCTATTGCTCTCTGTGATTTACATCTGTTCAAAATATTTGACTGCTTTAGTGTCCTAGGCATTGTGAATTCTGTAGGGGTTATAAATGGCTTTTATCACTGATCATACTTGGTAGATTTTCACTCCAGACCTGCATGAATATTTGCTTGAAACTCTATCCCACAGCTTTACTGAAATGAAACCCAAGCTAGAGATATCTACAAAGCTTTTGGATCTATATGATGCATGATTCCCTTCATTCGCAGGTGTCACAAGAATTGATGTTTTGTGGATTTGATGTTTTGTATTTTTTTTCTATTTCTCTTTGTTTATTTATTTATTTTTTATTTTTGAATTTCTTGTGTCTAGAGTAGGAGTTTATGAGTGAGAGGGACCAAGATTCTTATCTGGATTAACTTTTATGAATTGGACTATGCCTTAGTCTTAGGCAGGCTCTTTTTTTTTTTTTTTTTTTTTTTTTAAGGAAAGAAAAATAAATGGATGGAAATCTCTAAGAAGTATCAGAGGAGAGAAAACTTAAGCAGAATAAACACATGCCTACTAGCTCCTAAGATTCTCATGAGAATTGGAACCCTCTAGAATCTACATTCCTTTGAGTGTCTTTCCACTTTTGTGTATTTCAAATGAGATTACATTTGGAAAAGAAATGCATCATTTATTCAGGAAGTCCCCAGGTGTTTCTGTGGCTGCTAGAAGGGGAGCCTAATGACCTTTCCTTGGGAGAGTCAATAGCCTGAGACCAAAGGCTTAGTCATAGACTAATGAACAATTTCAAATAAAGAGACAGAGTTTTGGGTAGACGTTTTGCATGCCATTCTGTAGTCTCTCATACAACACTCCTAGCATGATTTCTCCAAATGAGATATGGGAACATCCGTTCACCTACAGATCTCCATTGAAGAAAAATGTTGCCTAGCTCATCAATAAGAGCTTGCCAATATATAATAGCAGCAAAGATTACCTGAAGCCAGATACAATGCATTTTCCTGTTCCATTATTTTTTACAACATCATGCCATGTAGTATGAATTTCAAGTAGAAATATTGTCAAAGCTGGGCATGGTGGTGCATGCCTTTAATCCCAGAATTTAGGTGGCAGAGGCAGGCGGGTTTCTGAGTTTGAGGCCAGTCTGGTCTACAGAGTGAGTTCCAGGACAGCCAAAGCTACACAGAGAAACCCTGTCTTGAGAAACCAATATATACATATATTTTGTGAAGTACCTTATCTGCATATACAAGGTGCCAATCTTAGTGTGACATTTGCCACTTGCATGTCTTCCTTTCTTATTCAGTTGTTTGAATCTCACTGACATTGGTTTTATGAGGAAAAAATCCTTCTGAAAATAATTCAAGTCCATAGTATACTTTGTCATAAAGCAGGAAAACTCTGAATTATTTCTTCAAGTGGTCTTTACTGTGTTTATGAAAGTTAGAACAGAAGGTTATGAAACAAAGGCAGGTAGTGCTATGAGCCCTCAGCAAAACAGTTAACAAAATTCTTCATGAATTTTACCTATATAGAGGTTCCAAAACTTCTACCTTGCAGAGTGTTGGGAAGAATTACAAAATTTACCTCACAGATAGGATGCCAAATCTAGTAACCAAAGAATGTTACAAGAGACACAAAGTGAGAAAACACAGACTCAGAAATGGGATTGTTGTTGCTAATCCTATTTGGCTTTGTTCCCACTGCTATTGCTTCAGCATCCCTCTGCAGACATGGATTCTTTGCAGAAAGGCTGTGGGTGGTATACAGTTTCAATTAGGAGAGAGATGAGTTCATGAATCATGTGTTGAGTGGATCATGGCCTAGTGTGAAATGACTGGTAATTTGACAGGAAGGGACAAGTTACTTTGGATATCACCTATGACAAGGACCATATTGATATGAGAGGCCAGTGTAGATAGGATTTAAGTCAGAAATTGACAGTTATGGAGATGAGCAAAAGTTGCTAAAAACAGACGTACAGGTGTGTTATTATTTATTTCCTGTGACTGAATGGAAAGCTTAAACCACTGTTAAAATGTGCAGAGCACACCGATTGGTGGTGGTGCATGCCTTTAATCCCAGCACTTGGGAGGCAGAGGCAGGCGGATTTCTGAGTTCGAGGTCATCCTGGTCTACAAAGTGAGTTCCAGGACAGCCAAGGCTATACAGAGAAACACTGTCTCAAAAAACAAAACAAACAAACAAACAAACAAACAAAAAACAAAAATAAATGTGCAGAGCAACCGATGGTTAGTTTTCTGGGAAGGATAAGTCGAGAAAGAGTCTGTCTGTAGCAGCACTGAGAGAGCTGATGTAGAGAAAGGCTTTATTTTTCTGACCCACAGATGCATTCATAATGTCAGTACTTGTGACATTACATGTATATAGAACTGGATGGGCAGAGGTCAGGTGCATTAAACTATTGCTTCTTGACACTGGCCATAGATATGTCTACTCGCTTCATGGCCAGCCTCATGGCTGTGATGCTGCTAATGCTGGAGGGCATTGCTGTGCATCTTTGCATAGTAGTTTGATGCCATTCCTCCTATCACCTATCAGGACCAAAAAATCTTCAAAGATGAGCTCTGTTTTCACTTGATTCAACATATTAATTTCAGGATCTCCCTCTAATTTCTAAAAAGAGAGATGGCTGTTTGCCTAGACTATCCAAGAAAAAGGATAAGGGAGCATACTGAATGACCAGATAGCAAATGCATAGAAAAACTGGCTCAGGAAAACCATTAAAATATGAGAGTGAAGGCCTGAATGCTCATGATGAATCACACTCAGCGTATACTAACACTTTCTAAATTGCTAATGACAGCCCTTCAAATTCAGATGTAGGACTCTGTTTTGCAGAAGCAAGTAGGAAAATTAGTAAGTCTAGATATATCCTACGACTTGGATAAGTACCATCTTCCTTGAGGAAGACAATTGACCTTCTGAGTTCGAGGACAGCCTAGTCTACAGAGTGAGTTCCAGGGCAACCAGGGTTACACAGAAAAACTCTGTCTAGAAAAACAGAAAAAAAATGTACACATTAAAGAACAGATCGGAGGTCTCTTAATCATTAATACATTCCAAAAGGGAAAGTTTTCATTTGAAGTGTGTCCAAGGAAAGAGAGGAACTTGCTTACATATTTAGACTTCATAGATTAAAGGAAGCCTGTGACCTGTGTGTCACCTATCTCCACACAGACCTCTATTTCTCCAGGATTGAAAATATAATACTAACTCTACAGTAGTATATGTTCCATGTGCTCTTTATTCTTGCATTTTCTACACTATTGACATTGTCTTTTGCCTTGCAGAAGCTTTGCAATTTTATTAGGACCCATTTGTCGATTCTCAATCTTACAGCATAAGCCATTACTGTTTTATTGAGGAGTTTTTCCCCTGTACCCATATCTTCGAGGGTTTTCCCTACATTCTCTTCAATAAGTTTCAGTGTCTCCGGTTTTATGTGGAGTTCCTTAATCCACTTATATTTGACCTTTGTACAAGGAGATAGGAATGCATCAATTCGCATTCTTCTACATGATAACCACCAATTTTGCCAGCACCATTTGTTGAAGATGCTGTCTATTTTCCACTGGATGGTTTTTCCTCCCTTGTCAAAGATCAAGTGACCATAGGTGTGTGGGTTCATTTCTGGGTCTTCAATTGTATTCCATTGGTCTATTTGTCTGTTGATATACCAGTACCCTGCAGGTTTTATCACAATTGCTCTGTAGTATAGCTTTAGGTCAGGAATGGTGATTCCACCAGAGGTTCTTTTATCCTTGAGAAGAGTTTTTGCTCTCCTAGGTTTTTTGGTATTCCAGATTAATTTGCAGGTTGCCCTTTCTAATTCGCTGAAGAATTGAGTTGGAATTTTGATGGGGATTGCATTGAATCTGTAGATTACTTTTGGCAAGATAGCCATTTTTACAATGTTGATCCTGACAATCCATGAGCATGGGAGATCTTTCCACCTTCTGAGATCTTTAATTTCCTTCTTGAGAAACTTGAAGTTCTTATCATAAAGCTCCTTCACCTCCTTAGTTAGAGTAATCCAAGACATTTTATACTATTTGTGACTATTAAGAAGGGTGTTGTTTCCCTAATTTCTTTCTCAGCCTGTTTATCCTTTGTGTAGAGAAAGGCCATTGACCTCTTTGAGTTACTTTTTTATCCAGCTACTTCACTAAAGCTGTTTATCAGGTTTAGGTGTTCTCTGGTGGAATATTTAGGGTCACTTATATATACTATCTTATCATCTGCAAAAAGTGATATTTTGACTTCTTCCTTTCCAATTTGTATCCCCTTGATCTCCTTTTGTTGTCGAATTGCTCTGGCTAGGACTTCAAGTGCTATATTGAATAGGTATGGAGAAAGTGGGCAGCCTTGTCTAGTTCCTGATTTTAGAGGGATTGCTTCCAATGTCTCACCATTTACTTTGATGTTGGTTACTGGTTTGCTGCAAATTGCTTTTATCATGTTTATGTATGGGCCTTAAATTCCTGATCTTTCAATGACTTTTATCATGAATAGGTATTGGATTTTGTCAAATGCTTTCTCTGCATCTAACGAGATGTTCATGTGGTTTTTGTCTTTGAGTTTGTTTATATAATGGATTACATTGATGAATTTCTGTATGTTAAACCATTCCTGCATTCCTGGTCGAAACCTACTTGGTCAGGTGAGATGATTGTTTTGATGTGTTGGATTTGGTTAGCGAGAATTTTATTGAGTATTTTTGCATCAATATTCATAAGGGAAATTGGTCTGAAGTTCTCTACCTTTGTTGGCTCTTTCTGTGGTTTAGGTATTAGAGTTATTGCGGATTCATAGAATGAACTGGGTAGAGAACCTTCTGCTTCTATTTTGTGGAATAGTCTGTGAAGAACTGGAATTAGATCTTTGAAAGTCTGATAGAACTCTGCACTAAACCCATTTAGTCCTGGGCTTTTTTTTTTTGGTTGGGTGACTATTAATGACTGCTTCTATTTCTTTAGGTGATATAGGACTGTTTAGATCATTAATCTGATCCTGATTTAACTTTGTTACCTGGTATCTGTCTAGAAATTTGTTCATTTCATCCAGGTTTTCCAGTTTTGTTGAGTATAACCTTTTGTAGAAGGATCTGATGGTGTTTAGGATTTCTTCAGGATCTGTTGTTATGTCTCCCTTTCCATTTCTGATTTTGTTAATTTGAATGCTGTCCCTGTGCCCTCTACTTAGACTGGCTAAGGGTTTATCTATCTTGTTGATTTTCTCAAAGAACAAGCTTCTTGTTTGGTTGTTTCTTTGAATAGTTATTCTTATTTCGACTTGGTTGACTTCATCCCAGAGTTTGATTATTTCCTTCCTCCTCTTGGGTGAATTTGCTTCCTTTTGTTTCTAGAGCTTTTAGGTATGCTGTCAAGCTGCTTGTGTGTGCTCTCTCTAGTTTCTTTTTGGAGGTACACAGAGCTATATGTTTTCCTCTTTAAAATGCTTTCATTGTGTCCCATTAGTTTGGGCATGTTGTGGCTTCACTTTCATTAAACTCTAAAAAGTTTTTTTCTTTCTTTCTTTATTCCTTCCTTGATCAAGGTATCATTGAGAAAAGTGTTTTTCAGTTTCCATGTGAATGTTGGCTTTCTATTATTTATGTTGTTATTGAAGATCAGCCTTAGTCCATGGTGATCTGATAGGATGTATGGCGGAAGTTCGATATTTTTGTATCTGTTCAGGCCTGTTTTGTGACAAATTATGTGGTCAATTTTGGAGAAGGTACCATGAGGTGCTGAAAAGAAGGAATATCCTTTTGTTTTAGGATAAAATGTTCTGTAGATATGTATTAAATCCATTTGTTTCATAACTTTTGTTAGTTTCACGGTGTCCCTGTTTAGTTTCTGTTTCCATGATTTGTCCATTGATGAAAGTGGTGTGTTGAAGTCTCCCACTATTATTGTGTGAGGTGCAATGTGTGCTTTGAGCATTAGTAAAATGTCTTTAATGAATGTGACTGCCCTTACATTTGGAGCATAGATATTCAGAATTGAGAGTTCTTCTTAGAAGATTTTACCTTTGATGTGTATGAAGTGCCTCTACTTGTCTTTTTTGATGACTTTGGGTTGGAAGTCGATTTTATTAGATTTTAGAATGGCTACTCAGCTTGTTTATTCAGACCATTTACTTGGAAAATTGTTTTCCAGCTTTTCATTTTGAGGTAGTGTCTGTCTTTTTCCCTGAGATGGGTTTCCTGTAAGCAGTAAAATGCTTCGTCCTGTTTGTGTAGCCAGTTTGTTAGTCTATGTCTTTTTATTGAGAAATTGAGTTCATTGATATTAAGAGATATTAAGGAAAAGTAATTGTTGCTTCCTATTATTTTTGTTTTTAGTATTGGCATTCTGTTCTTGTGGCTGTCTTCTTTTTGGTTTGTTGAAGGATTACTTTCTTGCTTTTTCTATGGTGTGGTTTCTGTCCTTGTATTGTTTCTCTCTGTGTGTGTGTATGTGTGTTTCTGTTATTATCCTTTGAAGGGCTGCATTCATGGAAAGATAATGTGTGAATTTGGTTTTGTTGTGGAATACGTTGGTTTTTCCATCTATGGTAATTGAAAGTTTGGCTGGGTATAGTAGCCTGGGCTGGCATTTGTGTTCTTTTAGTGTCTGTATAATATCTGTCCAGAATCTTCTAGCTTTCATAGTCTCTCATGAAAAGTCTTGTGTAATACTAATAGGCCTGCCTTTATATGTTACTTGACCTTTTTCCCTTACTGCTTTTAATATTGTATCTTTATTTAGCTCATTTGTTGTTCTGATTATTATGTGTTGGGAGGAATTTCTTTTCTGGTCCAGTCTATCTGGACCATACAAGAATGTATGTTCATGGGCCTCCCTTTCTTTATGTTTGGGAAGTTTTCTTCTATAATTTTGTTGAAAATATTTACTGTCCCTTTAATTTGAAAATCTTCATTCTCATCTATTCCTATTATCCAATTTTGGTCTTTTCATCATGTCCTGGATTTCCTGGATGTTTTGAGTTAGGATCACTTTGCATTTTCTTTGATTGTTGTGCAGATGTTCTCTATGGAATCTTCTGCACCTGAGATTCTCTCTTCCATCTCTTGTATTCTGTTGCTGATGCTCGGATCTATGTTTCCAGATTTCTTTCCTAGGGTTTCTATCTCCAGCGTTGCCTCACTTTGGGTTTTCTTTATTGTGTCTACTTTCCTTTTTTAGGTCTAATATTGTTTTGTTCATTTCCATCACCTGTTTGGATGTGTTTTTCTGTTTTTCTTTAAGGACTTCTACCTGTTTGGTTGTGTTTTCCTGTTTTTCTTAAAGGACTTGTAACTGTTTAGCAGTGTTTTCCTGTATTTCTTTAAGTGAATTATTAAAGTCCTTCTTGATGTCCTCTACCATAATCATGAGATATGCTTTTAAATCTGGGTCTATCTTTTCAGGTCTGTTGGGGTGCCCACGACTGGGCAAGGTGGGAGTGCTGCATTCTGATGATGGTGAGTGGTCTAGGGTTTGGTTAGTAAGACTCTTACATTTGCCTTTTGCCATCTGGTAACTCTGGAGTTAGTTGTTATAGTTGTCTCTTGTTAGAGCTTGTTCCTCTCCTGATTCTGTTAGCCTCTATCAGTAGATCTGGGAGACTAACTCTCTCTTCTGTGTTTCAGTGGTCAAAGCACTCTCTGCAGGCAAGCTCTCCTCTTACAGGGAAGGTGCACAGATATCTGGCATTCTGACCTTCCTCCAGGCTGAAGATGTAGGCCTTAAACAGGACCTTTCCCAGAAGCTGTGTTGCTTTGGCCTGTCACAGAAGCCGTTAGCTTCTGTAGTTCTCACTCTCACCTGCACAGAGTAGTTTCAGAGGGATCTGGGAACCAATATGGCTCCCCCAGGTGCTCTTGAAAAGCTTTCTTGGGCAGGACGGACACCTCTCCTCTGGCATGGAAGGTGCCTGGATATCTGTAGCCCGAAATTGGGTCTGTCTCAGAAGCTGTTTTCTAGGGACCTTGGGGGTGTCTGCCGACTCTGTGCCCAGGTAATCCAGTGCTGGCACCGACCAGTAGGGACTTGTGACCCTGGTTAGGCTAGGTTTCCTGCTTTTCTAATGCTGTCTCAGGTCCTGCTCGATTGGATTGGAACAGAAGTTGTGTTCCACTCACCATTGGTCCTAAGATCACATGGAGAGTCCTCTAAAGAACCTTGGGGGTGCCCACCAACTCTGTGCACAAGGTGACCTGCTGCTGGTGCTGACCGAAAGGATGTTCATTAGCATTTAAAAATTAATGGCAATAAAGCCCTATATAAGCTATCTCTGGGGGGAGGGTGTCATTTTTTGCCCCATTTTTTCTGTTAAGCATCGCTTTTAAAGTACTATTATATCTCTCCACACTTGCTAGTAGGGTAGGATTATATGATATGCCTGTAACATATTTTATATTATAATATGTGTGGAGCACTGTGCTATGCATAGATAGGCTGGTCTCCAGTTGAGCTGAGGTCTGAACTCTGAAGTCATAATTTACCTTCACGACACTGTAGGCATTCCCTTATGCTCCTAGAACTCTGGCTCCTGCCTAAATTACCAGCTCCCCACAAGAGAAGCATGGTCAATAGTCAAGTAGGCAATGGCCCAAGCTTCTGACCTTCTGGCTTAATTCCTCCCCAGTTGTCTAGCAACAGTGAAGCCCATAAAAAGGCTGTTCGGCCCCACCTCACTTACCTCTCACTCCTTTGTTCTCTTACCTCTCACTTTCTCTCACTCCTCTCTCCTCTTACCTTTCTGTCTTCTCCTCTGCTCTCTCCCTCTTCCTCTCTCTTCCTCTCTTCCCCCTCTTTTTTTCTACCTTCTCCTGTTCCCTCCACATCTCTATAATAAAGCTCTAAAACCATAGAATGTCTCTGCACATCAAGGCCCATTGCATTTCTGTGCCCCAGGCAAGACCTGCTGCACTCACTCTTGCAGGTGTTGGGAACCTCTTCCCTTATCCCTCTCTTCCATAAACCTGGTGGCTTTAGCAGGGTATCTTCAGGAATCCCAGGTAGGGCTGCCCTTGGCCAACCCCTGAAGAGTGCGACAGAGGCTTGAATGCCCACCCAGGGATGAGCAGGAAGTGTAAGGCAGCCCTTCCACTCCTGACAGACCAGAGAATAGGTAAAACTCTGGTGGGGCATGGGTCTTCCCCCCACCTTTACAAGGGCCCCCCGATTTTGTTCCTAACAATATGTAAAAAGTTGTTTGTTATTACTAGATACATATGAGAGGACATTGTCCGCATATTTGTGTGGGTATTCACATAACGACTATAACTTCTAAGAAGTGAGTTATTACATAATCAGCCTTTTTGGACATTAAGGCTTTTGGCAATTGAAATCCTGAATACATGTCGATTGTATGATGCACATATCATACTTTACCAAACACTATAAAATCTAACATATCCATCTGCCATATTTTATTTTTGGGGATACTTTTAGGGATACTTCCAGTAGGTAATCCAGTTTTGTTATATATGAGCAAGTATAAAGAAAAACAATTTCCTTGGCTTGTTGCCAAGTGCTACATCCACTTCAGTAGTGACTTGATTAACAGGTTTAGAAACCTGGTAGCAGTCCTGAGCCAGTCAAGTGATAGAGAATTCTTTTTTAAAACCTTTGCTGTTAACATGGTTTTTTTTTATGGAATTCTGAAGACAATAGTACACTTCCTATCAATAGCTAATCAATTTCATTATTACCTTATACCAGAGGTAGTGGTCTTGGTTTCTTATGCTTGCCTTTCGCCATCTGTTAATCTCTGGCATTAGTTGTTTTTTTGTTTGTTTTATTTTTTTGAGGCAGGGTTTCTCTGCATCTGGCATTAGTTGCTATAGTTGTCTATGGCTGGAGCTTGTTCCTCCTGTGATTCTGTTAGCCTATGTCAGCACTCCTGGGAGTCCCAATTTCAACTGAGTCCCAGAGGTCAGAGCACTCTCTGCAGGCAAACTCTCCTCTTTCAGTAAAAGTAACCAGAAGCCTGGAGCTCTGATCAACTTCCTGAGTCCAGTGATCCCAAGATGTTGTGTTTGCTAGGAGCTCTGCAGAGTGGGGAGTCCTCTGAGGACCTTGAGACCCTCCACCAAGTTCGGGTAGATTGGGAGCTCAGCTCAAAAGTTGTAATTATCTACACAAGTATCCTTGGTGGAAATGTCTCAGGATTGATGTTGGCAGAATTCATGCAGACCTTCCTGACACACATGGGAGGTTTGTTTGGTTCAGGACTTCCTGTACTTTCTTCCAGGATCCTCGAGTAAGGTCCACATGAAAAAGGAGCTCAGACTTTTCCCTCTTCATTAACTATGGAATAATATGGACTTAAGTTGAGCCTGTCTTAAAATGTTTCTTTCTGCATAAAAGCAATGTCAGTGCAATACAAACAATTGAACCTGAGTGGAATGCATGCAGGAACATCTTGCACATGTGGAGAAGGCACCCAACCAACCTCCTTCTGAAAATCCATATTACATGAGGGCATATCTTTCAAAACATGACAAGGAAATATGCTGGGGTATAGTTTCAGGTCTCCTTTACTGCTATTACATATTCACAAGTTCTTACTTATGAGCTAGGCAACAGTTGGCTTCACAGAGCTTTGTATCTGAATGGACATTAGATTCTCTCATTCGGGAAAACTGTGGTACAAGTGTTGTCTGGAAGATCACAAAATGTTTATAACAGGTCTATGGAAGAGGTTCTGAGATTTTCTTGAGTGTCTGACTATGCCTTTGGTCTCAGCCTGTTGAATTTCATGAGCCTCCCCTACTAGGAGACACAGGATCCACAGGAAGCTCCTTGAATAAAGATGCATGCCTTTTCGCAACTCAGTCTCACCTAGGGCAGAAGGTTAAGATGGCCTCTGAGGAATTCAGATTATAAAAGGGCTCTTTCCTTAAGCACCCATGAAATCACTGAACGCCAACATGTATCAATCTTTATACTGGGAGTTTGTGGTTTGAATATGCATTTTATTTTTCTTCCTAGGTTTTCTCTTCTCATATTATTTTTGGAAAATTCTATTCATCTTTTTCTTTCCTTAGACAAAGTGCCCTCCAAAGACAAAGGACACATGAAAATCCATGAATCTCAATGCATGCAGATAATTGTCTCATATCTGACTGCTTAGAAACTTGTCCTCCAGGTATATTTAAGGCCAAGAAATCCCATCAAATCCATAAAATCCCCTCCATTGGGACACTTGGGAATGAGATGACTGATGCAGGGAGCAGGTAACAATAGTTCCCTAAAAATGCCTCTGGTCAGCATTTCATTTCAGGTAACACTAGTATATATAACCTTGGGAATGAACATTAGTGCTAGTCCTTATAGAACATGTACCAAGTATGATAAATTTAACATTTCATTCATATACACTCCTGAGGTACAGACCCTTCCATTCCCATGTCCCCACTAATTGTCCAGCAAACAACAGAAGATTATCATAGACAGCACTTGTTCAGCTGCCCACAACTTCCCCAAATGAATTCTTAGGGGTTTTTTTTTGGGGGGGGTAATCCAATTTTGCCTCAATCATCATCATAGCTTCCCTAGTTTATGGTTCAAGCAATGCTAAATGGCTCAGGTCCCCCACATATCTAATTAGTCAAAGGGAACACTACAGTGCTACATACCAAGGGTGTTGTTTATTATCTTGTCTAAACTTTCAGTGCATATATTGACACACACTGGTGCAACAGAAAGATCTTGATATAGAAACATGAACTTATTGTGGCTCAGAGACTCTAACTGATTCCTTTAACAAGACCCATATTCTATGTAGTGGACAAAAATTTGGAACACGCTCCTTACCCTTATTTTTCAGCTCAAATCTAACACCATTTTCAAGCTTTGCAGACATCTTTGATAAATATGGTAAAGCCACACACTCCATGGGAACAGTTCCTCTGTCTCTATGACAAAATCACTATGGTTAACATGCTAGATTTTGGGAATCTGACTTTTGACAATATTCATCATTAACACTGAACCTTAGGGGTTTAGGACAGCAGGAAAGACTGCTGAAGAAGGAGCTTATATATGTCTTCAGATTATTTGCTTGAGTTGTAAGAGGAGAAGGTACCCGGCAATGATCCTGAGGGATGAGAGTTAGAGAATATGCCACAATAACAAAGATAAAGACTTTAATCCAGAGCCATTGCCATATATGATTGACAGGACAAACTCAGGACCATGCCAAATGGCTGACATTGATCTCAAGACAATGGTTCACTTAGGTGTCAGAGGAGAAACCTGTGCAACCAGGGGAGTTATTCAGAGCAATAGTGACATAACGACATATCATAACACATCCTGCATAATTGCATCCTGAGTCTGGCAGGAGTAAGACTGCATTGCTCCTTCTCCTGCCAGGGTAAACATAGCCTTAAGTTACCACTCCAACCCCTGCTAGCCAAGAGGTGGTCACATAGCCTGCTGGCCAGGTTTCAGCTTAAACTTCCTCTCATAAGAAGAAGTAGAGCTAGCACATGAAATTCTATTCATGAAAATGAGGCATTAGCAGCACCTTGGTCCCAGCCAATGATGTAAACTCACCCAGAAAATTCATACCCACACTCCAAGATTTATATAGCCCTTGTTCAACCCAGTAAAATGAGTCTTTTCACTGAAAACCTTCTCTGGAGATGGCTGTTCTTCCCATACTAAGGTCAGCTAACAGCCCATCTAAACCATCCCCCGTGCTAAGTTTCATTCCTCCCAGTTCTAGGCTGCTGTGAAAATGTGTCTGCAAAACTCAAGGGAAAAGGGAGACCTAGGCCAGTACATGGTAATTTATTTCTCATCAGTCTTTAGTACTGCCATTCAACGACTGAAAGAATCTGAAATTCATTCCTCGAGATGTATGTTTCCCACCTTAATTCCACTCAACCCCATTAAAATGTTTGTATCAAGAATAAGTGGTATAGAAATCTAAAATATAGTTTGATCTCCAAACAGTAATTATATCGGTAATCAATATGTTAGTACACCAAGTATTTAAGAGTTACCAAACTTAAGGGTCTTGGAGAGACCAAATGTGTAAGGGCACATAATGCTCTTATGGAGTAAAGGCCAAGTTCATTCCTCAGTATTCACAACAGTGAGCTTACCCCAGCTGTAACTTCAGGTTCAGGGTAGGTGAGATGCTTCTCCCCTGGATGTCAAATGCACCAATATGTACACAGTTCAAGGAATCAGTCTCTGATATCAAAGAGACGTGGTGGCTGGTAACCATACAATTTGTTCAAAAGAGTAAATATTTCAAAGGTGAATATTATAAACCTCAACTCTACATAATCCAGCAAACATTATTCACTGAGAATTTATCATGCACACGTTATCATACACACTTTATGAACTGACAAAATACTGCTCATTGTTAAATATAATTATGTTGCTCTAAATTTAAAATGCTTCAGAGGTACAGATATTTATTTATAATTGTGACATGACTCCTCTTCTGAGTTTAAGTGTAATACATAAGTGTAATACATATAATTATGATGAGATATGGAGACAATGAAAATGGTTGGCATATTAGCTATTCATTTGTTTATAAATATAATTCTAAGCCAATCACATTGAAAGTATTTGATTAGTAATTTGCTTATTTTTGTTTAACAGGATTTATAATCACTGAACATTACAGATTGTAGGGGATAATCTAGTCTTTGTAAGTTGAATTGTTAGATTCAGGCAACTATTACTGTGCTAGATATGATAAAATAGGAAAACCCTTGATGATCACCTGCATCCATTCATTTCTTTCCTGGCTAGTAATAAAGTTACAAAATGCTCCAAACACTAGCCACCACATCTCTTTGATATCAGAGACTAGTTTCTGGAACTATGATGTAAAGCAATCATTCCTTGCGTTGCTTTTTTCATGGATTTTATCAAAACAAAAATAATTAGTTCTATACAATAAATTTAAACCACAGAGTAATTAGAAAAGATGGTTAGCATTGACTATTTTTAAAAATCATAGAAATCTCAAAGTACAGATTTGTCGAGTATAACAGGTACTGGCAGGATTCCAATTTGAGTAGTATCTTGTTTGCATCATGGCAATGTCAGAAAATAGCAAAGCCAGTGGAGCCTTATGCCCATGTTGGGAGTCCCAAAGCATTTGAGAGAAGAAGCCTGAGCAGGTTGTTCATATGTACACTGTACACCAACAGGGAGTATGGCCATCAACCCTGGAGGTCACTGACAACATTTATCTCCTCATTTTGTAAATGTGACACTCGGAACTGCATGGCAGCTACTTTGACTACAAAACACCAGCTCCTGGCTCAGATATATTAGGAACACTTACACATTTCAGGTGCTATGTAATTGTGAAGATGTTGAAGCCAGTGTACTGCACAACCACCTTGTACAATCCCCACAAATGGCTGGTCCTTTGTCGGAGCTCTGAGTTGATGGCAGGCATACTACACTTGTCACGTATAACAATTTCTGAAATGCATATGAAAGAGTTGAGGGAAAAGTCTACAGGCATTTTCAATTGTAGTAGTATAATTTTGTAGTCGTCATTCATACAATAATGGAATTAAACAAAATTGTTTCTTATGTTTTTAGATGAATGTACCGGGCCTTAAGACTTTGTTCTGAGTTGAGGCAGGTTGGACATTCTCCCTTTGAATGTAGTACTTTCAGAAGTATGGCACACAGCCAAGTGAGTTCCTTATTCTTCAACATTCATGAAGAATGTTAAAGGCCCTTATTCTCAAGGAAAATTGTTGATAACATTCAGCTTAGTTCACTCCTTGTTCATTTTAGAATATGTCTGACGAAGGTATTTTCTTAACTCCTATAGTAAATACATGGGTAGTCTCAAAACTGCAATAAAGTATTAACAAATCAAGACAGTATGTTTAGCAACATTTTATTTCTGCAGTTCCTCTACAATTAGCCAGGATTGCAACAGCACACTAAACCTTCCCTGTGAGTGAAATAGACACATAATCGCAGATAGCCTAATTCCACTTATCCTGTGATTAAATGAAACTTAAGGCAATATCTTAGAATATTATAGGTTTTATAGCTATAAGTGTTCTTTGAAGCAATGGGGCACTTTTATACTCAGGAGTAGTTCTGAGTTAAAGAGCCATGTTGCATATAATAATGAGGAATTTCATGTTTAAATAATTGAAATATCAAGTTCTCTAAATGCCATTTTTTCCCTTACAAAATATTTCAATTATTCCAAAATTGTGTATATTTTAAAATTTATTTTTAAATAGGTATTTTCTTCATTTGCATTTCCAATGCTATCCCCAAAGTCCCCCAGACCCCCCCTCCCGACTTGCCTACCCACCCACTCCCACTTCTTGTCCTTGGCGTTCCTCTGTACGGCATATACTCTGTTCCTCTGTGAGGCATATACAGTTTGCAAGACCAAGGGGCCTCTCTTCCCAAATTATCTATATTGTAAAATGAAGGAATTAATCAGATCATTTGTCTTGATTACTGCAATTTATCAAATAAATTACGTCTATGTTGTAAATATCCAGATATTGGAAATTTGATTGTGCTCTTGGCTAAGGCATGCTGCCCCTAGGAAACTGTTATCCCAAGGGGAACTCCACTTTTTTGACACCTCTCTTCCCTGCTGAGCCAAACATACTATGCTTTCCTTTCTGCACACATACTAGAGGGCTCTGAGCCTCTATGCCAAGCAAAGTTGCTACAAGAAGGCCCTAACACCTATGCCCAAACACAAGGGCACATATATTTAAACTAAAGCTTAAATCACACCTCAAAACTCATTCATTAATACTGGCAAACTTCAGCACTCCACTCTCACTAATTGATAGGACATCCAGAAAAATCTATACAGAGAAATAATGAAACTAAGTTTCATGGTGAATCTAGTGCACCTAATAGACATCTATAGAATATATATTTCATCTAAACACAAAACAACATCATGTCTTCTCATTCCCTCAAGGATCCCTCTCAAAAATTTCACCTCATATTGGTCACAATCACGCCTCAAGTGATACAAAGATTTGAAATAACACAGTATGTCCTATCAAACCAACATAGACTCATCTGTACTTCCAAAACAACAGAAACACTGAAAGGCTGCATTCTAATGGAAATAGAACAAAGTTCTACTCAGTCTTCTTGTGGTCAGTGAAGAAATAAAGAAATAAATGAAATGTTTCTAGTATTCGATGAAAATTAAGAGACATCATACCAAACAGAGGGGACACAATGTAAGCAGTGCTAAGAACAAAATTCATAGGAATAAATGACTTCATAAGTAATTTCAAAATTTTCAGATCAGCAGTTTAAAAGTACACACAAAAGCTCTAGAAGTGGAAGAAGCAAGCAAACCAAAGAGAAGTGCAAGACAGAAAATAAGCAAAGTCTTTACTGAAATCAAGTAGTTAGAAACAAGGAATACAATACAAAGAATCAACAGAGCAAAATAAAACAAACAAAACAAAACACTAAAACAAACAAATCAAGAGCTGGATCTTTGAAAAAGTCACAAGATATACATACACTTACACAAGGCAAACTAACCAAAATATGGAGAAACTGTATCCAAAGTAATAAAATGAGAAATGAAAAGGGAGACATAACTACAGAAACTGTATAAATTAAATGTATTATTAGGTCTTACATCAAAAGCCTGTACTCCAAAAATCAGAAAAGTCTTTATTAAATGGACAATTTTCTAGATTATAACAGTTACCAGAGCTAAATCAAGATCACATGAACTATTTAAGCAGCTATATGACCACTAAGAAACAAAAGTAGTCATTGAGAGTATCTACATGGAAAAAGTACATTGCCAGGTGGTTTTAGTTCAAAATTCTACCAGAGTTTCATATAAGACCTTGTATCAATACTATACAAACTGTTTTAAAATTGAAACAGGAAAAAATTGCCAACCTCATCCTATGAAGTCACAATCTCTGTGATAACTAAAACACAAAGTCTCCAAATCGAAAAAGATTATCAGATCAAATTCTCTGATGTACATTAATGGAAAAATACTCAACAAAATGGCTGCAAACCAAATCCAGAAACACATCAAAGTCATCATCCACAAAGATAAAGATGACTTCATCCCAGCTATGCAGTAAAGGGTCAATGTATGAAAATTAATCAAGATACTCCACCATATAAATAAAATAAAATTTAAAAATTATAGGATACTACTTTAGATTACTGCAGTTGGAGTTGTCTCTGAATCTGCTGCCGGACTTTGGATCTGTTTCCCCTATCAGGGCTGCCTTGTCTATCCTTAGAAGGAGAGAATGGTTCTAGTCCCAGTGTGACTTTATGTGTCAAGGTGGGCTGGTGCCCATGGGTTCATCTCTCCTCTCTTCCAGAAAGGGCAAAGATCAGGTGCAGAGGGTATGAAGGTGCTTGAAGTAGTGGAGGGTTGAGGGTGTGTACAGCATGTAATGTGAATAAATACATAAAAGCATGTGAATAAAAGGGAAAAACCCTGATGTGTGATGCTGAGACATGATTAAATAAGAAAAGACAGTCTTCGATTCCAAAGGACATGAGATTAATTTCTAGCACACATATGACAGTTAAACACCAACTGTAATTCTATTGTCATGGAAGCTCTGTCTTCTTTTGGACTCTCTAAGCACTGGATTCACACAGTGAACAAAAATATCTAGTAAAAACATCAATACTCATAAAATAAAAATAAATATATTTTCTAAAGAATTAATTCAGTGATGAGGCATTATAGGTTGACATGTAGATCAATAATTCTGTACCATTGACCTATACATCTATTTTGTGACATCTTCATGTTGCCTTTGTTACATGGCTATGGAACAAATCTTATAATCAGATATGTACATTTTCTAACTTATATGATGAACCTAGGTACCCATCTACAGATGAATAGATAAAATTTTCTCTTTTAAGCACCCAATATACATGTGGAATTTTATTCAACTCTGAGACTGATAAATTCCTGTTCTTGTTAGGAATAACATATTGTCCTGTTAAACAAAATTAATCAGTATGACAAAGAGGAACATTGCCAGTTATGTGCAGTAAAAGAAGTGCTGGAAGTAAAAGTCACATTGTAGGGAGGTAGAAGAAGGGAATGAGTGAGCATGTGAAAGTCTGACGTAGTGAGTAAATATAGTAAAAGTGCATTTTATTAATATGATATGTGACAATGAAGCCCACTACATTATAATGAATATCCAACAACAACAATCAATTAAAATCTAAGAGCAGTCTTCTGTGTACTAAGATCCTGTAGAGCTGGACTCAAATTTGGACTAAACTTAGGAAGTGATCCTCAGAGTTCGTGTCCATGCTAGTGCTGAGGATTGGTCTTCAAAAGAGAATATGTGGTTGACATTTCACTTCACCAACAATGTAGATTTGTGAGAGCAGTTCCCATAGAAAGAAACACAAGCTATGTATCCTTGTGCACATGCCTTTCTGCTCATATAATCATTTATCTGCAATGCAGCATTTAAGCATCTTTCAAAAATTTTTAACTGTGACATACATTCCATGAATAAAATTTATTCTCATTAGAACACTTAACAGAGGTATGCAAGCATAGGGTAGGAATACCTCCTTAGGCAGGATGGACAAGATGGATTGTTCATGGGATCAAATTGTTTTCCTCAGTTCCAATGAATGCATAGCTGGACTTTGATGGTTAGAGAATGGATGAGGACATGTATCAGGCAGGTGGTCTCCCTCAAGGATGTTAAAAAGCAGAGTAAAAATGACAAGAAATTAAATCCTCCTCTTTTTACAGCTGTACATTCAGGTGGGAGATTCCAATAAGGAACAAAGAGAAAAAAAAGAAGCAAGGAAGGTAGGGATAGTTGAGAAAGAGAGAGGCAGAAGAGGAGAGAAGAAAGGGGAGTAAAAAGGAAAAGAGAGGGAGAGTAAAAGAGGAAAAGAGAGAGAGAGAGGTGGGGAGAAAGGAGGAGGGGTAAAAGGATAGGTAGGAAGAGGGATGGAGAGTGAGAGGGGGAGAGGGAAAGGGGAAGAGCAAGAGGGTGAGGGGGAAGGGAGGGAGAGGGAGATTGTTTCCCAAGTCTAGTCTTGGCAGGGTCACCATACTATTAATTTGTGAGTGTTCCCTGGGAAAGTCCTCAGTCCAGATGGGTCCTACCTGTAAATGTTTGTGTGCACCTCCTCTTGTGCACACTCTGGGTGGCTCTCCTGCTTTGGTAAGTAATCTCCAGATTCCCCTGGCAGGATGCTGCTGCCTGGGTTAGAGTTATTTTTTTTATTTGACCCAGTATTGTTTCAAATCCTCCACATGCACACCTCTCCTGCTGAATTTATCTGGTTTTTTGTTTTCTTAACTGTTTCTAAGGGTTACAAAATGCTTTAATTTTTGATTTTCTCTAGAAGGTCAAAATCTCATCATTTACATGTGAGTAACAGGCTGTTTCCCTAGGATCCAAGAATTTCTTTTTATATGATGTTCTCCTTATGTACCAATTTGTTCCTTTCCAGAGAACAGGTCAAGAGAAGGCGAAAAAGTCACACTTCTCATTGCAGCTTTATGTTTCCCTTCTTCCAACAGTATAAGATGCACCAAAAATTGACCTCAAGTGAGCACATCATAATGATGCTCAACGGGACGATCAGAATTTATTCTCTGGGGACAACAGTTGTACTGGGTGAGAAGGAATTCATAGAGTTGATGAGAAGTGAATTTCCAAATTTTTGCCAGATAGGTCTTCTTCTTGACTGTGGAGTTTATATCTGCAAGAAAAGGAAAGTTCAAACTCTTTCCATTCAGGGTGATTAGGTGGTCATATTTAGTTATTGATCCTTAGGAATCTGCAGCTGGACTGTACTGTGCGATCTCATGTTCTAGAGAGTGGTGTAGAGTTGTTCACCTGTGACAGGGAGGCACAAACTGAAAAACACAATTAAATTCAGTGCCCTAATTGCCTTGAGGATAGACTGAGTGGGATTTTGTGTGTTTGTTTTTGTTTTTGTTAGTTTGATTATTCATTTTTTGATAAAACAAAGCTAAGTGGCTATGGTAAAGGAGATAGACTTTTCACTTTAGATGAGCTAAGGCAATGCCCTTAAAAAAGGGATCATTCCAAGATGGTGATTGACTGGGCAGTAGAGGAACACTAAGCTTCAAAGGGGATTTGGGATAGTCCTAGGTTGTTCCTTTTATTCTAGAGATCTAGGGTAGGAAATTCAAGGAAAAGGAGCACAAGGAAACAACGTTCCAAGACACTTAGTATTCCCTACTCAAACCTGAGGAAAGAGAAACATGGGTGGAGAAAAGTGACACAGAGGCCCCAGTCTCTATGTAACCCCTAAGGTCTGCAATAAGATCAGTAGCCTTCCTTGCATGCTTTTAATATACATATTTTTCTTTTGGAAAAGTATTAGTGATGTGGATATTTCTTGTATTCTATTTAATGTGTATTTTTTTAATTTTATGTTTATTTTTATTTTGCCTGAGTTACATGTATGTTTAGTAAGTCTCTCTCTCTCTCTCTCTCTCTCTCTCTCTCTCTCTCTCTCTCTCTCTCTCTCTCTCCCTCTCTCTCTCTGTGTGTGTGTGTGTTTGATTACTGTCTGTGGGGGATGATTATGGAATCAGGTTAATTCAGTAGAATACAGATATTTGTTTGCCACTATAAGTACTGAAACCATGTGTTCAGTTCTGCAAAAGCAGAACTAATGTTTGAACTATACTTCTAGCCTCAGTGGTAACTTGTCATATATGAGGAAGTTGGGAATACTTATAGCTGTATCAAGACAGACAGAGGATATCTACAGGAATTTTCTGTGCAGAGTTGTTCTTGCTTTACGCTTCCATGAATTCTACTCCCTAACCTGACACAGGAATTGTTAGCAAATCATGTGTCAGGTACAAAGTGTATTAGGTAAGCTGTCCCAGCAAGAGAATGTAAGATCTGCAGCTGGTGGTGCTCTCAAACTCACTAAGATCAATCACTGGTACACTTAAGCCCCACCACATCTATTACCAAATGCTTTATTACCTAGAAAGTTCTACCACTTTAGGAATCCATACTGGTATTTTCTTCTCAGGGTTTCCCAGTTAGTAGCTTCAGTGGGACTCACTAAGTAGTTGCCTCCAGGGGAAGTAATGAGGAAGAAGTAACTTAGAATAGTGGAGGGAAATTCAATTCTCTGCCTGAGACTTCTGTTTATATCTCTTCTAGTTCCCTGTGTTTGCAGCCTCTGCAACTGTAAAAACCATTCACCTTTTGCCAGGCCAGTTTTCAAGGAAGATGCCTTTTATTCAGACTATATTTTATAGACAAATGTTGGATACTTCTAGACAAACTAACTGTCTTACTTTTTCTATGAAACAGAGTCATAGCTCTGAATTTGGAAGGCTGGCAGAACCAAATTGGAAAGTATTAACCTCAGTTTAGTATGTTTCTTCATGAGCACAAAGAATGGGAATGTTGTACTATAAGAAGATGAACAACAATGCTTTTGAACATTAGCATCATCACATCGATGTGCCTGGCCTTGAAGAATGTGGACATACATATGCCCAGCACTCCTAAGCAAGAGTTCCAGCCACCTTTCTTATATCCCACCAGTGTTTCAGAAATTTATTGAAACGGGCATTGAAATTATGTTTGGGGCTCTAAGGGTAATGGAAAAAAGTCTTTCTCCACACCAGTGTTCTTGATGTTTCTGAAGTCTATCTTAGGACTTGTGCTTCCCAGACAAATGAGATACAGTTCCTCTGCCCTCTTCTACAGTGGTGTAAACTCTGTATTCAAACACAAATAAGTGAGCATTGGCAAAACTGAGGGTGTGTTTTTAGACAAATCTGTTCAACTCCATAATCAAGGCAAATCTCTGACTTCAGTTCAATCTGTCTTGTACCAAACTATCAATACTGTCCTTGGCACTATGGCTATCCAAAGCATCTATCCTCTCACTAACAACTTATCAGACATTTCACACCAAATTATGATCCTCTCCACCCTTTACCATTCATGACCTTATATCTTTTGTACTTGATACTATATTCTACTGACAATCTTTCTCTGCAGAATCAATTTTTCAAGAGAAATGCTGGTCCTCTAGTAGTGTGGATAGAGACAGATGGATTTAGCAGCAAGGAGCCTGTTCTTCAATCCATGTTTCTTTGGTTCAGTTGGAAAATTCTTTGGTTACTAGATGATGGGTGCCATCCTTATTTCTAATATGAAAGTTGTAATTCTTCCACACAACTCTCCTTAGTGCAAATGGCTCAGGATTGATATTTGTAGAATTTATGCAGACATTCGTGACATTTTTTTTTTTTTTTTAGTTCAGGACATTCTGTGCTTCATTCCAGGATCCTTGAGTAAAGTCCACCTGAGGAAGTAGCTTAGACTTTTCCCTCTTCATTAAATATGGAATAGTATGGACTTCAGTTGAGTCTGTCTTATAATCTTTCTTTCCTCATAAAAGCAATGTCAGTGCAATAGAAAGAATTGAATCTGAATGGAATGCATGCAGGAACATCTTGCACATGTGGAGAAGGCACCCAACCAACATCCTTCTGAAAATCCATATTACATGAGGGTATATCTTTCAAAATATGGCAAGGAAATATGCTTGGGTGTAACTTCAGGACTTCGTTTCTGCTATTATATATTCACAAGCTCTCACTTATTAGCTAGGCAACAGGTGGACTTACAGAGCTTTGTATCTGAATGGACCTTAGATTCTTTCATTTGAGAAAACTATGGTACAAGTGTTGTCTGGGAATCCACCAAATTTTTAAAACAGTTCTATGGAAGACTGTAACTCCTTTTCTAAGATCTTCATTGAGTGACTGACTATGCCTTTGGTCTCAGCCAGTTGAATTTCATGAGCCTCTCCTACTAGGAGACACAGGATCCACAGAAAGCTCCTTGAATAAAGATGCATGTCTTTTTCCAACACAATCTCGCCTAGGGCAGAAGTCTAAGAGGCCTTCAGAAGAATGTACATTCTAATAACCCATGAACTCACTGAATACCAGCATGCCTCCATCTTTACACTGGTGATATGTTCTTTGAATATGCATGCTATTTTTTCCTAAGTTTTCTCTTCTCATATTACTTTTGAAAATTCTTTTCATCTTTTTCTCTCCTTAGACAAAGTGCCCTCCAAAGTGAGGACACATGAAAATTCATGAATCTCAATGCAGATAATTGTCTCATTTCTGACTTCTTAGAAACTTGTCCTCCAGGTATACTTAAGGCCAAAGAAACCCCATCAAATCTACAAAACCTCTACCACTGTGACACTGAGAATGAGAAAACTGATGCAGGGAGCAAGTCACAATACTTCCTTAAAGATGCTTCTGGTCTGCATTTTATTTCAGGTAACAGTGGTATAACCTTGGAAATGAACTTTAGTGATGGTCCTTAGAGAACATCTACCAATTATGATCAATATTACGATTCATTTATACACACTCCTGAGCCTTCAGATTCTTTGATTCCCATGTCCCCACTAATTCTCCAGGAAACCACCGAGGATTATCATAGACAGTACTTGTTTCAGCTGCCCACATCTTCCCTAATGAATTCTTAGTTTTGGGGTAGTAATCCAATTCTGTTTCAATCATAATCATAACCTCCCTATTTTATGATTCAAGCAATGCTAAATTTTCCAAGTCACCCACCTATCTACTTAGTCAATTGGAAAACTAAGTGGTACATACCGAGGGTGGTGTTCATTATCTTTTGTAAATTTTAAGTGTACATATTTGACAAAAACTGGTGCAACAGAAAATTCTTCATATAAAAACATGAACTTACTGTGGCTCAGAGAATTTATCTGACTCCTTTAACAAGATCCACATTCTGCGTAGTGGACTAAAATTTGGAACAGGCTCCTGACCCATACTATTCAGCTTAAATCTAATGCCATTTTCAGGCTTTGCAGACATCTCTGATAAATTTGGTAAAGAAACTAACTCCATCGGAGCAGTTTCTCTGTATCCATGACAAAATCTCTGTGGTTAACATGCTAGATATCAGGAATCTGACCTTTGACCATATTCATCCCTGACACTGAGCCTCAGGTGTACAGGACACAGGAAAGACTCCTGAAGCAGGAGCTTATGTATGTCTTCAGAATATCTGTTTGAGTTGTAAGAGGAGCAAATGCTCAGAAATGATCTTGAGGGATAGGAATTGGAGAATAATTCCACAACAACAAACATAAAGAAATAAATTCAGAAGCATTGACATGTGCCTGATAAGATGAATTCAGGAACATGCTGCATGTCTGAAGTTTGACCTCAACTCAATGCTTCACTTAGTTGTCAGAATAGGAACCTGTGCAATCAGGGGAGTTACTCAGAGCACTAGTGACACAAGATATACCCGTACACCATAAAATGCATCCTGAGTCTGGCAGGAGTAATACTCCATTCCTCTTGCCCCTGCCTGGGTGCACATCGTCTTAAATTTTCATCCCAACCCTTGCTAAGCAAGAGGTGGTCACATAGACTGTTGGCCAGGTTCCAGGTTAATCTTCCTCTCATAAGGAGAGGAACAGCTAGCACATGAATTTCCATTCATGAAAATGAGGCATTAGCAGCACCTTGGTCCCAGCCAATGATGTAAACTCACCCAGAAAATTCATACCCACTCTCCAAGATTTATATAGCCCTTGTTTACTCCAGTAAACAGAGTCTTTTCAATGAAAACCTTCTCTGTAGACAAGTGTTCTTCCCATACTAAGGTCAGTGAACAGTCCATGTAACCCATTCCCCTTGCTAAGTTTCATTACTTCCAGTTCTAGCCTGGTATGAAAATGTGTCTGCAAATCTCAAGGGAATAGGCAGACCTAGGCCAGGATTTTGGTAACTTATTTCTCATCAGTCTTCAGTATTGCCATTCAAAGACTGAAAGAATCTTAAATTCATTCCTTGAGATGTATGTTTTCCCACCTTAATTCCACTCAATTCCATAAAATGGTTGTCTGAAGGATACTTGGTATAGATATATAAACTATAGTTTGATCTCCAAAGAGTAATGATATAGGTAATCAATATGTTAGTACACCAAGTATTTAAGAGTTATAAAACTTAAGGGTCTGGGAGAGATTAAATGTTTAAGGGCACATACTGTTTTTATGGTGTAAAGTCCAAGTTCATTTCTCAGTATTCACAACAGTGAGCTTATCCCAGCTGTGACTTCAGGTTCAGGGTAGGAGAGATGCTTCTCCACTGGAGGTCAAATGCACCAATATGCACACATTTATAACCATGCAATCTCTTTAAAATAGTAAATATTTTGAAGAAACGTATTACAAACCTCAAATCTACATAATACAGCAAACATTATTCACTGAGAATGTATCATACATGCACACACTTTATGAACTGACAAAATACTGGTCACTGTTAAAAAATTATGTTGCTATAAATTTAAACTGCTTCAGACGTACAGATATTTATTTATAATTGTGACATGAATCCTATTTTAAGTTTAAGTGTAATACATATAATTATGATGAAATATGGAGATAATTAAAAAGGTTGGCATATTAGCTACTCATTATTTTATAAATATTCTAAATACATCACATTGGAAGTATATGATTAATTTTTTTGGTTGTTGTTTAACAGGATTTACAATCACTGAACATTACAACCTTGGTAAGTTGAATTGTTAGATTCAGGCAACTATTACTGTGCTAGACGTGATAAAAAAGGAAATCCTTGATGATCCCTTGCATTCATTCATTTCTTTCCTGGCTAAAAATAAAGTTACCAAATGCTCCAAACACCAGCCACCACGTTGCCTGATATCAGAGACTAGTTTCTGGAACTGTGACATAAAACAATCATTCCTTATGCTGCTTTTTTAATGGATTTTATCAAAACAAAAATGATATGTAATATAAAAAGTTTAAATCACAAAGAAATTAGGAAAGATGGTTAGCATTGCCTATTTTAAAGAATCATAGAAACCTCAGAGTAGAGATCTGTAGAGTATAACAACTACTGGCAGGATTCCAATTTGAGTAGTATCTTGTTTGTTCCAGGGCAATGTCATGAAAGTGCAAAGCCAGTGGAGCCTTATGTCCATGTTGGAAGTCCCAAAGCATTTGAGAGAAGAAGCCGGAGAAGGTTGTTCTTATGTTCACTCTACACCAAGAAGGAGAGTGCTCTGCAACCCTGGAGGCCTCTGACATCATGTTTTTCTCCCACCCTGTAAATGAGACTTCCAGGACTGCATGGCAGCTTCTTTGCATACGATGGTCCAGCACCTGGCTCAGAAATATCAGGAACACTTACACGTTTCAGGTACTATGTAATTGTGAAGATTTTGCAGCCAGTCTACTGCACAACTCTCTTATACAATCTCCACAATTGCTCTTACCTTGGAGGAGATCTGGTATGATGACAGCACTTTTATACTTGGCATGTATAACAATTTCTGAAATGCATATTTAGGAGTTATGGGAAAAGATTTCGGTCATTCTCATTTGTTATAGTATAATTTTGTGGTTGGCATCCATACAATGATGGAATAAAACCAAGTTGTGGCTCAATTTTTTAGATGAGTGTACATAGTCTTAGTCTTTGTGATTAATTGAGGCAGTTTGGGCAACCTCCCATTCAGTGTAGTGCTTTTAGAAGTATGGGGCACAGCTAAGTGAGTTCCTTATTCTTCAACATTCATGAGGAATTTTTTTTTGTTTTTGTTTGTTTGTTTGTTTGTTGTTTTTTTAGACTTATTTATTTTATGTTCATGAGTACACTGTACCTGTTGTCAGACACCCCAGAAGAGGGCATTGGATCCCATTAAGAATGGTTGTGATCCACCATGTGGTTGCTGGGAATTGAACTCAGGACCTCTGGAATAGCAGACAGTGCTCTTAACCGCTGAGCCATCTCTCCAGCCCCTCATGCAGAATGTTAAGTGCACTTATTCTCAGGCAATAATGTTGATAACATCCAGCTTAGGTCAAACCTAGGTCTCCTCCTTTTGCCATGCTTTTGGAAAGGATTCCTAACTTCCTTTTATGAAGCATCATAGAGACATGTGAGAACCTATGCATTAAAGTTTAAATCATTTTCCTGAATTTTCTGAAAGAGTATGTTCAAAAACTATACCTCATGAGTAATGGAGTGGTCCATTGCTAGATCCTCTGTCTGGAAATTTATTTGTGGTGTATGGTGGATATTCATTACATGGAAACAAGTGATACAGTGAAGAATTAAGCCAGGTCTGCATATACAGGATTCGTTGCTATTTCTAAGCGCAGAAATGCTTGGTTCACTCATGCAAAATATGAGATATGTACACCATTTTCTGCCAATTAAATCATCAGTTTTCCACAATCTCTGAAGTGGATAGTTTGGAGTACTGGAAAGGAGGCTTGCCCATGTATTTACACATCGGGATTTATGATGGACAATTTTAACAGCACAGCTTACAATTTGATTCTATGAAAGTGTCCTGTATCAACACAAGATGTATCATATCAAAAATATAGTGGGTCTGATTCATTCAGCTCACTGCCTTTCACACCCAGTAAAGTGAGCTCTTCATGTTGGTGCAGTCACCAATTAAAATAAATTTTTGAGAAACAGTTAAAGTCTTTTGCTTCAGAAACCACACATTTCTTTCATCAAGCATAATTTAGACTAGAAACATCTTGCTCAAGCAGATGTCCTGCCAACTGACCTCCTTAAATAAATAAATAAATAAATAAATAAATAAATAAATAAATAAACAAATAAAGTTTAATCAATCAAGCTACCTCCTGAAACATACTGCAATCCATGTAAATCCTTGTCAGCAAAATGTTTGGACCTTGATTATCTGACGATGATGCTTCCCCAACCCTGATTTTTCATGATATATGCCATGCTCCAATCCTTTCATACCATGTAGCTTACATTTAAAGATTAATATATCTTCTCCCTTGCAGACTGCTGAGGTAATGACATTTTACTCTGTCTCCAATTTCAAACACAGTGCTGTCACTACAGTTTAATTTTGTAGAAATTTTCAATTGAGACTTGGGGTTTCTAGCCCACCTTAAAATTTTGGATTAAAGACCTGCATAACCATTATATAAGCCTTAAAGAACATTACATCTGTGTAGATATATATCCTCTAAGTTATTAGAATTTATTTTTCTGTTGATGATTCTGACTTATTATTTATTATTTTTTGTTTTATTTGGACTTCTCTTAACTCCAATTGTCATGACCTCAATACGATATTTTCATAGCTTATATAACATGTGTTTTCTTCTCTTACTCCTTGGCCTTCTTCTCTCTTGTGTTTCTGCTCTAATCGCCTTGTAATCAGGACACCTAAACTATGTGTTTGTCTCATCTGGATTTTTCTTCTCTTTTTGAGAAGTCATTTGTTAATGTGATCAGTCTGTATTTATATATTATTTGGCTATTCCCCCCCTTTTAGTATTATTTTTTTGTTCTGTGCATTATTATTATTATTATTATTATTATTATTATTATTATTATTATTACTATTACTATTTCATTATTATATTGTGGGATAGATTGCTTTTCTTGTCCAATCTATTTCATGTTCTATATGGTCCTTGTACATTTATGGTCAATTCTTTTCTAGGTTAGTGAAGTTTTCATCTATGATTTAGTTGAAGATGTTTTCTGGCCCTTTGAGTGGATAATATTCATCTTCTTCTATTCCTATTATTCTTTAAATTGGTATTTCCATTGTGCTCCAAACATGCTGATATTCTCTAGGTCTTAACAATTTATGACATGAATTATTGCTGTAAACTTTCCAGAATGATATTGGAATACAAAGTTATGTAAAAATTCTTGTCACCCATTATCCTGCTGTAAGTTCCCTACTTGATGAACATATGAGGTAATATTTTTAGAGACAGTATAAATACTGAGAACAAAAAATACAGGTTACTGGACCTTTCTTCATGGGGCTATGCTCCATGCTATATATAAGTTTATGTCTATGTATGCTTGTAATGAAGTTGGAGCTCTACTTTTCTGCTTCTTCCAGAGTGAGTTAGTACCTTCTCTTCATGCATAACATTTCATCTTTCTTTATCTCTTTATTTCTTCTCTTTTAAAAAATCTTTTCTTCCATTTTCTGTGTCTCAATGGACCATGACAACAGACATAAAACTTGTTAAGTTCAGGTGGGTTCATAGATCTCCATAATATCTAAGAATCTTTGGCATTTAATCTACTTCTGACTAGGTTCATGTCTTGGAACATATACTTACACCATCCCATGAGAGGATTGTGACAACCAGTTACATAGGAGCAACACACAAAGGTCTTGCTTATGAAGATGAGGTATGCATAACATCTCAGACTAAGGAAATAGTGTCTTCTTTTATACCCTAAATCACCTCTAAATGTGTATAAGACACTATCCTCAAAGAATGAAGCAATGAATTACTTCACCAAAGACTGTCTGGGATTGTCTGGCTTACTTAGCAGTAATACCTAGTAGAAGAGCATTCGCTCTGGCCTATTCTACTACTGTCAATCTCACTTAGTGGTCCCAAATTTGCTTCATAGGGATCCCTGCAGTATAGTGCCCTGGTTCAAAAACCAGTACCTGACATACAACTTGGAGCAAGGATAGCTGGCACACTTTACCCAGTTCTTAGGCGAATTCAACAGGACTTCAGATTCCACAGGAATGTGAGCTCCCTCTCCCTCAACTTTGGCTATAAGCAACCTGTCCTTTTCAACTAAGCTATTCCTCTTCACCTTTGTGTTGATTTAAACAAGCTGAAGGGACAAATGAATCCTCTGGTTTTAGCATCTCTCTAGTGTTGGCTGAAGGTACCTTTAGTCTCTGTATAAAACCTGATAGCCCATCAGGTCTTGGTCAAAGACTCTTTTTCAAAATATCTGATTAAAACAAAATCAAAAAGCCTAGTGATTCCCTGGGACACAAACTGGCTCTATTTTTTTCTCTGTTGTTCATGTAGGTCTTACGAACTCCAAGCCTCTTGCCTGGTCATCCATAAAAAAGAGCCTAGTACCTAATTTTTACCTAATCCTTTTTGCTAACAGCATAGGTTGAACTCCAGAAATCATAGGACTTCAACCATTGAATAGCAAAGTGTTTGGAATGGTAAATATTACTAAAACCAAGCCATTTTGACATATTAAAACAGTTTTACTCCTGAAATCACTGGCGTCACTTATTGTTTGCCTGCCTCATTTTGCCTACATGCAGTACTTGGTTCTCACCCAAAGGCATTCTTTCATTTCTGCTCCTTGCCATCTTTTCATATGCTAAAGAAGCTTTTGAATGGTTAAGACCATTTTAGTGTATGTCTTGTGGCAGCAGTTTTCTTAACTCCTGTACTAAATATCTATGTAGTCTCAGAACCTGCAAAAAAAAAATCATCAAATCAAGACATTATGTTTAGCAACATTATATTTCAGCAGTTCCTCTAAAATAAGCCATGAATGCAACAACACACTAAAGCTTCCCTGTGAGTGAAGTAGACACATAATCACAGATAGCCTAATTCCACTTATCCTGTGATTGAATGAAACTTACTCAAATATTTTAGAATGTTATAGTTATAGGTGTTCTTTGAAAAAATTGAGCACTCATACTCAGAGTAGTTCTTAAAGAGCCATGTTGCATATAAGTAATCAGGAAGTGTAGGTTTAAGTAATTGAAATATGTAGTAGTTCTCTAAAAGCCTTTTATTTTTGCCTTACAAACAACATTTAAATTATTCCAAATTATCTATATTTTAAAATGAAGGAATTACTCAGATCATTTGGCTTGATTACTACAAATTATCAATTATATTATGTCATCCAGACATTGGAAATTTTATTGTGCTCTTGGCTAAGGCATATTGCCCTGAGGAAACTGCTATCCCAATGGGAACTCAACTTTTTTGACATCTATCCTCCTTCCTGAGCAAAAGTACTAAGCTTACCTTTACCACACATGCTAGAGGGCTCTGAGCTTCTTTGCCAAGCAAAGTTGCTCTGAGAAGATTCTTTGCTAAGCAAAGTTGCTCTGAGAAGACTCTATCACAGGGGTTCTCCTTTGTCCAGCCACCTCATTTGTCACTATCAGTGGATCAGAGTCTCCTGAGCCATACAAACCTCTAGGTCCATAGCCATACATCATAAATAAACTCATTATAAGCCTGCTACACCATGGCCATCAATATCCACCCCATTTCCACAATAACTACTACAAGGAGAATATCGTGGGACCCAAACCAAACAGATGGAAAATCCTTGATAGAAAAAAATCAGGAAAATTAAGGGAAATGTGAGACTTCTAATGTACACCAAGCCAAATACAGTATTCCCTCGATATCATTACAAAACCAAAACACAAGAATAGCACCTCCAATCCAATCATATAAAGATGACAGAGGTCTTTAAATAGGGAAACCATAAGGCCCTTAACAAAATACTGGAAAATACAATCAAGCAGTAATAATTTTTGAAAAGGAGCAAAAAGACATATAGGACAATATAGTTAAATAGGTGATGGAAATGAATAAACCTGTGCAGCCCCTGTCATGAAAGTAGAAGCAAAAACCAACCAACCAACAAACAAAAACAAACACTGAGGAAATCCTGGAAATGGAAACCTAGGGAAGAGAACAGGAAAAACAGGTCACCATCATAATAGTGGAAATGAAAGAGACAATTTCAGGGGCCGAAGATGATGTGGAAGAAATTGATATGTCAGTCAAAGAACAACTTAAATCTAAAAAAAAAAAATTCCTAACAGAAGCCTTTCAACAAAATTTCATAAATGGTGTCAGGGAATTACATGTCATAGTCATCAATAGAAAAATCTACCAGTATGATATTTCAAATCTGAACACCTATGCCCAAACACAAGGGCACGTATATTTGCAAAAGGAAAATTCCTAAATCTTAAATCACACATCAAAACTCACTCAGTAATACTGGCAAACTTAAACATTCCAGTCTTACCAATTGACATGACATCCAGAAAAATCTATACCGAGAAATAATGAAACTAAGTGGCATGGCGAATCAAATGGACCTAATAGACATCTATAGAATCTATATTTCACCTAAACCCAAAAGAATATAACTTCTTCTCATCCCCTCAAGGATCCTTCTCAAAAAATTGACCTCATATGGGTCACAATCAAGCCTGAATGGAAACAAGAGATTTGAAATGACAAAGGATGTTCTTTCATTCCAACATGGACTCATCTGTACTTCAACAATGAAGGAAAAACTGAAAGACTACGCACAGACTACACACTAATAGAAATAGAACAAAGCTCTACTCAGTGATCTTGTGGTCAGGGAAGAAATAAAGCAACAAATGAAGGGTTGCTAGTATTCACTGAAAATTAAGATACATCATAACCAAACATAGGGGACACAATGGAAGCAGTGGCAAGAGCAACATTCACAGGAATAAATTCATAAAGTAATTTCAAAGTTTTTACATCAGCAGTTTAAAAGTAAAGCTCTAGAAGTAGAAGAAGCAAGCACAGCAAAGAGGAGTACAAGGCAGAAAATAATCAAACTCATTACTGAATTCAAGCAGTTAGAAACAAGGAATATGATACAAAGAATCAAAAACAAAGAAACCAATAGCTGAATCTTTTAAAAAGTCAGAAGATACACATAAACTTACCAAAGCCAAACTAACCAAAATATGGGGAAACTGTATTCAAATTAATAAAATCAGAATTGAAAATGGAGACATAACTACAGAAACTGAATAAATTAAATGGATCATTAGGTTTTACATCTAAAGTTTGTATTCGAATGGCTACTCCAGCTTGTTTCTTCATGCCATTTGCTTGGAGAATTGTTTTCCAGCCTTTCATTCTGAGGTAGTGTCTATCCTTTTCTCTGAGATGAGTTTCCTGTAAGCAGCAAAATGTTGGGTCTTGTTTGTGTAGCCAGTTTGTTAGTCTATGTCTTTTTATCGGGGAGTTGAGTCCATTGATATTAAGAGATATTAAGGAAAAGAAATTGGTGTTTCCTGTTATTTTTGATGTTAAAGTTGGCATTTTGTTCTTGTGGCTGTCTTCTTTTAGGTTTGTTGAGGGATTACCTTCTTGTTGTTTCTAGGGCGTGGTTCCTGTCCTTGTATTGGTTTTTTTCTGTTATTATCCTTTGAAGGGCTGGATTCGTGGAGAGATAATGTGTGAATTTGGTTTTGTCGTGGAATACTTTGGTTTCTCCATCTATGTTAATTGAGAGTTTGGCTGGGTATAGTAGCCTGGGCTGGAATTTGTGTTCTTTTAGTGTCTGTATAACATCTGTCCAGGATCTTCTGGCTTTCATAGTCTCTGGTGAAAAATCTGGTGTAATTCTGATAGGCTTGCCTTTATATGTTACTTGGCCTTTTTCTCTTACTGCTTTTAGTATTCTATCTTTATTTAGAGCATTTGTTGTTCTTCAGAACTTTTGCTTGGAAAATTGTTTTCCAGCCTTTTACTCTGAAGTAGTGTCTGTCTTTTTCACTAAGGTGGGTTTCCTGTATGCAATATATATATACTGAGTCCATTGATATTAAGAAATATTAAGGAAAAGTAATTGTTGTTTTCTGTTATTTTTGTTGGTAGAGTTGGAATTTTTTTCATGTGGCTATCTTCTTTTAGGTTTATTGAAAGAATACTTTCTTGTTTTTTCTCGGTCATAGTTTCCCTCCTTGTGTTGGAGTTTTCCTTTTATTATCCTTTGAAGGGCTGGGTTTGTGGAAAGATATTGTGTGAATTTGGTTTTTTTCATGAAATACCATGGTTTCTCCATCTATAGTAATTGACAGTTTGCCTGGCTATAGTAGCCTTGGCTGGCATTTGTGCTTTCTTAGCGTCTGTATGACATCTGCCCAGGATCTTCTAGATTTCACAGTCTCTGGGGGAGAAATCAGGTGTAATTCTGATAGGTCTGCCTTTATATTTTACATGACATTTTCCCTTAATGCTTTTAATTTTCTTTCTTTATCTAGCATATTTGGTGTTTTGATTATTATGTGACAGGAGGAATTTATTTTCTGGTCCAAACTAGTTGGAGTTCTGTAGGCTTCTTGTGTGTTCATGGACATCTATTTCTTTAGGTTGTTGAAGTTTTATTCTATGATTTTGTTGAAGATATTAACTGGCCCTTTAAATTGGAAGTCTTCCATCTCATCTATACCTATTAATCTGAGGTTTGGTCTTCTCATTGTTTTCTGGCTTTCCTGGATGTTACCAGTTACGGTCTTTTTGCATTTTGCATTTTTTGATAGTTGTGTCAATGTTTTCTATGGTATCTTCTGCACCTGAGATTCTGTCTTCCATCTCTTGTATTCCATTTGTTATGTTTGCATCTATGGCTCTAGACTTCTTTCCCAGGTTTTCTATTTCCAGAGTTGTCTCCCTTTGTGATTTCTTTATTGTTTCTACTTCCAATTTTTGATGATGGATGGTTTTCTTCAATTATTTTGCCTGTTTGGATGTGTTCTCCTGTATTTCTTTAAGGGAGTTATTATGTCCTTCTTATACTAATCCATCATCATCATGAGAAGTGACTTTAGATCTATATCTTGCTTTTCTGGTGTGATGGTGTATCCAGGACTTGCTTTGGTGGGAGAATTGGGTTCTGATGATGCCAAGTAACCTTTGTTCATGTTGCTTCTGATCTTATGCTTGCTTCCTGCTATCTGATTATCTCAAGTGTTCCCTGTCCTCTCTGCTTCTGATTGGAGCCAGTCATTCTTGTAATCCCAGTTGAGTCAGAACTTCTGATAGTCCAGATTTTATTGGGATCCTGAGATTCTGGGATCATGTGATGTTGAGATTCTGTGTGTGTCAGAGTGCTTGGCTGTCAAGTGTCCTCTGAGGCCCTGAGATACTGATGTGACTAAGCTCCTGGGACCCTGGGATCCTGGGATTCTGGGATCCTAAGATCCTGGGTGTGCTAGAGAACCTGGAAGTGGTACATCCTCTAGGGACCATGGAGATCTCCACTGATTTCAAAACTGAGGTAGAAGGGTTGTGACCTGAAGGAACCCAGGCCACTAGTCCATGCTCCAGCTGGCCCTAGGCACTCCAGTTTCTGTTGGAACAGATTTTGTGTTCCACTCTCCAGTGATCCTAAGTTCTGGGTGTTCCAGGGCACCTGTGGGGTTAAAGTCCTCTGGGGGCTGTGGGACTCTCTGCCAAGTTTGGACCCAAGGTGAGATGGCACTAGCATTAACTGGAAGGCCCCCTTTGGGTTTTATGGGATGACATTATGTGTGGTCTGATCAGGATGGATTTAAAGGAACTTGGTACCTTGCCAGTTATCATTATTACAATGTTACTTGTAATCTTGGTTTACCAGGTCTTCTCAAAAGATTGGGCCCTAGAGAAAAATTATGACCCATAGAGAAGGGATTAGAGGATTTTACACATCATAAGTGACACAGTGGAAAATGGAGATTGGAGACAGAAGGTAGAAAAGAGGTTAGAACAAAAAATGCAGAATTTCATAGATGAAACTGATCAACAAACAGGCAAATTTAAGACTTGGTAACAGGTTAGCAAAGACTGTAATTAAAGATATAGGGTTTTATAGGTCATGAATAGCAACAAAGAAGGGAAAATCTAGTTTAGAGACAGAACCTGGAAAAGATATAGAAGAATAAATTCAGAATTTCATAGATCAAACTAAACAGAAAAGAGGTAGCAATAAAATTTGGAAGCAGAGTTTGAGGATAATTTACTAAAGTTACCAAATCAAAATAAGGTAGATGCTAGAAAATCAGAATTACAACATAAAGAGAAGTTTAAATTATGGAAGCATGACCTAGAACACTAGATACAGAAATTTATAAAGCAGCAGGAACTGAGGAAAGTTAAAACTTGGCAACATGGCCTAGAGGAAATAGGAATTTATATGTCAGAATAGAATAACTAACAAACAGAGGAAAATACTGGTTGGAGAGAGGAGTTAGAGAAGGCACTAGAACAAAGGATGTAACATCTCACAGATCAGATTGAGCAGCAGAGAGAAAATTATGTGGATTGGAAAAAAGGCTTGGAGGAGAATACTTTTAAATTATTATGAATGAAATAGATAGCAGAACATCAGAGTTACAATATAAAGAAAAAATTAAAATGTGGAAGCAGAACCTTGAACATAGAATACAGGAACTTATGGAACAGGATAAGCAACAAATGGGGAGTTATGAAGCATGGACACAGATATTAAGGGAGGAAATTAAAATATCAATTAGGGAAAATATTCTGGCAGAGACAAGATAAAATTGGAGAAAACCAATAAAAGGTTGTTAGAAATCAGACTTTTGTTTAATCCGGTTAGCATACAACAAACAACAAGATATGATGGTCATTCACAAAACTATCAGGAATCTGAATGGCAACCCATGGATGTGTTAGAAGTAAGAGAGTTTAAGGAAAGTGTCACTACTTTTGGAATGCATTTGCCATTTATAAAACAAATCCTGACTTCTTGGGCTATTAAAAATAGATTAATCCCTCAAGACTGGAAGTTTATGGCAAAAGCAATATTAGAACCTGGGTCACATTTACAGTGGCTCTTATGGTGGATAGTAGAAGCCCAGGGGATGACAAAATAAACTCAGAGGTATCACTATTTTTAAAATTCAGCTACTTAATGAGGGTTTTACTGAGGTAGAAGTGCAGGCTGAATATGATGAAGAAACTTTGACATTACATAGCTTGGCAGCCTTAAATACCTGGGACAATGTCATAAAAATGGGAAAGACTTGAACAAACAGTCAGGTAATGTCCAAAGAAGACATTCCCTGATGTTTTGCAAAGGTAGAAAAGAGTATATTGGATTAGGAATAAAGACACTTATCCAGTTTCTAGATTTTGAAAATGCAAATGGTGATCGCAGAGAAATAATTAGGCCATTGAAGGCAAGAACAGCATCAGTAGATGAGTAGATTAGATATATAGTTGATGCTAGAACTCTTTCATCTGATATAATCTTATTAGAAGAAGCTGCCACTAGAGGACTTGAAAAAACCCAAACTTTAAATGTCTTAATTGCAATGAGCACTTTGTTTGTTTTTTTCAAAATAAAGTGCAGAAAAATTCAAATTAAACCCAAAAGGGAATCTATACCTCCTGCAATAAATAAAAGATGTGGCAAAAGCTGACATTGTACTAGGTAATGTGAATCAGCAACAAACAAATGGGGTAGCACTTTACCAAAAAAACCCAGGGGAACTCTTGTAGGTACCAATGCCAAACAGAGAAAGTGCTCTTCTTCAGAAAAAATAAACAAGACTGCCCCGAAAACAGCCACTCTGTGACAATTTAACAAGGCCGAGGCAAATTCTATAGACAATTCACAAAACCTAGAGGAAAGCCAAAGACAAATATTTTGGCAAACTTCTTTTTTTTTTAATTAATCTTTTTCATTAGGTATTTTCCTCATTTACATTTCCAATGCTATCCATAAAGTCCCCAATACACCTCCCCCCGACTCCCCTACCCACCCACTCCCACACCTTGGCCCTGGCATTCTCCTGTACTGGGGCATATAAAGTTTGCAAGTCCTATGGGCCTCTCTTTCCAGTGATGACATACTAGGCCATCTTTTGCTACATATGCAGCTAGAGTCAAGAACTCTGGGGTACTGGTTAGTTCATAATGTTGTTCCACCTGGGTTGCAGTTCCCTTTAGCTCCTTGGGTACTTTCTCTAGCTCCTCCATTGGGGGCCCTGTGATCCATTCAATAGCTGACTGTGAGCATCCACTTCTGTGTTTGCTAGGCCCCGGCATTGTCTCACAAGAGACAGCTATATCTGGGCAAACTTCTATAGAGGATCAAAGTCCCAAGCTAAATATAATTAGCAAACCATATAGGAATTGAAGGAATGGTCAATAATGGAGCAGATGTTACCATTATCTCTCCAAAAGATGGGTCTGCAGGTTGGCCACTTCAAGAGGTAAATATTCAATTTCTAGGAGTTGGAATTTTATCACAAATAAAGCAAATCACCAAGGAGCTTAAATGTGCAGGGCCTAAAGTTCCAATAGGAAAATTAAGGCCATAAGTGGCTGTTATAGCCATAACCTTATCGGGAAGAAATTTGTTACAACAGTGGAAAACAGCTCCAGAGGCTAGTCATAAAATGGGTCAGGCTCCTAATAAAAAAATTTAAAGTAGTTAAGAAATGTTGTCAAAAACAGTTACAGACTGTCCAGGATATCCATAAAGGTGATACCACAGGAGCTGACAGTTCAGCTTTACATTAAGGAGCCACTGCTAGTGGCTCATCAACAACATTAACACTAAGGTGGTTAACTGACCAACCCATTTGGATTGATCAATGACAAAAGAAAAACTACAGTCTTTAGAACATCTAGTCCTGGAGCAGCTGGGAGTTTTGTATATAGAGGAGTCCTCCATCCCTTGACATTCTCCGGTATTTTATATGAAAAAGAAGTCTGGAAAATGGAGGATGTTGACGGATTTCAGAGCAATTAATAAGATTCTTTATCAATGGGTCCTATGCAACGTGAAATCCCATTGTCTTCCTTTTTGCCTAAGGAATAGCCTATCATAGTGATTGATCTAAAAGATTATTTATTCACAATTACTCTACAGGAACACGATAAGAAAATGTTTGCTTTCTCAGTTCCAACCTTTGTAAGTTGTCCATTAAAAATATATCATTGGAAAAACTTGCCATATGGAATGTTAATAGCCCCACCTTGTGTCAATATTTTGTACAACAGCCATTGGAGAGGATTCATAAACAGTTTCCTCAATCCACTATGTATCATTATATGGATGGTATCCATGTTAGTTTGGGTTTTACTGCTATGAACAGACACCATGACCAAGGCAATTCTTATAATAATCAACATTTAATTGGAGCTGGCTAACAGGTTCAGAGGTTTTGTCTATTGTCATCATGGTGGGAGCAGGACAACTTCCAGGCAGGCATGGCACAGGAAGAGCTGAGAGTTCTACATCTTCTTCTGAAGGCTACTTGTGCCATGGACAGGGATCTCTCAACCCTTGAAAAAAATTTCAGGGTTCCCGTTACAGTCTGGCATGGAGTTGGTGAGAAATGACAAAGGGGCATGAACACAAAGGAGTGCTGTATCTGAAATGTATTTTTTTCCAAGAAAACACCAGGCTTTTAATACAGAAGAAAAATAAGAAGGTTAGGTGAATACATCTCTCAAGGTACACTGGATCTTAAAGTAAATCAAAGAAAATGTGTACATAAAAATGATGGCTGGAGCCAGGCCTTGTTTACAACTGAGAATAGGAACAACCTTAATTAAGATCAGCTAAACACAGGAGTAGGGGGAATGCTCTGATACAATTCTAGTCTACTGTTAAATCCACCACCAGGGGTCCTTTAGTAAATACCTGATTATTCTATTCCTCTGGGCCTAGTGAAAAACCTGCACCTACTAACCCTTTCAAGAATAATACTACAATAATACTACAACACAACTATTTCCCAGGCCATTGGGTAATCCCATGTTTGGGTTTGACTCAGCTATTGTCCTAAGTAATTACTATGTAGACTAGCCCTGAGCTTTCTAGCTCTAATCAAAGAAATTGTAAGACCTGATTATTTTCTTTTTTTTTAAATATTTTTATTACATATTTTCCTCAGTTACATTTCCAATGCTATCCCAAAAGTCCCCCATAGCTCCCCCCACTTCCCTACTCACCCATTCCCATTCTTTTGGCCCTGGCATTCCCCTATATTGGGGCATATAAAGTTTGCAAGTCCAATGGGCCTCTCTTTCCAGTGATGGCCAACTAGGCCATCTTTCGATACATATGCAGCTAGAGACAAGAGCTCCGGGGTTCTGGTTAGTACATCATGTTGTTCCGACAATAGGGTTGCAGATCCCTTTAGCTCCTTGGGTACTTTCTCTAGCTTCTCCATTGGGAGCCCTGTGATACATCCAATAGCTGACTGTGAACATCCACTCCTGTGTTTGCTAGGCCCCGGCATCTTCTCACAAGAGACAGCTATATTTGGGTCCTTTCAGCAAAATCTTGCTAGTGTATGCAATGGTGTCAGCGTTTAGAAGCTGCTTATGGGATGGATCCCTGGATACGGCAGTCTCTAAATGGTCCATCCTTTCATCACAGCTACGAACTTTGTCTCTGTAACTCCTTCCCTGGGTGTTTTGTTCCCAATTCTAAGAAGGGGCACAGTGTCCACACTTTGGTCTTCATTCTTCTTGAGTTTCATGCGATTAGTAAATTGTATCTTATATCTTGGGTATTCTAAGTTTTGGGCTAATATCCACTTATCAGTGAATACATATTGTGTGAGTTCCTTTGTGATTGTGTTACTTCACTCAAGATGATGCCCTCCAGGTCCATCTATTTGGCTAGGAATTTCATAAATTCATTCTTTTTAATAGCTGAGTAGTACTCCATTGTGTAAATGTACCATAATTTATGTATCCATTCCTCTGTTGAGGGACATCTGGGTTCTTTCCAGCTTCTGGCTATTATAAATAGGGCTGCTATGAACATAGTGGAGCATGTGTCCTTTTTACCGGTTGGGACATCTTCTGGATATATGCCCAGGAGAGGTATTGCTGGATCCTCCGGTAGTACTATGTCCAATTTTCTGAGGAACCGCCAGACTGATTTCCAGAGTGGTTGTACAAGCTTGCAATCCCACCAACAATGGAGGAGTGTTCCTCTTTCTCCACATCCTCGCCAGCATCTGCTGTCACCTGAATTTTTGATCTTAGCCATTCTGACTGGTGTGAGGTGGAATCTCAGGGTTGTTTTGATTTGCATTTCCGTGATGATTAAGGATGTTGAACATTTTTTCAGGTGCTTCTCTGCCATTCGGTATTCCTCAGGTGAGAATTCTTTGTTCAGTTCTGAGCCCCATTTTTTAATGGGGTTATTTGACTTTCTGGAGTCCTCCTTCTTGAGTTCTTTATATATATTGGATATTAGTCCCTTATCTGATTTAGGATAGGTGAAGATCCTTTCCCAATCTGTTGGTGGTTTTTTTGTCTTATTGATGGTGTCTTTAGCCTTGCAGAAGCTTTGCAGTTTCATGAGGTCCCACTTGTCAATTCTCGATCTTACAGCACAAGCCATTACTGTTCTATTCAAGAATTTTTCCCCTGTGCCCATATCTTCAAGGCTTTTCCCCACTTTCTCCTCTATAAGTTTCAGTGTCTCTGGTTTTATGTGAAGTTCCTTGATCCACTTAGACTTGACCTTAGTATAAGGAGATAGGAATGGATCGATTCCCATTCTTCTACATGTTAACAACCAGTTGTGCCAGCACCATTTGTTGAAAATGCTGTCTTTCTTCCACTGGATGTTTTTAGCTCCCTTGTCGAAGATCAAGTGACCGTAGGTGTGTGGGTTCATTTCTGGGTCTTCAATTCTATTCCATTGGTCTATTTGTCTGTCACTATACCAGTACCATGCAGTTTTTATCACAATTGCTCTGTAGTAAAGCTTTAGGTCCGGCATGGTGATTCCACCAGAGGTTCTTTTATCCTTGAGAAGAGTTTTTGCTATCCTAGGTTTTTTGTTATTCCAGATGAATTTGCAGATTGCACTTTCTAATTCGTTGAAGAATTGATTTGGAATTTTGATGGGGATTGCATTGAATCTGTAGAGTGCTTTTGGCAAGATAGCCATTTTTACAATGTTGATCCTGCCAATCCATGAGCATGGGAGATTTTTCCATCTTCTGAGATCTATAATTTCTTTCTTCAGAGACTTGAAGTTTTTATTATACAGATCTTTCACTTCCTTAGTTAGAGTCACGCCAAGATATTTTATATTATTTGTGACTATTGAGAAGGGTGTTGTTTCCCTAATTTCTTTCTCAGCCTGTTTATTCTTTGTGTAGAGAAAGGCCATTGATTTGTTTGAGTTAATTTTATATCCAGCTACTTCACCGAAGCTGTTTATCAGGTTTAGGAGTTCTCTGGTGGAATTTTTAGGGTCACTTATATATGCTATCATATCATCTGCAAAAAGTGATATTTTGACTTCATCTTTTCCAATTTGTATCCCTTTGATCTCCTTTTGTTGTCGAATTGCTCTGGCTAGGACTTCAAGTACAATGTTGAATAGGTATGGAGAAAGTGGACAGCCTTGTCTAGTCCCTGATTTTAGAGGGAATGCTTCAAGCTTCTCACCATTTACTTTGATGTTGGCTACTGGTTTGCTGTAGATTGCTTTTATCATGTTTAGGTATGGGCCTTGAATTCCTGATCTTTCCAAGCCTTTTATCATGAATGGGTGTTGGATCTTGTCAAATGCTTTTTCCGCATCTAACGAGATGACCATGTGGTTTTTGTCTTTGAGTTTGTTTTTATACTGGATTACGTTGATGGATTTCCGTATATTGAACCATCCCTGCATCCCTGGGATGAAACCTACTTGGTCAGGATGGATGATTGTTTTGATGTGTTCTTGGATTCAGTTAGCAAGAACATTATTGAGGATTTTTGCATCAATATTCATAAGGGATATTGGTCTGAAGTTTTCTATCTTTGTTGGGTCTTTTTGTGGTTTAGGTATCAGAGTAATTGTGGCTTCATAGAATGAGTTGGGTAGAGTACCTTCTGTTTCTATTTTGTGGAATAGTTTGTGAAGAACTGGGATTAGATCTTCTTTGAAGGTCTGATAGAACTCTGCACTAAATCCATCTGGTCCTGGGCTTTTTTTAGTTGGGAGACTATTAATGACTGCTTCTATTTCTTTGGGGGATATAGGGCTGTTTAGATCATTAACCTGATCTTGATTCAACTTTGGTACCTGGTATCTGTCTAGGAACTTCTCCTTTTCATCCAGGTTCTCCAGTTTTGTTGAGTATAGCTTTTGGTAGAAGGATCTGATGGTGTTTTGGATGTCTTCAGGATCTGTTCTTATGTCTCCTTTTTCATTTCTGATTTTGTTAATTAGGATGCTTTCCCTGTGCCCTCTAGTGAGTCTGGCTAAGGGTTTATCTATCTTGTTGATTTTCTCAAAGAACCAGCTCCTTTATTGGTTGATTCTTTGAATAGTTCTTCTTGTTTCCACTTGGTTGATTTCGCCCCTGAGTTTGATTATTTCCTGCTGTCTACTCCTCTTGGATGAATTTGCTTCCTTTTGTTCTAGTGCTTTTAGGTATGTTGTCAAGCTGCTAATGTGTGCTCTCTCTAGTTTCCTTTTGGAGGCACTCAGAGCTATGAGTTTTCCTCTTAGAAATGCTTTCATTGCGTCCCATAAGTTTGGGTATGTTGTGGCTTCATTTTCATTGAACTCTAAAAAGTCCTTAATTTCTTTCTTTATTCCTTCCTTGACCAAGGTATCATTGAGAAGAGTGTTGTTCAGTTTCCACGTGAAGGTTGGCTTTCTATTATTTATTTTGTTATTGAAGATCAGCCTTAGTCCATGGTGATCTGATAGGATGCATGGGACAATTTCAATATTTTTGTATCTATTGAGGCCTGTTTTGTGACCAATTATGTGGTCAATTTTGGCAAGGTACCATGAGGTGCTGAAAAGAAGGTATATCCTTTTGTTTTAGGATAGAATGTTCTGTAGATATCTGCCAGATCCATTTGATTCATAATTTCTGTTAGTTTCACTGTGTCCCTGTTTAGTTTCTGTTTCCATGATTTGTCCATTGGTGAAAGTGGTGTGTTGAATTCTCCCACTATTATTGTATGAGGTGCAATGTGTGCTTTTAGATTTACTAAAGTTTCTTTAATGAATGTGGCTGCCTGTGTATTTGGAGCATAGATATTCAGGATTGATAGTTCCTCTTGGAGGATTTTACCTTTGATGAGTATGAAGTGTCCCTCCCTGTCGTTTTTAATGACTTTGGGTTGGAAGTCAATCTTATCAGATATTAGAATGGCTACTCCAGCTTGTTTCTTCATACCATTTGCTTGGAAAATTGTTTTCCAGCCTTTCATTCTGAGGTAGTGTCTATCTTTTTCTCTGAGATGAGTTTCCTGTAAGCAGCAAAATGTTGGGTCTTGTTTGTGTAGCCACTTTGTAAGTCTATGTCTTTTTATCGGGGAGTTGAGTCCATTGATATTAAGAGATATTAAGGAAAAGTAATTGTTGTTTCCTGTTATTTTTGTTGTTAAAGTTGGCATTCTGTTCTTGTGGCTGTCTTCTTTTAGGTTTGTTGAGGGATTACCTTCTTGTTGCTTCTAGGGCATGGTTCCTGTCCTTGTATTGGTTTTTTTCTGTTATTATCCTTTGAAGGGCTGAATTTGTGGAGAGATAATGTGTGAATTTGGTTTTGTCGTGGAATACTTTGGTTTCTCCATCTATGTTAATTGAGAGTTTGGCTGGGTATAGTAGCCTGGGCTGGAGTTTGTGTTCTTTTAGTGTCTGTATAACATCCGTCCAGGATCTTCTGGCTTTCATAGTCTCTGGTGAGAAATCTGGTGTAATTCTGATAGGCTTGCCTTTATATGTTACTTGGCCTTTTTCTCTTATTGCTTTTAGTATTCTGTCTTTATTTAGAGCATTTGTTGTTCTGATTATTATGTGTCGGGAGGTATTTCTTTTCTGGTCCAGTCTATTTGGAGTTCTGTAGGCTTCTTGTATGTTCATGGGCATCTCTTTCTTTAGATTTGGGAAGTTTTCTTCTATAATTTTGTTGAAGATATTTGCTGGTCCTTTGAGTTGAAAATCTTCATTCTCATCCACTCCTATTATCCGTAGGTTTGGTCTTCTCATTGTGTCCTGTATTTCTTGGATGTTTTGAGTTAGGATCTTTTTGCATTTTCCATTTTCCTTGATTGTTGTGCCGATGTTCTCTATGGAATCTTCTGCACCTGAGATTCTCTCTTCCATCTCTTGTATTCTGTTGCTGATTCTCGTATCTATGGTTCCAGATTTCTTTCCTAGGTTTTCTATCTCCAGTGTTGCCTCATTTTGGGTTTTCTTTATTGTGTCTACTTCCCTTTTTAGGTCTAGTATGGTTTTGTTCATTTCCATCATCTGTTTGGATGTGTTTTCCTGTTTTTCTGTAAGGACTTCTACCCGTTTAATTATGTTGTCCTGTTTTTCTTTAAGGATTTGTAACTCTTTAGCAGTGTTCTCCTGCAATTCTTTAAGGGATTTTTGTGCTTCCTCTTTAATGTCTTCTACCTGTTTACCAGTGTTCCTTTGTATTTCTTTAAGTGTGTTATTAAAGTCCTTCTTGAAGTCCTCTACCATCATCATGAGATATGCTTTTTGATCCGTGTCTAGCTTTTCCGGTGTGTTGGGGTGCCCTGGACTGGGCGAAGTGGGAGTGCTGGGTTCTGATGATGGTGAGTGGTCTTGGTTTCTGTTAGTAAGATTATTATGTTTATCTTTCGCCATCTGGTAATCTCTGGGGTTAGTTGTTGTCGTTGTCACTGTTTAAAGATTGGAGCAGAAGCTGTGTTCCACTCACCAGCAGTCTCAAAATCCCATGGTGGGGGGTCCTGGGTAGCTGGCGGGTGTCAGCCGACCCTGTGCTCTAGCTACCCCAGTGCTGGTCCAGCCGGAAGAGCCTGATTATTTTCATTGTCTCTACCAGAGGTAAATTTGAATGTTACTGAATAGGCAATATTCTTACTGAATTCCAAGCTCAGTGTTGGCTCAAAGACTTTCTAGGACATTGGAACACAGGCAAAGGCTTAGCTATATGTCAAAATTAATCCTTAAAGGCACTTATAATAAAACAATACCGAAAGAGAGCACAAGGATCCATATACCAGACTAACATAGGGACAGGTTTTGAGTATACGTGCTATTGGAATGCCAAGGTTCCAGAAGGCTAAGTTTCCATGAAACTCTTTGCTTCAGGACTGCTTCTAGATTTCTAAACCTGTAATGCAAGTGACTACTGGAGTGGATGTAGCACTAGTGGAAGAACAACTTCCAGGCAATGAGGTCTAGTGGTATTATACCCCACACTCACAGTGACACACTTACTCCAACAAGGCCATACCTACTAATAGTGCCACTCCCTGGGCCAAGCATATACACACTATCACAATATCCTATTAGCTGGTTCAGATATAAATATCATGGAAAGAATGTTTAATGCAGTAAACAAACAAACAAACAAACAAAAGAACACCATCAACAAGAAAAAGCCTTGCCTTGCTAGGGATTGTAAATCACCCCTGAGAAAATACAAAGAGGGGATTCTAATAATTCTATAGGATATAGAATAACTCTACAAAAGGTTGGGCAAAAAGATGCAAATCTGAAGAGACAAATTAAGGACTTTGATGATTTTCAGAAGCTACTAGCAGATATTAACTAGCTGGGTCCTGCAATTGGCCTGCCTTCTCAAGACCTAAGACATTTATTTTAAACCTTACAAGATGAAAGAGATTTAAGTAGCCCCAGGACTTTATCAGCTGAGGCTGGCAAAGAGTTAGTTCTGGGTGAAAGGAAATTAGAGGATACACATCTAGATCATATTGATTCACAGCTGTCCTGCATCTTAGTTATCTTGCCTTCTCCTCCCTACCTTTTAGGAATTCTTATGCAGAGGGAAGATTATATCTTAGAATGGATTTTTTAGCACATAAAAAAGAAGAATTTTAAAATGCCTACATAGAAAATGTTGCTTAGTTCATACTAAAAGGAAAAATAAGACTTTGAAAATTAGCTGGAATGGATCCTGCTGAAATCTTTGCATGTTTTACTATTGCGGAGATGCTAACACACAAGATGTACGTTGGCAGAAAGAGTGCAATAATTTTGTGGGGGGAAAAGAATAACAACAAATATCATAAAAGAAAGCAACTTCAGTTCATAAAATGAACTAATTGAATTCTCCATTATATAATAAAAGCAATTCCAATTCCTAGAACCCCTACATTTTACACTGATGCTAATAAATCAGGAAAGTCAGGATATAAATCAGATGATAACAATAAGGTAGTTGAATGTCCCTGTAAATTGGTTCCAAAATCAAATTATATGCAATACTTATGGTGTTTTCAGATTTTCAAGAGTCTCTTAATATAGAAAGTGATGTTCAATATGCAGAAATTGTTGTTTTACCAATAGAGACTGCTGAACCTATTTGAGGATAATTCTGAATTGACACCACTGTTTATTCAGCTACAACAAATGATCAGGATATCATTTGAAATGTAATCGAAGAAAATATCTAATAAGAAATTTAAAAATGATCAGGAATAGGAGTCATAATATATATATATTAAACTATTTAGTATATATGTACATATATGTATATATATATTATACTACACTACACTATAATATACTATAGTATACTATACTATAGGAGTCATTATATATATATATATATATATATATATATATATATATATATATATCTCCTGTATATAACACACATAAGATCTCATATAGGCCTGCCAGCTCTCTGAAGAAAGTAATAATGAAATTGATCAGCCATTGATAGGAAGTGTACTATTATCTTCATAACTCCATAAAAAAAATACCACATTAACAGCAAAGGTTTAAAAAAAGAATTCTCTCTCACTTGGCAACAAGCAAAGGAAATTGTTGCTCATTATACTTGCTCATATATAACAAAACTGCATTGCCTACTGGAAGTATCCCTAAAAGTACCCTCAAAATGAAAGATGGCAGTTGGATATGTTCAATTTTATAGTGTTTGGAAACTATGATATGTGCATCATACAATAGACATGTGTTCAGGATTTCAGTGGGCAAATACCTTAGCACCCAAAAAGGCTGATTCTGTAATAACTCACTTCTTAGAAGTTATAGCCATTATGTGAATACCCATACAAATATGCGTACAATGGCCTGGTATATGTATCTTATAATAACAGTTTTTTACATATTATAATATAAAACATGTTACAAGCATATCAAATAATCCTACCAGACTAGCAAGTTTGGAGAGATCTAATAGTACTTTAAAAACATGCTTAACAGAGAAAATGGGGCAACAAAGACACCCTCCCCCCAGAGATAGGTTACATAGGTCTTTTCAACCTTAATTTTTAAAATGCTAATGAACAAAAACTGTGTCGGCTGAAAGACATTGGATTGTGGGGGGAAAAATTGCTAAACTAAACCAGCCTGTTTATTTTAAAGATGTTCTAATATCAAAATGGTAAATAGAAAAGTTGTTACACTGAGAGAGGAGTCATGCCTATGGGTTCCTTCCAACTTGATAAAAATCAAACATAACAAAGCAAAACCCCCCTGAAGATCTTGTTAACTGATCCAGAACTTGCTGTTCGTTTGTCTCCCTCTGTTGTTTGACATGAGATACTGCAGTTTACTTCTGGACCATTCTGTCTTTGGTGGCCTGTAGTGTTCTCTGCTCACCAATCTCAGATGGGAGAGCCCATCTGGCTGTTCTGTTCTGTGTCCTGTTGACTTGGGAATATGGGGTAAGCAAGCAAGGGAAGATTCCCTAAGGTGGAGATTCCCTGATTAGCCTGCTATACTTGTGAGAAGGTTAATAGCTATTTTGTTTTGTTTGTTTGTTTTGTTTTGTTTTGTTTTGTTTTGATTTGATTTGTTTTAACTACTGAACTCAGGGCTGAAACCAACCAAGTAGAAACAAAAAGAACTATATACATAATCAACAAAAGCAGGAGCTTGTTCTTTGAGAAAATAAAAAATAAAGATTAACAATTAGCCAAACTAACCAGTGGGCACAGAGACAGTGTCCAAATTAATAAAGTTAGAAATGAAAAAGGAAATATAACTAGAGAAAATGAGGAAATTCAAAAATCATCAGATCCTACTACAAAAGCCTATAATCAACAAACTGTAAAATATGGATAAAATGGACAATTTTCTAGACAGATACCAAATACCAATTTTAAATCAGGATCAGATAAACCATCTAAACAATCCCATAACCCCTTAAGAAATGGAAACAGTCATTAAAAGTCCCCCAAACAAACAAAAAAATGCCTAGGACCAGATGAGTTTAGTGCAGAATTCAATCTGACATTCAAAGGAGACTGAATACTAATACTCTTCAAACTATTCCACAAAATAGAAACAGAAGGAACACTACCCAATCTTTTCTGTGAAGCCACATTTACACTGATACCAAAACCACACAAATACCAAACAAAAAAGAGAATTTCAGATCAAATTTCAGATCAATTTCCCTTATGAGTATAGATGCAAAAATATTCAACAAAATTCTCACAAACCAAATCCAAGAACACATCAAAACGATCATCCACCATGATCAAGTAGGCTTCATCTCAGGGATGCAGGGGTGGCTCAATATATAGAAATCTGTCAGTATATTCCACTACATAAACAAACTCAAAGAATAAAACCACATGGCCATTTCATTAGATGCTTACAAAGCATTTGACAAAATTCAGCATCACTTCATTTTAAAAGTTGTAAAGATCAGGTTTCAAGGCCCATTTCTATATATAGTGACAGCAATAAGCAGTAATCCAGCTGACAACACCAAACTAAATGGAGAAAAACTTGAAGCAATCCCAGTAAAATCAGGGACTATACAAAGCTGCCCACTCTCTCCCTATCTATTCAGTATAGTACTGGAAGTTCTAGCTAGAACAATTAGACAACAAAAGAAGGTCAAAGGGATACAAATTGGAAAGATGTCAAAATATCATTATTTTCAGATGATATGATAGTGTACTTAGTGACCCCCAAAATTCCACCAGAGAACTACAGCTGATAAACAACTTCATCAAAGTGGCCAGATATAAAATTAGCTCAAAGCAGTAGCCTTCCTATACTCAAAGGATAAACAGGCTGAGAATGGAATTAGAGAAACAATACCCTTCAAAAATAGTTACAAACTATATAAAATATCTTGTGCGACTGTAACCAAAAATGTGGAGAATGTGTATGACAAGAACTTCAAGTCTCTGAAGTAAGAAATCCAAGAAGCACCTAAAGAAATATTCAACATTCTTAGTCATCAGGAAAATGCAAATCAAAACAACCCAAAGAATCCACCTCACACCTGTCATAATAGCTAAGTTCAAAAACATAGGTGACAGCAGATGCTGGCAAGAATGTGGAGAAAGAGGAACACTCCTCCATTGCTGGTGGGATTCCAAGCTGGTACAGCCACTGTGAAAATCAGTCTGGTGGTTTCTCAGAAATTTGGACATAGTACTACTACCTGAGGACCCAGCTATACCACTCCTGAGCATACACCTAGAAGATGCTCTAACATGTAATAAGGAGACATGCTGTAGTATGTTCATAATACCATTATTCATAGTAGCCAGAATCTTGAAACAACCCAAATGTCCCTCAAGAGAGGAATGGATACAGAAAACTGTGGTACATTTACATTATGGAATACTACCCAGCTATTAAATGACTTCATGAAATTTGCAGGTAAATGGATAGAATTTGAAAACATTATCCTGGGTGAGGTAACTCAGTAACAAAAGACAATGCATGGTATGTACTCACTGATAAGTGGATATTAGCCATCCAATGTACAGTCATCAAACCTGGATACTAATGTGGATGCTAGAATGTACTTGCTGATGGAAGCCTGATATGGCTGTCTCCTCAGAGGCTCTGCCAGAGCCTGACAAATACAGAGGTAAATCCTTCCAGCCAAACTTTGAACTGAGCACAGAGTCCCCCGATTGAGGAGTTGGAAATGGGATTGAAGAAGCTGAGGGGGTTTGCAGCCCCATGCAGAGAGCAACAGTGGCAAATGGCCAGACCCCCCTGGAGCTCCTGGGAACTGGACCATCAATGAAAGAGTACACATGGAGGGACCCAGGGTTTTGGCCCATATGTGGCAGAGCATGTCCTCATTGGCATCCGTGGGAGGAGAGGTTCTTTGTCCTGAGTGTGTTCGATGCCTGAGTGTAGGAGAATGCCAGGGACAGAAGAAGTGTGTAGGTGGGTGGGGGGCACCTTCATAGAGGCAGGGGGAGGGGCATGGGAAGGGGGTTTCCTAAGGGGATACCTAGAAAGAGGAAAACATTTGAAATGTAAATAAAGAAAATATATAGTGAAAACAAAACAAAACAAAAAAGTGAGTTAATCTTGGTGGATTTTTCCTTTGATGAGTATAACGTGGTGGCCAGCAGAAGCCAACTGCCACTCTGCAATGGCACATGTGGCTTCCCACACCTTCTTAGATGAAACGTTCTTTAGAAAATTACCTTAAATATAAAATGTTACATAAAATGTGAGTTATAGAAGGATAGTGATATTAAGCTCAAAGCAGTGCTTTATTTCTATATGTTCCTTAAAAGTTCAAATCAACAGTTTTCAGAAAGCTTTTGTTAGCATTTCTTCAAGATTTTGCCCCATCATTACCTGCCAACAGTATGCTTGGCTCAGTATAAAAGGGGCTGCTTGTCCCTTCCTGGCTCTCTCTTGCTTTCTTGTACTCTATCTCTTCCTCTACCCTTTCTGCTCTTTCTCTCCCTACTCCCCTCCCTCCTTTCTCTCCACATGCTCATAGTTGGCCTCTATAATCTCTCTCTCTCTCTCTCTCTCTCTCTCTCTCTCTCTCTCTCTCTCTCTCTCTCTCTCTCTCTCTCTCTCTCTCTTTCCTTGCCTCTACTCATTCCCCAATTCCCCTCAGGAAGAAGAGATGCCTCAGCATGGGCCATCAGAGGCACACCTTTCCGCAGCACCATATTGTGCCTCTACCCAATATATATCTGATTCCTTCTTTCTTTTTTATAAAATGTTACATTCTAGCCTTATCAAAGTGCCCAACTGTCCCTTTTTCTTTGGACTTAAATGTTTTTCCTTGAAGACAAATTTGTCCCAAGTCTATTTCTCTTTTTACTGTAATTATGAATACTCACTGTTATTATTATTATGCAACCTTAATTTACTATTATGAGGAATGTGAACATTATATTCTTGATCCTAACCTTATTACATCTTTCTAGAAAGGCAACTAAGACTAACTCTAACACTTTTTTTCTTAAAATTATTTAAATCAAATAAGGAATTCTATTGAATTATCTGTTTGTCTATATAGCATCACTACAAAATATATATCCTTGTATATATTAAATAATATCAAGAAAAGCATATTAATATTGGGAAACTTTCCTCAAATATAATCTACCCTCCCTTGCCTAAATAAATAAATACCATCCTGGCTTTACAGTCCACAATGGAGCCAACTCATGATGATCACTTTCTATTTTTCACGTTTCTAGATGATTTCTGGCAAACCTAATGTAGAACTGTTAGCTATTTCACGAGTACCATATCTGCCCATGTGCTGCCATCCTTCTTTCCATGATGATAATTGACTACTACTCTGAAGCAGAAAGCAAAGCTCATTTAGATACTTTTTTGCATAATACTTCCCATAGTAATGTTTTCTCTTCAGTGCAATAGAATACTTTCTGAAATGCATAGTATTCTGCTTTTTATATAACATGAAAGCATTATAAATATATTGAAGTTTTGAAACTATTATGCACAGCCATATCAGTTTTGATAATGTTATCTTAGACAATTCCATAGAGGCCAAGAGAGTCTGTGAAATGACATAAAGGTCATGTTCTCCATGTTGAGGTGTGGCCCATGACATATTTGAGAAAGTATCTACATTCAAATGGGAATATTTTTCTTGACTATTTCCAGTCTATAGTAATATCCATTTGTCAAACTTTGATTATGTACCACAGTTGTCTAGAATCCAATTTACTTCAATTGGGATGTTGTAGACCTATTTTTTTCTATTTGTTTGTTTAATTCTTAGGTAAAATTTTGCTTGCAGAAATGAAACTGGATTGTGATTTAGATAGAGTGTGTCAGCCAGGGGACTTTAGGGCAAGTGTAAGTAAAGACAGAGTATAGACTAGAATATCTGTCTATGTGTTCATTGTGCCAAGGAGTCAGACAATCTCAAGTGAGAACACATATGAATAATATAGAGTCGCAACACCTGGAATAAATTATTTACTGAACAAGGCACAAAAGATTATGGATAAGTTTATCAATTTGGAGTATGTAGCTGTTTGCAGCATAGGGGTGCTAATGGCAATAAAGGGAAAGTCAGTGATAATATTAACTGGAATTTTTGAGGTTCTTAGAAGTTATGAATATTCTGTTGGACTGAGCAATAATTAGTAAGAAAAATAAGTTGTTCAAGTTATACATATGATGCATTGAGATCCTGTGTTCCATCTCTGAAATAAGTACAAGCATTAAAAATATCAATAGTGGCAAGATTAGAAGGAGCAATCCATGAGATTGTTTTGAAAACAGAAACAGTTTTCTACAGGGGTAACAATCAAGTTCACCAAGGTCAGCTGAAAGTGAAATTTGTTATTGAGTATTCTTTTTTCTTGGTAAAGCAATCTTATTTTTCATTAGCATATATTATTCTACAAAATGATGAATTTAATTATGACAGTTTAATTGATGTATATGAAGTATTTCAAAAACTATTTTCACAAGCCAGATTCTTGACATTTTCAAAACATGCTAGGGAAGCCAGCTAATACTTAAGAACATTTTATTATGTGTCTTGTGTACGGGTGTTTTCTTAACTCTTACATGAATCTATGTAGCCTCACAACACAAGAGGAAAATCATTATTAATAGCAGTTTTTCTTAGTCAAAATAACAAATTGAGGAATTTTTCTTCAATAAGCCATGATTGCTTCAGACTAAACACACTAAAACTTTCCTATGATTAAATTTCCCTGTACATATAATTGCAGTTTACTTGAATCTAGCTATGCTCTGATTAAGGGAAAGTTATTATACTAATGTAGAATATTAAATTATAGCTATGTATCTACTAGGGAGAATTGTCATGCTCACAGATAGTTTGGAGGTAAAGTGGAGGATTACACATAAGTAGTTACAATGTTAGTAGAGGAAGAATTAAACTGTCAATTAATTCTCAGCATGATCTACCAACTTTCTACTATTTTCAAGACATTCCAAATGATCTAAATAGGGAAGTTAAAAACTTGGGTAGATAATTTGCCTCAATCACCTCATATAATAATTATTTTAGGGTTTACATTCTAAATATTGTGACATAGAAAACCTAATTATGCTGACTGACCATCACATGTCACCATTTTTACTTTATTTTCTGTGATAATATGTGTATGATTATTTTGCTTGGAATGCATATACATGAAGTGTGTGTGTATGTGTGTGTGTGTGTGTGTGTGTGTGTGTGTGTGTGACTGACTAATGTCTGTGGGGACAAGACTGGGAATTAAACTCATTGTTTGGAACACAGAAATTTGTGCACTACCATAAGTACTAAACCCATGTCTTCTTATGTGGTGGTAAAAAACAATAGTCAAGGGTCCTTAAGTCATGTTGTACTATATATTTCTTTGTTAGAATTCCAAAGGAACATATCTGATTCATTGAATAAATATATACTATTAGAGAGTCTTAAATCTGTGGTGCAGGTAGTTAAACATCTGCTGTTTTCTGAAGGGAAAGCCAAGAACCTGATAGCTATTTAGTTCATGATATGGAATGTTATATTGATCCCGATCTGATGATGAAATGTTGGGGAAATTCTATAGAGCTGCTAGTCGTTAGTCTACTTTAGAATCCTAAAGAAGTAAGTTCTAATACCAGCCAAGTAATACATCAGTTAAAGGATAGGTGAAATTTCAAGCAAGAGTGAGGCAAAAAGGTCAAAATCAGAAACTTCCTTCTTCAATATCTTACACAAGCCATCTAGGAATGACTATGGCACGCAAATGATTTACGTGGAGGTGGCCCACAATTTTGTATGGCTTGGATGGCTGTATTCTGAGAGGTATTGCATCAAGAGACTTTGTCCCAGGATGATTTCTTGCTGATGTTATGCCTTCCCTGCCACCATTACACAGCCTAATGATTCCTGAGCCCACCCTATTGAGTAAGTTTCCTGTAGATCAATATGAAGTTCTATTTTCATGTAATAATGCTGTTTATGTGGATTGATAATTACACAATTATTGATAATTTTTAATTGAATACCTGAATTGATTTAAGTAAATTTAGGTCCATTTTAGAATAAAAAGCTGCAGATAGAGTTTTGGGTCATGAGTTAATTGCACCAGGAAGAAAAATAGACTTGGAACAAATTAATGATTAAGGAAAAATAATTCATTCTAGGTCAAGTCAAAGGAGGAGGCCACAATTGTGCACCATAATAAAGCATGGTCATGTGAAAATGTTGAATTGAACTAATAATGCACTTGTAGAAGGAAACACTGTTTTGAACTTACTATTTACATCCTTCTGTAACTTCATTTTCTGTAATAATTTATCAGACTTGTTGAGATAATTTTATGAAGAACTTTTATCTGAGAAATTTATCTATAAAAAGGCCCATAGAAAAAGAGAAATTTTGGCAATTGGGACTCTTTTGCATCTGCCAAAATTTTATATATATATATATATATATATATATATATATACATTACATTGTATATATATATCTCTCTCTCTCCATATATATATATATATGGAGAGAGAGGGGGGGGAGACTTTTATCCTCTTTTGCTCAGGAAGACTTTTTGAGCTCTAAGGTTCCTACCTATTTAGTGAGAGACTCCTGAGTTAAAGAATATAGAAACTAAATCATTGTTTCTTTTTTCTTCTTTTTTTGGTAGATTCCATCACCTTTTGGCCTGAAGAGAGCTAAATGCAGCCATCAGCTCGAGCTCTGAGGTTCCTGCCTATTTAATAAGAGACTCCTGAGTTAAAGAATATAGAAACAAAATCATTAAGTTTTTTTTTTCTTTTTTTTGGTAGATTTCATCACCTTTTGGCCTGAAGAGAGCTAAATGCAGCCATCAGTTCTGTACTCCAGAACTATAATGTTGTGTTAATGGCCAGAGTATATCATCATCTAACCAGCTGACTCTATGCCCTGCCTCAGTTCCTGAATGTCAGAGAAGGACCTTGGCACTTGCCCTCACCAGAACAGCCATCATCAGAATGAATGGCCCGATCTAGGGTGACTCTTGCAATGTCAAATAATCTGGTAAATGAAATTGCTCACAGATGTGCTCAGCTGCTGTTAATTTTCAAGTGTAAATTGTAATATGATTCTGCTTAGGGCTCCTGCCAACAGGGTAGGCTCTGCCATGATAAAATACTGTGAGGAAAACATCTAATGTCTGTATAGGCAAAGCACCTGACAATAATAAATCTGCTGGCTTATAGCTAAAGCAGGAAATACAATGTGGGACAGGTCTAATCAAGACAATCTCCCACAATACTGCCTGTGAGACTACTTTCTAGATGATTCTAGTTCTGGAAAAGTTGAAAATAAACACAATTTCTCAAAACTTACAATTTCCAACAGGATATGGTATTTAGTTTGCAAAGTCTGTGTTACTTCTCAATGCAAGATTTTCTGATTTATTTCATTTTTCATGAAAATTAAATAATTTTGTTTTCTTTATGGTGGAATAAAATTCCACTTTATATATGTTGCACACCTTATCATCTATTCATCAGTGATGGCACTCTAAGCTAATTTTATTATCTTGCCTTTATGAATTGAGTGATAATTACTGCAAATGAGCAGTTATCCCTTTAGTAGGATGTGAATCTTGAACAATATGCCCAGGAGTGTTATATCTGGGTCGTAATGTATTTCTATGCTTGCTTCCACATGGATCCTTATAGTTGCTATTTCAGTTCACTCTCTAACCAATAATGGAGAATGAGTCTTCTCTCCACACCCTCCTAGCTTTTATAGTCTTTTGTATTTAATGTTAGTCATTATGACTAATTAGATAATGAGATATTGAAATAATTTCAATTATCATTTTTAATTAATTAATTAATTTAGTTTTACACTCCATATTTATTTCTCCCTGGCTACTCTCTGACTATTCCACATTCCATACGTCCTGCCCATCTCACTGTCTCTACATGGATGTCCCACCCCACCCCAACTGACCTCTAAACTCCCTGGGGCCTCCAGTCTGTTGAGGGTTAGGTGCATCATCTCTGAATGAACACAGACCCTGAAGACCTCTACTGTATGTGTGTTGGGGCCTTCATATCAGTTGGTATATGCTGCATGTCTGGTGGTTCAGTGTTTAAGAGATCTTGAGGGTCCAGATTAATTGAGACTGCTGTTTCTCCTACAGTATTGTCCTTCTCCTCAGCTTCTTCAGCCTTCCTCAATTCAACAACAAGGGTCAACTGCTTCTGAGCATGTGCAAACATTTTTTAATGACTAAGAATTTTACAAACTCTTGAAGTATAGATTGAACACTTTTATATTTCTTCTTTGTGAAATCTATATCCCATTTATTAATTTATTCTATCATTCCTTTTTTGTTATTGGTTATGTTTATATGTTATTTATATTATAGATATTGCTAATAGTTCAGCAAATTTTGTCCCATATTCATGCTATGTCTTCATCAAGTTAAAGTCATGGGGATACACTGGTCAATTTTTATATTATTTATTGAACAACAAATATTCTGCTATCATTCCATTCACATATCTGTATATCTCCATGAATTATCCCAATCTTGTCCTTTTCATGTTTGGGCTATGAAGGTCTTGAATCTATTTTAATGATTATTGAGCAGGAGGACAGATAAGCATGTGATTTAATTCTAGTATATGTGAAAATCTTATTTCCATAGTGCCACTTAGCAAAGAGGCCTCTTTTATTATTAACATTTTTAGCAGATTGTCAAAATAAGCCATGTAAGGCTAAGGGATGGATAAAAAGTAAAAGCACTGTATGCTCTTTCAGAGGACCTGGGTTCAATTCCATCAATATCTATGGCAGTTAACAACCCTCTGTAATTATAGTTCCAGAGGGCTCAATACTTGCCTTTGGTTTTTGTGAGCACCCAATGCACATGGTACCTAGATATACACATAGGCAAACCACCCATATGCATAAAATAAATTTAAGTAAAATCTCAAAAGTTCAATTAAATGATGTAGCTGCATGGCTTTATGTCTAAATCTTCTATTCTGTATAATGGATCTACATGGCTGTTTTGTGCCAGCTTCATGCTGCTTTTGTTACATGACTCTATTATACAACTTAAAATCATATATGTACAATTTCTAAGTTATATGATGATCCTAGGTGCCCATTCATGGAAGAATGGATAAAAATTCTTTTTTCAGTGTCCAATATAAAAGTGAGTTTTATTTAACTTTGAAAATATTAACACATATCCCTTGAAGGAATTAAAAATTTTCATTTAAATAAAATTGTTTAGTCTGAAAAAAGAGGAGCCTGGCAAGTTATCTTAAAAAGAAAAAAGTTCTTGGGGTTAAAAGTCACACCATAGAAATATTAAGGTTGGGAATGATTGGGGCCATGAGAGAGGTTGATATAGTGGGTGAGTAGAATATCAGTACATTGTGTGTATATTAAATGTCACAATGAATCCCATTTGTTTATCTAGTTAGTCCACTTCAACAATAAGAAAGTACAATCAAAACAGGAATCTTATGATTTGGAAGCTCCTAGACAGCTGCATACAAATTGGGGTTGTATAAGGAAGTGATCCTAAGAGTCTGAAGCCATGTTTATTCTGATGGTTCTCACTCACTCCACAACAGAAAGGAGGTGATTGCAATTTTACTTCTCCTAAATATCTGTGAGCAGTTCACTTTGGGAAACAAAACAATTATTTTGCATTGTGCAGGACTCTTCCTTGACATCAAATACTTCACCTCCAACATGAGTGTGGGGAATTGCAGGCTGGTCTCCACTTGAGCTGATGTCTGAACCCTGGATATGGTGATAATTCACCTACATGACATGGTAGGAATTCCCTCATGCTCCTGGAACTCTGGCTCCTGCCTAAGTTACTCCCCCCCTCACAGCCCCCACAAGAGAAACATGGTCAGTAGTCATGTAGGCAATGGCCCAAGCTTCTGACCTTCAGGCTAAACTCCTCTCCAGTTACCTAGCAACAGTGAAGACCATAAAAAGGGCTGTTCAACCCCACCTTAAGCTCTTACTCTCTTACTTGTCTCAGTTACTTCTTACCCCTCACTCTCAACCCCTATCTCCTCTCCTCTCTCCTCTTTCCTTTCTCTCTGTCTTCTCCTCTCCTCTTTCCCTTTTAATCTCTTTCTCTCTAGCATTTCCTCCTCCTCTCTCTCTCTCTCTCTCTCTCTCTCTCTCTCTCTCTCTCTCTCTCTTCTACCTTCTCTCTTTCCACCTCCCTTTCTACAATAAATCTCTAAAACCATAGACATTCTCTGTTCATCTGCTGCACTCACTCTTGCAGGTGTTGGCAACCTCTTCCCTGATCCCTCTCTCCTATAAACCTGGTGGCTTTAGCAAAGTAGCTCCAGGGCCCCCAGGTAGGGCTGCCCCTTGGCCACCCCCGGAAGAGTGGATAGGAGGCTGGAATGTACATCCAGGGATGAGATGAAGGTAGTTAGCAGCCCTCCCAAACCTGACAGACCAGAGGATAGATGAAACTCTGGCAGGGTATGGGCTTCCCCCCCCTCTTTCCTCCGGGCCCCCTTTTTCAGTTCCCACATATGAGCATTTTCCACCTATGAACAATTATAAAGTGTGACCTGTATTCCATCAATTTATCCTAATAAGAATAGTAAATAGTTCCAGGAAAATATAGGGTAAGAATTATGCCATAAGCAGGAGAGACATAATTGTTTGTGGTCATCCAAACCAAGGTTTTTCACCAACAGAATATAACATAATGTTCACCATCACCACATTCAGAGTTAACCTGTATAAAAATGTGTTTTGGATTTTGGACCAAGTAGGAATTCAAAGAGTTGATGGAAAATGGAGTATCAAATTTTCTCAAGGTAGGTCTTCATCCTGTGTGTGGAGAGTATAATCTGTAGTAGTCAGAGAGGAAGTTCAAATTCTTCCCATTCCAGGTCAACAAGCCCTCAGTAACTGTTGAGCCCATGCTCAGATATTGATTCTAAAAATATTGCAGCTTGAAGGTACCATGAGACACTTTGTTCTAGAAAGAGGTATATAGTTATCCACCAATGACAGAGAAGAACAAAATTAAAAACACAGTTAAATCCAGTGCCCTAAGTGCCTCAAGATTAAACTGGATGATTTTCTTTTGATAAAGCAGAATTGAGTAGCTGTGTCAAAATAGATGACCCTTCTACTATAAAGTAGGACAGATCCCTAAAAAAGGACATATTCCAAGATGGTGCTTAACTGTATAATGGAGGAAAACTAAGCTTCAGTTGTGGATGTTACTCTCTCTTCCATATGAGTGCTTCTCTCATGCTGGAGATCTAGGGTAAAAAAACGCAGGAATAAAGAAGACATGGAAAATGCATTCAAACATTGGTGGGGAATTGTTTATGCAAAACACCCAGGGCAATAGAAACATGGGTAGAGACAGGTGACATACAGTTCTCACATTCAACTTCATCTCCAAGGTCTGACATCTGTGTGTAAGACCCAAACATCTTTTTGAAACCTTTCAGATGGAAAAATTCTCTTTTGTATAGTAGTAGTGATGCAGATGTTTCTTCTTTTCTTTCTTTTTAATGGGAACTTGGGTACTTATTTTTATTTTATTTTATCTTATTTTATTTTTATTTAATTTTATATGTATATATATGTATATATGTGTGTGCCTGTGTGTGTGTGTGAGATTGCTGACTGTGAAGGCGAGAATAGGCAAGTAATCTTCTCATTTATTGGAAAACAGATGTTTTTGTACCACAATAACTACAAAGCAGCAACTGTTCTTAACAGCTGAATTATATTTACTGCTTCAATTGAATGCTTGCCATAAATACGGAACTCAGAATGCTGGACAATTGCAGACTCAGAGGGTTTGATTAGGAAGTTTTTGAGTAGAGTTGTCCTTGGCTTAATCTCTCCATGAATTCTAATCCATAACCTGACTCCTGGATCATAAGGCAGTCAGGTTCGATGATGGGCTTATACAAGGTTTCTCAGTCACAGAGTGGGAGATGTGTAGCTTCTGGAGTGCTTGTCACACTAAGATCCACCACTACACGTGAGGTTTCTCACATACATCACCTACATGTAATTTTATCTCTTCACAAACCCAAACAGGGGTATTTTCCTTAGTGTTTCCCAGTATTAAGACTGAGTAAGATCCACTAAAAAAGTTGTCTTCAGGGAAAGTAATGATGGAGAAGGAACTGAAAAGAGTTGATGAGATATAGGTCCCTCCAAGTGTATATCCCTTGTCCTTTCCTTTCTGCTGTTCTCAGCGTCTAAATTGTAAAACAAAACAAAACAAAACAAAACAAAACAACAACAACAACAACAACAACAACAACAACAAGTTCAAGTTTTGCAGTCAGTTGTCTTTTGTTTTCCTCAAGGAATACGGCATTTATGCAGGTAAAATTTGTTATGTGGATGAATGTGGGATATTTATGGACTAATTGTCTTACCTTCTTCTGAAAGTCAGAGTACTAGTTCTGAATTTGGAGGGCTGCCAAGAGGAAATTTGAAATAGTTAGCAAGTACTTAGTGTGGTTTACAGGAGTACTCAGATCTTCACTTTTATTCTTAAATGGGATTCTTGGGCCAGTTTTCCTATGCATTAGCCATTTGGTCATGTAGGTGCTCCCTGATCTTCCAACTTTAACACAGTCAATAGTTATAGCCATGTCTCTTCCACTTATTCAAGGAAGCTATTGGGATTGAATTATGGAAGCATCTGGAGAAGGAGTTCAGCTTTGAGGAGGCTGGGGTCATATAAAAAGTGTGGGATTTCCACAACTATGAGAAGATGCACAGAAACACCATCTAACATTAGCTTCTCACATCTTACCTAATAAATGCGTCATTCTCCTGACTATAAGCCAATCTACCCTAAAGTATCATTTCTCTCTCTTCTGATTCAAGCAATACTAACTTTCCTGAGTCATTTGCATACCACATAAATAGGTTCTTTGGCAAATCCAAGTGCCACATACTGAAGTGGTGTTCATTATTAAGAGCAAAATTTCCATACATATATTTAGCACATACTGGTGAAATAGATAGTCCTTGAAATGGAAATTGAATTAATGTTGGCCCAGAGAGCATAAATGATGCTTCTACCACTATCCACATTCTATGTAGCTAACCATGGTTGTGATCAGTCTCCTTAACCCTCTATCTGGAATATAAATCTGTAAACTCGTAAGCTTGTAAACAGCTCAGACACTTCAGAAGGACACTTCCTCAATGGGAACATTTCCTCTGTCTTTATAATAAAATCTCTGAGGGAAACATGTTAGAAACTGGGACTATGCTCAGTAAACACATGTGTCCATAGTACAGACATTCATGTGTATAGGACAGCGTGCAACATTGCTTTGGACAGGAGCTTATATATGGTTTCAGAATATGTTCTTGAGTTATAAGTGGAACAAGTATCAGCATCACTATCTTAAGAAAGAGGCAATAGAACATAATGCCACAACAACAAATTTGAAGACATCAATCCACAGCCAATGGCACATGAGCTTCACAGACATAAAACAGAAACAGATGACAGGGCTGAGGGTCAAACCCAACTGGTTGCCTTTCTTGGGTATGGGGCCAGAAAGCTGCGTAAACAAAGAAGTTTGTTGGGAACAAGAGGCAATTCAAGACAGTTTAAAACCTGAGAAAATCTCATCCTGATCCTGGAAGGAATAGTACTGAGGTCTTCATTTGTTTCATATCCCATTCAGAAACTAAGTCATGGAGGCTAGAGTTATCACAGAGAAAGGAGCTTCATTTGGGGAAATGCCTCCATGAGATACAGTTGTAAGGCATTTTCTCAATTAGTGATCAAGGCTGGAGGTCCCCTTGTGGGTGGTGTCATCTCTGGGAAGGTAATGTTGGTTTAATAAGAGAGAAGGCTGAACAAGCCAGGAGAAGCAAGCCAGTAAGATGGCCCTTCCATGGCCTCTGCATCAGCTCCTGCTTTCTGATGTGCTTGAGTTCCAGTCCTGACTTTCTTTGGTGATAACAGCAATGTGGAAATGTAACCTGAATAAACTCATTCCACCCTAACTTGCTTCTTGGTCATAATGTTTGCGTAGGAATAGAAACCCTGACTAAGACAATGGGAATCATGTCAGTGTTCAGGCATGCATAGCACTGGAGGAGCTGAGAGTTCTCCCTCTTTTACTGAAGGCAGCTAGAAGACTGACTTCTAAGAAGCTAGGAGGGAGATGTCAAATCCCACTCCTACAGTTAGCAAGGAGGTCATAAAGCCCACTCCTACAGTGACTCACTTTGTCCAACAAGACCACACCTACTACAACAATGCTACATGTCCTAATAGTGCCATTCCGTGGGCCAACCATGTTCAAACCACCACATTCCAGTGCTTACTCTCCATAGGCTCCTTCAACCACAGGAGTCTATGGAAAGCATAGTTGGCCATAGCATAATGCAAAATACACTTAGTCCACATTCAAATGTCCCTGTAGTATATCACAGACTCAGCAATATTTAAAAGTCCAAAAATCAAAGTCTCTTCTGAGATTCTTCTAAATATTTAAATAAAATTCCTTATAAAATCAAAAAGCAGATCATAAGATCATATACCTTCAACATGATTGGGTATACATTTAATTCCAAAACATCATAATGAGGAATTCCTTGACAATGACAACACCAACATACAGCTGGCAAAACTCCCAACACTGCGTCTCCATGTCTAATGTCAAAATGCTCTTCAGATTTCCACCCACTTTCATCTTTGCTGACCACAAAAAATGTCTTTCTCCTTCCACTCCTTTGGAACAGGCATTGTTGGCAGGTATCCCAGGACTCTGGCATCTGGAACATTTTGGGGTCTCCAATGAAACTTCAGTATTACAGCTTCTTGTTACTATATCTTGGATTCCAACACAATCTTCTGGGTTTCATAAAAGGGTTTGGATATGCTCTTCATATCTGTAGTCTATAGCAATCTAGGCTCCAGGTGACTCCACTTTACTACTGATGCTGTTTTGAATGAAAATTCCATGATAGTGGCCTCTCAAGTTCACTGCTGTCATCTACTTCAACTAGACTATTAGAAGTTATGGCTAACCTCTGGTGGAATCACCATGCCAGACCTAAAGCTTTACTACAGAGCAATTGTGATAAAAACTGCATGGTACTGGTATAGTGACAGACAAATAGACCAATGGAATAGAATTGAAGACCCAGAAATGAACCCACACACCTACGGTCACTTGATCTTCGACAAGGGAGCTAAAAACATCCAGTGGCAGAAAGACAGCATTTTCAACAAATGGTGCTGGCACAACTGGTTGTTAACATGTAGAAGAATGGGAATCGATCCATTCCTATCTCCTTGTACTAAGGTCAAGTCTAAGTGGATCAAGGAACTTCACATAAAACCAGAGACACTGAAACTTATAGAGGAGAAAGTGGGGAAAAGCCTTGAAGATATGGGCACAGGGGAAAAAGTCTTGAATAGAACAGCAATGGTTGGTGCTGTAAGATCGAGAATTGACAAGTGGGACCTCATGAAACTGCAAAGCTTCTGCAAGGCAAAAGACACCATCAATAAGACAAAAAAAACCACCAACAGATTGGGAAAGGATCTTCAGCTATCCTAAATCAGATAAGGGACTAATATCCAATATATATAAAGAACTCAAGAAGGAGGACTCCAGAAAGTCAAATAACCCCATTAAAAAATGGGGCTCAGAACTGAACAAAGAATTCTCACCTGAGGAATACCGAATGGCAGAGAAGCACCTGAAAAAATGTTCAACATCCTTAATCATCAGGGAAATGCAAATCAAAACAACCCTGAGATTCCACCTCACACCAGTCAGAATGGCTAAGATCAAAAATTCAGGTGACAGCAGATGCTGGCGAGGATGTGGAGAAAGGGGAACACTCCTCCATTGCTGGTGGGATTGCAAGCTTGTACAACCACTCTGGAAATCAGTCTGGCTGTTCCTCAGAAAATTGGACATAGTACTACTGGAGGATCCAGCAATACCTCTCCTGGGCATATATCCAGAAGATGTCCCAACCGGTAAAAAGGACACATGCTCCACTATGTTCATAGCAGCCTTATTTATAATAGCCAGAAGCTGGAAAGAACCCAGATGCCCCTCAACAGAGGAATGGATACATAAATTATGGTACATTTACACAATGGAGTACTACTCAGCTATTAAAAAGAATGAATTTATGAAATTCCTAGCCAAATGGATGGACCTGGAGGGCATCATCTTGAGTGAGGTAACACAATCACAAAAGAACTCACACAATATGTATTCACTGATAAGTGGATATTAGCCCAAAACTTAGGATACCCAAGATATAAGATACAATTTGCTAAACGCATGAAACTCAAGAAGAATGAAGACCAAAGTGTGGACACTGTGCCCCTTCTTAGAATTGGGAACAAAACACCCAGGGAAGGAGTTACAGAGACAAAGTTCGTAGCTGTGATGAAAGGATGGACCATTTAGAGACTGCCGTATCCAGGGATCCATCCCATAATCAGCTTCTAAACGCTGACACCATTGCATACACTAGCAAGATTTTGCTGAAAGGACCCAAATATAGCTGTCTCTTGTGTGACGATGCAGGGGCCTAGCAAACACAGGAGTGAATGCTCACAGTCAGCTATTGGATGTATCACAGGGCTCCCAATGGAGAAGCTAGAGAAAGTACCCAAGGAGCTAAAGGGATCTGCAACCCTATTGTTGGAACAACATGATGTACTAACCAGAACCCCGGAGCTCTTGTCTCTAGCTGCATATGTATCGAAAGATGGCCTAGTCCGCCATCAATGGAAAGAGAGGCCCATTGGACTTGCAAACTTTATATGCCCCAATATAGGGGAATGCCAGGGCCAAAAGAATGGGAATGGGTGGGTAGGGAAGTGGGGGGTGCTATGGGGGACTTTTGGGATAGCATTGGAAATGTAATTGAGGAAAATATGTAATAAAAATATTAAAAATAAAAAAAAGAAGTTATGGCTATTATGGAATACATGTACAAATTAAGATTGATGGTCAACCAGCAGAAATCTCTAGTAAAAATGTAGCAATTTACTGTCTATCATAATAAGCATATTACAGGCATATCACGAAATCCTGTGTAACAAGCAGTTGTAGAAAAATATAATCATATCTTAAAAGATACGCTTAATAAAGAGAAAGCGTCAATAAAAACCACTAAATATAGATTACATAGTGATTTTTTTTTATTTAATTTTTTTAATGCTCATAAGAAAGGAACAATAGCTGCAAAGATCCATAGCATAATAGAAAATGACTGAAGTTTAAATTGTCCTGTACATTTTAAAGAAGTGTGAACCTGAGAATGAAATCCAGATATGTGTTACATTAGGGAACAGTATTTGAATTTGTTTCCACAGGAGAAGAAAACCTGTAGATATCAGCAAAATGTATAACGATTTACTTTGAATAGGAAAGATTTGAATATAGAGAGGTGATATTTTATCAATCAGGTGGGTCATTTATTCTAAACTAACTTAGAAAGACTAAAATTTTTATTTTATTTGATCAGGCATGAAAATTAAAAAAAAAATAATATTTTTTCATGTTAATTTATCATGTCAATTTTGCCTCACTGGCATGAAGTGAAAAATTCATTTTATTAAACCACTTGTTTTATTTCATGTCATAATGTTAGACTGTACATAGCCATATGGCCCATATCCTCTTGGATTTAGCTTTTGAGTTCTTTTCATTTTCTTAATAAGAGAATATTCATTTGTCTGATATTAAAAACACTACAAGAGTTTAAAAAATAGTCTAAGAAAATTCAAAGTGTTATTACAGTTCAAATGAGTTTATGAGATTGGGAACTAAAATAAAGTATTTGAGAAGGGGCTTGAGAGTTCATGCTTTATATCCTAGCAGAAACAGGCAGATTACTGCAAGTTAGTTGTTTTCTAAATTCTAGAGTTAAAGTGAACAAGGTGGTGGTGGTAAATGCTTTATTCCCACCACCCAGGGACAAAGCTCAATTTCAGCTCTTAATTGGTATGTTTGCTCACTAGAACAGTCATGAAGCATGTTTACAGATTATGATGCAAACTCTCTACCGGATTAGTAGAAACTAACGTCTAGTGGGGACATGAACAAAGAGTATCTTTAGTTGTTGCTAGTATGCTCATCTCCATTTACATGTTCCTGATCAATACTGAACCAGTTGAAAAGCTAATTATGGAAATCTTATTTATTCATGAAAGCAACTGGGGACTCGTTTTTTTATTGGTTATTTTGTTTATTTACATTTCAATTGTTATCCCCTTCTTGGTTTTCTGGATGAAAATCCCCCATTCCACCCATTATACAGCAAAGAGCATTCCACCAACATTTGCCTCTTGGCTTCCATTGCAAGCCTGCCTGGTCTCTATAGCCAGTTTCAGGCCAACCAGGGGTACATGGTTAAACCCTGTCTCAAAAATAAAACAAATAAAATAAAATAAAATAAAGCCTCCATAAGGGGCAATAAAAAATGGCTCAGTGGTTAAAAGCATTTCCTGCCTCTTGTAAAGGACCCAAGTTTGATTCCTGTGCCCATATCAGGTGGTTCACAACTGCCAGAGGTTCTGGTACCCTCTTCTAGCCTCCCGGAGCACCTGTACCTATGTGCATTTATTCATACACATTTTTTAGATAAAGGTTTCCTGGAACAACCCCAAGAACATTTTTGAGATAAAGAACAACCTCAGAATGTTCCAATAGATCGGGTACATTGCCAAAAATAGGACACGACCCCTTGGTTACGAAAAGCCCCTTGGAAAAACCCTTGGCAAAACCCCTTAGTTACGCAAACTTGTACTTTCCCTGCCCTGCTTCCCCCCTTGGTATTTTCCTATATAAGCCTGTGAAAAATTTGGGTCGGGGTCGATTCTCCTCTACACCATGCTTGGTGTATGAGTTTCGGTCCCAGAGCTCTGGTTCATGTGCTTTCTCGTTGTGCTTTTATTAAATCTTCCTTCCTATATTCTGAGTTCGGTCTCAGTGTCTTCTTGGGTTCGCGGCTGTCCCGAGACTTGAGTGAGGGTCTCCCTTCGGGGGTCTTTCATTTGGGGGCTCGTCCGGGATTTGCGCGACCACCCAGAAGTCCTAGACCCACTTGAAGGTAAGATTTTCTGTTCTGTTTTGGTCTGGTGTCTGTGTTCTGTGTTCTGTTTCCGTATCTGGTGCGATCGCAGTTTCGGTTTTGCGGACGCTCTGTGAGGCCTTTGAAAGGCCATCTGATTCTGTACCGCGCTCCGAGAGGGTACGCTGAGACTGCGTTCCGAGAGGGAACGCGGGGTGGATAAGGATAGACGTGTCCAGGTGTCCACCGTCCGCTCTCCCTGGGAGACGTCCCAGGCGGAACAGGGGAGGACCAGGGACGCCTGGTGGACCCCTCTGAAGGCCAAGAGACCATCACTTTGGTGGAAGGTCTCAATCGGCCGGCCTTGGAAAGGCCATCTGATTCTGTAAGATGCCTGTGGTCGACGCGAAGTCGCCGCTGTTTTTGGTTTCTTTTTTGTCTCAGTCTCGTGTCCGCTCTTGTTGTGTCTGCTATTATTCTAGAAATGGGACAATCTGCCTCCTCTCCCCTGTCTCTAACTCTGGAGCACTGGGGAGAGGTGAAGATCAGAGCTCACAACCAGTCGGTGGAGGTTAGAAAAGGTCCTTGGCGGACCTTCTGTACCTCCGAGTGGCCGACATTTGGAGTAGGCTGGCCACCAGAAGGTGCTTTTGACTTGTCACTAATCGCCGCCGTCAGGCAAATTGTTTTTCAGGAAGAAGGAGGTCACCCTGATCAGATCCCCTACATTGTGACTTGGCAGAATCTTGTTCAGTTCCCACCTCCGTGGGTCAAGCCTTGGATTCCAAATCCTTCGAAACTGACGGTCGCGATTGTTCAGTCCGATGCAGCCGGAAAATCCGGTCCCTCAGCACCCCCCAAGATTTATCCAGAGGTTGACGACCTCCTCTGGATGGACTCCCAACCTCCTCCTTACCCCCTGCCCCAGCAGCCGCCTGCGGCCGCCCCGCCACAGGGACCAATAGCGAGAGGGGCTCAGGGACTGGTAGGGGGGACTAGGAGCCGCCGAGGCCAAAGCCCTGGGGAGGAAGGGGGGCCAGATTCAACAGTCGCCTTGCCACTTAGAGCACATGTGGGAGGGCCAGCGCCAGGACCTAATGATCTCATTCCTTTGCAGTACTGGCCTTTTTCCTCTTCTGATTTATATAATTGGAAAACTAACCACCCTCCTTTCTCAGAAAACCCCTCTGGGCTTATTGGGCTCCTTGAATCACTTATGTTCTCCCACCAACCCACTTGGGATGATTGCCAGCAACTTTTGCAGGTCCTTTTCACCATGGAAGAGAGAGAAAGGATCCTGCTGGAAGCCAGGAAGAATGTCCTAGGACAAGATGGGACCCCCACTAATCTCCCCAATCTTATAAATGAATCCTTCCCCTTGACCCGTCCTAATTGGGACTACAACACTGCGGAAGGTAGGGAGCGTCTCACGGTCTACCGCCAGACTCTAGTGGCGGGGCTCAAAGGGGCCGCACGGCGACCCACTAATTTGGCCAAGGTAAGGGAGGTCCTTCAGGGTCCAGTGGAGCCACCCTCTGTTTTCTTAGAATGACTAATGGAGACTTACAGGAGGTATACACCGTTTGATCCCTCTTCAGAGGGTCAAAAAGCGGCCGTGGCTATGGCTTTCATTGGTCAGTCCGCCTCTGATATCAAAAAAAGGTTACAGAGACTAGAAGGGCTCCAAGATTATACTTTACAGGATTTAGTAAAGGAAGCTGAGAAAGTGTATCACAAGAGGGAGACAGAGGAAGAGAAACAAGAGAGAGAAAAGAGAGATCGAAGAGAGAGAGAGATTCGGCGTGATCGCCGCCAGGAGAGGAACTTAACTAGAATTTTGGCCATAGTAGTAGGTGAAAAAAGGTCAGAGAAAGGACAGTCAGGGTACCTGGGCAACAGGGCAAGAAGACCTCCAGGAGAACAGAGATTTCCACTTGAAAAAGACCAGTGTGCATACTGTAAAGAGAAAGGACATTGGGCCAGAAATTGCCCCAAAAGGAAGTCAAGAGAACCCAAGGTGTTGGCTATGAAAGAAGACTAGAGGAGTCGGGGCTCGGGCCCCCTCCCCAAGCCTAGGGTAACACTTTCAGTGGAGGGGACTCCTGTTAATTTTTTAATAGACACAGGAGCAGAGCATTCAGTCTTGACTAAACCGTTAGGACGATTAGGAAACAAGAAGACTATGGTGATGGGAGCCACTGGCAGTAAATTTTACCCTTGGACCACTGAGCGAGTTTTAGAAATAGGAAAAAGTCACTCTTTTCTTGTGATTCCTGAGTGCCCTGCGCCCCTTCTGGGACGAGACTTGTTGACCAAACTTAAAGCTCAAGTTCAGTTCACCTCAAAGGGACCAGAAGTTACCTGGGGAGAGACCCCTATAGCGTGTTTGGTTTTAAATTTAGAAGAAGAGTATCACCTCCATGAGCAGGGTCCCAAACAATTGCCAGACCCTGAATGGCTATCCGCTTTTTCTGGAGTCTGGGCTGAGCAGGCAGGGATGGGATTAGCTAAACAAGTACCACCGGTTGTGGTAGAGTTAAAAGCCGATGCCTCCCCCGTCTCGGTTAGACAATACCCTATGAGTAAGGAAGCTAAAGAAGGCATCCGGCCACATATTCAGAGACTGATAGAGCAAGGAATTCTAGTGCCTTGCCAATCCCCTTGGAACACACCTCTCCTGCCAGTACAGAAGCCTGGGACTAATGATTATCGACCAGTGCAAGATTTAAGAGAAGTTAACAAGAGGGTGCAGGACATTCACCCTACCGTTCCAAATCCGTACAACCTACTAAGTTCCCTCCCGCCAGAGCGGACTTGGTACACTGTCCTAGACTTAAAAGATGCCTTTTTCTGCCTTCGACTACACCCTAATAGCCAGCCACTATTCGCTTTTGAGTGGAGGGACCAGAAGGAGGATATACGGGCCAGCTAACCTGGACGAGGTTGCCCCAAGGATTCAAGAACTCCCCTACTCTTTTTGATGAAGTGCTCCACTGTGACCTTGCGCCTTTTAGAGCGCAAAACCCTCAGATTTCTCTCTTACAGTATGTAGATGACTTACTGGTTGCGGCCTCAACTCAGGAACTGTGCCTTGAAGGAACCAAGAAGCTCCTGAATGAACTGGGTGAGTTGGGGTACCGGGTATCGGCCTAGAAAGCTCAGCTATGTCGCACCGAGGTGACCTACCTAGGATACACCCTCCGAGAAGGAAAGCGGTGGCTCACCGAGGCCAGAAAAAAGACTGTGATGCTGATCCCAACCCCTACCACCCCGCGCCAAGTACGTGAGTTTCTGGGGACGGCGGGCTTTTGCAGACTCTGGATACCAGGGTTCGCAACACTGGCGGCCCCTCTATATCCACTTACTAAAGAAAAAGTCCCATTCACCTGGACTGAGGAACACCACAAAGCCTTTGACAGCATAAAGGCCGCCCTGCTTGCAGCCCCCGCTCTGGCCTTGCCAGATTTGACTAAACCTTTTACCCTATATGTTGATGAGCGGGCTGGAGTAGCCCGCGGGGTCTTGACTCAGACTCTGGGGCCCTGGAAGCGGCCAGTGGCCTACCTATCTAAAAAGCTCGACCCTTTTTGGTTGGCCCTCCTGCCTGAAAGCCATTGCTGCAGTAGCCCTGCTTGTTAAAGACGCTGACAAGCTTACTCTGGGTCAGCATGTGACTGTAATCGCCCCCCATGCTCTGGAGAGTATTGTACGACAGCCCCCTGACCGGTGGATGACTAATGCCCGGATGACCCACTACCGGAGTTTGTTGCTAAATGATCGAGTAACTTTTGCTCCACCTGCCATCCTCAATCCTGCCACCCTCCTCCCCTTGGCGGACGACTCCACTCCTGTACATCAATGTGCTGATGTCCTGGCTGAAGAAACTGGAACGAGGAAGGATCTGACTGATCAGCCTTGGCCAGGTGTGCCTGCCTGGTACACAGATGGTAGCAGCTTTGTGGTGGAGGGAAGAAGAAGAGCAGGAGCAGCAGTGGTAGATGGAAAACAGGTGATTTGGGCAAGTGGTCTTCCAGAAGGAACTTCAGCTCAGAAGGCTGAACTTCTGGTGCTAACCCAAGCCCTGCGGTTGGCTGAAGGTAAGGCGATCAACATTTACACTGACAGCCGCTATGCTTTCGCTACAGCCCATATCCATGGGGCCATCTACCAACAGAGGGGGCTACTTACCTCGGCAGGTAAAGACATTAAAAACAAAGAAGAAATTCTGGCCCTCCTGGAGGCTATACATATGCCAAAGAAAGTGGCTATTATCCATTGTCCGGGCCACCAAAAAGGACAGGATCCTGTGGCCCGAGGAAACCAAATGGCTGATGTAGCAGCAAAGCAGGCAGCTCAGGGGGTAACAATCATGGTAGAAAGAGGCAGGCCCCTGCCAGAGCCCTCACTGGCAACCAGTCCTAATTATACTTACTCTGATGAAGATTTTAAACTATTAGATTCCATGGTCTGTCGCAAACAGGCACAGGAATTCAATTTTAGAGGGCTAGCGCGGACTGTAGATGGGCGTATTATTTTACCTACAAAAGAAGGAAGAGACTATGTCCAAAAATTACATCAACTGACTCATCTGGGATCTGATAAACTCCTACAGCTGATCAAGGGTTCCGATTATTATATTTTGAAACTCAACTCGGTGGTACAACAGGTAATTGACTCCTGCCAGGCTTGTGCTCTCACCAATGCTGCCCGACCTTACAAAGAACAAGGAAAGAGACAATGAGGAGATCGCCCCGGAGTTTACTGGGAAGTGGACTTCACTGAAATTAAACCAGGGATGTATGGCAACAAGTACCTGCTGGTATTTATAGACACCTTTTCCGGATGGGTAGAGGCTTTTCCCACTAAGTCTGAAACTGCTCAGGTGGTAACCAAGAAGATCCTTGAAGAAATCCTACCCCGGTTTGGGATCCCCAAGGTAATTGGCTCAGACAACGGGCCCGCATTTGTTGCCCAGGTAAGTCAGGGATTGGCCTCACAATTGGGGACTGATTGGAAGTTACATTGTGCTTATAGACCCCAGAGCTCAGGGCAGGTAGAAAGAATGAACAGAACTCTAAAAGAGACCCTAACTAAATTAGCTATTGAGACCGGCGGTAAAGACTGGGTGACCCTCCTTCCCTTTGCGCTTCTTAGAGTCCGAAACACACCTGGACATTTCGGTCTTACCCCTTATGAAATTCTACATAGGGGACCGCCCCCCTTGACCGAGTCTGGCGGGATATTGGATCCCTGTGTTGACTCTTCCTCACCCTCTGCTCTGTTTACCCATTTAAAGGCCTTGGAAGTTGTCAGAACACAGATCTGGGACCAGATCAAAGAAGCTTATGCACCGGGGACTACAGCAGTGCCCCACGGGTTCCAGGTTGGAGATTCGGTCCTTGTCAGACGACATCGCACTGGCACTCTTGAGCCTCGGTGGAAAGGACCATATCTGGTGCTGTTAACAACTCCCACGGCAGTAAAGGTAGACGGAATCGCCGCCTGGATCCACGCCTCCCACGTCAAGAAGGCTCCTAGCCAGGGCAGAGGCAACCATGAAGACAACTGGACGGTGGCAGCTACTGACAATCCTCTTAAAATTCGCTTGTGTCGCGGGTGCCACCCTAAGCCTAGGGAACCACAACCCTCATGCTCCAATTCAACAGTCTTGGGAAGTACTTAATGAAGAGGGAAACATTGTATGGGCAGTCACTGCAGTCCATCCCCCTTGGACTTGGTGGCCTGATCTCACACCTGACATCTGTAAGTTAGCAGCAGGATCTCCCAATTGGGACCTCCCCGATCATACTGATCTTAGTAACCCACCCCCCGAACAGCGGTGTGTTCCGAGTGGGATAGGGAACACGTATGGATGTTCAGGGCAGTTCTACCGAGCTAATCTTAGAGCTGCACATTTTTATGTTTGCCCTGGTCAGGGTCGGAGCAGAAGGCTTCAACAAGAATGTGGAGGGGCATCAGATTATTTTTGTGGTAAATGGACATGTGAAACGACAGGGGAAGCCTACTGGAAGCCTTCCTCTGACTGGGACCTAATCACGGTAAAACGAGGTAGTGGTTATGATAGGCCAAACCAAGGAGAAAGAAACCCCCATAAATATCCAGAGAGTGGATGCGCTCTTAAAAACAGCCCCCCAGGACCATGCAAAGGCAAATACTGCAACCCCCTACTTATAAAATTCACCGAAAAAGGGAAACAAAATCGTTTGAGTTGGCTTAAAGGAAATAGGTGGGGTTGGCGCGTATACGTTCCACCAAGAGACCCTGTGTTCATTTTTATGATCAGACTGACAGTGAGAGACCTGGCGGTAACACCCATAGGGCCCAACAAAGTCCTTATGGAACAGGGCTCCCCAGTCGCACCGGCTCCCCCAAAAGTCCCGGCCGTACCAGCTCCACCAACTCCACAGCCCAACACAGTGGGACCCTCCCTAGGGACTAATACTCCCCTCATAAAGCCAACCTTAACTTCCCCACCGCCCCTAGATACAGAGAGCCGTCTGGTCAGTCTAGTCCAGAGAGCTTTTTTAGTTTTAAATAGGACTAACCCTAATATGACTCAATCATGTTGGTTATGCTATGCCTCTAGGCCCCCTTATTATGAAGGAATTGCTCAGATCAGGACTTATAATACTACTTCAGATCATTCTCAATGCCTTTGGGGAGAAAACAGAAAGTTGACTCTGGCAGCGGTCTCAGGAAGTGGGCTTTGTTTAGGCCAGGTACCTCAGGATAAAGGGCACCTCTGTAATCAGACCCAGAACATCCAGCCTAACAAAAGTGGTCAGTATCTAGTGCCCCCCATAGACACAGTATGGGCTTGCAATACCGGTCTCACTCCTTGTGTATCTATGTCTGTTTTTAATAGCTCCAAAGATTTCTGCATTTTAGTTCAACTTATTCCTAGACTCCTATATCATGATGATAGCTCCTTTTTAGACAAATTTGATCACCGGGTCCGCTGGAAAAGAGAACCCGTTACCTTAACTTTGGCAGTACTTTTAGGATTGGGAGTAGCAGCAGGAGTAGGTACAGGAACCGCTGCCTTAATTAAGACCCCCCAATACTATGAAGAATTACGTACAGCTATGGATGTTGATCTTAGAACTATAGAACAGTCTATAACCAAATTAGAAGAATCTTTGACTTCCCTGTCCGAAGTAGTGTTACAAAACAGAAGGGGATTAGACTTATTATTCCTTAAAGAAGGAGGACTTTGTGCTGCCCTAAAAGAAGAATGTTGTTTTTATGTTGACCATTCAGGAGTAATCAAAGATTCTAAGGCCAAACTTAGAGAACGCCTAGATATACGTAAAAGAGAAAGAGAAAGCCAACAAGGATGGTTCGAAAGCTGGTTTAACAAGTCCCCTTGGCTCACCACTCTCCTCTCTACCATAGCAGGACCCTTAATTACACTTATGCTTTTGCTTACTTTTGGCCCCTGCATCCTCAATAAGTTAGTAGCCTTTATTAGAGAAAGAATAAATGCAGTGCAAGTTATGGTACTGAGGCAACAATATCGGGTCCTCCAAGAGGCCGAAAACTCGCTCTAAGATTAGAGCTACTTACTAAAAGGAGTGGGGAATGAAGGGGGAAAATTACTGGCCACCTGAACTCTTCACCCCAGAGTCCTACCCCTCCCATCTGGAGATTGTTCCCGGAACACTCCTGAACTCTTCACCCCAGAGAACATTCCTGAACTCTTCAACTCAGAGTCCGACCCCCTCCCAATTGAGGACTGTTCCAGGAACATTTTTTAGATAAAGGTTTCCTGGAACAACCCCAAGAACATTTTTGAGATAAAGAACAACCTCAGAATGTTCCAATAGATCGGGTACATTGCCAAAAATAGGACACGACCCCTTGGTTACGAAAAGCCCCTTGGAAAAACCCTTGGCAAAACCCCTTAGTTACGCAAACTTGTACTTTCCCTGCCCTGCTTCCCCCCTTGGTATTTTCCTATATAAGCCTGTGAAAAATTTGGGTCGGGGTCGATTCTCCTCTACACCATGCTTGGTGTATGAGTTTCGGCCCCAGAGCTCTGGTTCATGTGCTTTCTCGTTGTGCTTTTATTAAATCTTCCTTCCTATATTCTGAGTTCGGTCTCAGTGTCTTCTTGGGTTCGCGGCTGTCCCGAGACTTGAGTGAGGGTCTCCCTTCGGGGGTCTTTCAGTAGCAGAGTGTTTTCTTCCTTTCTATGTTAAGTTACCTGAGTTCTTCACTCATCTCCTGCTGCCTAAAAAGAGGTTTCCTTGTGGTTCATTAACATCTGTTTGAACCAAATCTAATGAAGAACATCAGTCCTTGACCAGGCAATAGAATAGTGAGGACTGAAAAAGAAAGCACAAAAGCATTATAGCAGTATTGGCCATGAGACAAAAAAGAGCTAGGAAAGCAAAAAGATAGTTTTTTATTTTCTCCACTTCAAACTGGGTATGCAATGTTATAGCGGTATGGTTAGCAAAGTGAAAAACCACTAATTGGCAGAAAAATGGCAAAGATATCTGTCCATGGACACATGGCCAGAGATAGCAAAACTTAGCAAAACTAATCAAAAGGATGACATTTTTTATAGCTCATACTGGGGACAGAGAGAAAAATTCTGAAAATAATGAAATAATGGACAAATTGGCACTGTGCTTAATTAAGAGTAGAATTATAATCTTTGCCATGGAAGAAATTCAGAATAGTTTAGTAGGAATGACATATTGTGCATTCAGAAACTTGCAAGTTTACACAAGCAGTAAAAATAAGGGAAAGTGGAGAACAAAAACAAACCAGAACAACAGTATGAGAATAAGAATTTTGCGGAATGCGCAGCCAGGTAGGGATTCATGCCTTGAATCCCACCACTTCAGAGCCATATGATATTAATTCCAATATTTGGGAGGCAGAGGCAGGCACATAACAATTACAGTGTTTTAAATTCATAGGCTTCTTGCAAATAACAGCCAGAAATTAAAAGTGAATGTCCTTTCTGATCCAAAAATTGAGGTAAACTTTGAATATATATATATATATATATATATATATATATACACACATATACATATGTATATATGAGACAGACACAAAGAAAGAGATAAATATATGTTTATTTATCCATTATGATATATTTTAGGTTTACTATATAACTTAAAATTTCTATATACCTGCTTTTTAAGTTGTATTACAGTGCCATTTAACAAAGACAGCATGAAGCTGACACAAAACACCTACGAAGATCAAATATATGTGTATAATAGAAGACTTATGCATAAACTCATGTAGCTTCATTATCTACTTTTTTAAAAAGATTTTTTCATGTTTATTTTACTTTTGGAGATGTTTTAATTACATATGTGTCTATGTACTATGTGCATTGAATGCTTACAGAAACCAACAAAACCCACTGGGACCCCTGGAATTGGAATTACAAATGGTTGTTAGCTACCAAATGGGTTCAGGGAATTGAATCCATGTCCTCTGGAAAGGCATAAGATGCTTTTATTTATGTAACTGTGTCTTGGACTTACAAACCTGATTAAAAAAAAACTGTTAAAAATATTAATAGGGGAAATAAGCCTATTTGTCTATAGCACCATGGAAATTGGATATGTACATATAGGAGAATTAAATAAGATGCTTATATTTCCTCCAACTCACTGATTAATACACTAGATTTGAGTCTATAAGATCAATGATTGAACATGAAAATTGGTATAGGAAAAGATTGGGATTATCTTTTGAGATATAAGGATATGCAAGGGGAACATGAGATCTTTGGGTACTAGATAAATAAGGTCAAATGTTGACAAGTACAACCTCATGAAATTAAAATTAATCTATAAAACAAGGTATAGTGTGGGGAATTGCAGGTTGGTCTCCAGTCGAGCTGAGGTCTGAACCCGATGGTCATATTTCTCCTATCTGATATGGTAGGCATTCCCTCATGCTCCTGGAACTCTGGCCCCTGCCTAAGGTACCACCTCCCACAGCCCCCACAAGAGAAGCATGGTCAGTAGTCACATAAGCAATGGCCCAAGTTTCTGACCTTCAGGCTAAACTCCTCCCCAGTTACCTAGCAACAGTGAAGACCATAAAAAGGGGTGCTCAGGCCCCACCTTACTCTCTTACTCCTTTTTCCTCTTACCTCTCACTTCTCTCTCCTCTTCCCTTTTTCTTTGTCTTCTCCTCTCCTTTCTCTCTCTCTCTCTTTCTCTGTAGCCCCCCCTCTCTTTTCTACTTCCTCTATTTCCCCTGCATTTCTATAATAAAGATCTTAAACCATAGATGGTCTCTGCTCTTTCAAGACCTGCTGCATACTCTGGTTGTTGTTGGGAGCCTCTTCCCCTCATCCCTCTCTCCTACAACCCTGGTGGCTTTAGCAAAGTAGCTCTGGGGTTGGGGGGGTATGTCTCTAGGCAGGGCTGCAACTTGGCCAACCTCTGAAGAGTGGGATAGAGGAATGCCCACCCAGTGATGAGTGGATAGCCTAGATAGAAGCCCTCCTATGCCTGATTGACCAGAGAATAGGGAAACTCTGGCGGGGCATGGGCCTCTTCCCCCCCCTTCACCCGGGCTCCCCCTGGGGCCCCCTTTATTTTGTTCCCAACATTATGGTATTAATAGGATGAAGACATAGGATGCAGGATGGGAGAATATTTTTCTGAACAAATTAGCAGTTTCTATAATATAAATGACATAAAAACACAACCAGTAAAAAAAGAAACAAGACAATAAGAGAGTAGACTAAAAATGCAATACTGTGTTATCAAAAAAGAAAAATATAAATGTCCAATCTATATTCTAAGATTTTGCAACAATCTTACTTCTAAAAAATTAAATAAATAAAACTGAAACTATTATTGTGGGGATTGTCTTAAATAGATCAGCCTACTTCTAATCTTCTGATATAATACCGTGATTAGGTTAATTCAATTGACAAGTTCCAAGGTAAAATGGGAAAACAGTTCCTTTGGGTTGGGATATTATACTGCATAGAAGAAAAAGGCTAGCTAAACACCAAGATTCATCCTTTTACTATGATTACTGTTGACAAAGTCCTGCCACCGGGACTTTCCTACCATGATAGACAAGGTATGGAAGTAGAAGCTAAAATCAGCCCTCTATCTTCATGTGTCTTTCTTCAAGTTATATTATCAAACCAATAAGAAAGTAACTAATACATAGAACATAAAATTGTTGATATATGTATGTGTGTTCTTGCGTGTGTGCTTGTGTATGTGCATGTAATTTAAAACAGGAATGACTATCTGGTGGCACTGCAAAATTGGAAATGGCCAATATTCAGTGAACAAGTATGTGTTGAGGAGAAAACCATGAGAGTCAATAAGGACATGTTTCAAAGTTGAGTAGAAGAAGGGATGTCAAAGTTAAAATAGCTTACGTATGAGAATGATGAAAATAAAGATTAGGAGGAAGGTGAGGAAGAGAAACAAAAATAAGCATATGTGCTGACTAATTAATAGTTGTCAACTGTCCTCCATTTTGTTAAATAGCCTACATTAGGGATAAATGGCTGACTTCATCTCATAATTCCTGAGTATAATGGAGAAGTTAGGTTTGGCTCTTACTTCAAGCTCCATTCACCCAAAAATAAGATTCAGATTCAAAATATACTTAGAAACACCTTGGCCGTAGAGCTAGAGAATTTTCAGACTAGATCATAAAATAAAATATCCGTTAATTTTAACCTACATTCTGACACATGGCTGGTTACCTCTGTTCAGGTACAATGCATCTATTTAGGTAGAACATCCTGGACAGATCTCCCAGCCTCACACATTCTGAGAATGTGTTCTGGCTCCTGGGTCTCCCAACACCCTTTTCTGCCAAAGTTAGGCCATTAGATTTATTACTAATAGTTGCCACATCCAAAATTACATAGAAGATTCTTTCTATACTAAGATAAACCATGTTCCAGGATATCCTGGGGGAATGAGCCAGAGCCAGAGAGTCATATTGCAATTTATACTTAAAAATTACAACAGCTGTGCAGACCTGTGAGCAATTCCATCTCTCCAACCATAGGATATGGCAAGAATCACCCTAAATCTGAGCCACTCTTCTGATGTCTTCCCAGATGAGAACATGTGCTAAGGGTCCTATTCTGACATTCAGGTACTAAGGTGGGTCACAGAGACATTCAGACAGAAGTTGATGACCCTTGAAAATTAATTCTCCTTTATTATTCCAGTGGCCAGAGCTGAATGCTCATGGCAATTTACTCTCTTTTGCTCACCTGAGTCCAAAAGCTGATGGCATCTAAAAATTCACTCATGCAAACAGCAATAGGAGATTAGAAAAATAGAATTAATTATGTGGCCACTTCATTCTTTAACTCAGGAGCCTCTCTGTGAATAGGCAAGAGTCTAAGAGCACAGTACATCTTTGTATGCAAAAGATAAAGAAAACTTGTGTTCATACACATGAAATTGGCCAAACTCAATGACTAGTTTCATTCCTTTCACATGTGCAAATGCATATTTATATATGTACATATATATGTATGTACATACATGTAGACAGGCATATATGTATGTATATATATAATATATATTCTAAAGATTCTACTTTCTATATATAGAATCCATAGAATATTTATATTAATATATGTTGGGAACAAAAATGGGGTCCCACAGGAAGAGGGTGAAGCAGAATTCACACCCCGCCACAGTTTTACCTATTCTCTGGTCAGTCAGGAGTGGGAGAGCTGCCATACACTTTCCACTCATCCCTGGGTGGGCATTAATCCTCTAACCCACTCTTCAGGGGGTGGCTAAGGGTCAGCCCTACATGGGAACCCTGGAGCTACTTTGCTAAAGCCACCAGCATTATAGGAGAGAGGGATGAGAGAAGAGATTCACAACACTGACCACAGTGAGTGCAGCAATCTTGATGAGCAGAGACTCTATGATTTTAGATCTTTATTATAGAAAGGCAGGGATGAAAGAGAGAAGGGAGAGAGGAGAGAGAGAGAGAGAGAGAGAGAGAGAGAGAGAGAGAGAGAGAGAGAGAGAGAGAGAGAGAGAGAGAGAGAGAGAGAAGGCTAGAGAGAGAGAAGGCTAGAGAGAGAGAGAGTAAGAGGAAGAGAAGAGAGGAAAAAAGACAAAGAGAGAGGAGAGAGGGGGAGAGTGTGAGGGGTAAGAAGTAAGAGAAGCAAGTAAAGTGAGCAAGAAGTAAGAGAGTAAGGTGGAGCTGAACAGCCCTTTTTATGGTCTTTACTGTTGCTAAGTAACTGGGGAGGAGTTTAGCCTGAAGGTTAGAAGTTTGGACCATTGCCTATGTGGCTTCTAGCCATGCTTTTGTTGTGGGGGCTGTGGGAGGTGGTAAATTAGGCAGGATCCAGAGTTCCAGGAGCATGAGGGAATACCTACCGTGTCATGTAGGTGAGGTCTGAACCTTGGGGTTCAGACCTCAGCTCAACTGGAGACCAGCCTGTAGCCCAATTCCCCACAACCCCCCTCTGTTTTTATAAGAAAAAAAGGGGGGGTCACTGATGTGACTGTATCATTAGTTGTGAAAATTTAGAGTGGAGTGGAAGTATTAGAAGGAAATACATAGCCTAGAGAAGTAGCAGAACAAAGTCAGAGTAGTGAGGAGAGTTAAGGATTAGAGTTGAGAAGGCAACAGATTGTACAATCAATCAGTTGATCCATGGGTAGTACAATTTGAGGATAATAACATCCATTTTGAACAGCAATTAATTAATCTACATAGACATTATGCTTTCCTCACTATCATGAAACTTTCCCCAAAGTTTATTAGCCATTTGCCTTTAGCAAAAGAGTCCATCTGTAGCTGGAAGGTCCCAAGTCTGTCTTTTGTAGGGCTCAGAACTTTTCTCAGGAGCCTTCAGTCAGATGAGATTTTTGGAGGAAGGCAGCTTTTGTCTGTAAGCCCCAGTAGATGGCATTGTCTCAGGTGGATCTGTGGCAGCAGGCTCCGTGTGGAGATAGACCTGTATAGTAATTATTATTTTTTTTATGTTTTAAAGTTTTTATTGACATATAATAAAGAAATATCAAAAGATCTACATTAAGTGTACAACTCAATCAATTTTGAAAAGGAGAATACACACATGTAATATACACACAAATCAAGAAGCGGAATATAATCAACACTTCAGAAGTATCCTCCACCCCATGCTGTTTTGATATACTTATGTCCTTAGGATTAACATTGTTGTGACTTCTAGCAGCATAGATTACCTCTATATTTTCTACTTGTACAAGTTTAGTCGTGTGCTGTTTATTTTTGTCTGACCGCTATTGCTTAAGTGATGTTTGAAATGCCATATATGATCATTGCTGTATAGTATTCTTCTACTGTATATGCAAATATTGTAGCTTGCTCTTGTTGATAGATATTGGAAAGTTTTCAAATTTTGGCAATGAGGAGTAGTGCAACTCTGTACCACCGTGTCTAAGCTGTTGAGAGAATCTATTTTTATTTTGGAGGGTATAAAGAATAGAATATTCTGGGTTATAACCTAGGTGTATCTTCAGCATTCATAGAAACTATAAACTAGTTTACAAGGTACAAACATAGTTTATTAGTGGCCCTTCATTTCCACTTGCTTACTCTCCTTTTTTTCCAGATTTATTTAATTTTGACTTTTTGAGACAAGGTCTCAGAATGTAGTTCTGGCTGGCCAGGAACGCACGGTGTAGATCAGGCTGACTTTGAACTCACAAAGATCCATCTGCATCTGCCTACCGAGTGCTAGGATTAAAGGCATGCTTCACCATGCCCATCCAGATTTATTTAATTTTATTTTATGTATATTGATGTTTAATTTTATTTTAATTAGATATTTTCTTCATTTACATTTCCAATGCTATCTCAAAAGTCCCCCATACCCTCCCCCACCCACTCCCCTACCCACCAACTCCCACTTCGTGGACCTGGAGTTTCCCTGTACTGAGGCATATACAGTTTGCAAGACCAATGGGCCTCTCTTTTCACTGATGGCCGACTATGCTGTCTTCTGATACATATGCAGCTAGAGACACACTCTGGGGGTACTGGTCAGTTCATATTGTTGTTCCACCTATAGGGTTGCAGACCCCTTTAGCTCCTTGCTTACTTTCTCTAGCTCCTCCATTGGGGGCCCTGTGATCCATCCAATAGCTGACTGTGAGCATCCACTTCTGTGTTTGCTAGACCCTGGCATAGTCTCAAAGAGACAGCTATATCAGGGTCCTTTCAACAAAATCTTGCTAGTGTATGCAATGATGTCAGGATTTGGAGGTTGATTATGGGATGGATCCACGGTTATGGCAGTCTCTAGATGGTGCATCCTTTCCTCTCAGCTCCAAACTTTGCAAATCAAAACAACCCTGAGATTCCACCTCACACCAGTCAGAATGGCTAAGATCAAAAATTCAGGTGACAGTAGATGTTGGCGAGAATGTGGAGAAAGAGGAACACTCCTCCATTGTTGGTGGAATTGCAAGCTTGTACAACCACTTTGGAAATCAGTCTGGTGGTTCCTCAGAAAATTAGACATAGTACTACCAGAGGATCCCACAATACCTCTCTTGGGCATATATCCAGAAATGTTCCAACCAGTAAGAAGGACACAAGCTCCACTATGTTCATAGCAGCCTTATTTATAATAGCCAGAAGCTGGAAAGAACCCAGATGCCCCTCAACAGAGGAATGGATACAGAAAATGTGGTACATTTACACAATGGAGTACTACTCAGCTATTAAAAAGAATGAATTTATGAAATTCCTAGCCAAATGGATGGACCTGGAGGGCATCATCCTGAGTGAGGTAACCCAATCACAAAAGAACTCACATGATATGAACTCACTGATAAGTGGATATTAGCCCAGAAGCTTAGAATACCCAAGATATAAGATACAATTTGCTAAACACATGAAACTCAAGGAGAACAAAGAGCAAAGTGTGGACACTTTGCCCCTTCTTAGAATTGGGAACAAAACGCCCATGGAAGGAGTTACAGAGACAAAGTTTGGAGCTGTATAGTAATTATAACAAAGGAGCAGAACACCAGCAGAGGGTATCTTCATAGTGTGCATAGTAAATTTAAGCTTACAATTGTTAGCTTAGGAGCACATCCCAGTCCATTTGGATGGCTAAGGAAGAAAATATCATGTTAATTGTGTGACTGGGCAGGCAGGTAACAGTTCTCCTGTAAAAGAAAACCGGTTATTAATTAAGGATTTGATGACTTTTGCACCTTATAGGAAATTTTATATAAGTTGAGAGGATTTTTGACATATATCATGAATACTAGAGAGAGAGAGAAAAAAAACATTTAGAAAGCGAAGCAAAAATTTTGGGGGTTAAAAAGTACAGTTCAGGTATTCCTGTGGAGGAGCACAGCTTCAATGCAGTTTTCCAGGACTGATCTGGATGGGGGTGGGAGGGGTACATTGTACCCTGCAACCTTTCTTCTCTCTGTTTCCCCTGCCCCAGGAAAGCAGAAAGGAAAGGGTTAAGTGAAAGGCTTTTAGCCAAAGTGCCTGTCCAGCCCTGCAGAGCAGACCTCAGCAGGTGCTTTCACCTTGCCCAAAAAGCATTTGTCTTGGCTCTTTTGCCCTGCCCACCCATTGTCCACTTCTCTCTGTCCATCAGGAGTTATTATGCCCGCGCCCCACCCCTCCCTACCTTGTTTGCCAGCCCTCAGCCAGCCCTGTCTTTGTTCCTTTGTCAGCAGGCCCACAACTCTATTGCACAGGGCAGGGACTGAATCTTGGCATGGGCAGCACTTTCACTTTTTTGCTCTGCTATGGTGGAGAGGGAGCGGGAGTGTTAAGAGCAACAGAGTTTAGAAGAGGCAGAGAGCTTAGAACAGTCACTGCCTAGCTGGGCTGGACAGACAGCTCAAAGCCAAGGGCAAGGGGGAGGGGCTACAGAGACTGTCAACTTTCTAGAAATTCCACAGAATTCCATCATCATATTGGAACTGCAATGACTTCCTGTATTGTGAAGTAAATAGCTGTCATGTTTTTCCATTTCTCAGGAGAAAATATCAGTAGATTTGGTCTATCTGGACCAGAGCTTGTAAAATTGTAAGCCTTTCTAATAATATATATAAATACACACACACACACACACACACACACACACATATTCTTTCTTTCTTTCTTTCTTTCTTTCTTTCTTTCTTTCTTTCTTTCTTTCTTTCTTTCTTTCTTTCTTTCTTTCTTTCTTTCTTTCTTTCTTTCCTTCTTTCTTTCTTTCTTTCTTTCTTTCTTTCTTTCTTTCTTTCTTTCTTTCTTTCTTTCTTTCTGCTCTGTTCCTTTAGAACCCCAATAAAAAAAAGTTTAAGTACATTATGCCTTAAGGAGCCTTGAAAGTCTCTTTTGTATTCTGAGTTCATTTTTACTGATAAAAGCCAGGAGCCATGGAGACACATAACATGGTACTACTATATTTGGGGTTTTAATTTCTGATTTCCAGAATGGCTACAATTACTTTACATTCTTACAATGGGATTTAGGATTGGTTTTTACAGCAGGGATTATTGTTCATTGTCCATGGTGACTTCTAATCAGCTTGGAGTGGGATCAAATGGTAAAGTACTTTACATGTGCTTTTGTAATGATAGCCAGTGATGTTGAAGTTTTTTATGTATTCATTGACCCATTTTACCTTCTCACTTGAAAAAAAAAATCTGTTGAGTTCCTTTTACTAATCACTGAATTGTTTATCTGTTCCTGTACTGTGTAAATATTCTGTTGTTTTCCTGTACTCTATTTATTACTGCCATTTAAAGAAAATTACTGTGGGAATATGAGTGTAATATTGAGATATAAGGAAACAGATTATTTGTGTGCAATAAACTAGACTCTTGGATATTAAACTTTATGCTCATTTGAAGGAAACCCATTAAAAAGTCCAGGCTGCATCAACTTTTAAGAATTTTCACAGACTGTGTATATTATTTACCTTTCTATTTGCTGTTATAAAACACAATGATCAAGGTGATTTATAGAAGGAGGGTTTATTAGGGCTCCTTGTACAGGGGGTTAAATTTCCATCACTATTACTGTAAGAAAGTATGGTAACAGGCAGTCCTGATAGGTGGAGGATCAATCTGTTTACATTTTCAACCCAAGAGGAAAGCAGGGGCTCATTAGTTGTGGCACAAGGCTTTAAGGTTTGAGATATTGCTTCTAATGACATAATTCCACGAGCAATGCCACACATCCTAAACTGACAAAACAATATTACCAATACTATTTTTCTTTGGATTGACCTTGAACTTAGATATGTGCATGGCTTTGTCTCCTGAATGGTGGGATTAAAGACCTAAACTAACATGCCTAGACCTAAGCTTTTCATGTTGCATCTGCTTCAAGATCCAGATCAAAAGCATGCCATCCCATATCTATTTGACACAAAACATTTATCTCCAATATGCACAAGTGAAAGCAAAAACCAGGCCATAATAATACAATTATCTATTTTCAAATAAAAACACAAAAACAAGAATTTTACCTGGGTGGGATCTTGCCCCTAGGACACCAATACCTTATTCTGTTTATCTCCTTGAACACAGGATTTCACTCCATTGTACTTCCTCGTGCACTGTATTCTTTGTGCCATACATTTTATATTTTTTCACTCTCACCTTGTGATGTTTGGTGAAACTACTTTACATGAGATTAACCAAATGGGCAAAGTCTCAGCTGGGTGTTTCTGAGACGTTGTCAATGCAATTAATCCAAATCTCTTCACCCTAGCCTCAGGCAGGCTCTTCAGACAAGGGCAAATTAAGCCACACTTTCCAAAAATCTCACAAGAACAGTACTGAGGTTACATATTAATATTCTACTCCTTTGAAAACTCTTGAGCGAGGCCCCACAGTTCAGATCACACTCAGGACCAATGTTTTAGATTTCCCTACTAGGATGGTCAATAAAAACCACTCTTTAAACATTTTCCCACTTTCCAAATCCAAAGTTTCAAAATCCATGTTTTACCCAAACAAAAACATAGTCAGGGCTATCACAGAATAACCTCAGTTCCTCCTACTAACTTCTGTCTTAGGGTTTCATTGCTGTGAAAAGACACAAGGGACACAGCAACTCTTATGAAGGACATTAAACTGGGGCTTTCTTAAGGTCTATAGTGGTTCAGTCCTTTATAATTATGGCAAAAAGTATCAAAGATGTCAGTCAGGCATGGTATTGAAGAAGCTGAGAGTAATACCTCTTGTCTGAAAGGTAGCTAGGAGACATGTGATTTCCAGAAAGCTACAGGAAGGTCTCAAAGCCCACCCCCACAATGACATAATTCCTCTGTCAAGGAGACACCTACACTTACAAAGTTATACCTTCTAAAATTGCTACTTCCTGTGCCAAGCATACTCAAACCATCACATATGATTTTATCAGTTGTGGTATTAGCTGTTTCCAGCATAGTGTTGGTGATGGCTATAAAAAGAGAGACAGAACTAATGATAAAAGTAAAAGATGAAGGTTGGGAACTTAATGACTACCTAACTATTCTAATGGGCTGAGCAAAATTTAGTACACGAAACAGTTTGATTTGCTCCCATATGTATAGCCTTAAAATATTTGGTTCTATCAGTGAAATAAACACAAGCATTAATAATGTAGGAAGTGGCAATATTAGAAGAGAGAATCCATTGAATATGCTTCAAAACTGGAAACAATGTTTCAGAAGGGTGAAAATCAAGTTTATTAAGATAAACTTAAATTTAAATTTGCCATGGAGTATATGTTTTTCTTAAATCAATTTTATTTCTCCTTAAAACATCTCACACGAACAAAATAACAGGTTTCATTTTCATCTATGCATGTATAATATTCCCAAAGGCATTTTTAAGGTTCAGTTTTATGGCATTTTCTAATATGCTAAAAAGTATGCTAATAGTTAAGACTACATTATTACATATCTTAGGAACAGAAATTTCATTAAGTTATGGATAAAGAATGATGTAATCATTATTCACATATCTTTGAATCAAAACACCATGTTGATCAATGTTGTAATTCATCAATTTCTTTCTGACACATGATTGCACCAGACTAAAGCTTGCTTGAGTTAATCTAGACAAATTATGAAAGTTACCATAATTCAGTTACACTTAATTGACTGAAATTTATTCTAATAGATTACAATATCAAATTATAACTATGTGGGACAGGCATGGCGGCTCACCCCTTTAATCCCAGCACTCAGGAGGCAGAGGCAGGCAGATTTCTGAGTTCGAGGCCAGCCTGCTCTACAAAGTGAGTTCCAGGACAGTCAAGGCTATACAGAGAAACCCTGTCTCGAAACAACAACAACAACAACAACAACAACCAAAACAACAAAACAAAACAAAACAAAACAAAACAAAACAAAACAAAACAAAACAAAACAAAAAGTATGTGTGTTCTGGGGGGAAAAGCAGAAATCTTAGGCTTACAGTCAGTTTCTAGTTAGAGATGAGGATTTCCTATAAGTTGCGAAAAAGTCCAGGTTTAAAGAGTTGAAATACCAATTAATTATTTAAAAGACTTGTATTTTTGCCCTCTGACAACATCCAAAACATTCCAAATCCTCCATATTTTAAACAGAAGAAAATGGTCACATAATTTGTCTTTATTAGCTTAAATTATAGTTTCAAAGTTTCATATTGTAAACACTTGGGCAGAGAAAATTTGATTATGAAGACTCACCATAAAATGTTACCACTATTGAACTTCAAACTTATTTGAAACATCACTCATGCAGTATCTTAAATAAACCTATACATTGCATTATTTTCACAAATTGAAAGTGAATCAGAAATATTAAAGTACCTGGATCTTTTTAACATTTACTTTCAATAAACCACCCATGGTATAATGATTATATAATCATATTATATATCTGAGCTCAAAACTCTGTTCCCAGAAGGAAGAATATTCATCTAGAGAGAACTATATGAGATGTATTGTTCATGCAGTGTGAAGGTTGAGAAAAATGGGAAGATGAGGGTCAGGGACATGTACATTAGTTAAGCAGGAGGATGGAGAAAAAACACTGATGCAATGCCTGCTGAATGAGGAGGGTTAAAAGGCCCTTGGAACTCTGAGAATCTGCCTCAGGCATTCAAGTGGAGTGTTCCTAGGGTTTGAGAAATATGGGATTTGCCATCTTGAATCAATGGTCATGATCACAAGGGTCATCCCATTTATTACTGTGTACATAGTACACATTGTTCCATCAGATCTCCTCCCCACAAATTTATGACACATTGAAAATAAAAGCTTAAAACAACTGATTCTCTATCCAATTGAACACATCAAACAGTTTCTGTCCTCTGATATATTTGAGAAACAGTCCATATATCAGAAACCTTGTAGGAATACTTGACCTTTGGCCAAAATAGTAGGCCAGTATTTAAAAGCAATGACACATGCCAGCATCAGTATTCAGTAAATCCAAGAACCTGTTGACAATAATGAAGCTATTTCTTCTAATTTTTCACAATGTTCAAATTCCTTGAATTTGGTAGTATTTGCATTAAGTATTTTGAGTTCACAATCCTTTAAAATGTTTATGTTAGTCTTGGAGGAACTCAGCAATTCTGAAGCTGACCTTTGGATGGTGTTTGACAAATTAGTGGCTGTGCAGGCTTGTTGGAACAAAGGGGTCAATCCAATGTGGTCCACAGTTTGAGAAGAACCTGACAGCAGAAGGGACATGGGGCAGTTTTTCTTATGGATATCACGGCCACCGTCCAGGTGGGTTCATCATTTTAGAGATCATTTCAGACACCATTACCTTCTCAGAGACCTCAAGCTTTGCTGTTAGAAATTGTTAAAATCTTAAACATTTTAAATACCATATTCTACAGACCTCTGAAAGGTTTGAGTCCCACAATCTATTCAGTATATCTAAGATACAAAAACTTGGTTCCTAGTTATATGTTTGAGACTCAAATTGGGTAACATGTACAGGAAGGTATATGAAGATTATTCGTAAAATTGGTTTGTACTCAGTATGATTACTAATATTATGACACAAAGTTTGTATATATACATCTTGTATCCAGGGTCCCTCAGAGACCAGTCTGCACAGGAGAGCACACAGACTGCTGAAGCAACATTGCTTCTGGGACAAAACTGGTTTCTGGCCTTCATCTTCAGAGAGGAAGCAGATCTGAGCTCCAGACATGTGCTCTCCTACCCCTCCAGAGGAGAGGTGGCCTCCAGGGAGGGACCTGACCACCAGAGCAGGAGAGAAAGCCATCTTTATTTTTTTAAATATTTTTTATTACGTATTTTCCTCAATTACATTTCCAATGCTATCCCAAAAGTCCCCCATGCCCCCCCCCCACTTCCCTACCCACCCATTCCAATTCTTTTGGCCCTGGCATTCCCCTATATTGGGGCATATAAAGTTTGCAAGTCCAATGGGCCTCTCTTTCCAGTAATGGCCGATGGCCATCTTTCGATACATATGCAGCTAGAGACAAGAGCTGCGGGGTAATGGTTAGTTCATCATGTTGTTCCAATTATAGGGTTGCAGATCCCTTTAGCTCCTTGGGTACTTTCTCTAGCTTCTCCATTGGGAGCCCTGTGATACATCCAATAGCTGACTGTGAGCATCCACTTCTGGGTTTGCTAGGCCCCGGCATAGTTTCACAAGAAACAGCTATATTTGAGTCCTTTCAGCAAAATCTTGCTAGTGTATGCAATGGTGTCAGCGTTTGAAGCTGATTATGGGATGGATCCCTGGATATGGCAGTCTCTAGATGGCCCATCCTTTCATCACAGCTCCAAACTCTGTCTCTGTAACTCCTTCCATGGGTGTTTTGTTCCCAATTGTAAGAAGGGGCATAGTGTCCACACGTTGGTCTTCATTCTTCTTGAGTTTCATGTGTTTAGCAAATTGTATCTTATATCTTGGGTATCCTAAGTTTCTGTGCTAATATCCACTTATCAGTGAATACATATTGTGTGAGTTCCTTTGTGATTGTGTTACCTCACTCAAGATGATGCCCTCCAGGTCCATCCATTTGGCTAGGAATTTCATAAATTCATTCTTTTTAATAGCTGAGTAGTACTCCATTGTGTAAATGTACCATAATTTCTGTATCCATTCCTCTGTTGAGGGGCATCTGGGTACTTTCCAGCTTCTGGCTATTATAAATAAGGCTGCTTGAACATAGTGGAACATGTGTCCTTCTTACTGGTTGGGACATCTTCTGGATATATGCCCAGGAGAGGTATTTCTGGATCCTCCAGTAGTACTATGTCCAATTTTCTGAGGAACCGCCAGACTGATTTCCAGAGTGGTTGTACAAGCTTGCAATCCCACCAACAATGGGGGAGTATTCCTCTTTCTCCACATCCTCGCCAGCATCTGCTGTCACCTGAATTTTTGATCTTAGCCATTCTGACTGGTGTGAGGTGGAATCTCAGGGTTGTTTTGATTTGCATTTCCCTGATGATTAAGGATGTTGAACATTTTTTCAGGTGCTTCTCTGCCATTCGGTATTCCTCAGGTGAGAATTCTTTGTTCAGTTCTGAGCCCCATTTTTTCTTGGGGTTATTTGCTTTTCTGGAGTCCACCTTCTTGAGTTCTTTATATATATTGGATATTAGTCCCTTATCTTATTTAGGATAGGTAAAGATCCTTTCCCAATCTGTTGGTGGTTTTTTTGTCTTATTGATGGTGTCTTTTGCCTTGCAGAAGCTTTGCAGTTTCATGAGATCCCACTTGTCAATTCTCGATCTTACAGCACAAGCCATTACTGTTCTATTCAAGAATTTTGTCCCCTGTGCCCACATCTTCAAGACTTTTCCCCACTTTCTCCTCTATAAGTTTCGGTGTCTCTGGTTTTATGTGAAGTTCCTTGATCCACTTAGACTTGACCTTAGTACAAGGAGATAGGAATGGATCGATTCGCATTCTTCTACATGATAACAACCAGTTGTGCCAGCACCATTTGTTGAAAATGCTGTCTTTCTTCCACTGGATGGTTTTAGCTATCTTGTCGAAGATCAAGTGATCATAGGTGTGTGGGTTCATTTCTGGGTCTTCAATTCTATTCCATTGGTCTACTTGTCTGTTACTATACCAGTACCATGCAGTTTTTATCACAATTGCTCTGTAGTAAAGCTTTAGGTCTGGCATGGTGATTCCACCAGAGGTTCTTTTATTCTTGAGAAAAGTTTTTGCTATCCTAGGTTTTTTGTTATTCCAGATGAATTTGCAGATTGCACTTTCTAATTCGTTGAAGATTAAAGTTGGAATTTTGATGGGGATTGCATTGAATCTGTAGATTGCTTTTGGCAAGATAGCCATTTTTACAATGTTGATCCTGCCAATCCATGAGCATGGGAGATCTTTCCATCTTCTGAGATCTTCTATAATTTCTTTCTTCAGAGACTTGAAGTTTTTATTATACAGATCTTTCACTTCCTTAGTTAGAGTCACGCCAAGATATTTTATATTATTTGTGACTATTGAGAAGGGTGTTGTTTCCCTAATTTCTTTCTCAGCCTGTTAATTCTTTGTGTAGAGAAAGGCCATTGATTTGTTTGAGTTAATTTTATATCCAGCTACTTCACCGAAGCTGTTTATCAGGCTTAGGAGTTCTCTGGTGGAATTTTTAGGGTCACTTATATATACACTATCATATCATCTGCAAAAAGTGATATTTTGACTTCATCTTTTCCAATTTGTATCCCTTTGATCTCCTTTTGTTGTCGAATTGCTCTGGCTAGGACTTCAAGTATAATGTTGAATAGGTATGGAGAAAGTGGACAGCCATATCTAGTCCCTGATTTTAGAGGGATTGCTTCCAGCTTCTCACCATTTACTTTGATGTTGGCTACTGGTTTGTTGTAGATTGTTTTTATCATGGTTAGGTATGGGCCTTGAATTCCTGATCTTTCCAAGACTTTTATCATGAATGGGTGTTGGATTTTGTCACATGCTTTTTCCGAATCTAACGAGATGATCATGTGGTTTTTGTCTTTGAGTTTGTTTATATACTGGATTACGTTGATGGATTTCCGTATATTGAACCATCCCTGCATCCCTGGGATGAAACCTACTTGGTCAGGATGGATGATTGTTTTGATGTGTTCTTGGATTCGGTTAGCAAGAACTTTATTGAGGATTTTTGCATCAATATTCATAAGGGATATCGGCCTGATGTTTTCTATCTTTGTTGGGTCTTTTTGTGGTTTAGGTATCAGAGTAATTGTGGCTTCATAGAATGAGTTGGGTAGAGTACCTTCTGTTTCTATTTTGTGAAATAGTTTGTGAAGAACTGGGATTAGGTCTTCTTTGAAGGTCTGATAGAACTCTGCACCAAACCCATCTGGTCCTGGGCTTTTTTTGGTTGGGAAACTATTAATGACTGCTTCTATTTCTGTGGGGGATATAGCGCTGTTTAGATCATTAACCTGATCTTTATTCAACTTTGGTACCTGGTATCTCTCTAGGAACTTCTTCATTTTTTTCCAGGTTCTCCAGTGTTGTTGAGTATAGCCTTTTGTAGAAGGATCTGATGGTGTTTTGGATGTCTTCAGGATCTGTTGTTATGTCTCCTTTTTCATTTCTGATTTTGTTAATTAGAATGCTTTCCCTGTGCCCTCTAGTGAGTCTGGCTAAGGGTTTATCTATCTTGTTGATTTTCTCAAAGAACCAGCTCCCCATTTGGTTGATTCTTTGAATAGTTCTTCTTGTTTCCACTTGGTTGATTTCGCCCCTGAGTTTGATTATTTCCTGCTATCTACTCTTCTTGGATGAATTTGCTTCCTTTTGTTCTAGAGCTTTTAGGTATGTTGTCAAGCTGCTAGTGTATGCTCTCTCTAGTTTTTTTTTTTTTGTTTGTTTGTTTGTTTGGTTTGGTTTTTTGTTTGTTTGTTTGTTTTGTTTGTTTGTTTGTTTTTTGGAGGCACTCAAAGCTAGGAGTTTTCCTCTTCGAAATGCTTCCACCATGTCCCATAAGTTTGAGTATTTTGTGGCTTCATTTTCATTAAATTCTAAAACGTCTTTAATTTCTTTCTTTATTCCTTCCTTGAACAAGGGTTGAGTAGAGTTTTGTTCAGTTTCCACGTGAATGTTGGCTTTCTATTATTTATGTTGTTATTGAAGATCAGCCTTAGTCCATGGTGATCTGATAGGATGCATGGGACAATTTTAATATTTCTGTATCTGTTGAGGCCTGTTTTGTGACCAATTATATGGTCAGTTTTGGAGAAGGTACCATGAGGTGCTGAGAAGAAGGTCTATCCTTTTGTTTTAGGATAAAATATTCTGTAGCTATCTGTTAAATGCATTTGTTTCATAACTTTTGTTAGTTTCACTGTGTCCCTGTTTATTTTTTGTTTCCATGATTTTTCCATTGATGAAAGTGGTGTGTTGAAGTCTCTCACTATTATTGTGTGAGGTGCAATGTGTGCTTTGAGCCTTACTAAAGCTTCTTTAATGAATGTGGCTGCCCTTGTATTTGGAGCATAGGTATTCAGAATTGAGAGTTCCTCTTGGTGGATTTTACATTTGATGAGTTAGAAGTGCCCCTCCTTGTCTTTTTTGATAACTTTGGGTTGGAAGTCAATTTTATCTGATATTTAAATGGCTACTCCAGCTTGTTTCTTTGGACCTTTTGCTTGGAAAATTGTTTTCTAGCCTTTCACTCTGAAGTAGTGTCTGTCTTTTCCCCTGAGATGGTTTTCCTGTAAGTTGCAAAATGGGCTTTGTTTATGTAGCCAGTCTGTTATTCTAGGTCTTTTCATTGGGGAATTGAGTCCATTGATATTAAGAGATATTAAGGAAAAGTAATTGTGGCTTCCTATTATTTTTGTTGTTAGAGTTGGCATTCTGTTCTTGTTGCTGTCTTCTTTAAGGTTTGTTGTAGGATTACTTTCTTGCTTTTCTAGGGTGTAGTTTCTGTCCTTGTATTGTTTTTTTTTTTTTTTGTTTGTTTTGTTTTGTTTTGTTTTTGTTATTATCCTTTGAAGGACTGGATTTGTGGAAAGATTGTGTGAATTTAGTTTTGTAGTGGAATACTTTGGTTTCTCCATCTATAGTAATTGAAAGTTCGGCTGGGTATAGTAGCCTGGGCTGTCATTTGTGTTCTCTTAATGTCTGTATAACATCTATCCAGGATCTTCTGGCTTTCATAAATTCTGGTGAAACGTCTGGTGTAATTCAGATCTGCCTGCCTTTATGTGTTACTTGAACTTTTTCTCTTACTGCTTTTAATATTCTATCTTATTTAGTGCATTTGTTGTTCTGATTTTATGTATGTGGAGGAATTTCTTTTCTGGTTCAGTCTATTTGGAGTTCTGTAGGCTTTTTGTATGTTCATGGGCATCACTTTCTTTAGGTTTGGAAAGTTTTCTTCTATAATTTGGTTAAAGATGTTTGCTGGTCCTTTAAGTTGAAAATCTTCCTTCTCATCTACTCCTATTATCCATAGCTTTGGTCTTCTCATTGTGTCCTGGATTTGCTGGATGTTTTGAGTTAAGATCTTTTTGCATTTTGAATTTTCTTTGATTGTTGTGCCCATGTTCTCTATGGAATCTTCTGTACCTGAGATTCTCTCTTCCATCTCTTGTATTCTGTTGCTGATGCTCACATCTACAGTTCCAGATTTCTTTCCTGGGGTTTCTATCTCCAGTGTTGCCTCACTTTGGGTTTTCTTTATGTATCTACTTCCCTTTTTAGGTCTAGTATGGTTTTGTTCAATTCCATCACCTCTTTGGTTTGTTTTCCTGTTTTTCTTTAAGGACTTCTACCTGTTTGGTTGTGTTTTCCTGTTTTTCTTTAAGGACTTGTAATTCTTTAGCAGTGTTCTCCTTTATTTCTTTAAGTGAGTTATTAAAGTCCTTCTTGATGTCCTCTACCATCATCATGAGATATGCTTTTAAATCTGGGTCTAACTTTTTGGGTGTGTTGATCTCCAACCATTTGATATGGCAAGAATCACCCTAAATCTTAGCTACTTTTCTGATGTCTTCCCAGATGAGAACATGTGCTAAGGGTCCTATTCTGGCATTCAGGTACTGAGGTGGGCCACAGAGATATTCAGATAGAAGTTGATGATCTCTGAAAATTAATCCTCCTTTATTATTCCAGTGGCCAGAGCTGAATGCTCATGGAAATTTACTCTCTTTTGCTCACCTGAGTCCAAAAGCTGATGGCATCTAAAAATTCACTCATGCAAACAGCAGTAGGAGATTAGAAAAATACACTTAATTATGAGGCCAATTCATTCTTTAACTCAGGATCCTCTTTGTGAATAGGCAAGGGTCTTAGAGCACAGTACCTCTTTGTATGCCAAAGAGAAAGAAAAGTTGTGTTCATACACACAAAATTGGTCAGGCTCAAAGACCAGATTCATTCATTTCACATGTGCACATGCATATGTATATAAGTAGAGATATAAGAATATATATATATATATATATATATATATATATATATACATGCCTACATATAGACAGACATCTATGTATATATGTATATTATAAATATATTATAAATATTCTACTCTCTATATAAAGAATCCATAGAATATTTATATTAATATATGTTGGGAACAATACGGGGGTCCCAGGGGAAGAGGGGGAAGCGGAACCCACACCCTGCCAGAGTTTTACCTGGTCAGTCAGGCGTGGGAGAGCTGCCATAAACTTTCCATTCATACCTGGTGGGCCTTAATCCTTTGACCCACTCTTCAGGGGGTGTATAAGGGGTATCCCTACCTGGGAACCCCAGAGCTACTTTGCTAAAGCCACCAGCGTTATAGGAGAGAGGGATGAGGGAAGAGGTTCCCAACACTGACCAGAGTGAATGCAGCAAATTTGATGAGCAGAGACTCTCTATGGTTTTAGATCTTTATTATAGAAAGGCAGGGAGAAAGAGAGAAGGGAGAGAGAGCGAGAAAGAGAGAGAGAGAGAGAGAGAGAGAGAGAGAGAGAGAGAGAGAGAGAGAGAGAGAGAGAAGGCTAGAGAGAAAGAGAGTAAGAGGGAGATAGGAGAACATAAGAGAAGACAAAGAGAGAGGAGAATGGAGGAGAGAGAGGGGTAAGAGGTAAGAATGACAAGAAAGTAAGCAAGATGTAAGAGAGTTAGGTGGGGCTGAAAAGCCCTTTTTATGGTCTTTACTGTTGCTAAGTTACTGAGGAGGAGTTTAGCCTGAAGGTCAGAAGCTTGGGCCGTTGCCTTTGTGACTTCTAGCCATGCTCCTCTGGGGGCTGTAGGGGATGGTAACTTAGGCAGGAGCTAGAGTTCCAGGAGAATGAGAAATGCCTGCCGTGTCATGGAGGTGAATTATGATCTTGGGGTTCAGATCTCAGGTCAAATGGAGACCATCCTGTAGCCCAATTCCCCACACCCCCCTCTCTTTTTAATAAACAAAAGGGGGTGTCACTGGTGTGACTCTATCATTAGTTGTAAAAAATTAGAGTGGTGTGGAAGTATTAGAAGAAAATATATAGCCTAGAGAAGTAGCAGAACAAACCTAGAGTAGTAAGGATAGTTAAGGGTTACAGTTGAGAAGGCAATAGATTGTCTATTGTCTCAATCAATCAGTTGTTCCATGGGTAGTACAATTTGAGGATAATAACATCCATTTTGAACATCAATTAATTAATCTAGATAGACATTATGTTTTTCTCACTATCATGAAACTTTCCCCAAAGTTCATCAGCCATTTGACTTTAGCAAAAGAGTCCATCTGTAGCTGGAAGGTCCCAAGTTTGTCTTTTGTAGGGTTCATTCAGCACTTGTCTCAGGACCCTTCAGTGAGATGAGATTTTTGTAGGAAGGCAGCTTTTGTCTGTAGGTCCCAGTAGATGGCACTGTCTCAGGTGGATCTGTGGCAGCAGGCCCCTTGTGGAAATAGACCTTTATAGTAATTATAACATAGGAGCAGAACACCAGTAGAGGGTATCTGCACAGTGTGGATAGCAAAAGTTAAGCCTGATATGGATTGCTTCGGAGCACATCCCAGTCCATTTGGATGGCTAAGGAAGAAAATATCATGTTAATTGTGTGACTAGGTAGGCAGTTAAAAGTTCTTCTGTAAAATAATATTGGTTACTAATTAAGGATTGCATGACTTTTGCACAAGTTGATAGAATTTTTATCATATATTATGAATTCTAGAGAGAGAAAAAAGCATTTAGAAAACTAAGCAAGAAAATTTGGGGGTTAAAAAGTACGATTCAGTTATTTCTGTGGAGGAGCACAGCTTCAATGCAGTTTTCCAGGGATTATCTGGATGGGGGAGGTACATTGTACCCTGCAATCTTTCTTCTTCCTGTCCCCCCAGGAAAGCAGAAAGGAAAGGGTCAAGGTAAAGGGTTTAGCCAAAGTGCCTGTCCAGCCCTGCCACAGTGGATGCATTCACCCTGCCCAAGTGGCATTTGCCTTGGGTCTTTTGCCCCGCCCACCTGTTATTTACTTCTGTCTGCCCATCATGAGTTTTTATGCACGCCCTGGCACTGCCTTGTTTGCCAGACCTCAAACTGTGCCATCTTTGTTCCTTTGTCAGCAGGCCCACAACTCTACTGCATGAGGCAGGGCCAAAATCTAGGCATGGGCATCACGTCCACTTTTGTGCTCTCCTATGGTGGGGAGGGAGCAGCAGTGTTAAGAGCAACAGAGTTTAGAAGAGGCAAAGAGTTTAGAACAGTCACTGCTTAGTTGAGCCAGACAAACAGCTTAAAGCAAGAGCAAGGGGGAAGGGCTACAGAGAATGGCAGCTTTCTAGAAATTCCGCAGAATTCCATCATCACATTGGGACTGCAATGACTTCTGTATTGTGAAATAAATAGCTGCATGTTTTTCCCTTTCTCAGAAGAAAATATCAGTAGATTTGGTCTATCTGGACCAGAACTTGTAAAATGTTTATTATATATGTGAATACACACACACACACACACACACACACACACACACACACACACACATATTCTTTCTTTCAGCTCTGTTCTTTTAGAAGCCCAATTAAAAAAAGTTTAAGTACAATATGGCTTAAGAAGCCTTGACATTTTGTTATCTCTTTTTTATTCTGAGTTCATTTTTATTGATAAAAGCCAGGAGCCGTGGAGACACATAACATGGTACTACTATATTTGGGGTTTTAAAGTATCTCTATACTGATTTCCAGAATGGCTACATTACTTTACATTCTTACAATGGGATTTAGGGTTGTTTTTTACAGCAGGGATTATTGTTCATTTCCATGGTGACTTCTAATCAGCTTGGAGTGGAATCAAATGGTAAAGTACATTACATGTGTTTTTTTATGTTAGGCAGTGATGCTGAAATATTTTATGTATTCATTGACCAAGTTTACCTTCTCACTTGAAAAACATCTGTTGAGTTCCTTTTACTAATCACTGAATTGTTTATCTGTTCCTGTACTGTGTAATTTTTTTGTTGTTTTCCTGTACTCTATTAATGCCTTGTCAAAGAAGAGTTGACAAAGCTTATTGTTATTATGCAGATTGTCTTATTGGTGTCATGGTTTCTTTGCTGTTATGAAATGTATTTACTTAAAGCAATTTCAATTGCCAATTCTTTCTCTTATTTCAGAACCAGGCAACACTACTCAGAACATCATTGCTTAATCCTATATCATTACATTTAGAAGCAAAATGCTAATAAAGACAATCATATAAAACAGTTATAAACAGTGTAATAATGAGCAAAAGAAGCACCAAGTGTGGGAAAAAGGAAATGGAAAATATTTCCTTGTTTTATTTGAAACCTTCTTATAATTCTAATAAAAGAATCAAAATTTTATTATTTCATTTTCTTGCATGTAAGCACACAAATTTTCGTGCAGTGAGGGAAACTTGGAGCATCTCATATGAAAAGGACGAAGGATCTGCAGCAGACATCTTGGTTCTGGGACCCCGCCGAGAATATTCTGCAAAGGTGAGAGTGTGGAATACAGAAGCTAACAGCTTCTGGGACAGGAGGGAGCCACAGAGCCTCTAAGGCAGCCCCTTTTTCGGCCCCAGACATCCGGCCACTTTCCCAGCCAGATGATAGGGGTCCGCTCGGCCTGGGAGCGCTTGGCCTGAGCATTGGCTGAAGACATCTTGGTTCCAGGACTCCTCCGAGAGTATTCTGCACAGGTGAGAGTGTAGAATACAGAAGCTACAGCTTCTAGGACAGGCCAAAGCTACTCAGCCGCAAGACAGGTCCTGTTTTGGGCCTTCTTCGGCCAAGAGGGAGGTCCTAACACCAGATATCTGTACACCTTCTGTGTAAGAGTAGAGCTTGCCTGCAGAGAGTGTTCTGACCACTGAAACTCAGAGGAGAGAGGTAGCCTCCCAGATCTGCTGATAGAGGCTAACAGAATCACTTGAGGAACAAGCTCTAACCAGAGACGACTATATCAACAAACTCCAGAGATTACGAGATGGCAAAAGATAAACATAAGAATCTTACTATCAGAAAGCAAGACCACTCACTCACCATCACCAGAGCCCAGACCTCCCACCTCGCCCAATCCAGGGCACCCCAACACACCCGAAAAGCTAGACCTAGATCTAAAAGCATATCTCATGATGATGGGAGAGGACATCAAGAAGGACATTAATAACTCACTCAAAGAAATAAAGGAAAACACTGCTAAACTGGTAGAAGATCTTAAAGAGGAAGCACAAAAATCCCTAAAAGAATTACAGGAAAACACGATCAAACAGGTGATGGAATTGAATAAAACCATCCAAGACCTAAAAAAGGGAAGTAGACACGATGAGGAAAACCCAGTGAGGCAACGCTGGAGATAGAAACCCTAGGAAAGAAATCTGGAACCATAGATGTGAGCATCAGTGACAGAATACAAGAGATGGAAGAGAGAATCACAGGGGTGCAGAAGATTCCATAGAGAACATTGGCACAACAATCAAAGAAAATACAAAACTCAAAAAGATCCTAACTCAAAACATCCAGGAAATCCAGGACACAATGAGAAGACCAAACCTACGGATAATAGGAGTAGATGAGAATGAAGATTTTCAACTCAAAGGACCAGCAAATATCTTCAACAAAATTATAGAAGAAAACTTCGCTAACCTAAAGAAAGAGATGCCCATGAACATACAAGAAGCCTACAGGACTCCAAATAGACTGGACCAGAAAAGAAATTCCTCCCAACACATAATAATCAGAACAACAAATGCACTAAATAAAGAGAGAATATTAAAAGCAGTAAAAGAAAAGGGCCAAGTAACATATAAAGGCAAGCCTATCAGAATTACACCAGATTTTTCACCAGAGACTATGAAGGCAAGAAGAGTTTGGACAGATGTTATACAGACACTAAGAGAACACAAATGCCAACCCAGGATACTATACCCAGCCAAACTTTCAATAACCTTAGATGGAGAAACAAATGTATTCCACTACAGAACCAAATTCACACATTATCTGTCCACGAATCCAGCCCTTCAAAGGATAATAACAGAAAAAAAAAGAAACCAACATAAGGATGGAAACCACATCCTAGAAAAAAGCAAGAAGATAATCCCCCAACAAACCTAAAATAAGACAGCCACAAGAAAAGAATGTCAACTTTAACAACAAAAATAATAGGAAGCAACAATTACTTTTCCTTAATATCTCCTAATATCAATGGACTCAACTCCCCAATAAAAAGACATAGACTAATAGACTGGCTACACAAACAGGACCCAACATTTTGTTGCTTACAAGAAACACACCTCAGGGAAACAGACAGACACTACCTCAGAAAGAATGGCTAGAAAACAATTTTCCAAGCAAATGGTCTGAAGAAACAAGCAGGAGTAGCCATTCTAATATCTAATAAAATTGACTTCCAACCCGAGGTCATCAAAAAAGAAAAGCAGGGGCACTTCATACTCATCAAAGGAAAATCTTCCAAGAGGAACTCTCAATTCTGAATATCTATGCTCCAAATACAAGGGCAGCCACATTCATTAAAGGAACTTTAGTAAAGCTCAAAGCACACATTGCACCTCACACAATAATAGTGGGGGACTTCAACACACCCCTTTCACCAATGGACAGATCATGGAAACAGAAACTAAACAGGGAAACAGTGAAACTAACAAAAGTTATGAAACAAATGGATCTAACAGATATCTACAGAACATTTTATTCTAAAACAAAAGGATATACCTTCTTCTCAGCACCTCATGGTACCTTCTCCAAAATAGACCACATAATTGGAAACAAAACAAGCCTCAACAGATACAAAAAATATTGACATTGTTCCATGCATCCTATCAGATCACCATGGACTAAGGCTGATCTTCAATAACAAAATAAATAATAGAAAGCCAACATTCATGTGGAAACTGAACAACACTCTCCACAATGATACCTTGGTCAAGGAAGGAATAAAGAAAGAAATTAAGGACTTTTTAGAGTTCAATGAAAATGAAGCCACAACATACCCAAACTTATGGGACGCAATGAAAGCATTTCTAAGAGGAAAACCCATAGCTCTGAGTGCCTCCAAAAAGAAACTAGAGAGAGCACACATTAGTAGCTTGACAACACACCTAAAAGCTCTAGAACAAAAGGAAGCAAATTCACCCAAGAGGAGTAGACGGCAGGAAATAATCAAACTCAGGGGCGAAATTAACCAAGTGGAAACAAGAAGAAATTTTCAAAGAATCAACCAAACGTGGAGCTGGCTCCTTGAGAAAATCTACAAGATAGACAAACCCTTAGCCAGACTCACTAGAGGGCACAGGGAAAGCATCCTAATTAACAAAATCAGAAATGAAAAGGGAGACATAACAACAGATCCTGAAGAAACACAAAACACCATCAGATCCTTATACAAAAGGCTATACTCAACAAAACTGGAGAACCTGGATGAAATGAACAAGTTTCTAGACAGATACCAGGTACCAAAGTTAAATAAAGATCAGTTTAATGATCTAAACAGTCCTATATCCCCTAAAGAAATAAAAGCAGTCATTAATAGTCTCCCAACCAAAAAAAGCACAAGACAAGATGGGCTTAGTGCAGAGTTCTATCAGACCCTCAAAGAAGATCTAATCCCGGTTCTTCACAAACTACTCCACAAAATAGAAGTAGAAGGTACTCTACCCAACTCATTCTATGAAGCCACAATTACACTGATACCTAAACCACAAAAAGACCCAACAAAGATAGAGAACTTCAGACCAATTTCCCTTATGAATATCAATGCAAAAATCCTCAATAAAGTTCTTGCTAACCTAATCTAAGAACACATCAAAACAATCAATCATCCTGACCAAGTAGGTTTCATCCCAGGCATGCAGGGATGGTTCAATATATGGAAATTCATCAACATAATCCAGTATATAAACAAACTCAAAGACAAAAACTACACGATCATCTCAGATGCAGAAAAAGCATTTGACAAAATCCAACACCCATTCATGATAAAAGTCTTACCCCTCCATGAATTCTACTCCATAACCTGACACAGGAATTGTTAGCAAATCATGTGTCAGGTACAAAGTGTACTTGGCAAGGTGTCCCAGAAAGAGAGTGTAAGATCTGCAGCTGGTGGTACTCTCAGACTCACTAAGATTCATCAGTAGTACACTTAAGCCACCTCACATCTATTATCAAATGCTTTAAAACCTAGAACATTCCACCTCTTCAAGAGCCCATTCTGCCATGTTTTTCTCAGGGTTTCCCAATTAGTATTTCAGTGGGAGTCACTTATTAGTTGCCTCCAGGGGAAAGAATGAGGAGGAAGTAACTGAGACTACTTTAGGGGACATTGACTTCTCCACCTGAGATTTGTGTTTATATCCCTTCTACTTTCCTGTGTTCTCATCCTCTGGAACTGTTAAAAACCACTCACCTTTTGCCAGGCCACTTGTCAAGGAAGACAGCTATTATGCAGGCTAAATTTCTATAGAGACAAATGTGGGATACTTCTAGACAAACTGTCTTAAATTTTCTGCAAAACAGAGTCCTAGCTCTGAATTTAGAAGGCTGGCACAACCAACTTGCAAAGGATTAACCCCTGCTTAGTGTGCTTCATCACGAGCACAAATCTCTACACTTTTATACTCAAATGGGAGTCCTGAGTCACTTTTACTATGCTTTTGCATTCTGCTCACTCCGTCCTTTTCCCTGGACACTATCAATGCTAACAGTCATCTTTCTTCCAGGAAGTACAAGAAAGTCCTTTAAATAGACAATTGAATGAACCAAAGGATCGCAGCTTTGAAGAGGCTTTGGACATGATAGGAAGAATTGGAATGGTGCACTATACGAACATGAACAACATTGCTTTCAAACATTAGACTCATCATATCAATGTGCCTGGCCTTGAGTAGGGGGGGACATAGCCATTTCCAGAGCTCCTAAGCAGGAGCTCTGCCCAACTTTCTTCTGCCCAACCAGCACTTCAGACATTTATTGTCACAGGCATTGAAATTGTGGGTGTAATGTTCAGCGAAATAAAGTCTTTCTCTACTCCAGTGCTCTCCATGCTTCTGAAGTCTTTTTTTAAGGACTTGTGCTTCCCAGGAAAATGAGCATTGTTTGCTCTGCACACTTCTACAATGGTTTAAGCTGTCCATTTGGTCACAAATAAGCGAGCAATGACAAAACAGAGGGTTTGTTTTTGGACATGTTTTTTCATCTCCATAACCATGGCACATCTCTGACTTTAGTACAAACTCCCTTGTCCCAACCTATCAATTCTGCACTTGGGACTAGTGCTATCCAAAGCATCTATTCTCTCACAATCCACTTACCAGCCATGTCAAACCAGACCATGATCCTCTCCACCCTTTACCATTCATGATCTCATATATCTCATACTTCACACTGTGTTCTTCTGACATTCTTTCTCTGCAGAATCTATTTTTTTTTTTACAAGAGAAAAGCTGGTCCACTATTAGTGGGGACAGAATCAGATGGTCTTAGCAGCAAGAAACCTGTTCTTGAGTCCATGATTCTTTTCTATGTTTCAGTTGGGACATTCCTTGGTTGCTAGACCATGGGTGTCCTCCTTATTTCTCAGGTGAAAGTTGCAATTCCTCCACACAACTCTGCTCAGTGGAAGTGGCTCAGGTTCAATGTTGGTAAAATTTTTGCAAACCTTTGTGATACACATGGGAGGTTTGGTTTACTTAGTACTTTCTGAACTACCTTCCAGGATTCTTGAGTAAAGTCAAGTTGAAGACATAAATCAGACATATCCATCTTCATTACCTATGGAGAAGTATGGCCATCCTCTCTTACATATGCAGTTAGAGACACTAGCCCTGGGGTTATTGGTTAGTTCATATTGGTGTTCCTCCTATAGGGATGCAAAGCCCTTCATCTCCTTGGGTACTTTTTCTAGCTCCTTCATTGGGGACCCTGTACTCTGTCTAATGGATGACTGTGAGCATTCACTTCTGTATTAGTCGTGCAATGGCAGAGCCTCTCAAGAGACAGCTATTTGAGGATCCTGTCAGCAAGCTCTTGTTGGCATCTATAATAGTGTCTGGGTTTGGTGGTTGTTTATGGGATGGATCTCCAGGTGGGGCAGTTTCTGGATGGTCATTCTTTCAGTCTCTGCTCCACATTTTGTCTATGTAACTCCTTCCATGGGTATTTCATTCCCCCTTCTAAGAAGGATCAAAGTATCTACACTCTGGTCTTTCTAGTTCTTGAGTTTTAGGTTTTCTGCAAATTATATCTTGGATATTCTTAGTTTCTGGGCTAATATCCACTTATCAATGTGAGCATATCATGTGCATTCTTTTGTGACTGGTTTGCCTCAATCAAGATGATATCCTCCAGTTCTATCTGTCTGTCTAAGAATTTCATAAATCCATTGTTTTTAATAGCTGAGTAGTACTCCATTGTGTAAATGTACCACAGTTTCTGTATTCATTCCTATGTTAACAGACATGCAGGATCCTTCCAGCTTCTTGCTATTACAAATAAGTTTGCTATGATCATAGTGAAGCATGTGTCCTTATTACAAGTTGGAGCATCTTCTGGGAATATGCCCAAGAGTGGTATTGCTGGATCTTCTGGTAGTAATATGTTAAATTTTTTTTTGGGGGGGGGACCGCCAATCTGATTTCCAGAGTGTTTGTACCAACTTGCAATCCCACCAGGAACAGAGATATGTCACTTCTCTTGCACTTCCTTCCCAGCATCTCCTGACATCTGGATTTTTGATCTTATCCATTCTAACTGCTGTGAGGTGGAATCTCAGTGTTGTTTTGATTTGCATTTCACTGATGATTAAGGGTGCTGTACTTTTTATTTTTTTTGTGCTTCTCAGGCATTTTGTATTCTTCAGTTGAGAATTCTTTGTTTAGCTCTTTACCACTTTTTAAAATAGGGTTATTTGTTTTTCTGGAGTCCAACATCTTGAGTTCATTATATATATTGGATATTAGCACCCTATCAAGTTTAGGATTGGCAAAGATCTTTTCCCAATTTGTGGTTGCCTTTTTGCTTTATTGACAGTGTCTTTTGTCTTACAGAAGCTTTGCAATTTTATGAGGTCCCATTTGTCGATTCTTGATCTTACAACACAAGCCATTGTTATTCTGTTCAGGATTTTTTTTCCCCTGTGCCCATATCTTCGAGGCTTTTTTTCACTTCCTCCTGAATAAGTTTCAGTGTTTGTGGCATTATGTGGATTACCTTGATCCACTTAAACTTGAGTTTTGTACAAGGAGTTAAGGATGGGTCAATTCACATTCTTCTACATGCTAACTGCCAGTGGAGCCAGCACCATTTGTCGATAATGCTGTCTTCTTTCCACTGGATGGTTGTAGGTCCTTTGATAATGATCAAGTGACCAGAGGTGTGTGGGTTCTATTCCACTGATTTACCTGTCTGTCACTGTAACAGTAACATGCAGGTTTTTTTTTTAATTAAAATTGCTTTGTAGTACAGCTTGAAATCAGGGATGGTGATTTCACCAGAGGTTCTTTTATTGTTAAGAATTGTTTTTGCTATCCTAGATTTTTTTGTTATTCCAGATGAATTTACAAACTTCTCTTTCTACCTCTGTGCAGAATTGAGTTGGAATTTTGATGAGATTGCATTGAATCTATACATTGTTTTTAGCAGGATAGCCATTTTTACTATATTAATCCTGCTAATCCATGAGCATAGGAGATCCTTCCATCTTCTTAGATATTATTTTATTTCTTTCTTCAGAGACTTGAAGTTCTTATAAAAGAGATCTTTCACTTCTTTAGTTAGAGTCACACCGTGGTATTTTATAATATTAGTGATTATTTTGAAGGATATTTTTTCCATAATTTCTGTCTCAGCCTATTTATTTTTTGTGTAAAGAAAGGCCACAGATTTGTTTTGGTTAATTTTAGGTCCATCTGATTTACTGAAGTTGTTTATCAGATTTAGGTGTTTTCTGGTGGAATTTTTAGGGTCTCTTATATATACTATCATATCATCTGCAAATAGTGATATTTTGAATTCTTCATCTTGTCTTTCTATTCCTTTGATCTCCTTTTCTTGTCTATTTTTTCTGGCTACAGCTACAAGTACTATACTGAATAGGTAGGGATAGAGTAGGCAGCCTTATCTAGTCCCTGATTTTAGTGGGACTGCTTCAAGTTTCTCTTCATTTACTTTGATGTTGGCTACTAGTTTGCTGTATATTGCTTTTATTATGGTTAGGTATGGTCCTTGAATTCCTATTCTTTCCAAGACTCTATCATGAGTGGGTGTTGGATTTTGTAAATGTATTCTCAGCATCTAATGAGACTATCATATGGTTTTTGTCTTTTTGTTTTTTTATATACTAGATTATGTAGATGGAATTCTATATATTAAACCATCCCTCCATCCCTGGGAACAAGCCTACTTGATCATGGTGGATGATCATTTTGATGTGTTCTTGGATTCGGGTTTGTGCGAATTTTATTGAGCATTTATGCATCGATATTCATAAATGAAATTCGTCTGAATTTCTGTTTCTTTGTTGGGTATTTACGTGGTTTAGGTATCAGCGTAACTGTGGCTTCATAGAATGAATTGGGCAGGGTACCTTCTGTTTCTATTTGGTGGAATAGTTTGAGGAGTATTGGAATTAGGTCTTCTTTGAAGGTCTGAGAGAACTCTTTACTAACCCATCAGATACTGTGCTTTTTCTGTTTGGGAGACTATTAATGACTATTTATATTTATTTAGGGAAAATGGGACTGTTTAGATTGCAAGTCTGATCCTAAATTAACTTTGGTACCTGGTATCTGTCTAGGAAATTGTCTATTACATCCAGTTATTCCAATTTTGTTGAGTATAGCCTTATGTAGTAGGATCTGATGATGTTTTGGATTTCCTCAGATTCTGTTGTTATGTCTCACTTTTCTTTTCTGATTTTGTTAATTAGGATACTGTCCCTGTGCCCTCTAGTTAGTCTGGCTAAGTGTTTATCTATCTTGTTGATTTTCTCAAAGAACCACCTCCTGGTTTGGTTGATTCTTTGTGTAGATTTTTTTGTTTCTGTTTGATTGATTTTAGCACTGAGTTTGATTATTCCCTGCTTTCTACTCATCTTGGGTGAATTTGCTTCTTTCATTCTAGAGGTTTTAAAGTGTGCTGTCAAGCTTCTCCCATATTCTGTCTCTTAGATTTTCTTTGGCAGCACTCAAAGCTACCATTTTTCCTCTTAATACTGCTTTCATTGTGTCCCATAAGATTGGATATTTTGTGGCTTCATTTTCATTAAACTCTAAAAAGTCTAATTTCTCCCTTTATTTTTTCTTTGACCAAGTTATCATTGAGTAGATTCCTGTTCAGCTTCCATGTGTATGTGAGCTTTCTATTATTTATTTTTGTTATTAAAGAACAGCCTTAGTCTGTGGTGATCTGATAAGATGAATGGGATTATTTCAATATTTTTGTACCTTTTGAGGCCTGCTTTGTGACTGATTATATGGTCAGGTTTGGAAGAGGTACCATGAGGTACTGAGACAATGTATATCTTTTTTGTTTTAGGATAAAATGTTGTAGCCTGGTGTGGTTGCATATACCTTTAATCCCAGCACTCTGGAGGCAGAAGCAGGCAGATATCTGAGTTTGAGGTCAGCCTGGTCTATGCAGTGAGTTCCAGGATAGACAGGGCAGCACAGAGAAACCCTGTCTCGAAAAACCACAATTATATACTATAGATATCTATTAATCATTTGTGTTTCATAACTTTGGTTTGTTTCACTGTGTCTCTCTTTAATTTATGTTTCCAGGATCTACACATTGAAAGAGTGGGGTGTTGAAGTCTCCCAGCATTTTTATTTGTTGTGCAATGTATGTTTTGAGCTTTACTAAAGTTTCTTTAATGAATGTTGATGCCCTTGCATTTGGAGCATAGATGATCATAATTGAGAGTTCATCTAGTAAATTTTACTTTTGATGTGTATGAAGTGTTCCTCATCTTTTTTGATAATATTAGTTTGAAAGTTGATTTTCTTCAATATTAGAATGGCTATGCCAGCTTGTTTCTTGGGACCATTTGATTGGAAAATTTTTTCCCAGCCTTTCACTCTAAGGTAGTGTTTGTCTTTGTCACTGAGATGGGTTTCCTCTATGGAGCAAAATGTTGTTTCCTGTTCATGTAACCAGTCTATTAGTCTATGTCTTTTTATTGGGGTATTGACTACATTGATATTAAGAGATATTAAGGATATTTCATTCTTCCTTCATGTTATTTTTGTTGTTAGAGTTGGAATTTTGTTCATGTGGCTATCTTCTTTTAGGTTTATTGAAATATTACTTTCTTGCTTTTTCTTGAGCTTAGTTTCCCTCCTTGAGTTGGAATTTTCCTTTTATTACTGTTTGAAGGGCTGGATTTGTGGAAAGACATTGTGTAACTTAGATTTTTTCATGGAACACTATGGTTTCTCCATCTATAAGAACTGAGAGTTTTACTGGGTATAGTAGCCTGGGTTGACATTTGTGTTCTCTTAGGTTCTATATGACATCTGCCCAGGATCTTCTGGCTTTAATAGTCTCTGGGAAGAAGTCAGGTGTAATTCTGATAGGTCTGCCTTTATATATTACTGTACTTTTTGCCTTACTGCTTTCAATATTCTTTCTGTGTTTTGTGCATTTGTTGTTTTGATTATTATGTGACAGGAGGAATTTCTTTTCTGGCCCAAACTACTTGGAGTTCTGTAGGCTTCATGTATATTCATGGACATCTCTTTCTTTACATTGTGGAAGTTTTCTTCTCTAATTTTGTTGAAGATATTTGCTGGCCCTTTAAGTTGAAAATCTTCCTTCTCACCTATACGTATTATTCTTAGGTTTGGTCTTCTCATTGTGTCCTGGATTTCCTGGATGTTTTGAATTAGGATTATTTTGCATTTCACATTTTCTTCAATTATTGTGTCAATGTTTTCTATGGTATCTTCCTCACCTGAGATTCTCTCTTCAATCTCTTGTGCTCTGTTTTTTATGCTTGCATCTATGGCTCTTGACTTCTTTTTTAGGTTTTCTATTTCCAGAGTGGTCTCCCTTTGTGATTTCTTTATTGCTTCTACTCCCATTTTTAGATCCTGGATGGTTTTATTCAATTCTTTCACCTGTTTGGATGCATTCTCCTGTATTTCTTTAAGGGAGTTATTTATGTCCTTCTTATACTACTCCATCATCATCATCATCATCATGATGTGAAGTGACTTTAGATCTATATCTTGCTTTTCTGGTGTGATGCTGTATCCTGGACTTGCTATGGTGGGAGAGATTAGTTCTGATGATGCCAAGTAATCTTTGTTTCTGTTGCTTCTATTCTTATGCTTGCCTCCCAACATCTGATTATCTCATGTGCTCCCTGCCCTCTATATATCTGATTAGAGCCTGTCCTTCCTCTAATCCCAGTTGAGACAGAACTTCTCAGATTCCAGCTTTATTGGGATCCTCTCATTCTGGGATCCTGTGATGCTGAGATTCTGGGTGTGTCAGAGTTCACGGCAGTCAAGCATCCTCTGAGACCTTGATATCCTGGTTTGACCAAGCTTCCAGGGTCCTGTAATCCTTGGATCCAAAGAACCTGTGTGTGTTAGTGCCCCTGTCAGTGATATCTCTCTCTGGGACTGTGGTGCTGTTCACTGAGTTCAAATCCAAGGTAGACCAATGGTGACCAGAAGGAACCCAAGCCACTCATAGAGCAGGATTCCTGGTCCATGCTGCAGCTGGCTCAAGGCACTCCAGGTTATGCTGGAACAGATAGTGTTTTCCACTCATCAGTGATCCTAAGTTCCTGAGTGCTAGGGCATCTGGGAGCTTGAGAGTCCTCTGGGGACAATCGTACTGTATGCCTAGTTTGGACCCAACGTGGTCAGGCACTTTTAGGTTTTATGGGATTATATTTTTAGTGGTCTGATCAGGATGGATTTAAAGGAATATGATACCTTGCCATTTATCATTATTACAATGTTACTTTTAATCTTGGTTTACTAGATCTTCTCAAAAGAGAGCCCTAGAAAAAATTATGAACCATAGAAATGGGATTAGAGAATTTTATATGTCATAATAATAAGTGACACAGGAAAAAATAGAGATTGGAGACAGGAGCTGTGAAAGAGGTTAGAACAAAAATGCAGAATTTCATAGATAAAACCGATCAAAAAAAAAAAAAAGAGGTGAATTTAAGACTTGCCAACACAGGTTAGCAAACACTGATATTAAAGATATAGGATTTTATACGTTGTGATTAGCAACAAAGAGAGGAAAATGAAGTTTGGAGACAGATTCTGGAAAGGATGTTAGAAACCAAAATTCAGAATCTCATAGATCAGTCTAAACAGCAAAGAGATAGCAATAAAATTTGGAAGCAGAGTCTAGAGGATAATTTACTAAATTTATCAAATCAAAATAATGTAGATGCAACAATATCAGAATTACACTACCACTATTTCTAAAATTCAGCTATTTGAGGAGGGTTTTTCTGATGTAGAGGTGCAGGCTGAATATGATGAAGAAACCTTGACATTTCATAGTTTGGCAGTGCTAAATACCTGGGACAACTTCACAAAATGGGAAAGACTTGAATAAACCATCAGGCAATATCCAAAAAATCATTTCCTGACTTTTTGCAAATGTTGATTTCTGCTGTAGAAAAGAGTATATTGGATTAGGAAGAAAGACACTTATCCAGTTTCTAGATTTTGAAAATGCAAATGGTGAATGCAGAGAAGTAATTAGCCATTGAAGACAGGGACAGCAGCAATAGATGAGTGGATTAGATATACAGCTGATGCTAGATCTCTTTCATGTGGTATGACCTTAATAGTAGCTGTCACTAGAGGCCTTGAAATGACCCAAATTTTAAACGTCTTAATTGTAGTGAGCAGTTTGTTTGTTTGTTTCAAAATAAAGTGCAAAAAAATACAAATTGATCCCAAAAGAGAATCTATGCCTCCTGGAATAAATAATAGATGTGGCAAAAGCTCATATTGTACTAGGTAATGTAAATCAGCAACAGGCAAATTGGGTAGCTCTTTATAAAAAAAAAAAGAAAGAAAGAAAAAAAGAAAAGAAAAGAAACAAACCCAGGTGAAATCTTTTAGGTCCTAATGCCAAACAGTGAAAGTACTCTTTCTCAGGACAATTAAATAAGACTGCTCTGAAATAGTCACTCTGAGACCATTTAACAAGGCCAAGGCAAATTCTATAGACAATTCAAAAAACCTAAAGGGAATCCAAAGAGAAATACTTTGGCAAACTTCTATGGATAATCAAAGTCCAAAGCTCAAGATAATTAGCAAACAATATAGAAATTGAAGGAATAGTCAATACTGGAGCAGATGTTACCACTATCTCTCCAAAATCTTGGTCTGCAGGTTGGCCAATTTAAGAGGTAGATATTTAATTTCAGGAGTTGGGACTTTCTCACAAATAAAACAAATCACCAAGTGGCTTAAATGTGAAGGTTTCAGATAGAAAAATTAAGTCCATAAGTGGTTATAGTGATAACCTTATGGGGAAGAAATATGTTACAACGGTGGAAAACATTTTCAGAGGCTGGTCATAAAATGGGTCAGGCTCCTAATTAAAAAAAATAAATTCATTAAAAAATGTTTTCAGGAACACCTGTGGGAGCCATCTCTGGTCCTGGATCTCTCAGCTACATAGTTTCTGGGACAGGCAGAAGTGGCACAGCTTTCAGGGCAGACACTGTTTCGGGCTCCAGACATTTGGGCACCTTCTGCACCAGAGGAGAAGTGTGGAGGGCTTTGCAGGAGCAACTGGGGGGGGGTCAACTCTGGTCGAGGATCTCTCAGGGATTAGTCTGCTCAGGTGAGAGTGTGGGCTACAGAAGCTACACAGCTTCTGGTACAGGCCCAATCGACACAGCTTCTGGGGCAGGCCTTGTTTCAGGCCTTCATCTTCAGCTAGGAGGCAGGTCTGAACACCAGATGTCTGTGCACCTTCCCTGCAAGAGGAGAGCTTGCCTGAAGAGAATACTCCGACTACTGAAACTCAGGAGAGAGCTAGAATCCCAGGTCTGCTGACAGAGACTAACAGAATCATGAGAGGAAAACCTCCAACCAGAGACAACTTTAACAACTAACTCCAGAGATTGCCAGATGGAGAAAAGCAAACATGAGAATCTAACTAACAGAAACCAAGACCACTCTCCATTATCAGAATCCAGCACTCCCACCTCAGCCAGTCCAGGATACCCCAACACACCCAAAAAGCTAGACTCTGATTTAAAAGCATATCTCATGATGATGGAAGAGGACATCAAGAAAAACTTCAATAACTCACTTAAAGAAACACTGCTAAAGGGGTAGAAGTCCTTAAAGAAAAACAGGGAAACACAACCAAACAGGTGATGGAATTGTACAAAACCATACAATACCTAAAAAGGGAAGTAGAACCAATAAAGAAAACCCAAAGTGAGACAAGGCTAGAGATAGAAACCCTAGGAAAGAAATCTGGAATCATGCATGTGAGTATCAGCAACAGAATGCAAGAGAAGGAAGAGAGAATCTCAGGTGCACAAGATTCCAAGGAGAACATGGGCACAACAATCAAAGAAAATACAAAAAGATCCTAACTCAAAACATCCAGGAAATCCACGAAACATTGAGAAGACTAAACGTATGGATAATAGGAGTAGATGAGAATGAAGATTTTCAACTTAAAGGGCCAGCAAATATCGTCAACAAAATTATAGAAGAAAACTTCCCAAACCCAAAAGAAAGAGATGTCCATGAACATACAAGAAGCCTACAGAACTCAAAATAGACTGGACCAGAAAAGAAATTCCTCCCAATATATAATAGAACAACAAATACAATAAATAAAGACAAAATACTAAAAGCAGTAAAGTTAAAAGGTCAATTAACATATAAAGGCAGGCCTATTAAAATTGCACCAGACTTCTCACCAGAGACTATGAAAGCCAGAAGATCCTGGACAGATGTTATACAGACACTAAGAGAACACAAATACCAGCCCAGGCTACTATACCCAGCAAAACTCTCAATTACCATAGATGGAGAAACCAAAGTATTCCATGACAAAACCAAATTCACACATTATCTTTTCGTGAATCCAGCCCTTCAAAGGATAATAACAAAAAAATAACAACAACAACAACAAAAAAAAAACAGAAAAAAACAAAACAAAACAAACAAACAAAAAAACAAAAAACAACAACAACAACAAAAAATACAAGAACAGAAACTAAGCCCTAGAAAAAGCAAGAAAGTTATACTTCAACAAACTTAAAAGAAAACAGCCACAAGAACAGAATGCCATCTCTAAGAAAAAAATAGGAATCAACAATTACTCTTCCTTAATATCTCTTAATATCAATGGACTCCATTCCCCAATAAAAAGACATAGACTGACAGAGTAGCTACACAAAAAGGACCCAACATTTTGCTGCTTACAGGAAACTCATCTCAGGGAAAAAGACAGACACTATCTCAGAGTGAAAGGCTGGAAAACAATTTTACAAGCAAATGGTCTGAAGGAACAAGCTGGAGTAGCCATTCTAATATCAAATAAAATCGACTTCCAACCCAAAGTTATAAAAAAAGACAAGGAGTTGCACTTCATACTCATCAAACATAAAATCTTCAAAGAGGAACTCTCAATTCTAAATATCTACGCTTGAAATGCAAGAGCAGCCACATTCCTTACAGAAACTTTAGTAAGGCTCAAAGCACACATTCTACCTCACACAATAATAGTGGGAGACTTCAATGGATAGGTCGTGGAAACAGAAACTAAACAGGGACACAGTGAAACTAACATAAGTTACTAAAGAAATGGATTTAACAGATATCTACAAAACATTTTATCCTAAAACAAAAGGATATAACTTCTTCTCAGCACAAAACTGACCATAGAATTGAACATAAAACAGGTCTCAACAAATACAAAAATATTGAGATTTTCCCATTCATTCTATCAGATAAGCATGGACTAAGGCTTATCTTCAATAACAACATAAATAATAGAAAGCTAACATTCACATGGAAACTGAACAACATTCTAGTCAATGATACCTTGGTCAAGGAAGGAGTAAAGAAAGAAATTAAAGACTTTTTAGAGTTTAATGAAAAGTAAGCCACAGCATACCCAAACTTTTGGGACACAATGAAAGCATTTTTAAGAGGAAAATTCATAGCTCTGAGTGCCTCAAAAAAGAAACTAGAGAGAGCACACACTAACAGCTGAACAACACACCTAAAAGATCTAGAACAAAAGGAAGCAATTCATCCAAGACGAATAGACAGCAGGAAATAATCAAAATCAGTGGTGAACTAAACCAAGTGGAAACAAGAAGAACTATTCAAAGAATCAAGCAAAGCAGGAGTTAGTTCATTGAGAAAATCAACAAGATAGATAAACCCTTAGCCAGACTCACTTGAGGGCACAGGGACAGAATCCTATAACGAAATCAAAAATGAAAAGTGAGACATAACATCAGATACTGAAGAAATTCAAAATACTATCAGTTCCTTCTACAAAAGGCTATACTCAACAAAACTGAGAATCTGGATGAATGGACAAATTTCTAGACAGATAGCACGTACCAAAGTTTATTCAGGATTAGATTAATGACCTAAACAGTCCTATATCCCTTAAAAAAATAAAAGCAGTCATTAATAGTCTCCCAACCAAAAAAAGCCCAGGACCAGATGGGTTTAATGCAGACTTCTATCAGTAATTCAAAGATCTAATTCCAGTTCTTCTTAAACTATTACACAAACAGAAAAAGAATGTACTGTACCCAATTCATTCTAGGAGGACGTAATTACTCTGATACCTAAACCACATAAAGACCCAACAAAGATAGAGAATTTCAGACCAATTTCCCTTATGAATATTGATGAAGAATACTCAATAAAATTCTCGCTAACTGAATCCAAGAACATATCAAAACAATCATACATCCTTACCAATTAGGTTTCATTCCAGGGATGCAGGGATGGTTTAATATACGGAAATCCATCAACGTAATCCACTATATAAACAAACTCAAAGACACAAAACACATGATCATCCCGTTAGATGCTGAGAAATCATTTGACGAAATCCAACACACATTCATGATAAAAGTCTTGGAAAGATCAGGAATTCAAGGCCCATAGCTAAACATAATAAAAGCAAACTACAGCAAACCAGTAGCCAACGTTAAACAAAATGTTGAGAAACTCGAAGCAATCCCACTAATCAGGGACTAGACAAGGCTGCCCACTTTCTCCCTCTCTATTCAATATAGTATGTGAAGTTCTAGCCAGAGTAATTTGACAACAAAAGGACATCAAGGGGATACAAATTGGAATGAAACAAGTAAAAATATAACTATTTGTAAACGATATGATTGTATATATATATAAGTGACCCCAAAAATTCCACCAGAGAACTCCTAAACCTGATAAACAGTTTCAGTGAAGCAGCTGGATATAAAATTAACTCAAACAAGTCAATGACCTTTTTATTACACAAAGGATAAACAGGCTGAGAAAGAAATTAGGGAAACAACACCCTTCACAATAGTCACAAATAATATAAAGTACCTTGATGTGACTAACTAAGGAAGTGAAAGATCTGTATGATAAGAACTTCAAGTCTCTGAAGATAGAAATCAAAGAAGATCCCAGAAGATGGAAAGATCTCCCATTCTCATAGATTTGCGGCAGGATCAATATAATAAAAATGGCTATCTTGCCAAAAGCAATCTACAGCTTCAATGCAATCCCCATCAAAATTCCAACTCAATTCTTCACAGAGGTAGAAAGAGAAGGTTGTAAATTCATCTGGAATAACAAAAAAACCTAGGATAGCAAAATCTCTTTTCAATGATAAAAGAACCTCTGGTGGAATTCACCATGCCTGATCTAAAGCTGCACTACAGTGAAATTGTAATAAAAACGGCATGGTACTGGTATAGCAACAGACAAGTAGAGCACTGGAATAGAACTGAAAACTTAGAAATTAACTCACACACCTATGGTCACTTGATCTTTGACAAGGGAGCTAAAACCATCCAGTGGGAAAAAAAGACATCATTTTCAAAAATTGGTGCTGGCTCTTCTGGTGGTTATCATTAAAAGAATGAAAATTGATCCATTCCTATCTTCTTGTACTAAGGTCAAATCTAAGTGGATCAAGGAATTTTACATAAAACCAGAGACACTGAAACTTATAGAGGAGAATTGAGGAAAAGTCTGGGCAAAGGGGAAAAATTCCTGAATAGAACAACAATGGCTTGTGCTGTAAGATCAAGAATCGACAAATGGGAACTCATAAAATTGCAAAGCATCTGTAAGGCAAAAGACACTGTCAATAAGACAAAAAGGCCACCAACAGATTGGGAAAGGATCTTTACCAATCCTAAATAAGATAGGGGAATAATTTCCAATATACACAAAGAACACAAGAAGGTGGACTCCAGAAAAACAAATAACCCCATTAAAAATTGGGGCTCAGAGCTAAACAAAGAATTCTTACCTGAGGAATACTGAATGGCGGAGAAGCACCTGAAAAAATGTTCAGCATCCTAAATCATCAGGGAAATGCAAATCAAACAACCCTGAGATTCCACCTCACAACAGTCAGAATGGCTAAGAACAAACATTCAGGTGAAATCAGATACTGGCGAGTATGTGGAGAAAGAGGAACACTCCTCCATTGTTGGTGGGATTACAAGCTTGTACAAGCACTCTGGAAATCAGTCTGGCGGTTCCTCAGAAAATTGGACATAGTACTACTTGAGGATCCCTCAATACCTCTCCTGGGCATATATCCAGAGATGTTCCAACCAGTAAGAAGGACACTTGCTCCACTATGTTCATAGCAGCCTTATGTATAATAGCCAGAAGCTGGAAAGGACCCAGATATCCCTCAACAGAGGAATGGATACAGAAAATGTGCTACATTTACACAATGGAGTAAGCAGCCTTATGTAGAATAGCCAGAAGCTGGAAAGAACCCAGATGTCCCTCAACAGAGGAATGAATACAGAAAATGTGGTACATTTACACAATGGAGTACTACTCACCTGTTAAAAAGAATGAATTTATGAAATTCCTCGGCAAATGGATGGACCTGGAGGGCATCATCCAGAGTGAGGTAATCCAATCACAAAAGAAATCACATGATATGTACGCACGGATAAGTGGATATTAGCCCAGAAACCTAGAATACCCAAGATACAATATACAATTTGCAAAACACATGAAACTCAAGAAGGAAGACCAGAGTGTGGGCACTTAGACCCTTCTTAGAATTGGGAGCAAAACACCCATGGAAGGAGTTACAGAGACAAAGTTTGGAGCAGAGAGGAAATGATGGACCTTCTAGAGACTGCCATACCTGGGAATCCATCCCCTAATCCTCCTCCAAAAGCTAACTATTGCATAAACCAGCAAGATTTTGCTGAAAGGACCCTGATATAGCTGTCTCTTGTGAGGGTATGCCGGTGCCTGGCAAACACAGAATTGGATGCTCACAGTCAGCTATTGGATGGATCACAGGGCCCCCAATGGAGGAGCTAGATTAAGTACCTAAGGAGTTAAAGGGCTCTGCAACCCTATAGGTGGAACACCAATATGAACTAAACCCTGGAGCTCTTGTCTCTAGCTGCATATGTAGCAGAAGATGGTGTAGTTGGACATCATTGGGAAGAGAGGCTCCTTGGTCTTGCAAACTTTATTTGCCTCAGTACAGGGGAACATCAGGGCCAAGAAGTGGGAGTGGGTGGGTAGGGTAGTGGGGATAGAGGTTATGGGGGACTTTGGGATAGCATATGAAATGTAAATGAAGAAAATACCTAATTCTAAAAATATGAGGATATTGAGGGCAGGGCAGTGGTGGCACATGCCTTTATTCCCATTACTTGGGAAGCAGAGGCAGGTGGACCTCTGAGTTCAAAGCCATCCTGGTCTACAGAGTGAGTTGCAGGACAGCTGGGCTATACAAAGAAACCCTGTCTTGAAAAAACTAAACAAACAAACAAAACCAAAAAAAAAAAAAAAGAGAGAGGGTTTTGAGTTCTGTGGATACTATAATGTCTGGACCAGGAAGACACAGATGATCCAATTATATACAAACCATGAGTCTTCTAATCTTCATTTTCTGTAAAATTCCCAGAGAGGCAGCTATCCTTGCTATGTGTGCACTTCCTCGGGGGCCAAAAAGTCAAAAAGGGCTGTTCACCAAAGCTATCGAACAGCTCACTGCCATTCCTACCTGAGGAGAAATGGAAATATCTCAACAGTCACTGAAGGAGTCCCAGTATCTGTCAGGGGAGCCAAAACACAGTTCTCTAGTAAAAAAGTTGAAACACTCAAAAAATGGAGGGGGGAGGCATGAAAAAAGCCCTTCCTCTGGGGTTGGGAGATACTCATGTTTTTTCGAAACATCTAATTTACTGTCCAGTTTATGGCATCCTTTTACTGAGTGCTGTTTCTTCCGAGACCTTAATAGTGTGCACAGAGTTTACAATCTTTGTCACTTGTGGGTAATGGACAAGTATGAGGGGTCAGCGTGTCACTTGATACATTTCTATCCAGAATGTTTATTAACCACATTATTTTCTTGCATTTTTAAAATAAAAGATATGTGCCACACAAAAAAAATGTTTTCAAAAACAGTTACAGACTGTCCAGGCTATCCATAAAGATGATAGAGCAGGAGCTGACAGTTCATATTTACATTAAAGACCCATTGCTAGTAAAACATCAACAGTCTTAACACGAAGGTGGTTAACTGACCAACCCATTTGTATTGACCAATGTTCTATTACAAAAGAAAAACTACAGTCTTTAGACCAGCTAGTCCAGGAGCAGCTGGGAGTTTTGTATATAGAGAAGTCCTCCAGCCCTTGAAATTCTCCACTATTTTATATTAAAAAGATGTCTAGAAAATGGAGAATGTTGACAGATTTCAGAGCAATTAATAAGATTCATTATCAATGGGTTCTCTGCAGCTTGGAATCACATTGTCATCCTTGTTGCGTAAGGAATAACCTATCATAGTGATTGATCTAAAAGATTGCTTTTTCACAATTCTTCTACATGAACACAATAAGGAAATGTTTGCTTTCTCCTTTCTTACCTTTAATAGAATTTTCCAATAAAAAGATATCATTGGAAAAACCTGCCATAAGGAATATTAATAGCCCTACCTTGTGTCAATATTTTATACATCAACAATTGTAGATGATTTATAAACAGTTTCCTCAATCCACTATGTATCATTATATAAATGGCATTCATGTTCGTTTGGGTTTTAATTCTGTGAACAGATACCATGATCAAGACAACTCTTATAAGAATATTTAGTTGGGGCTGGCTAACAGGTTCAGAGTTTTAGTCCATTGTCATCAAAGTGGGAGCAGGGCAGTATCCAGGCTGGATTGGTGCAGAAGTAGCTGAGAGTTCTACATCTTCTTCTGAAGGCTGCTTGTGGAAGACCAGCTTCTAGGCAGTGAGATTTAGGATATTATACCCCACACTCACAGTGACACACTTACTCCAACAAGGCCATACCTACTAATAGTGCCACTCCCTGGGCCAAGCATATACAAACCATCACAACATCCTATTGGCTGGCTCAGATATAAATATCCTAGAAAGAATGTTTGATATGTTAAAAAACAAACAAACAAACAAAAGACCACTGACAAGAAGAAAAAACCTTGCCTCACTTGGGATTGTAAATCACTCTTGAGAAAATACAAAGAGGGGATTCTAATAATTATATAGGATATAGAATATCTCTATAAAATTTAGGCCTCAAAAGATGCAAATCTGTAGAGACCAGTTAAGGACTCTTGATGGTTTTCAGAGGCTACTAGCAGATATTAATTAGCTGGGGCCTGCAATTGGCTTGCCTCTTCAAGACCTAAGCAATTTATTTCAAACCTTACATGATGACAAAGATTGAAGTGCCCCAGGAAGTTATAAGCTGAGGCTGACAAAGTTAGCTCTGGTTGAAAGGAAATTAGAGGATACTCATCTAGATCATATTGATTCAAAGCTGCCCTGCATCTAGTTATCTCCCTACCTTACAGGAATTCTTGCAGACAGAAGATTATGACTTAGAATGGAATTTTTAGCACATAAACAAAATAAGAATTTTAAAAAACCTACATAGAAAACATTGCTGAATTGATACTAAAAGGAAAAATAAGACTTTGAAATTTAGCTGGAATGGGTCCTGCTGAAATCATTGTATATTTTATTAATGCTAAGAAGCTAACACACAAGATGGACATTGGCAAAAAGAGTGCAAGAATTTTTTGGGGAAAGAATAATAACAAATATCATAAAAGAAAGTGACTTCAGTTCATAAAAATAACTAATTGGATTCTTCCTATTATAACAAAAAGAACTCCAATTCCTAGAACCTCTACATTTTACACTAAGGCTAATTAATCAGGAAAGGCAGGATATAAATCAGATGATAGCAGCAAGGTAGTTGATTGTCCCTATAAATTGGTTCCAAAATCAAATTATATGCAATACTTATGGTGTTATCTGATTTTCAAGAGTCTCTTAATACAGAAGTTGATGTTCAATATGCAGAAATGGCTGTTTTACCGATAGAGACTGCTGAACCTATTCAGGATGATTCTGAATTGAATTCACTGTTTATTCAGCTACAACAAATGGTCAGGACTAGGAGTCTTCCACTGTATATAACACACATAAGATACCATACAGGCCTGCCAGGCCCTCTGGTGCAAGGTAATAATGAAATGATCAGATATTGTTAAAAAGTCTACTATTGTCTTCAGAATTCCATAAAACATACCATGTTAACAGAAAAGGTTTAAAAAGAGAATTCTCTCACACTTGGCAACAAGCCAAGGAAATTTTTTCTCTTAATACTTGCTCATATATAGCAAAACTGAATTACCTACTGGAAGTATCCCTAAAAGTAACCCCCCAAATGAAACATGGCAGGTGGATATATTCAAATTTATAGTTTTTGGTAAAGTATGATATGTGCATCATACAATAGACATGCATTCCGTATTTAAATGGGCAAATGCCTTAACATACAAAAAGGCTGATTCTGTAATAACCCACGTCTTAAAAGTTATAACCATTATGTAAATACCCACACAAATACACATACAATGTCCTGGCATATGTATGTAATAATAATAAACATTTTTTACATATTATAATATATAACATGTTATAGGCATATCATATAATCCTACCAGACTAGCAATAGTGGAGAAATCTAATAGTACTTTAAAAGAGATTCTTAACAGAGAAAGTGGGGCAAAAAAGACACCCTCCTCACAGAGATAGCTTATATAGGGCTTTATTACCCTTAATTATTTAAATGCAAATGAACAAAAACTATGTCTGCTGAAAGACATTGGATTGTGTGGGTGGGTGGGTGGGGGTGGAAACTGCTAAACTAAACCAGCCTGTTTATTTTAAGGATGTTCTAATATCAGAATGGAAAACAGAAAAGGCATAACAGGGGTTATGCCTTTATTTCCACATGAAATTAAAGCTATGGATTCCTTCCAACTTTATAAATATCAAACACAAAAAACAAGACCCCCTGAAGTTACTGTTACCTGATCCAGAACTTGCTGTTCCTTTGTCTCCCTCTGCTGTTTGACTCGGGATACTGCAGTTTATTTCTGGACCATTGTGCCTTTGGTGGCCCATAGTGTTCTCTGCTCACCAATCTCAGAAGGTATAACCCATCTGGCTGGTCTATTCTGTGACCTGTTTGTTTGGGAATATGGGGTAAGCAAGCAAGGGAAGTCTCCCTCATGCAGAGACTTCTTGATTATCCTTCTATACTTGTGAGAAAGCCTTAGAAGGTTAATTACTGTTTCGTTAAGCAGAACTGTTTTATCTTTACTGTAAATATTACCTGGTTCCTGTAAGTCCTTTTGAAGTCATTCCTTTGTTTTGTGTCAGGTAACATCAATATACATTGCGTGCCGTGACATCCTACCCCTTTGTTTTCTGTATTATATAAGGCTGGTGTACACTCTGTGAAAATACATTCAGATTCTACACAATCTTTCATGTTGATTCTATCTGTCATTCGCCAACTCCTTGTCCACCTGCAACCAGAGACCCATTCTACACAGACAGGGACCAAAAAGGTCTGTGGCTGATGCTTACAAACATTTGTCAAAATTCATCATCCCTCCATGGTAAAAGTTAGAAAGATCAGAAATTCAATGCCCATTCCTAAACATAGTGACAGCAATACATAGTAGTCCAGCAGACAACACCAAACGAAATGGAGAAAAACTTGAAGCAATCCCAGTAAAATTGGGGACTAGACAAAGCTGTCCACTCCCACCCTATCTATTTAGTATAGTATTTGAAGTTCTAGCTAGAACAATTAGGCAAGAAAAGAAGGTCAAAGGGATACAAATTGGAAAGAAGTCAAAAAATCATTATTTTCAGATGATATGATAGTATACTTAGTGACCCCCAAAATTCCACCAGAGAACTACAGCTTTGATGAACAACAACTTCATCAAAGTGGCCAGATATAAAATAAATTCAAAGCAGTAGCCTTCCTATACTTGAAGGATAAATGGGCTGAGAAAGGAATTAGAGAAGTCACAACCTTCACAAATAATCACAAACCATATAAAATATCTTGTGTGGCTGTAACCAAACAAGTGAAAAATCTGTATGACAAGAACTTTAAATCTCTGAAGTAAGAACACCAAGAAGCACCTAAAGAAATATTCAACATTCTTAGTCATCAGGAACAGGCAAATCAAAACAACCCAGAGATTTCACCTCACACCTGTCAGAATTGTTAATTTCAACAACAGAGTTGACAACAGATGCTGGCAAGAATGTGGAGAAAGAGGAATACTCCTCCATTGTTGGTGGGATTGCCATCTGGTACAGCCACTGTGAAAATCGGTCTGGTGGTAATAACCTCAGACTGTCCCATTTGCTTATTTTGGACATAGTACTACTATTACTACCACCTGTGGACCCAGCTATACCACTCCCTGGCATACATCTAGAAGATGTTCCAACATGTAATAAGGACACATGCTCCATATGTTCATAACAACCTTATTTATAGTAGCCAGAATCTGGGAACAACCGAGATGTCCCTCAAGAGAAGAATGGATACATAAAATGTGGTATATTTACACAATGGAATACTACTCAGCTATGAAAACAAAGACTTCATTAAATTCACAGGCAAATGAATTGAACTTGAAAATATCCTGGGTGAGGTAGCTCAGTAACGAAAGACTATGCATGGTTTGTACTCAGTGATAAGTGGATATTAGCCATCCCATATACAGTCATCAAACCTGGACACTAATGTGGATGCTAGGAAGTACTTGCTGACGAAAGCCTGATATGGCTGTCTCCTGAGAGGCTCTGCCAGAGCCTAACAAATGCAAAGGTAGGTCCTTACAGCCAATCTTTGGACTGAACATGGAGTCCCCGATGGAGGAGTTGGAAATGGGACTGAAGAAGCTGAGGGGGTTTGCAACCCCATGCAGGGAGTAACAGTATCAAATGGCCAGAACCCCTGGAGCTCCTGGAGACTGGACCATCAGTGAAAGAGTACACATGGATGGACCCAGGGCTCAGGCCACATATGCAGCAGAGGACATCATCATTGGCATTAGTTGGATTAGAGGCCCTTGGTCCTGAGTGTGTTTGATGTCCCAGTGTAGAATGACAGGGAGGGTAGAATGAATAGGTGAGTTGGTTGGGAGTACTTTCATAGAGGCAGGGCGATGGGGATGGGTAGTGGGTTTCCTAAGGGGAGCCCTAGAAAGGGGAAAACCTTAGAAATGTAAATAAAGAACATATACAATAAAAGCAAAACAAAACAAAAAGTGAGTTAATCATGGTAGATTTTTCCTGTGATGAGTATAAAATGTCCTTCCTTATTTTTTTTTTTGATAACTTTTGGTTGAAAGTCTATTTTTTTCGATATTAGGATGGCTATTCTAGCTTGTTTCTTGTGACCATTTGCTTTGAATATTGTTTTCCAGCCTTTTACTCTGAGGTACTGTCTGTCTTTATCACTGAGGTGCAGTTCCTGTATGCAGCAAAATGTGGGATCCTGTTTATGAACCCAGTCTGTTAGCCTATGTCTTTTTATTGGGGAATTGAGTAAATTGATGTGGAGAGATATTAGAGACCAATGATTGTTGATTCCTGTTATTTTTGTTGTTAGGGGTGATTCCTGTTATTTTGTTGTTAGTGTGTAGTTATTTTGGTTTTTGTAATTAAGATTAATATCCTGCTATTTCTTGGGTGTAGTTTCCCTTCTGGTGTTGGACTTTTCCTTCGATTATCCTCTGGAGGTCTGGATTAGTGGAAAAATATTGTATAAATTTGGTTTTGTGTTAGAATACCTTGGTTTCTCTATCTATGATAATGGCAATCTTCCTGGGTATAGTAGCCTGGGCTGATTTTTGTGTTCTTTTAGGGTGTATATGACATTTTCAGAGGATCATCTGGCTTTTAGAATCTCTGATGAGAAGTCTTATGTAGTTTTGATAGATCTGACTTTATATGTTACTTGACATTTTTCCCCTCTTGCTTTTAGTATTCTTTCCATGTTCTGTGTTTTTGGTGTTTTAATTATTATGTGACAGAAGGAAATTACTTTCTGGTCCCATCTCTTTGGTGTTGTATAGGCTTCTTGTATGTTATGAATATCTCTTTCTTATGGTTAGGATACTTTTCTTCTATAATTTTTTTGAAGATTTTAGCTGGCCCTAACTTTCTTCTAGACTGATTATTTTCAGGTTCAGTTGTTTCAATGTGTCCTGGATTTCTTGAATATTTTGAGATAGGAGCTTCTTGCTTTTTGTATTTTTCTTGACTGTTGTTTCAATGTCTTGTATGGTATCTTCTACTGATGATATGATCATTTCCATCTTATATTCTGTTGGTGATGATTGCCTTGTGACTCCTGATCTCTTTCCTAGATTTTCCATCTCCAAGGTTGTCTCACTTTGTGTTTTCTTTAATGATTCTATGTCTATTTTTAGATCCTTGATGGTTTTGTTCAATTCATTCACCTGTTTGATTGTGTTCTCCTATATTTCTTTAAGGGATTTATGTGTTTCCTTTTTCTGGGGTTCTACTTGTTTACTTGTGTTTTCTGTATTTCTTTAAAGAAGTTATTTACGTCCTTCTTAAAGACCTCTATCACCTTCATGAATTGAGAATTTAGATCTGGATCTTGCTTTATAGGTTTTTGTTGGGTAATCCAGACTTGCTGTTGTGTCAGTACTTGTTTCTGAAGTTGGTAATTCAAATTGCTTTCTGTTGCTTATGTTCTTATGCTTGCCTATCACCCATCATCTGGCAATCTCTGGTGCTATGTACCATCCCTTGTCTGACAGGAGCCTATCTTTCCTGTGAGCCTGTGATTCTGCAATACTGTGACCCTGGATGTATGAGAATACCCAGGGAAGTTGAGCTGCAACTGAGGTGTGGGCTGTGTGGTTTTGGGTCCAGTGTTGAGGCTCTGCCCCCAGCACAGATGGGAACTGGAAGACCTTTTAATGCCTTCTATTTTTGTATCTATTATCATAATTTCTTGCTTATTTTATGGGCCTTCTCTTAATATGGAAACACCTGCAATTAATATTCTAAGATAAAAGGGAATCCCCAATTTGGCACTCCCAGGAAAGTAACTAGCAGTGCATTTGCAGCAGAATTAATATGTATCAGGGCCATCATCATTTGAGATAAGGATAAAGGGAATGCTAAAGGGTTTCATCTGTGTTGCCAGTATGAGAAGATAAGTTCTACTTCCTGAGAAGGTTTCTTTCAAGGAACCTTTTGCTTCATATTATATTTTAATTCTATGCCAAGGAAACCAAAAGGTGTTTCTTGTTTCTGAGTTAACAAAAACAAGTGTTTAACTTCCTGCTTAACTCAAGAGAGGATAGAGGAGACCGCAGACAGGTGTTAGCAATGACATCAGCTCCTTTGAGTTATTAGAATAGAAAATGTCAACTGGAGAAATGTCAATTACTATGTAATAATTCAAACAAATGTACATAATATTCTAGATTCTCATAATCATGTTATCCTATAACTTTCTCTCCCTCCTTTCTGGCTTTTGTAGCTAGCATTTTGTGGTTTAGAATTTGTGTTCTGCAATATTTTGTGCTGTTGGAATACATGGTGTGGTATTTTGGATAACAATGGCCTCTATGGCGTGGTGCTACCTGAGAGGGACTAGGGAATGTGGCCTTTTTGGAAGAATTGTGTTACTGAGTATGAACTTGGGTGTTTCAGAAGCCCAAATCAGTAACAATGGCTCCATCTGCATGATGCCTGTGGATCTCTGTGGACAACCTCTGGCTATATTTTCCGGTACTCCCTTGAAGACAGCAGAGCAGGAAGAATATCAACAGGGACAAGACTTAGTCTTGGGAGATATGTATTTTTTCTTTTTTATAATAAAATATTTACCTTTTTATTATTCTTTCATTATTTACATTCCTAATGATGTCTCCTTTCCTGGTCCCACTTCCGAGTTTTCTTCACATTATCCACCCTTGCCTTTGCCCTGAGAGGGTGCTTCCCACACCACCAACTCAGCTCAATCACCCTATCACCACCCACCCACCCCAGATCAGTTAGCCCTCCCCCCACTTCCTCCTACCATTGGACATCACAATCTTGACAGGATTATGCACATCCTCTCCCACTGAGGTCATATAAGGCAATTCTCTGCGACATCTGGGTTGTGGGGCTTGGAAAAGCCATGCATTCTCTTTGGATGTTGGCTTAGTCTCTTGGAGCTACCAGGGGCCTGGTTGCTTGATATTGTTGGTCTGGATTGGTTGATATTTTTGGTCTTCCTGTGGACGTGCCATCCCCTTAAGCTCCTTCAGTCCTTCCCTGTTTGCCTGTTTTAAGACTAAGTTAAATTGCAGTGGTAGTAGCTGACCTCTCTGAGTTCCTCTGAGGCCAGAAACTCTGGTGTTTAGAACCTCATAGTAAAACAGAGGGTAGATTATGTAAAAGGATTTATTGCTACAGCTCCTTTCTTTGGTGAGTCAGCCAAAAGTTTCTCCACCTAAGGTTGTTAACTCTTTGCAAACCAGAGAGGAAGGAAGGGAAAAGAATGAAGATAAATTATGCAGGCAAACAGGCAAAGACACATATATTTTCATACATCCACACTCTGGCCTTGCCTGATTGTCTGTCTCAATCAACTACACAATTGCTCATGCATGATTATATACATACATAAAGACTTCCACACAAACATATAGACAAGCAGACATACACATTTTTATGGATGGATGGACGGATAGATGGGGCAGAAGTCCATAAGCCAAACCTTATTCAACCAAAAATTTTAATTTCTTTTCTCTCATCTTTTTATACCTTCTTAGACAAAACGTCCTTTAGAAAATTACATTAAGTATTGAATGTTATATAATTTGGGAGTTACAGAAAGATAGTGATATTAAGCTCAAAGCTTATAATCTACATGTTCCTTATAAGTTAAAATCAACAATTTTCACATAGGTTTTGTTAGCATTTCTTCAAGATTCTGTCCCACCATTACCTGCCAACAAGTATACTTTGTTCAGTGTAAAAGGAGCTTCTTGTCCCCTCCTGGCTCTCTCTTGCTCTCTTGTACTCTTATTAGCTTTTCTTCTGCTCTTTCTGATCCTTCTTTCCCTATTCCCCTCCCTCCTCTCTCTCCACATGCTCATTGCTGGCCTCTATACACATTCTTTCCCTCTCCCTCTCCCTCTCCCTCTCCCTCTCCCTCTCCCTCTCCCTCTCCCTCTCCCTCTCCCTCTCCCTCTCCCTCTCCCTCTCCCTCTCCCTCTCCCTCTCCCTCTCCCTCTCCCTCTCCCTCTCCCTCTCCCTCTCCCTCTCCCTCTCCCTCTCCCTCTCCCTCTCCCTCTCCCTCTCCCTCTCCCTCTCCCTCTCCCTCTCCCTCTCCCTCTCCCTCTCCCTCTCCCTCTCCCTCTCTGTTTCTACTCATTTCCCAATTCTCTTCCCCATTCCATGAATAAACTCTATTCTATACTATGTCATGTTACAGGTACCTCAGGAAGAAAAGATGCCTTAGCATGGACCGCAGAGGCACTCCTTTCCCCAGCATCGTATTGTGCCTCTACCAAACCTATATCTGGTTCCTTCTTTCTTTTTTATAAAATGCTACAGTCTAGCCTTATCAAAGTGTACACCTTTCACTTTATCTTTGGACTTAAATGTTTTACCTTGAAGACAAATTTGTCCCAAGTCTATTTCTCTTTGTACTGTAAATATGAATGCTCACTGTCATTTTTATTATGTAGCCATTTTTACTATTAGGAGGAGTGTGAACATTCTATTCTTCATCCAAACTTTATTACATCTTTCTAGAATGGCAACAAAGACCATCTCTAAAACTTTCTTCCTAAAATTATTTAAATCAGATCAGGAATCTATTTAACTATCTGTTTGTCTATATAGCATCACTACAAAATATATATCTTAGTATATATTAAATAATACCAAGAAAAGCATACTAATTGTGGGGATCTTTCCTCGAATATAATCTCCTCTAACTGTTAGCTACATCGCTAGTACTATGGCTGCACATGTGCTGTCATGCTTCTTGCTATGATGATAATTGACTACCCCTCTGAAGCAGGAAGCAAACCTCAATTACATTCTATTTTTCATAATAGTTGCCATAGTAATATTCTCTCTTCAGTGCAATGGAATGCTTTCTAAAATGCATAGCATTCTGCTTTTTATATAACATGAAATCATAAATATATTGAAGTTTTGAAACCATTATGCAAAGCCATTATCAGTTTTGATAATGTTGTCTTAGATATTTCGATAGAGGCCAGGAAAGTCTGTGAAATGACATGAAGGTCATGTTCTCCATGTATAGCTGTGGCCTATGACATATTTGAGAAAGAATCTACAGACAACTGGGCATATTTTTCTTGACTAATTCCAGTCTATAGTAATATCCAGTTGTCAAATTTTGATTCTGCACCACAGTGGTCTACAATCCAATTTACTACAATTGGGATATGGTAGACCTAATTTTTGTAATTGTTTGTTTGATTCTTAGGTAAAATTTTGCTTGCAGAAATGAAACTGGATTGTGATTTAGAGTGTGTCAGCCAGTGGACTTTAGGGCAAGTGTAAGTAAAGACAGAGTATATCTGGGTATGTGTTCAATGTGCCAACGTGTCAGATGATCTCAAGTGAGCACACATATGAATAATATAGAGTTGCAACACATGGAATAAATTATTTACTCAGCAAGGCACAAAAGATTGTGGATAACTTTATCAGTTTGGAGTATGTAGCTGTTTACAGCATAGGGGTGCTAATGGCAATAAAGGGAAATTCAGTGATAATATTAACTGGAAGTGCTGAGGGTCATGGACATTTATGAATATTCTGTTGGACTGAACAATAATTAGTAAGAAAAATAGGTTGTTCAGGTTATACATATGAAACATTGAGTGCCTGTATTCCATCTCTGAAATAAGTACAAACATTAAAAACACCAATAGTGGCAAGGTTAGAAGGGGCAATCCATGAGATTGTTTTGAAAACAGAAATGATTTTCTACAGGGATAACAATCAAGTTCCCCAAGGTCAGCTTAAAGTGAATTTTGTCATTGAGTATTTTTTTTTATCTTTTGTAAAGCATTCTTATTTTTATTAGCATATATTTTCTACAAAGTAATGGATTTAATTATGACAGTTTAATTGATGTGCATGAAGTATTTCTAAAATTATTTTCATAAGTCAGATTCTTGACAATTCCAAAATGTGCTAGGGAAGCCAGCTAATACTTATGAAAATTTTATTATGTGTCTTGTGTTCGGTTTTCTTAACTCTTTTACAAAAATCTATATAGCCTCACAGCACAAGAGGAAAATCATTATTAATAGCAGTCTGTCTTAGTCAAAATACCAAATTAAGTAAATTTTCTTCAATAAGTCCTGATTGCTTCAGACTAATCACCGTAAAGCATTCTTATGATTAATTTTCCCTGTACATACATGTTGGGAACAAAAAAAGGGAGGGCCCAGGGGAAGAAAGGGGGAGGGTAAAAGAGGCCCGCCCCACCAGAGTTCCTTATTCTCTGGTCAGTCATGCATGGGAGGGCTGTTGAACACTTTCCACACAGCCCCAGGTGGCATCTAAGCCTCTGACCCACTGGATGATAGGGATGGACAAGGAGCAGCCCCCGACCTGGAGGCCCCAGGGTCACACCCTATATTCCCTGGCTTATGGGAGAGAGGGATAAGGGAAGAGTTCCCCAACACTGACCAGAGTGTGCAGTGGATCTTTATGGAGCAGAGAGTCTCTATGCTCTAAGAACATTATTAGAGAAATTCAGGGAGAGAGAGAGAGACAGAGAGAGAGAGAGAGAGAGAGAGAGAGAGAGAGAGAGAGAGAGAGAGAGAGAGAGAGAGAGAGAGAGAGAGAGAGAAAGATGCCTAGAAATAAAGAGTGTAAGAGAGAGAGAGGAGAGGAGAAGTGAAGACAAAGAGAAAGGAAAGAGGAGAGAGGAGTGAGAGAAGTGAGAGGTAAGAGAACAAAGGAGTGAGAAAAGTGAGGTGGGACCCTAACAGCCCCTTTTATGGTCTTTACTCTTGCTAGGTAACTGGGGAGGAGTTTAGCCTGAAGGTCAGAAGCTTGGACATTGTCTACATGACTGCTGACCATGCTTCTCTTGTGGGGGCTGTGTGTGTGTGTGTTTGTGTGTGTAGGGGGGTGTAACTTAGGCAGGGGCCAGAGTTTCAGGAGCATGAGGGAACACCTTCCATGTCTTGAAGGTGAATTATGACCATCGATGTTCAGACCTCATTTTGACTGGAGACCAGCCTGTCTGTGCAGAGCACAATGCCTCACAAGTCCCCCTCTGTTTTTATTTGAAATAAAAAGGGGGGTCACTGATGTGACTGTATCATTAATTGTGAAAATTTAGAGTGGATGGAAGTATCAGAAATAAAATATATAGCCTAAAGAAGTAGCAGTACAAAGCCAGAGTAGTAAGGAGTTAAGGGTAAGAGTTGAGAAGGCCAGAGATTATACAATCAATTAATTTTTCCATGGATAGTACAATTTGAGGGTAATAACATCCATTTTTTTGAACAGCAGTTAATTAATCTAGATAGACATTATGTTTTCCTCACTATCATATAACTTTCCCCAAAGTTCATCAGCCATTTGGCTTTAGCAAAAGGGTTCATCTGTCGCTGGAAAGTCCGGTGTCTGTCTTCTGTGGTTCATCACGTGTCTTGGGAGCCCTCAGTCAGATGTGATTTTTGGAGGAAGGCAGCTTTTGTCTGTAGGTTCTAGGAGATGGAGCTGTCTCAGATGGATCTGCAGTTGCAAGCCCCTTGTGGAGATAGACCTTTGGAGTAATTATAACAAAGGGGCAGAACACAAGCAGGGGATGTCTGCATAGGGTGAATAGCAAAAGTTATGCTTGCAATGGTTTGCTTAGGAGCACAATTGTGGATGGTTGAGAAAGAAAATATCATCTTAATTGTATGGCTGGGATAGGCAGTTAACAGTTCTCCTATAAAAGAAAACCAGTTATTAATTTAGGATTGGATGATTTTTGCACCTTAAAGGAAATTTTCCACAAGTTCAGAGAAATTTTGGACACATATCATGAATACTAGAGAGAATAAAAAACATTTAGAAAAGAAGCAAGAAAATGTTTGGTTAAAAAGCATGATTCAGGTATTCCTGTGGAGGAGTAAAGCTTCAATGAAGCTTTTGCAGGCTTATCTGGATGGGGGGGGGGGTAGGTTGTACCCTGCAACCTTATTTTACTTCCCCCTGTCCCTTCCGCCTTAGGAACTGGGGAGTAAAGGGTTAAGTGTTAGGCTTTTAGCCAGAGTTGCCAGTCCAGATCATGCAGCTGTCAGTCACTGCTTAGCTGCAAACAGAGCTCAAAGCAGAGAACAAGGGGGAGGGGCTACAGAGCTGGAGAAAGCTAGCTGCTTATAGAAAAAACCTGAGGGTGCAGGAGGAAGCTGGCCAGGAACACTTTGGAAAGAAAAAGAAAAAAATGCCAAGTTTGTAAACTCGATCACTCACGGTTTCTGGAGAAATTTGGAGATTTGATGTCTGTCTCTGTGCTAAGAGTTCTTTACCTGTTTCTGTCTCATGAGGAAGGCCAAACCATCACTCTGCTACCAGTTGTGGGAAACAAAAACAGGGGGCCTGGGGGAAGAAAGGGGGAGGGGAAAAGAGGCCTGCTGTGCCAGAGGTTCCTATTCTCTGGTCAGTCAGGCATGGGAGTGTCAGAGACCATGCCATAAGAAAGCAAGCCCTTTACAATCTCCCTGACAGGCCAAATGGCCTTGTGCTAGGAGCTGGTTATCACTCCCACCTCCCTATTCCCTTCCTGGCACCTGAGGCTATAAAACCTGAATTATAGTCCCCTCTTCTCTATCTCTTGTGAACTCCCATGCCATCCAAGGACACGAGTTATGCCTGAGCTCAGCCTGACACCCAAGGCTGTCAAGGAGAATCTATGTTCTGGAGATAAGATGCAGAGTGCCCGATGCCTGGCGCCTGACTTCGGCCCTCATGTCAGCAGATGCCCGCTTCTTTGTTCTTTGTAAAATTCCCCCTCGACCCCTCCCTATTCTCCAAGATGTATGCACCTCAGCCTAATAAACAAGACCTTGATAGATCCCATCTTCTTGGTCACCTGCCTCTCCTTCCCTTCCTCCCATTTCCTTCCAGGTTTGCGGTCCCCCTTGTACCCACTAATAAATGAATCCCACCAGACAGGATATGGGAGGGATGCTGGACTTTTTCCACTCAGCCCTAGGTGGGCATCAAATCCTCTGACTCACTCAACAGGGGGTGGACAAGGGGCAGCCCCCGGCCTGGAGGCCCAGGGCCACATTCTGTAGCCCCAGGGTTATGGGAGAGAGGGACAAGGGAAGAGGTTGCCAACACTGATGAGAGTACACAGCAGATCTTGATGGAGCAGAGCCTCTCTATGATTTAAGAGCTTTATTATAGAAATGCAGGGAGAAAGAGAGAGGGAGAGGGAGAGAGAGAGAGACAGAGAGAGAGACAGAGAGAGAGAGAGAGAGAGAGAGAGAGACAGAGACAGACAGACAGACAGACAGAGAGAGAGAGAGAGACAGAGAGACAGAGACAGAGACAGAGACAGAGACAGAGAGAGAGAGAGAAGGCTAGAGAGTAAAAGAGTAAGAGGGAGAGAAGAAGGGGGAGGTGAGAGGAATGAGAGAAGTGAGAGGTAAGAGAACAAAGGAGTGAGAAAAGTGAGGTGGGGCCTAACAGCCCCTTTTATGGTCTTTACTGTTGCTAGGTAACTGGGGAGGAGTTTAGCCTGAAGGTAAGAAGCTTGGGCTATTGTCTACATGACTACTGACCATGCTTCTCTTGTGGAGGCTATGGGTGGTAGTAACTTAGGCAGGTGCCAGAGTTCTGGGAGCATAAGAGAACACCTACCTTGTCATGAAAGTGGATTATTTCCATCTGTGTTCAGACCTCAGCTCTATTGGAGACCAACCTGTCTGTGCAGAGCCCAATGCACCACACATATAATTGCAGTTGCCCTAAATCTAGGTGTGCTGTGATTAAGGGAAAGTTATTATAATAATGTAGAATATTAAATTATAACTAACACATCCCCAACAAATGAGTACACATGGGTCCAACCACATATATAGCAGAGGATGGCCTTGTCTGACATCAACGGGAGAGGAGGCCCTTGGCCCTGTGAAGGCTCAATTTCCCAGTGTAGGGGAATGCCAGCATAAACTGCTGGGAGTGGGTAGATGGGGGAGCAATCTCACAGAAGCAGGGGGCGAGGCATGGAATAGAGGGTTTCCTGAGGAGAATCCAGGAAAGGAAATAACATTTGAAATGTAAATAAATAAAATGTCCTTTAAATGAAAAAAAAAATGAATAAGTGTTTTGTCATGCAGTGTGAATGGACACAAGATTGGGAAGATGACAGTCAAAGTCAAACCCATGACTGAGATTTAACAGGAGGATGGATACAAAGATTAAGCTGTGACAACTCAGTGAGGGGGAACATAGACCCTTGAGTACTCTGATAATCTGCCTCATGCATTCCCCTGTAGTGTCCCTGGTGTTTGAGGCTTGAGAGTGTTGGCTAACCAAAAGGCTCTTCCTATTAGTTACTGTGAACATAGTCCCCATTTTTGCACTAGAACTCATCCCCAAAAGTTTATGGCACATTAAATATAAAAGGCTTAAAACTGGTAATTCTTTCTTTCCGTCCAATACATCTAAACGTTTCTCTTCTCTTCCATATTTGCAAAAGAAACTCTATATGAGTCCTGAATAGATTTCTTCACCTTGGTCCATTTAGTATCCCAGTGTTTTAGCCCAGTGTTTGAAGGCAATGAAACACACGTCATCTGCAGTATTCAAGGAACTCCAGAATTGATATTCCCTTATTCATACCATACAGTCTATCTATTGCAAATGAAGTATCACCTGATTTTTGTGTTAGTACTGCCAAAAGTTCATATATATATAGCATAGTGATGGAAATGACAGAGTCAGGGAAGCAGCTGTAAATTCTTCTCCACTCTGAAGATGGAGCATAGTTTCTACTGATGCCAAGATAGAGAGATGATTTTTATACTTTAATCACTAACTCTAAAAAAAAAACAAAAAACAAAAAACAAAAAAAACCTTAACAGTCCGAATGCTTCTTCCCAATAGGTTCCAAAGGGACACAGCTGAGAAAGGACAACAATGTCCAAGTATTTAAAATTCTCATAATTGATTATGAGTTTAAAAATAACCTTATTACTTCTATAAATCAGCTGCATTTGCCAAGAGTAGCCACAGGATGTTCCCATTTTACTTCTGTTGAATCTCCAGCACTGTTAGATAAGGCCAAGGAGATGAGTAGTCAAGTTTCCCCAAACGTTTTAGAGACTTACAAGATTGCCAAATTAATAAAAACACATATTATCTGAATGCCTTCTCTTTTTGTGCACCATAAACTTATTACAGGTACCTCTTACTGTGTTATGAGTTTTTATGTTTTATGTTCATTTTCTAAGTAATTTTTATGGAAACCATTTTTGTTACAACTTTGTTTTCTTTTTTGGTTGAGAAAAGCAGTTTCAACATTAGCATTAAAAATGAGGGGGGCCACATATACACAGGCTCTGAAATAGTCTTACAAAAATGCTCCTGTTGCCTCCAGATGACTATGTTGCTCTGTAAGAGACTACATAGACAATTTGTCATTCCACCTCTAGGATACTAGGTTTCAAATGATTTTTCTAGTTCAATCTGATTTTCTTCAAATTTTATGATATAATCTTATTAAACTGCTAAATAATACTCTATTGTGTAATTGTACTACATTTTCTACATCCATTCTTCTGTTGAGGGATAAGTATGTTGTTTCTAATTTCAGGATAATATGAATATACCCACAATGAACATGGTTGAGCAAATATCTAGGCTGTAGATCCTTTTGGCATATGCCCACAAGTGATATAGCTTCATATTAAGATGGATCAGTTCCCAAAAGTGTTCTGAGGAACTGCAATTTTGATTTCTATCAACTGTCCAAGTTTGCACTCCCACCAGTAATGAAGGAATTTCCCCCTTCCTCCATATCCTTACTATTAAGATTTCTCACTTGTTCTGTTGACCAAAACCATTCTGAGAAGTGTAAAATGAAATCTCTAAGTAGTTTTGATTTGAATTTCCTGAATGGCTAAGGATGCTGAATGTTTATCTCTCACCAACGTGAGACTTTTCTACTGCACATTCTTTGTGCAGATATGTAAGACATTCTTCATTAAGATTATTTGTTTTCTTGATATATAGTTTCAGGACTTCTTTCCATATTTTGAATTTATTCCTGTATCATGTGGTGATTTGAGGAAAACCGTTTGCAGTGTATATGAAGTCTGCTTTTCTGTATGAATGATAGGGTTCTTACAGAAGCTTTTGGATTTCAAAAATGCCACTACTTCTTTAAAAAAAAATAATGAAGTTTGGCTCCTTAATTTATTTATTTGTTATGTATACAGTACTCTGCCTGTATGTATGATCGCAAGCCAGAAGAGGGTGCCAGAAATCACTATAATTGTTTGTGAGCCACTATATGTTTGATGGGAATTATACTCAGGACCTTTGGAAGAGCAGCCAGCTTGAGTGTTCTTACCCACTGAGCCATCTCTCCAGCCTGAAGGCCCACTTGTTAATTGTAGATCTTAGCGCTTTTTGGTATAAATGATCTTTGTTGTTACATATTTAGTGACTTTCAGGGTATCATCTAATTTCTCTTCTATCAGGTTTAGTGTATCTGGCTTTACTTTGAGGTCTTTGATCCACATGAGCTACAATTTTTGTACAAGGTGATAAATATGCATCTATTTGTATTTTTCTACGTTCAAACATCCAATATGAATAACATCATTTTTTTTGCTTCTTTTGTTTGTTTGTTTTTTGGGGGGGGTTGTTGTTGTTGTTTTGTTTGTTTGTTTTGTTTTGTTCTGTTTGGTTTGGGGTTTTGTTTTGTTTTGTTTTGTTTTGTTTGTTCGAGACAGGGTTTCTGTGTATAGCCCTGGCTGTCCTGTAACTCACTTTATAGACTAGTCTGGCCTCGAACTTCGAAATCTGCCTACCTCTGCCTCCCAAGTGCTGGGATTAAAGGTGTGTGCCAACACACCCGGCTGAATAACATCATTTATAAATGATCCTATCTTTTGTTTCAGTGTAAATTTCTGGTTCCTTAGTAAAGGCTCAAATATTTTTACTAAGTGAATGAATTTATGTCTGGGACTTTGATTTCATTCTATTCATCAACCTGTCTATTATTATATCAACATTACAGTTTTAGTAATATAACTATGTGGTATAACTTGAATTCAAGGTCATTTGAGACCTCTAGTAGTTCATTTTTTGTTCAGAATTGTTTAAGCTATCATGAAGTTTTTGTGTTTTCACATCAACCTGGAAATTGTCCTTACAAATCTGTCAAGAATTGTGTTGGAATTTTAATGGGAAGTAAAATGAATCTGTAGATTGCTTTTGATAGGATGGAGACTTTTTCTACGTTAACATTACTGACCAATAAGGACTGATCAATCCTTCTTCTGATATATTCTTAATGACTCTCTGTGACATATGACACTTCTACGCCTGTTTCCAAATGAATCTTCATAGTTGCTATTCCAATTCACACTTTACTAATACAGAAGGGGTCTTCACCTCCACTCTTCCATCTTTTATTGTTGATTTTACCCTAAATGGTAGACGTTATGACTAGACAGGAAATGAGATGTCTAAATAGTTTTATTTTCCTAGAGAATATACATATCAAGATCTTTTGAAGTACATATTGTACATGTTTTATTTCTTCATTGAGAGCACTCAAGTCCATTGCTTAGCTTATTTTTTCATTGAGTTGTTTCTTCTGTTATTGGTTATGCTTTTATATCTTTTATATTAGAGGTATTACTAGATTGTGCAGCAAAATTTTCTCTTGTTCTGCATGCTGTGTTTTATCCAATTAATATTATACTTTGTTGCACAGATACATTTTATATCCATGAGGACTCACTTATTAAATTGTGTTGTTATTATTTGATCATCCAGAGTTTTCTTCACATCTTTCTTGCTTATTCATTTACTTACATATCAAAGATGATTTCCCAATCTGTTTCTCTGGCTGTTATGAAGTTTGTAGTGTTAGGTTAAGGTTTCTAATCTAATATAGAATACAGAGTGGGAGGAGAGATAAACTTCTAATTTAAATCTTCTAAATGTGGATATCCAGTTTTATGGAATCATGAACAGGCTCGTTTAACCCATTAACATTTTGAGCAGCATGTCAAAAGAAGACTTAGAAAATTAATTAAGCTTGTTCCATTGAGACTCACAGAGAATGAACTGCCAACCAAAGAGCATACATGGACTTGTCCTAGCCCCACTATTCATACATAGCAGTTGTGCAGTATGGTATCATGATGTGTCTCATAATAATTGCAATGGATGCTGTTTTCAGATCCCATTTTCCTACCTGGACTACCTTATCTGGCCTTAGAATGAAAGGATGCACCTAGTCTTGCTGTGACTTGATGTGGCAGGGAAGCCTGGTACTCATGGGAAGCTGAGACTTTTCAAAGGGAAGGGCAAGGGGAGAAGGAGGTTATGAAGATGATATTTTGAGGAGAGAAGGTTGGGAGGGTGTGCTCAGGATGCAATAGGAATGAATAAACAGAGAAATAAGTAAATGAATGAATGAATGAATAAAGAAAGGAAGAAAGAAATAAGAAAGAAAGAAAGAAAGAAAGAAACAAACAAACAAACTACATAAAACAAGATATATGAGACTGAGACATGGTTAAATAAGGTAAAGCACGGTCTGCTCTCCAGGAAGACATGGATTTAATTCCTAGGACACATAGGGCACCTAAAAACAATCCTTAATTCCAGTATCACTGAAGTCAATGGATTCCTTGGGTCACTGTGAGCTCTCAATACACATGGTACACAGATGTATACCTAAACAAAACACCAAACTCATAAAAAATAATAAATAAAATCTCAAAATATTAAGTAAATGACGTAGATGCATAGATTTTTCAATTTTTTATTAGATATTTTCTTTATTTATATTTAAAATGCTATAGCAAAAGTTCCCTATACCCTCCACCCTCCCAGCTCCCCTACTCACCCACTGCCACTTCCTAGCCCTGGTATTCACCTGTCCTGGGGTGTATAATGTTTGCCAGACCAAGGGGTCTCTCTTTCCACTGATGGCTGACTAGGCCATACTCTGCTACATATGCAGCTAGAGACATAAGCACTGGGGGTACTGGTTACTTCATATTGTTGTTCCACCTATAGGGTTACAGACCCCTTCACGTCCTTGGGTACTTTCTCTAGCTCCTCCATTTGGAGCCCTGTGTTCCATCCAATAGATGATTGTGAACATCCACTTCTGTATTTGCCAGACACAGGACAGCTATATCAGTGTCCATTCAGCAAAATCTTTCTAGCATATGTAATAGTGTCTGGATTTGTTGGCTGACTATGGGATGGATACCTGGGTAGGGTAGTCTCTGGATGGTCCATCCTTTCATTTTAGCTCAAACTTTCTCTCTATAACTCTTTCCATGGGTACTTTGTTCTCTATTCTAAGGAGGAATGAAGTATCCACATGTTGGTCTTCCTTCTTCTTGATTTTCTTGTGTTTTGCAAATTGTACCTTGTGTGTTCTATGTTTTGGGGCTAATATCCACTTATCAGTGAGTGCATATCAAGTGACTTCTTTTGTAACTGGGTTACCTCACTCAGGATGATATCCTCCAGATACATCCATTTGCCCAAGAATTTAATACATTCATTGTTTTTATAGCTGTGTTGTACTCCATTGTGTACATATACCACATTTTCTATATCCATTTTTCTGTTGAGGCACATCTGGGTTCCTTCCAGCTCCTGGCTATTACAAAAAAGGCTGCTTTGAACATAGTGGAGCATGTGTCCTTATTACAAGGTTGAACATCTTCTGGGTATATGCCCAGGAGAGGTATTGCTGGATCTTTCAGTAGTACAATGTCCAATTTTTTGAGGGACCGCCAGACTGACTTTCAGAGGTGTAGTACAAGCTTGCAATCCCACCAGCAATGGAGGAGTGTTCCTATTTCTCCACATCCTCACCAGCGTCTGCTGTCACCTGAATTTTTGATCTTAGCCATTCTGACTAGTGTGAGGTGGAAGTAATGGATTGTTTTTATTTACATTTTCCTGATGATTAAGGTAGTTGAACATTTTTCAGGTGCTTCTAAGCCCGTCAGTATTCCACAGTTTAGAGTTCTTTGTTTAGCTCTGTACCCCATTTTTAATTAGGTTATTTAATTTTCTGGAGTCCAACTTCTTGAGCTCTTGTATATATTGGATATTAGTCCCCTATCAGATTAAAGATTGGAAAAAAATCCTTTCCCAATCTGTTGGTGGCCTTTTTGTCTTATTGACAGTGTATTTGCCTTACAGAAGTTTTGTAATTTTATGAGGTCTCATTTGTCAATTCTTGATGTTACAGCACAGGCCATTCCTGTTCTATTTAGGAATTTTTCTGCTGTGCCCATATCTTCAGGGCTTTCCTCCACTCTCTCCTCTATAAATTACAGTGTCTATGGTTTTATGTGGAGTTCTTTGATCCACTTAGACTTGAGCTTTGTACAAGGAGATAAGAATGGCTCAATTTGCATTCTTCTAAATGATAACTGCCTGTTGTGCCAGCACCATTTGCAGAAAATGCTGTCTTTTTTTCCACTGGGTGGTTTTAGCTCCCTTGTCAAAGATCAAGTGTCCATAGGTGTGTGGATTCATTTCTGGATCTTCAATTTTATACCATTGATCCACCTGTCTGTAGCTGTACCAGTACCATGCAGTTTTTATCACAATTGCTCTGTAGTACAGCTTGAGGTCAGGCATGGTGATTCCACGAGAAGTTCCTTTATTGTTGAGAATAGTTTTTGCTATCCTAAGTTTTTTGTTATTCCAGATGAATTTGCAAACTGCCCTTTCTAACTCAGTGAAGAATTGAGTTGGAATTTTGATGGGGATTGCATTGTATCTGTAGATTGCTTTCGGCAGGATAGCCATTTTTGCTATATTAATCCTGCCAGTCCATGAGCATGGGAGAACTTTCCATCTTCTGAGATCTGGTTTAATTTCTTTCTTAAGAGACTTGAAGTTCTTATCATAGAGATCTTTCAATTTCTTATTTAGAATCACACCACAGTATTTTATATTATTTGCAACTATTGTGAAGGGTGTTGTTTTCCTACTTTCTTTCTCAGCCCATTTATCCTTTGTGCAGAGAAAGGTCATTGATTTATTTGAGTTCATTTTATATCCAGGTATTTCATTGAAGCTGTTTATCAGGTTTAGGAGTTCTCTGGTGGAATTTTTAGGGATCTATCTATCTATCTATCTATCTATCTATCTATCTATCTATCTATCTACCTATCATCTATCTATATATGTATGTATTATCATATCATCTGCAAATAGTGATATTTTGACTTCTTCCTTTTCAATTTGTATCCCCTTGATCTCCTTTTGTTTTCTAATTGCTCTGGCTAGGACTTCAAGTACTATATTGAATAGGTAGGCTGAAAGTTGGCAGCCTTGTCTAGTCCCTGATTTTAGTGGGATTGAATCTAGTGTCTCTCCATTTAGTTTGATATTGACTACTGGTTTGCTGTATATTACTTTTATTATATTTAGGTATGGGACTTGAAATCCTGATCTTTCCATTACTTTTATCATGAAGGGGTGTTAGATTTTGTCGAATGCTTTCTCAGTATCTAAGGAGATGATCATGTGGTTTTTGTCTTTGTGTTTGTTTATATAGTAGATTACATTGATGGATTTCCATATATTAAACCATCCCTGTACCCCTGGGATGAAGCCTAAGTTTTTATGATGAATGATCATTTTGATGTGTTCTTGGATTCGGTTTGCAAGGATTTTACCGATTATTCTTGCACTGATATTCATAAGGATAATTGGTCTGAAGTTCTCTATCTTTCATGGGTCTTTATGTGGTCTAGGTATCAGAATTATTGTGGCTTCATAAAATGAATTTGGTAGGGTACCTTCTGTTTTATTTTGTGGAATAGTTTGAGGAGAGTTGGAACTAGGTCTTCTTTGAAGATCTGATTGAACTCTGCATTAAACCCAGCTGGTCCTGGCCAGTTGTTGTTGTTGTTGTTGTTTTTGTGAGATTATTGATGACTTCTATTTCTTTAGGGAAATGGGACTGCTTAGATTGTTAATATGATCTTGTTTTAACTTTGATACCTGCTATCTGTCTAGGAAGTTGTCCATTTTATCCAGGTTTTCCAGTTTTGTTTTTTTTTTTTTTTTTAAGTATATACTTTTATAGTAGGATCTGATGATGTTTTGGATTTCCTCAGGTATTGTTGTTATGTCTCTTTTTTCATTTCTGATTTTGTTAATTAGTATCCTGTCCCTGTAACCTCTAGTTAGTCTGGCTAAGGGTTTATCTATCTTGTTGCTTTTCTCAAAGAACCACCTCCTGGTTTGTTTGATTTTTTTGAATAGTTCTTTTTGATTCCACTTGGTTGGTTTCAGCCCTGAGTTTGATTATTTCCTTCTGTCTATTCCTCTTGGGTGAATTTGCTTCCTTTCATTCTAGAGCTTCTAGGTGTGCTGTCAGGCTGCTAGTGTATGCTCTCTCTAGTTTCTTTTTGGAGGCACTCAGGGTTATAAGTTTTCTCTTAGGACTGCCTTCATTGTGTCCCATAAGTTTGGGTATGTTGTGTCTTCATTTTCATTAAACTTAAAAAAGTCTTTAATGTACTTTTTATTTCATCCTTGACCAAGGTATCATTGAGTAGAGTGTTATTCAGTTTCCACGTGAATGTTGATTATTTATGTGGTTATTTTATTATTTATACTGTTATTTTTGATCAGCCTTATTCCGTGGTGATCTGATAGGATGATTGTGATAATTTCAATATTTTTGTATCTGTTCAGTCTTGCTTTGTGATGAATTATATGGTCAGTTTTGGAGGAGATAGCATGAGGTGCTGAGAAGAAGGTATATCCTTTTAGGATAAAATGTTCTGTGGATAGCTATTAAATCCATTTGTTTTGTAATTTCTGTTAGTGTCTTGTTTCTCTTTTTAGTTTCTGTTTACAGGATTGGTGAAAGTGGGGTGTTGAAGTCTCCCATTATTGTTGTGTACGGTGCCATGTGTGCTTTGAACTTTACTAAAGTTTATTTAATTACTGTGGCTGCCCTTGCATTGAGAGCACAGATATTCAGAATTGAGAATTCACCTTCATAGATTTTTACCTATGATGAGTATGAAATACACCTCCTTGTCTTTTTTTGATAACTTTAGGTTGGAAGTCAATTTTATTCAATATTAGAATGGCAACTCCAGCTTGTTTCTTCGGACCATTTGCTAAGAAAATTGTTTTCCAGTCTTTCACTCTGAGGTAGTGTCTGTCTTTTTCCCTGAGGTGCGTTTCCTCTAAATAGCAAAATGGTGTGTCCTGTTTGTGTAGCCAATCTATTAGTCTATTATGTCTTTTTTTGGGGAATTGAGTCCATTGATATATATATATATATATATATATATATATATATATATACACACACACACACACACACACACACACATATATACATATATGAATGACACAGACACAAAGAAAGAGATGAATATAGGTGTTATAGGTGTATTTATCCTTTATGATATATTTTAGACTTACAATATGACTTAAAAATTCTCATACCTAGTTTTAAGTTGTATTACAAAGTCATTTATTAAAGACAGCATGAAACTGACACAAACTAGCTATGAAGATCCAATATATGTTTCATTATCTAATATATTTTTAAGATTTTTAAGTTTATTTTACTTACAGTGATGTTTTACTTATATATATATATGTCTATATACCATGTATATTGAATGCTCACAGAAACAGACAAAAGTCACAGGGATCCCTGGAATTGGAATTACAAATTGTTGTTAGCTACCAAGTGGGTTCAAGGATCTGAATCCAGGTCCTTTAAAAGGGAAGAAGATGCTTTTATTATGTATCTGTGGCTTGGAATAACATACCTGATTTTCAAAAAAGTGTTAAACATGGTAATAGGGGAAATAAGCCTATTTGTATATGGCTCTATGAAAATTGTATATCTACATATATGAGAAATAATTGGATGCTTATATTTATTCCAGATCAATAATTAATACTATATATTGGATTCTATAAGATCAATGCTCCAACATGAAAACTGATATAGGAACAGATTGGGATATTCATTTGAGATATAAGGATATGCAAGGGAAATGTGAGGAGATCATTCAGTGCTAAATAAATAAGGTCAGCTATTGACAGGTACAACCTCATGAAATTAAAATTAGTCTATAACACAAGGTATGGTATTAACTGGATTAAGACATAGCATGCAGGATGGGAGAAATTTTTCTAAAAAAATTACCAGTGTCTATAATATAAATGACATAAAAACACAACCAGTATCAAGAGAAACGAGGCAATAAGAGAGTAGGCTATGAAATGGAGTACAGTGTTCTCAAAAAAGAAATATATAAATGCCCAATCTATAATCAAAGAGATTGCAACATCCTAGGTTCTAAAAAAATTAAATAAATAAAACTGAAACTATTATTGTGGGGATTGTCTTGATTAGATCATTCTTCTTCTAAACTTCTGACATAATACCTTTATTAGTTTAATTCAACGCAGAATTTCCCAGGTAAAGTGGGAAAACAGTTCTTTGGGTTGATGATACTATACTTCATAGAACGAAAAGGCTAACTAAACACCAAGATTCATCCCTTTTCTTTGTTTTCTGATGACAAATTGCAATGTGACCAGCTGCCTGATTCTCCTACCACCAGGACTTTCCCACCGTGATAGGTAATATATGGAAATAGAAGCTAAAATCAGCCCTCTATCCTTATGTGAGTCTCTTCAATATATTTCATCAAAACAATCATATGAACTAACCACTACCCCCAGTGCTCCATTCTCTAGCTGCCTGTGTAACAGAAGATGGCCTAGTTGGCCATCATTGGGAAGAGAATACCCTTGGTCTTGCAAACTGTATATGCCCCAGTACAGGGGAATACCAGAACCAAGAAGTGGAAGTAGGTGGGTAGGGGAGCAGGGTGGGGGGGTGTATAGGGGACTATCGGGATAGAATTTGAAATGTAAATGAAGAAAATGCCTAATAAAAATTGGAAAAAAGTAACTAATACTAGAACATAAAATTGTTGACATAAAAATGTTGGTGTATGTACCTGTATGCTTGTGTTTGTGATTTTGCATGTGCATGTCATTTAAAACAGGAATGACTATCTGTTGGCAATGTAAAATGGGAAATGGCCAATATGAGGTGAATAAGGATGTTCTGGGGATAAAACTGTGAAAGTCATTAAGATCATGTTTCAAAATGGAGTATAAGAAGGGATGCCAAAGTTAAACCAGCTTAGGTATGGGAAGGATGGAAATAAAGATCTGGAGGAAGGTGACAGGAAGAGAAACAAAACTAAGCATATGTTCTGTACAATAGTTCTCAACTGGCTTCTGTTTTGTTAAATAGTCTACATTAGGGATAAATGGTTGACTCCATCTGATAATTCCTGAGTACAATGTAGAAGATAGGTCTGGCTCTTACCCTAAGCTCCAGGAACCCGGAAATAAGACTCACACTCAAAATATACTTAGAAAAACCTTGGCTGCAGCATTGGGCATTTTCTGACTAGATCATAAAATAATATAACTGATAATTTTAACCTGCATTCTGACACATGGCTGGTTAACTCTGTTCAGGTAGTATGCATCTACTTATGCACATCTTCCTGGATGGATCTCCCAGCCTTACACATTCTGAGAATTAATTTCTGGCTCCTAGATCTTCCAAATCCTTTTTCCTGCCAAAGTCATAGGCCATCAGATTTATTACTAATAGTTTTCACATCCACACTTACATAGAATATTCTTTATATACTACAGTAAACCATGTTCCAGGATGTCCTCGGGGCATGAACCAGAGACAGAGAGTCATATTGCAATTTATACTTAAAATCACACCAACTATGCATACTTGTGAGCAATTTCATCTCTCAGACATTTTGATATGGCAAGAATCACCCTAAATCTGAGCCATTCTTCTGATGTCTTCTCACACGAGGACATGTGCTAAGGTCCTGTTATGACATTCTGGTACTGAGGTGGGTCATAGAGTCATTCAGACAGAAGTTGATGACCTCTGAAAATTAATTCTCCCTCATTATTCCAGTGGCCAGAGCTGAAGACTCCTAGTAATTTACTCTCTTTTGCTGACCTGAGTCCAAAAGCTGATGGCTTCTAAAAATTCACTCATTCTAATAGCAGTAGCATATTAGGAAAATAAACTTAATTACTTGGCCACTTCATTCATTAACTCAGGAGCCTTTTCCTGAATGGTCAAGTTTCTTAGAGCATAGTACCATTTTGTAAGTCAAAGAGAAAGAAAAGTTGTGTTCATGCACATAGAATTGAACAGGCTAAATGGCCAGTTTCATTCATTTCAAATGTGCACTTACATAATTATAAATATAGATACATACATACACACACACTCACACACACACACACACACATATATACATACATATATATATAACATATATTTTAAAGATTCTACTTTATGTAGAATCCACAGAATATCTATATTAATATATAGATTCTGAATTAGACTGAGAACTGGCAGCTTTATAGAAATTCCACAAAATTCCATTATCCCATTGGGACTCCAATGACTTCCTGTATTGTGAACTGAATAGCAGCCATATTCTTTGCTTTCTCGTGAGGAAATATAAGTAGATTTTGTCTATCTGGACCACAGCTTAAAATCCTTTCTTATAGTATATTTAAGAACCATATGCTTTAAGGAGCCTTGACACTTTGTTGCCTCTCTTGTATACTGAGTTCATTTTTACTGATAAAAGCCAGGTGCCATGGAGACAGGTCACATGGTACTACTATTTGGGGGATTTTAAAGAATCTCTATACTGATTTTCAGAGTGGCTACATTGATTTACATTCTTAACAATGAGATATAGTATTGATTTTTACAGAAGGGATTATTGTTCATTACCATGGTAATTTCTAATCAGTGTGGACTGGGATCAAATGTTGAAGCACTTAACATATACTATTCCATAATAGCCAGTGATGCTGATGGTTTTCATGTATTTATTACCCCAGTTTACTCTCCCATTTGAAAAACATCTCTCTAGTTCATTTGACTAATCACCTACTTGGTTATCTGTTCCTGTATTGTGTAAATATTTTGTAGTTTTCCTGTACTCTATTAATGCCTGGTCAAAGAAGAATTGCCAAAGCTTATTGTTATTAAGCAGACTGTCTTATTGGTGTCATGATTTCTTTGTTGTGATGAAATGTATTTATTTAAAGCAATTCCACTTGCCAATTCTTTCTATTATTTCAGAACCAGGCAATGCTTCTCAGAACATCATTTCTTAATCCTATATCTTTACAGTTAGAAGCAAAATGATAAAGACAATCACATGAAACAATTATAAACAGTGTAGCAGTGAAAAAAAGAAGCACAATCTGTGAAAAAAGGAAGTCAAAAACATTTCCTTGGTTTTGAAACCTTCCTATAATTATAATAAAAGAATCAAAATTTTATTATTTCATTTTCTTGTATGTTAGCACACTAATTTCAGTGCTGTGTGGGACCCTTGGATCATCTCAAGGGAAAAGGAGGAATCTATTTCAGAGATTATATTCTGAATGCACATAGGCCATTTAAAGAAAATTACTGTGTGAATATGAGTATAATATTGAGATATAAGGGAGCAGATTATTTGTGTGCAATAAACTAGACTATTGGATATTAAAGAGTTTGGTCTTTTGAAGGAAACCAATTAAGAAGGCCAGGCTGCATCAACTTTTAAGGATTTTCACAGACTGTGTATATTATTTACTTTCCTATTTGCTGTTATAAAACACAATGATCAAAGTGATTTATAGAAGAAGGGTATGATAAGGATCCTTGTGCAGGGAGTTAAATTTCCAACACTATTACTGAGAGAAAGTATGGTAACAGGCAGTCATGATATGTGGAGGAGTAATCTGTGTGCTCATATTTTAAACCCAAGAGGAAAGCAGGGGCTCACTAGATGTGGCACAAGGTTTTAAGGTTTGAGATGTTGTTTCTAATGAAATAATTCCATGAACAATACCACATATCCTAAACTGACCAAACAATATTACAATACCATTTTTCTTTGGATTGACCTTGACCTTAGATATCTGCATGACTCTGTCTCCTGAATGGTGGGATTAAAGACCTAAACCAACATGCCTAGACCCAAGCTTTTCATGATGAATATGCTGCAAGATCCAGATCAAAAAGTTGTGTCATCCCATGTCTATTTGACACAAAACCTTTATCTCCAATATGTGCAAGTGAAAGCAAAAACCAGGACATAATACTATAATTATCTATTTTCAAATAAAAACACACAAACAAGAAGCTTACCTGGGTGGGATCTTGCCCCAAAGACACCAATGCCTTTATCTGTTTATCTCCTTGAACACAGAATTTCACTACCTTGCACTTCCTGGTGCACTGTGTTCTTTGAACCATACATTTTATATTTTTTCACTCTCAGCTTGTGGTGCTTGATGAAAATACGTTACATGAGATTACCCAAGTGAGCAAAGTCTCAGCTGGATGTTTCTGAGACATTGTCAAAGCAATTAATCAAAGTCTCTTCACCCTAGCCTCAGGAAGGCTCTTCAGACAAGGGCAAATTAAGCCAAACTCTTCACCAAAATCTCACAAGAACAGTACTGAGACTACATATTAACATTATAATCCTTTAAAACTCTTGAGCCAGGCCCCACAGTTCAAATCCCATTCTAATATCAAATAAAATTGACTTCTAACCCAAAGTTATTAAAAAAAAAAGACAAGGGGGGCACGTCATACTCAGCAAATGTAAAATCTTCCATGATGAGAATTGAGAATCTTCTCAATTCTGAATATCTATGCTCCAAATGCAAGGGCAGCCACATTCATTAAAGAAACTTTAGTAAGGCTCAAAGCACACATTGCACCTAAAACAATAATAGTTGGAGATTTCAACACCCCACTCTCATCAGTGGACAGATCCTGGAAACAGAAAGTAAACAGAGACACATTGAAACTAACAGAAGTTATGAAACAAATGGATTTAACAGATATCAACAGAACATTTTATCCTAAAACAAAAGGATATACATTCTTTTCATCACCTCATGGTACATTCTCCATAATTGACCATATAATTGGTCACAAAACAGGCCTCAACCGATACAAAAATATTGAAACTATCCCATGCATCCTATAAGATCACCATGGACAAAGGCTGTTCTTCAGTAACAATATAAGTAATACAAAGTGAACATTAACATGTAAAGTGAATAACACTCTTCTCAATGATACCTTTGTCAAGGAAGAAATAAAGAAATAAATTAAAGACTTTTAATGTTTAATGAAAATGAAGCCACACAATACATAAACTTATGGGACACATGTAAGCAGTCCTAAGATGAAAACACATATCTGTGAGTGCCTCCAAAAAGAAACTAGAGAGAACATACACTAGAAGCTTGACAGCACACATAAAAGCTCTAGAACAAAAGGAAGCAAATTCACACAAGAGGACCAGATGGCACGAAATAATAAAACTCAGGGCCTAAATCAACCAAGCAGAAACAAAAAGAAATTGTGAGCGAATCAACCCAACCTGTAGCTGATTCTTTGAGAAAATCAATGAGATAGATAAACCCTTAGACAGACACACTAGAGGGCACAGGGATAGCACCATAATTAACAAAATCAGAAATGAAAAGAAAGAGATAGCAACAAAACCTGACAAAATCCAAAATAGCATCAGATCCTTCTACAAAAGGCTATACTCAACAAAACGGGAAAACCTGGGTGAAATGGACAGTTTTCTAGATAGATACCACATACCAAAGTTAAATCAGGATCTGGTTAATAACATAAAGATTCCTAAAACCCCTAAAGAAATAGAAGCAGACATTAATAGTCTCCCAAACAAACAAACAAACAAAAAAAGCCCAGGATCAGATGGGTTTCGTGTATCTATCAGAACTTCAAAAAAGACCTAATTCCAGTTCTTCTCAAGCATTTCCACAAAATAGAAACAAAAAGTACTCTACTAAATTCATTCTATGAAGCTACAATTACTCTGATACCTAAGCCACATAAAGACCCAACAAAGATAGAGTACTTCAGAAAATTTTCCGTTATGAATATGGATGCAAAAATACACAATAACATTCTTGCTCAGGAATCCAAGAACACATCAAAACAATCATCCATCATGATCAAATATGCTTAATCCCAGGGATGCAGGGATGGTGTAATATACAGAAATCCATCAGCATAATCCACTATATAAAAAACTCATAGACAAAACCCATGATCATCTCGTTAGATGCTGAGAAAGCATTTAACAAAATCCAGCAAACATTCATGATAAAAGTCTTGGAAAGATCAGGAACTCAAGGCCCATACATAAACATAACAAAGGAAATATTCAGCAAACTAGTAGCCAACATCAAACTAAAGGGAGAGTAACTCAAAGCAATCCCACTAAAATCACAGACTAGATGAGTCTGCCCACTTTCTCCCTACCTATTCAATATAATACTTGAAGTCCTAGCCAGAGCAACTAGACAACAAAAGGAGGTCAACGGGATACACATTTGAGAGGAAGAAGTCAAAATATCAGGATTGTCAGATGATATGATAGTATATATAACTGATCCTAAAAACTCCACCAGAGAACTCCTAAACCTGATAAACAGCTTCAGTGAATTAGCTGGATATAAAATTAACTCCAACAAACCAATGGCCTCTCTCTACACAAAGGATAAATGGGATGAGAAAGAAAGTAGGAAACAACACTCTCCATAACAGTCACATATAATATAAAGTGCTTTACATATTTCTAGAGTGAAATATCTTTATGATAAGAAATTCAAGTGTCTGAAAAAAGAAATCAAAGAAGATTTCAGAAGATGGAATGAATGATCCCCATGCTCATGGATTGGCAGGATTTATATAGTCAAAATGATATCCTGCCGAAAGCAATCTAGAGATTCTTTGCAATCCCCATCAAAATTCCTACTCAATTCTTCACTGAGTTAGAAAGGGTAATTTGCAAATTTAATAGGAATTAAAAAAAAAAACTAGGATTGCAAAAACTATCCTCTACAATAAAAGAACCTCTGGTGGAATCATCATGCCTGAGCACAAGCTTTACTAGAGAGAAATTCTGGTAAAATAATTCATGGTACTGGTACACCTACAGACAGGTAGATCAATGGAATACAATAGAAGACAGAGAAATGAACCTAATAAACTATGGTCACTTGAATTTCACAAAGGAGCTAAAACCAATAGGTTGAAAAAAGACATTTTCAACAAATGGTGCTGGCTCTTCTTGCGCTTATTAAGTAGAAAAATTTCCTTGTGCAAAGGTCAAGTCAAAGTGGATTAAGGAACTCCAAATAAAACCAGAGACACGGAAACTTAAAGAGGAGAAAGTGGGGCAAAGCCTCGAAGATATGGGCACAGGAAAAAAATTCCTGAACAAGTGAGCAATGGCTTGTACTGTAAGATTGAGAATTGACAAATGGGACCTCATAAAATTGCAATGCCTCTGTAAGGGAAAAGATAGTTTCATTGAGACAAAAAGGCCACCAGCAGATTGGGAAAATATCTTTACCAATCCTAAATAAGATAGGGTACTAATATCCAATATGTATAAAGAACTCATGAAGATGGACTTCAAAAAAATCAAACAACCCTATTAAAAATGGGGTACAGAGCAAAACAAAGAATTCTCATCTGAGGAATACGGAAGGGCAGAGAAGAACCTGAAAAAATGTTCAACATCCTTAATCATCAGGGAAATGCAAATAAAAACAACCCTGAGATTCCAGCTCACACCACTCAGAATGGCTAAGATCAGAAATTCAGGTGACAGCAGATGCTGGCAAGGATGTGAAGAAAGAGGAACACTCCTCCATTGTTGGTGGGATTGCAAGCTGGTGCAACCACTTTGGAAATCAGTTTGGTAGTTTCTCAGAAATCTGGACATAGTACTACAGGACAATCCAGCATTTACTCTCCTGGGCATATAACCAGAAGATATTAAAACTTGTAAGAAGGACACATGCTCCACTCTGTTCATTACAGACTTATTTATAATAGCTACAAGCTGGAAAGAACCCAGATGTCCCTCAACTGAGGAATGGATACAGAAAATGTGGTACAATTACACAATGGAGTATTACTAAGTAATTAAAAACAATGAATTCATGAAATTCTTAGTTAAATGGATGCATCTGGAGGATATAATCCTGAGGGAGGTAACCCAATCAGTAAAGAACACACATGGTATGCACTCACTGATAAGTGGTTATTAGCCCAGAAACTGAGAATATCCAAACACAATTTGCAAAACACGTGAAACTCCAGAAGAAGGAAGACCAAAGTCTGCATATTTTGCTCCTTCTTAGAAAGGGGAACAAAATACCCATGGAATGAGTTTCAGAGTCAAAGTTCAGAGTTAAGATGGAGGGAATGACCATCCAGAGACCGGCCACCCAGGGTTCCATTCCATAAACAACCACCAAACCCAGACACTATTGCATATGCCAGAAAGACTTTGCTGACAGGACCCTGACATAGCTATCTCTTATGAGGCTATGCCTGTGCCTGGCAAATACAGAAGTGGATGCTCATGGTCATCTATTGGATGGAACACAGTGGCCACAGTGGAGGAGCTAGAGAAGGTACCCAAGGAGCTGAAGGTGTCTGCAACCCAACGGGTGGAACAATAATAATAACTAACAAGTACCCCCAGATCATTTGTCTCTAGCTGCATAAGTAGCAGAAGATGGCCTATTTGGCCATTAATGGGAACAGAGGCCCCTTGACCTTGCAAACTTTATATGCCCCAGTACACAGGAATGATACAGCCAAGAAGTTGGAATGGGTGGGTAGGGGAGGCAGACAGGGGTGGGGGAAGATATGGGGGACTTTAGGGATAGCATTTGCAATGTAAATGAAGAAATTATCTAATAAAAAATTTTAAAAAATTTCTAGTATTAACCATGCCAAAAAAAGTCCTCTATCACCATC